>NC_138235.1:791200-1496200 GCF_964197995.2 Scardinius erythrophthalmus
ATTCTTTCTTTCTACCTAATCTTTTTCTTTCTTTCTTTCATTCTTTCTTTTTTCATTCTTTCTTTCTACCTAATCTTTTCTTTCTTTCTTTCTTTCAAACTAATCTTTCTTTCTTTTTTCTTTCTTTTTTCTTTGTCTTTCTTTCTTTATTTGTCTTTCTTTCTTTCTTTTTTTCTTTCTCTCTTTCTTTCTAACTTTTTTTTCTTTCTCTCTTTCTTTCTTTCTTTCTTTCTTTCTTTCTAACTTTTCATTCTTTCTAACTTTTCTTTCTTTATAACTAATATTTCTTCTAACTAATCTTTCTTTCTTTCTAACTAATCTTTCTTTCTTTCTTTCTTTCTTTCTTTCTTTCTTTCTTTCTTTCTTTCTACCTAATCTTTCTTTCTTTCTTTCTTTTTAACTTTCTTTCTTTCTACTTTTCTTTCTTTCTAACTAATATTCTTTCTTTCTACCTAATCTTTTCTTTCTTTCTTTCTTTCTTTCTTTCTTTCTTTCTTTCTTTCTTTCTTTCTTTCTTTCTTTCTTTCTTTCTACCTAATCTTTTTCTAACTAATCTTTCTTTCTTTTTAACTTTTCTTTCTTTCTTTCTACCCAATCTTTTTCTAACTAATCTTCCTTTCTTTTTAACTTTTCTTTCTTTCTTTCTTTCTAACTAATATTCTTTCTTTCTTTCTTTCTAACTTTTCTTTCTTTCTAACTAATCTTTCTTTCTTCCTTTCTTTCTAACTATTCTTTTTTTCTAACTAATATTCTTTCTTTCTACCTAATCTTTTCTTTCTTTCTTTCTTTCTTTCTTTCTTTCTTTCTTTCTTTCTAACTAATCTTTCTTTCTAAGTAATCTTTCTTTCTTTCTTTCTTTCTTTCTTTCTTTCTTTTTTTTTCTTTTTTCATTCTTTCTTTCTACCTAATCTTTTTCTTTCTTTCTTTCATTCTTTCTTTTTTCATTCTTTCTTTCTACCTAATCTTTTCTTTCTTTCTTTCTTTCAAACTAATCTTTCTTTCTTTTTTCTTTCTTTTTTCTTTGTCTTTCTTTCTTTATTTGTCTTTCTTTCTTTCTTTTTTTCTTTCTCTCTTTCTTTCTAACTTTTTTTTCTTTCTCTCTTTCTTTCTTTCTTTCTTTCTTTCTTTCTTTCTTTCTTTCTTTCTTTCTTTCTAACTTTTCATTCTTTCTAACTTTTCTTTCTTTATAACTAATATTTCTTCTAACTAATCTTTCTTTCTTTCTAACTAATCTTTCTTTCTTTCTTTCTTTCTTTCTTTCTTTCTTTCTTTCTTTCTTTCTTTCTTTCTACCTAATCTTTCTTTCTTTCTTTCTTTCTACCTAATCTTTTTCTACCTAATCTTTTTCTAACTAATCTTTCTTTCTTTTTAACTTTTCTTTCTTTCTTTCTTTTTCTTTCTTTCTTTCTTTCTTTCTTTCTTTCTTTCTTTCTAACTAATCTTTTTTTCTTTCTTTCTTTCTTTCTTTCTTTCTTTCTTTCTTTCTTTCTTTCTTTCTTTCTAACTATTCTTTCTTTCTAACTAATATTCTTTCTTTCTACCTAATCTTTTCTTTCTTTCTACCTAATCTTTTCTTTCTTTCTTTCTTTCTTTCTTTCTTTCTTTCTTTCTTTCTTTCTTTCTTTCTTTTTCTTTTTCCATTCTTTCTTTCTTTCTTTCTTTCTTTTTCTTTTTCCATTCTTTCTTTCTACCTAATCTTTTTCTTTCTTTCTTTCTAACTAATCTTTCTTTCTTACTTTCTACCTAATCCTTTCTTTCTTTCTTTCTTTCTTTCTCTTTCTTTTTCCATTTGTTCTTTCTACCTAATCTTTTTCTTTCTTTCTTTCTAACTAATCTTTCTTTCTTTCTTTCTTTCTTTCTTTCTTTCTTTCTTTCTTTCTAACTTTTCATTCTTTCTAACTTTTCTTTCTTTCTAACTAATCTTTCTAAGTAATCTTTCTTTCTTTCTTTCTTTCTTTCTTTCTTTCTTTCTTTCTAATCTTTTCTTTCTTTTTTTCTTTTTTCATTCTTTCTTTCTACCTAATCTTTTTCTTTCTTTCATTCTTTCTTTTTTCATTCTTTCTTTCTACCTAATCTTTTCTTTCTTTCTTTCTTTCTTTCTTTCTTTCTTTCTTTCTTTCTTTCTTTCTTTCTTTCTTTCTTTCAAACTAATCTTTCTTTCTTTTTTCTTTCTTTTTTCTTTGTCTTTTTTTCTTTCTTTATTTGTCTTTCTTTCTTTCTTTCTTTACTTTCTTTCTTTCTAACTTATCTTTCTTTCTAACTTTTTTTCTTTCTCTCTTTCTTTCTTTCTTTCTAACTAATCTTTCTTTCTTTCTTTTTTCTCTCTCTTTCTTTCTTTCTTTCTTTCTTTCTTTTTTTCTTTTTTCTTTCTTTCTTTCTTTCTAACTTTTCTTTCTTTCTTTCTAACTTTTCTTTCTTTCTAACTAATATTTCTATCTATCTTTCTTTCTACCTAATCTTTTTTTCTTTCTTTCTTGCTTTCTAACTAATCTGTCTTTCTTTCTACCTAATCTTTCTTTCTGTCTTTCTAACTTTTCTTTCTTTCTAACTAATCTTTCTATCTATCTTTCTTGCTTGCTTGCTTTCTAACTAATCTGTCTTTCTTTCTTTCTACCAAATCTTTCTTTATTCTTTCTTTTTTTCTTTCTTTCTTTCTTTCTTTCTTTCTTTCTTTCTTTCTTTCTTTCTTTCTTTCTTTCTTCTAATCTGTCTTTCTTTCTAACTAATCTTTCTTTCTAATCTATCTTTCTAACCAATCTTTCTTTTTAACTTATCTTTCTTTCTAACTAATTTATTATTCTTTTTATTTCTAACTAATCTTTTTTCTTTCTTTTTTAACTATTCTTTCTTTCTAACTAATTTATTCAATCAAAAATTAAACTACTTTAAACTTCAAACTACTTCAAACTTCTAACTACTTTAAACTTCTAACTACTTTTAACTTCTTCAAGCTCTCTGGTCCGGCTTTCTCAAGCCAACTTAAAGTTTGTCTCAACAAACTTTTTTTTCTAGTTTTAATGTGAGATTACAACCCCTTCACACACATGCAATAAAAATAGGATTCATTTTAGTAGAAAAGTTACATACAGCACCTTTAAACAGTATTTGGGCGTGTACAGACACTATTGCGATTAGAACAAAGCAAATATAGAACTGACCTATTCCTCAGCTGAATCCGTTGCTCCTCGAAATGAAACTTCCAGCACTTTTTTTTTTGTAACTTTATTGCCCATATTAAACATTGCTGGCAATTTATGCAATACAGGAACACTCTCTCCATGAGAGGTTGAAAAAAAAAAAAAAAGCGGGTCACCTTGTGGTTGAGCTATGTTCAAGAGACATATTGACTACATAGAAGCAGGGTAAATACATCATTGAATATCACAGTATGTTTAAGCTATTATTCTAAATCAAGGTCTAGAATGACAGGAGACCATCTTCTTACAAACACAGGTAATTTTAACTGTAAAATAGCAGTCATATTTTCCATTGTACGGACATGCTTGATTTTTGTATCCACTGGGCAATTGTAGGGGGGCTAGGCTTCATCCAGTTAATAGTGATCATTAAGTTGGCTTGAGAAAGTCAACTTTTTGAAATCCTATTTAAACTTATTATTAAGTTGGCTTGAGAGAGCCAACTTACTGAAATCCTATTTAAACTACTTCTTCTTCTTCTTCTTCTTCTTCTTCTTCTTCTTCTTATTTTTCTGACAGCACATTTTTGGACACTAACTCCTCCTAGACCGTTCAAGCTACAAACTCCAAACTCGGATCAGACCTTCATACTGTTCTGACTTAGTGTGCTATATCTTTTCAGACTGGTTTGAGTTACGGTTTTCTTAAAAATTAATATTAAAAATCATAAAAATCCCATAGACTTTCATTGACCAAAAGTCCATGTCTGTTTGAACTATGTTTAATGTAAACTGCTAGAAGCCATTGATATTCAATTAAGCTTTAAGCTATCTATGTCCTTTCTAACTAATATCTATCTATCTATCTATCTATCTATCTATCTATCTATCTATCTATCTATCTATCTATCTATCTCTCTTATTTCTGACTAATCTATCTATCTTTCTAGCTAAATTATCTATCTTTCTTTCTTACTAATCTATCTATCTTTCTAACTAACTTATATATCTTTCTTTCTTTCTAACTAATCTATCTATCTTTCTAACTAACTTATCTTTCTTTCTTTCTTTCTGACTAATCTATCTATCTTTCTAACTAACTAACTAACTAACTAACTAACTTATCTATCTTTCTTTCTTACTAATCTATCTATCTAACTAACTTATCTTTCTTTCTTTCTTTCTTTTTAACTAATCTATCTATCTATCTATCTATCTATCTATCTATCTATCTATCTATCTATCTATCTATCTATCTATCTCTTTCTTTCTGACTAATCTATCTATCTTTCTAACTAAATTATCTATCTTTCTTTCTTACTAATCTATCTATCTTTCTAACTAACTTATATATCTTTCTTTCTTTCTAACTAATCTATCTATCTTTCTAACTAACTTATCTTTCTTTCTTTCTTTCTTACTAATCTATCTATCTTTCTAACTAACTTATCTATCTTTCTTTCTGACTAATCTATCTATCTATCTTTCTAACTAACTAACTAACTAACTAACTTATCTATCTTTCTTTCTTACTAATCTATCTAACTAACTTATCTATCTTTCTTTCTTTTTAACTAATCTATCTATCTATCTATCTATCTATCTATCTATCTATCTATCTATCTATCTATCTATCTATCTATCTATCTTTCTAACTAACTTATCTATCTTTCTTTCTTTCTAACTAATCTATCTATCTTTCTAACTAACTTATCTTTCTTACTAATCTATCTATCTAACTAACTAACTAACTTATCTATCTTTCTTTCTTACTAATCTATCTTTCTAACTAACTTATCTATCTTTCTTTCTTTCTTTCTTTTTAACTAATCTATCTTTCTAACTTATCTATCTTTCTTTCTTTCTTTTTAATTAATCTATCTTTCTAACTAACTTATCTATCTTTCTTTCTTACTAATCTATCTATCTATCTATCTTTCTAACTAACTTATCTTTCTTTCTTTCTTTCTTACTAATCTATCTATCTTTCTAACTAACTTATCTATCTTTCTTTCTTTTTTTTAACTTATATTTTATTGAACTTTTTGAAACAGAACAATAACAATATTAACATGACTGGGTTTTACATCATTGTTAATTACTTTGCTTGTGCAGTGACCATTTTTTCCATTTCTTTTCCAATTGTGGTTCCTGTAGTCTCAGTCTGTATCTCATTTTCTCCATTAGGAATATGTCCTCAATAGTAGTTATCCATTGCTCCTTTGATGGCACCGTAGCTTTCCCCCATTTTCTTGTGATAGATTTTTTTGCTGCTATCAACATTATTTTCACCAAATATTCATCACATTTATGAATAATACTATCACCAAAATTACACAAATATAAAACCTCAGGTTTCAAAGGAATTGTATATCCCAAGACTTGGCACATGACAGTACAAGTATTTTCCCAAAACTCTAGGGCCCGGTTTCACAGACATGGCTTAAGCCTAGTCCCAGACTAAACTGCCCACTTGAGCTGTCTTAACTCAAAGCGACTTGCACAGATATATATTAAAATAGTCAAAGATTTAGCCTGTTCTGGATTAAACAAAGCTGATTGCAAGAGGAAGGATTATAGCTAGTCTATGACTAAATTGAATCTTAAATTAATCCTTCAAAGAGGCAGGTTTAACTCCTGCTTAGTACTGTTTGTGAGGGAGCATGGAATATTTGGAATATCTAAATGAAAACCAACATGCACAACAGAGGCCAGCCAGAGTACTTGTGGATAGGAGTGATCCATTACATTACTTTGATGACACAGCTTTTCAAGACCGCTTTCGTATGTCCAAGGAAAATGCTGTGGAGATAATATCTTTGCTTGAGCCAAGACTTTCCTGTCTGTCTCTGAGAGGAAGGCCTTTACCCATTTCTCTCCAAGTTCTGCTCACACTGAGGTTTTTTGTGTCCGGGACCTTTCACCGTGAAACTGGTGATTTGTGTGGTGCCAGTGAAGCAACTGTGTGTAGAATAGTTCACAAAGTCAGCAGAGCCATTTGTGAACTGAGGAGTCTTTACTTAAAGTTTCCTGATGCTGCTGACCAAGCCAAATATAAAGTGCAATTCTATGAATATGGGCACTTCCCAGGTGTCATTGGCTGTATAGATGGATGTCATGTTCCTGTCAAGTGTCCATCAACCCCTGATGCTGAGGAGTACAGGAACCGTAAGAACTGGTTTTCTATCAACGTTCAGGGTGTATGCACATCTAATTTAGAGTTTTCAAACATTGTTGCGCGCTGGAAAGGTTCAACTCACGATTCAAGGATTTTTGTCAACTCTTCAGTGGACTTCTACTTGGTGACAGTGGATATGGTCAGAGTAACTTTTTATTCACTCCATACATAAATCCCACAACAGCTGAGCAGCAAAGATACAACAGAGCTCATATCCGAACAAGAGGCATGGTTGAACGCATGTTTGGAATATGGAAAAATCGATTCCAGTGTTTACGTAATACACTTCGCTTCAGGCCAAGGAGATGCTGCAAGGTCATCATTGCTACAGCGGTGCTGCACAACTACCTGAAGCAGCGCTGCTGTCCTGATCCTCCAATGGAAGATGACGATGAAGCAGATGTGCCCATGACTGAGGCAGCCAGTGACCAACGAGGACTTGCACACAGAGTTGCTTTCACATTGCAGCACTTCAGCTAGAATGAGATGTATTTCAATATGGAATGTATTCATTATGCCTTATTTTGCCTTGATAATTTTTGTTCTGTACAAAATTAAAATAGTGTGCAGCAAAATTAAAAAAAATTACTAAACCAATACTGGTTGAAAATGTAGTTTGTGGTTGTTTAAATACACTCAGTCATGAATATCTAAATGACAAAAGGTTTATTTTTGTTTTTATTGTTTATACATCATATTGTTCACCATGGCTGGTAATCACAATTGCCTCCTTACTGTATCGTTTTTGGATCATACCTCTTTCTTCCAACTTCATATCCAATTCAACCTGTAGAATTCTCATTTTCATTTCATGTTCTTCCTTCAGATATTTCATTTTTTCCTCATGAAATTCTCTGGCTAACTTTTCATGGATGGTCATCTTGCTTGTTCTCTGCTGAAAGGTGGTGGCAGCATCTTTTCTCAGGGATGCAGGAGTAGATGTGGAAGGCACACAATCACTGTGCTCTGGCTTTTCCAACCCGTTCAGATTCCTTTCTTCTGTGGGGAAAAACAGAGGCACAAATAAATTCACATGATCCTTACAATGAAAGAAGAATAAAAATTGACAGAGTGGAATATATGTACCAAAGGAAGAAATCAACTTCTTTCTAACATACCATTTGTGCTCAGATCTTCATCTGAACTGTTCAAGTGATCATCATCTGGTATACCATCCAGAGGTTGCTGGTGCTGTATTATTCCAGACAGCAAGTCACTCAATTCATCAGTTTTGTCTTTATTTGGTGGTCCACCACCAGTAGTAAATCGCTGTCTTCTGATCTCTGCATTCTGTCGTTTTAAAGCCAGTTTAAGGTTCTTCCACAGAGTCTATACAGGCAAAAATCATTCATTATAAATTGTCCCAAAAATATGAATATGAGAAATGAGCAATGATAATAATGAAGAAATCTCACCTGAAGTTGTTGTATTGTTCTTGTGGTTGCATTTTCATTTGCATGAAATTCATTGCAAATTGCATTCCAAGCACTCCTTTTCTTTTGCTCACTAGCAGTAGTGTGGATTTTACTTTCAATAACTGGATGGTTGGTCAAATTTGTTTCAGTAGTGTTTTTTCATACTCACTGAAGTTTTTGGAACGAATTCTTTTTGCATCTGCCATTGCTTTGTGTCAAAATGTACACCGATAATAATGTTTTCTGGTCCATTCCAGGTTTTTATGAGCACCATCAGCCCAACGGCATGTGCTTATACTCAACTTAATCAGGCCTATCCCAGGTGTTTTCATTTAAGCTTACTTAATTTACTCCAGGACTCTGTAGTCTCAGACTAACTAAGATTATTTTAAGCCACGTCCATGAAAGGTACTTAAATGCCCCAGTTTAACTAGTACACATTAAGGCCTACTCCTGGCTTATGCTAAGCCATGTCTGTGAAACCGGGCCTAGAAGTTTCGGACATTTACAAAAAAATATGTGAATGGTCAACGTCTGTCTCCCCACATTCTCTCCAACATATCTGTTGCCTCTGTAATTGTTTACTTTTTAATTTGGGTGTGATAAAAAATCAGGTTTTTCCAGGCAAATTCCCTCCATGTCCGCGAGCCGGTTGTTGTATGATGTGATTTCCACATGTCTAGCCAATCCATATCATCAATTTCTATGTTAAATTCTTTTTCCCATTTGAATTTCACTTTTTGAGTTGTGTGTTTATAGTTGTTTATTAAGGCTTTATATAATGCAGAAATGATCTTAATACTACTGTCTTTGTAAGCTTTTGCCATTATTTGAACAACGCCGCTCTCTTCTATGGAGGGATCCACCTGAATCTCTCTCCTATAATAGTCTCTTATTTGAAGATAACGAAAAAAATCCTGTTTGCCAAATAGGTATTTCCGTGTCAGACTTTGGAAACTCTCCAACTTCCCATTGTTCTCCAAAACACACCAGGCTGTGACTCCCTTAGTTATCCAGTATTTATAACTGTAATCTAATTTAGCCGGCATAAATTTATTATCATATGCTATCCATTTTAATTTTGCTGCGTGTTTTTGGAGTTTATACCTCTTAAGTATTCTATACCAGACACTAAATGTATGATTAGTTATTACATCTAGGCAGCTTTTGTTTTGTTTATATGTGTCTTTATCTCCAAGGAAGTTTTGAATTGGCTGTTTCATTGTCCCCATTTCAATCGCTTTCCATTTACCTTCATTATTTGGATTACACCAACCATATACATATTTTAATTGTGCCGCATAATAATAGTCTCTTAACTTTGGTAATGCCATCCCTCCTTCCTCTTTGGGTAACTGAAGAGTTCCATACTTCACCCGGGGCCTCTTACTTTCCCAAATAAATCTGGATATTATTCTATCCCAAGTTGTAAATTGCATTTGAGTGACCTCTACTGGGAGTGCTTGGAATAAATATAAATATCTGGGTAAAATATTAATTTTTACTATTTCAATCCTGGAACTAAAAACTAAGGGTGAAGTGGCCCATCTCTCTATATCCTTTAGTATATTGTCTTGAACTTGCTTATAATTTTTATTGTTGATATCCAAAAAGTCTTGTGTTATTTCTACTCCAAGGTATTTGATTGATTCCATTTTCCAATTAAGCATCTGAGGTCGACAAACGCGCGGGCGCGTTTTGCTGGATTTTCTCCATATTGTAGCACTATAAACTTAAATTACTCCGTCATTTATGGTCATACAGAAAAAAGAAATATAAAAAAAGAATCTGTGATATTTCTACTTTTGTATGTGTCCACTTACAATCAAATCAAAACATTGTGCTTTTGTAAAATAAAGAAAATAAACAGGGTGTGCGTTCTGCCACTCCGTCGCGGTGAACTTTTTTTTTCTTGAGCACGTCTATAAACTGAAACAAAACTCAGCGAATACTTGTCACACGTTTATGAGCCATATACCTTTATAAACATTTAAGTGTGTACTTTTAAATGATCGGATTCAAACTGAAAACAAATATTCTCTGTTTAAGTAATTTGTATAAAACCAACAAGATGTCCAGCTTCTCAAACGCTTGCTCATTATTTTTTTAATTTACCACGCCCACTTGCGCAAAAGATCCAAATCTCCACATGGAACGCGATCGCGCTCATTAGGCCTACCTCAAAAACAAAACACCAAAACACTTTACAAGTCTCTGTTTTTAGACGCGCCTGAGCTTACATTGGATTTACATCAGAAGAAGAAGAACGCGATTTGAAGACAAGAAAGATGTAAGGTAAGAAATTCTTACATATTAGTTTGCTATTGTTGCATAAATTTCACATTGCAGTTGAACTGTTGCTAGATATATGGTGAATATTATAATATTTAGACCCGTGTTTTCTGTTACTGTGTTTGTGGATATCTGCTCAAACGTAGATATGTATATGGTAACCATAATGTTTTATATTTGAGCGCGATCGCGTTTGAATGTATCATATTTTGCAGCGTGATCGCGTTTGAATGTATCATATTTTGCAGCGCGATCGCTTTTGAATGTATCATATTTTTCAGCACAATCGCGTTTGAATGTATCATATTTTGCAGCGCAATCGCGTTTGAATGTATCATATTTTGCAGCGCGATAGCGTTTGAAAAGCAAACGGCTTCATGTTTTTACTATTATCTCATTTCATATCATCATAACGAATGGAAACATTTGAAGTAACATGATAATCAATATATTTTTCTCTAGCTTAGTTGTTACTGAAATCTTTTGGAAGATTTATACTGCTACAGGTTATTGTTATTTTATCCAGCACTGCGCATAGCTTATGCCTACAAGGCACAACAAACAGGTGTTCATTATATTATATATTGTTGGAAACATTTGTGTGTGTGTGTGTGTGTGTGTGTGTGTGTGTGTGTGTGTATTCTGTGAATTTTAAAAAGCAATTTTAACCAGAAAAATCTAAAATGTATTCCCAAAATCGTGCAAGCCTTTCTGTTGATATCAGTATGTTCACTTTTTTTTTTTCAGGGCCCAGATGCCACTGAGGACTTCAGTGAACATGAACATGGTAAAGTGTAAATCAAACACCTTGGAAATGAAAGGTATGTACAGTGTTTTTAGGAATGGCACAAAGGTCTCTGTCTTTGGATCATTGTTTTCAATAAGTGCTTTTTTGGCATTTGTTGTGTGTATCTTTGGACTATGTTGTGTTGTAAATAAATCCAAACAATTTAAAAGCCATTCTTTTTTAAATCTCCTCATTTACAGTATTGTGCAAGGTTGCTCAGAATGACAGGGCCTGATAGCTCCTAATAGGGCCGTTAGGGGAGTGTCTTTGTCTTTCTCAGGTGTGAAAACAATATATATTAATGACCTTCTGCATAAAGCTTTTTCACACAAAACAGGTCGTAAAAAATTTAAATCAATATATTGTCTTATCTGAATGAGCAGTCAGGGTGATTTTCACATAGTTTTAGAGCAAATATTCTAGGCTACGTGATACAATTTTCAAAAGTCTTGTGAAGAAATAATCAGTATGGGTTTCATGGCCTTATTTCAGTGAGAATTTTTTTTGTATTTTCACAAACCACGCATAAATGTCATTATCTCAAAACTACAAACTTTTACATACATGCTGCTGATATATTATCGTAGCAGAGTTTGTGCTGAATACAGTGTAATTAGACTTTAGCCATGAAAATGTCACAAGTAACAGAAATAACCAGAAATGTCAGAGCATGTCAGAACACCTCCAGGGCCCAGAAAACAGCTCAGACCTCAGAGGGTTAAGCTGGACTGTAACTTAACTTTAACCCTCTGGGGTCTAAGGTGTTTTTGGGGTCCTTGAGATGTTCTGACATGCCCTGACATTTTTGCTTTTTTCAGTTGCTTATAAACATATTAATGGCAAAGGTGTAAATTCACTCTATATAGCACAAACAGGACTACCATAATATGTGAGCACCACATGTTTGTATTTTTGAGAGAATAATGTTTATGCATGGTTATTGAAAAAAACTAAAAACTAAAGTTTCTGAAATAAGGCCATAAAACACATTCTAAATATGTGTCAATAAGACTTTTGACTAATGGATGTCATCGCCTAGTGTTTTTTCTTCAAAATTATGTGAAAATCATCCTGCCTAATCATTCACAGAACACAATGCATTGATTTAAATTTTGCAAAACACTTTCTGTCTGGAAAGGCAATATGCGGAGTGGGCGTCAACGATCATGCATATTTAGTGGTTCGCACCTGGAGACAATGGGGCCGCATACTTAATGAGGCATTCATTCAGGTGTGTCACAAGAAAGAATGCAAGAGCAACAGTTGGAAGCATCTCGTGTTTTTTTTATTTTTCCACAAATTGTGCTTGCAAATTGGCCTATAATATCAAAAGGAAAACATGTCTAGTAATTGTGCAGTTAATTCTCATACTGTATTTTAAGTTTTGGAATATTTATCCTCTACCAAAATTTGTCACTAATAAAACACAATAAAAAATGATTTTAAAGAAAAGGCTTATATTTACCTTTTATTAGTTTGTTTACATTTACCTTGTTTTTTTTTATTAAAAAGGTTACAATTACAACAACAATTCAAGTGTAATCTTTCTTTGTAAAAACTAAAGTATACATATCTCTCTCTTTGGCTCTCAACGAAGGCGGTCGCATTTTCTTCCCCTCCTGTCCCTTATCTCCCCTGCTTTGCTGCTCTCGTCTCGTCTACTGTCTTGTATGTACTTTGAGAGACTCTCTCCGCACTGCTCTCCAAACTAAGAAATTATGGATTTGATCAACTGGTCTCTCAACGCAATTGACACCATCTTCTCGACGAGAAGCTTGGGTTCGGGGGAACCTGACTGCCCTGCCGGAACGTTCGCAGCTGGCTACACGATGGACGCGTGGGAGAAGTGGCGGGTCGTGTGTCTGGCGGCTCTTTCCGTGGAGGACATTGAAGATATCTACCTATTCGGAACCATGATAACAGGTTTTCTGCTGATTGGATTAGGCATTGCCCTGGTTTATCGAGGAATTAAGAAGACGGTGACAGCTGTCCAAAACCCCACAAGGCTGCCCGTCATGATTGAAGCAGTGGGCAGAGCTGTCAGCACTCAGACTGTGACTATGAACCACTATATGGATAACATCATGGAGAAGCTCACAGCTTTGCAAAGGCAAATGGATCGTTTCGGAGACCAAGATGGACCAGGAGCTGTGTAAATTGGAATGCGGCTACTCGTCCCAAGACCAAACAACCCCTATCTTATCTGCTTTCGGCCCCCCTCAACCAGCACTGGCCTTGGCGAGGCTGCTGCTGGAACAACAACTCCTCCAGAAGAGCACTGCAGCGAGACGCTCTTGCGTTCCTTCCCCCACTCCCCACAGACACCTGCTGATTGTTGACTCTGTCTGGGACCTGATCAAGGTTGACTCCATGGCAATTGCTGTGTATCGCTATGACATCCTGCGGACTGAGGCACCTAGATTAGGATGCCAGGCGTAGCGACTCTCCAGGCCTACACATACACGAACTCTTACATATTTACAGATTTGCAATCATCCACCCCAGCCCCCATCCCACGCCTTCGACGCTTTGTACCACCAGTCTGACAGGCGGGTCTGTGACCAGCGCCGAAAATGGCTGCAGGACCGGATGGCTGCTTGCCTGTGCTGGGTTACCTCCATCCCCCACTCCCCTCCCCTGTTGCAAGTCTTGTGTGTTCATGTTGTGTACTGATTATGTGCAAATGTTGCTGAGGTGTTTTTTACTGTTCCCAAACTGTACTCCTTACAGGAGCATAGTCTGGGGGTTGCCTTTTTTTTTCTCCTCACCTCTCCTCATGTTATGCTGTATTATTTTCCTCAATGCTCTGTCTTCCTGTCCTGTCTACCCCCTTGTCAAATTGTATGTATGTTTGTATGGACAGGTTGATGGCTAATTTCACTGGTACTTGTGACTAGTGACAATAAAGGCTACTACTACTACTACTACTACATTTTATCATACATATTTCAAAGTTAATGATTCATTACTTGAATATAGCCTAAGCTACATTGGAATAAACAATATAACATATTATTTGATTATTTTTGACAAAACATACTATATTTAACATATGAGCAAAAATTGGCAAACAAAAGCTTATTTGAGGTGGCAGATATTTTACAGTAAAAATGTAGAATCTATCCAAAACTAATCAATGAAATGTTGTCTTTCATATGTCTGTAACATAGTAACTTTCGTTTTTATTATAAGAAATATAAATGTTAATTTGCAGTTTAATATGTTGCTTATACAAATACATTTTATTTCAACATATTTTACTCGATTTTTTTGTGATTGTGCGATGCATACTAGATCACCTAACTATTTACATGTGAATCGCGCCGGGGGGCGGGGCGGCCTCAGCTCATTTAGAGATAATGAAGGGAGAAGGAAAAACGGTACCTCTCCTTGCTTTTAAACGGATTACATGAGTTGAAAACATTTGTTTTTTATATAAATTACTTAATTTAAAAGAAGAGATTTCAAGCTTCATAGAGACATATCTCACGTGCCTGTGTGAGAAGTATTCGCTGAGTTATGATTCATTTTTGGACGCGTTTCAGAATGGACTATGTAACGGTGGTGGCCGCCCTAACCTAAATAAATTATTTTAAAGAAAACCTTCGGGCGCCAGACAGGATTAAACCTGTCAAAAATTAACTTAACCCAGGATAGCAGAAAATGTAACCACCTGTTACACAACAAATAATAATAATAATCCCAGAAAAAAGGTCATTTCACAAGGAATATTTATTCTTCCATATGTTCAAAATCATAATCACACAGAAAACGAAATGGACAAAAAAATAAAATCAAACAAAATAAGAAATGAAGTTCACAGCGGTCATGGTCTTTGAGATCCGAGCCCCGTGCCGGAAACCAACCGCGTCACGCACGTTTGCAGGTATAGAAGGCACCACTGAGTATTGCGGGTCACCAGACACCAAGATAAGTGGATAATCGGTTTTTGCCTTGTCTTCAGGACAGCTCATGACAGTTGGTCTGGAAGTGCAATGCTTCAGTCTCGCACCAGACATCATACACATGAAACAGCTGATTGACTCGCATCCGTCTTTCCACCGTAAATCCTCACTCATACGGGCAACATCATGTGCAAACAAACGGATGACGCTTCTGATTCAGGTACGACACACTCCCTTTAAATACAACTTCCTTCCGTTGTTAATTGACACTCCACCCAAAATCACGCTAAAATGAAAGTGAAAGTAAACAAAGTTTTGGAAAAGATTCTCTTGTTTGCCACAACTACACTGGCAGAGAGAAGGCAGAACTCGCCTCGTGTTTATTTTTCTTTATTTGGCAAAAAGCACAACACTTTGTTTTTATTGTGAGTATACACAAAAATAATACACATTTAACAGAATCGATTGATGTATGAAAATTGCTTGTAATATCAAAGTCAACGGAGCAAAATTAATTTCTTTTGAACTGAACTGAAAAAAAGCGAGCCTATCGCGCTGGCGCGATTGTCGACCTCAGGGGGTTAACTTTACTATTTGCAATTATTTTCCTGTTGTCTCTGTAAAGCTGCTTTGAAACAATCTGTATTGTAAAAAGCGCTATATTAATAAATGTGACTTGACTTGACTTATTTGATCATATTTGCAAGACATAGGAGAGAGTTACAATGGACCAAACAAAGGTCTTCATTCCAGCTTCTCTGTTCCTCTTGACAAAGTGGTTTGGTTTTATATGCTAATGACCAAAAAAAACTATTTTACCATAGGAACATACACATTACCAGAGGAACATAGATTCTATTAACATGGAATGCATATCTCATCCCTATGGTTTGGTGGAAACACTGCAGACACATTTCATGTCTTTAACTCTTTCATCACACACTCTCTTCCCCCATTCATGCAGTCTAGCTTGTCCCAATGTCTCTCTCACACACATGTATTCAAGAACACTATGATTCACAAAATACAATGATTTCAAATGATAATGAATATTAATAAAAAGTAATAATACAGATACTTAAAGCTGCAGTCGGCAAGTCTGGCAGATTGAGGGGTCTTTTGAATGTTTACAACTCTCATGCCCCTCCCCCACTACCACAGAACACCCTCCCATCGCGTTTGTGTTCTCAATGTTTGTGCACCAGATTTTCTGTTTAAAAGCGCTATGTAAATGAAGGTGACTTGACTTTACCAGTTCATCCTCACTGCTATGGACTATTTTAGAAAGTGGCCTGAGGCCTATGCGATACCGAACCAAGAAGCGGAAGCGGTGTCTGATGCACTGGTGCAGGGGATGTTCAGCAGGTTTGGTGTGGCAGAGGTACTTTATAGTGATCGGGGGAGAATTTTTTAATCCGAGGTGTTTGTGGCCCTGTGTGAACGGCTTGGCATGGAGAAAACTAGCACAACCCCCTGCAACTCGAAAGTGATGGCCTTGTTGAAAGATTTAATAGGACCTTGGGCCAGCAGCTAGCCATCCTTACAGCTGACCGTCAGCAGGATTGGGACACTCACCTCCCTTTCATTCTCATGGCCTACAGATCTGTAGTACAGGACTCCACACTGTGTACCCCTGCTTTGCTTGTGTTGGGGCGTGAGCTTTTGACCCCCCCCCCCCCAGAGTTGTTGTTTGGAAAGCCCCCAGACATGCCCTGTACCAGAGTATGCAAGAAATTGCAGGATCGGATGGAAACAGCCCATGTGTTTGCTAGGGATCAATTTAAAAAGGCTGGCCTGAGACAGAAGAGGAACTATGATGTTAGGAGCAAGGGAAGTGTTGGAAAGGCCGAGTCGTGTGCGCATGCGCTACTTACTGTCAGTCATCATCAGCAGACGAGCGGGACTGTGCAAGCAAGACTGTGTGCAAAGTGCGTCAATAAATATATGTAAGTTGACTGTTTACCTAGTTTGGTGATGATCAATACTTGTGAAGGAGCTGTAAAGCCTTGATGTCATACTTTCATAAAGTGATGCATGTTTAAGAGAGATGAATCCGTTAATCGCGTGAGGTTGAGGGCTTGTGAATGTGCCGTTCATGTTCGATATTTCTTGCAATTTATAATATTTATATTGCACCCAGTGTTTGATTTGTACATATGGATGTGTGATCATTACATTAGTATTTGAAACTCTTGTTATTTCGAGTTTAAGGACGCAATCTTTATGATGATGTGCCGTTCATTTAAATTACCTCAGATTTAATTTCGGTTTTGAATGTTATGCCATTTCTGACCACCGGGTGGCGGTGTTGCATATTTTCGTTGCTTGTATATTGATTTTTTTATTTAATATAGAATCGAACCTGATAATTCTTTATTTGAGAAATGTAGATTTGGAAGTAATGTTTGTATAATAATACTAGAGACATTTGTTAATATATATCTTTATTTCTTTCCCTTTGTAGACCACAAACACACAGATCTAACTACTTTAAGCAACCTGTGTACTGCTGTTTTGTGCATAACCAAAACTGTCAACAATAAACCTCCTTTGCAAGGAACTGATCGAATCCAGTGTGTTCTGATCGACACCCCATTGAGGAAAGCTAGAAATAATAAATCATCACCTATTACAGTCCAATCCTTCTATCGAATAAATGAAGGGACTTCCAGGCTGGCGAGTCTGTTTGGGTGTACAGCCCGAAAAAGAAAAGAGGTAACCTGGCCGTCTCTTTTGAAAAGAAATGTATAAACAGAAAACAGAAAAATACACACCATAAGCGATTATTTGTCATTAATAAAATACATTGCCCATATATGGATAGCCTTGTGGCACATATGAGCAGCATTCAAACAAACATGATGCTAATCCCTCGTTTGATATTATAACAGCTTAACAGATCAACATCACATCATCAGGACATCATTCATAACCCATAACACTGATCTGCATCTTTATAAAGAATGAATAATCACAAGTTATATAATATTACTGGTCTGAATAACACAGAACGATCACTACAGGACATGTCCGGGCATGCACATATGTCACGGATACAGGTAACGCTGTTCAGGTTCACTGTTAACACAAATATAATCGAATTACTTACATTACTTTGAGGTTTTGAGAAGGTTTGCAAAATATCTCTGACCATACCTGGGGCAAAGTCTAAGCAGGAGGAAGCTCCTGACAGGGCCTGCAGATCTCCTACTTTTTTAAAGCCACCTTAAAAGTGAGAAGCCTCTCCGAGGCTGACTCTAAGGGCTCAAATGGGAGCATCTGATAAAAATCTTTCCAGGGCCACAGAAAGATCCCAAATAGGAACTCGGCCATTTTAGATCACGCGATTGTCTTGTGGTGGGAGCTCTGGAACTCAAAACTGTCTCAACATCCTCAGTTGAGAGATCAAATCTATGAGATGTTACCTTTCAGGGACAAGACCCAAAGTTTCCAAATCTTCAGCCAGAAAGTAAATTGGGCAAAAATAAATCTGCTCTCCCAGAGGGCAGAGCAGGAACTACTGTGCCTGCCTGAATAGGAGGTGCAAACACAGCTCGCTCTGGTGATTGATATAAGAGACTCTTTGTAAGTTGCTTTGGATAAAAGCGTCTTTTAAATGTGTATATGTAAATTAAGCATTTTATATGATTTTGTACTTCTGACTGGAAGGTTGAAAGTTTAATTCTTTATTTCCTCTGAACATTTTCCTTACTTTTATACTTTATACTTTATTGTCCCATTTCTGGGAAATTTGTCTTGGACAGCATGACACGGCCAGTACACAACTTCGATCACACACAACACAGTACATACAATAACATGCAATAATAAGAGAATAGCAACTTTTCGATGGATTATTTAAAAACTAGCAGCATCCTACATCAATTTTGAAGAAAATCTCTATTTAAAATTTTAACCGCAGTTGGGACAAAAGAGTTTTTATAACGATTGGACTTACACATCAAGACCCTGAATTGTCTCCCCGATGGTAACAAATTAAAATACATATGTAAAACATGTGTGTCATCAGAGACAATTTTTTTCGCTTGCCTTAAAATGGATATCATACAGCTCTTGTATGGTTAGTTTTTCCTCCCGCCCTATAATTTTTTGAGCTGTATGCACCAATCGTGCTAGTTTTGATTTTGATCGAATGGTCAGATTTCCATAACATGCAGTGATACCATATCTAATTACGCTCTCAAAGACAGACTGATAAAACAAAATCCTCTGGTTCACTCCAAACATTTTTAACCTTCGCAGGAAGTATAGCCTTTGTTGCAGTCTAGAACAGAGAGTATCGATCTAATAAACTAGTAAACTCCCAAATATTTATATGAAGAAACCTCTTCAATGATGTTACCATGTATTTTTAATAATAATAATAATTATAATAATACATTTTATTTGGCCGACGCCTTTCTAAATACCCAAGGACATCTTACATGTTACGGAGGACATAAAAGAAATTTTTACAGGGCTATGGTCTCCCACAGATCTAGGATCAAAAACCATTTCAACTGTCTTCCTTTCATTTAAAACAAAGGAATTAGTGTCGCACCAGCTAACAAATCTGTCAACATCAGAGAAATACTGCAAGGGATTTGTTTTCTTATTCTTATTGTTTTCTTACCATGCCATGTGTTTGCTATGGCCTCAGTGCTTGCTTGGCCCCATATTGCTGCTTGCATCTTTATTTTAAAATGGATCTTCAGTGTTAACTCTTTCCCCACCATTGACAAAAATTTCAATCATTTGTGAGAAAAAATGCTTCCCCGCCATTAACAGAAATTTCAAGCATTTGTTAGAAAACGCATTGACGGAAATATCCGGCTTTCTGTGTTTTCACTGTTATGTGGTAGGGGGCGCTATTACATATCTTCTGAAAGAGTACTGAATCTTCTGATCAAAACACAGGCGAAAAAGTAGCAGATACAAACAATATCATATGTACAGGGCCGTCGCTAGTGGGGTGAAAGGTGGTGACAATTATAGGGGCCCCCACAAAATCCAGCAGTTATGCTATATAGGCCCCTGTTGTATGAATTATAATATTTATATTAGTTGCATGCCTGAGATTTAAAAAACACAAAAACAAGCAATTTGGTTAAATATCTGCTTCTCTTACCTCCCTAAAAATGGTTTAGTCCTATCTAAAATATTTATTAATTATTCAGTCAGTGACAAACATCAGATGGACCCAATAAAATTGTAAGTCCCGCCCCAGCTCGTGAACAGAACCAATCAGAGTTGAGGCGGCAGTGCCTGAAGTTAATGACGATGGACTTGTGGAAGAGCAGGAGACTGATTGACAAATGTCGGGGAAAAGAAAACATAAATCAGGGAACCAGAAATGCCATGAACAGAAGGAGAGGGAGGCCAGGAGAGTTGTTGTATCCCAGTCGATCAAGACGTTTTTAAAGACAGGTTGTATTGTTATTTCGCTGGGAAAAAACTACCGTTGACAAAAACCTGTCGGGTCCTGTGATTGCAAATGATTACGTGGTCAAAATTTCTCTTTTTACACTATTGTACATAGAGTTAAATAATTTACATGAGTTACGACACATTTCATCATGCACCTGACCTGCCTGCTGATGATGTATTTATTACATCAAGAAAACACGAATACAACACACTGCACTTGGATTAATACATGTATTAGATTTATTTAATAATATTACCAGTTCCATATCAGCTTTATTAAAAAATAAGACAATAAATGATTTTATTTGTAAAACTTGACTGCATTCTTGTCAATTTCTAAATGTTTACTTTTTGATTTATGAATTATAACAGACTGATGGAAAAAAAAAACATTATTTTGCTGTTACTTTTTTAAAATTGGTTTTATTATTTAACAATTTCTTGCTTTTTGTTAGTTTTTATTAGTTGTAATTTTTATATAATTACAACAACACCATCCTCTGTTATATGTGGGTGGTGGGTGGTGGGTGGTGGGGGCGCACATCAATATTTTTTTCAGGGGGCCCCGAATCCTCTAGTTACAGCCCTGCATATGTACAAACTCCTTTGCAACTTTTTTCAAAAATGATGGTGGGGAAAAGGATAAATGGTATTCATTATAATTAGATGTAATTTTGTTAATATGTATTATAAAATATTCTAAGTATAAATATTACATTTTATTTATTTACTGCAGCCCTGGCATCACAGACCATTGAAGTGGCAGCTCTAGGAAGATCCCTGTATCCTGGTATGCTGTATGACTGCCGCAAGGATACCTTCATTCCAGGTGCTTACCAACCTAAAATAAATACATAAAAGTTTATTTTCCCCTCTTCATCAAATCTTGCGTCACTAATTACCAGGAATGCTTTGATACCGATACTGAACTCATGTGCTCGTGCTCGTAAAAATACTCCGATACCAACGGCCGATACCAGGCAGCGTGTAAACACTGTTTGTGTTGTGGTGGCAAACAAAATTCTATCACTGAATAAGAGACAAACATTTCCAATAGTCTTTGAGGTTTATTTTCTTGCAAGAAAAGCTCAGCAGTCATTCAGTCACACAGAGCGCCTGCAGAGTGTGACAATGAGAGGAGGCCATCCTTCCTTCTTTATAGACCTGGCTCCCCCAAACTATTTTCTCCAGGATAAATGAAGATATCTCTCAGCCATAACTAACACATTGTTTAGATTTGTCTATCATATTATACCCTTAAATAGAGACCCACTGTCTTAGTCATACTTAGTCACACGTCAACTTTTTGTCAGGTCACGTATACAAGGTCAGACATGCATTCATAAGGGTTAATAACAGTTCTTTACTCTAATAATGTGGCACAATTATCAATCCTCGTGCATTTTGTTACCTTATTCTAATTACTATCATGTTTCTAAGATTCTATGAATATAAGAAAATGCAAACATATAGAACATATTCAATTTCTTCCAAAGTGTCCAGACAAAGCAACACTGACAACAGAGGGTATAATGAGGATAAAAAAAAATAAGGCTGTCCAGATCAGAGGGAATAGTACAGATATAACAATACAGTGGAACTCTACAAAGAGACTTCCCGAGCTGGCAGCTTATCTAGATAGTTAAGTAGTGGTCTCCACTGAGTATAGAACCTGCCAGATGACCCCCTAAGTGAGAATTTGATCTTCTCCAGTTTCAGAAGACCTAAAATGTCGTGTAGCCAGACTTTGATTAATGGTGGTCGAGGAGACTTCCACAATAACAAAATTCTCTCAATAAGAGAGGCGAAGGCAATCACGTTATTTTGAATGGTTGTGGTACGGAGGCCGTCTGGGGGCTTGCCGAAAATAGCGATATGTGGGTTGGAGTTAAAGTTACGCCTAATATATCTGAAATTGTTTTAAAGAATAGTCGCCAGAATTCAGACAACTTGGGGCATGCCCAAACATGTGGGTAAGATTGCATGGAGCCTGCGAGCATCTACTACAATTCTCATCAAATTTGTCTGGATAGAGCTTTGATAGTTTGTCCTTACTATAGTGTAGCCTGTGGAAGACTTTAAATTGTATTAGTGACAGTCTAGCGCAGCTGGATGACGAGTTAACAACCCCCATGGCTCCCTCCCAGAAGTTCTCAGAGAGATTCAATTGGAGTTCTGACTCCCAGTTCGGTTCCCTACATTATTACAGGACGTTTGCCCTTCTGGAGCAGCTCTAAATATGTGATGTGCTAAAGTGAAAGATAAGTATATGATAGAGCAATATGATAGAGCAATAGAATGAACATTGAAAATAATAGAAGCTCATACAATGCATTTTAGCCGGCTTAATTAAGCATGAAAATAACTGAAGGAAATACGTATATATTTGATGAACAAATTAAGACAACTAATATTATTTATATTCTTCTAATACATTTCAAAATTAGAAATGCAGTGAAAATACAGGTATCGGTTTTCGGTATCGGTATCGGCGAGTACCACAAATGGGAGTATCGGTATCGGACTCGTTCTGGAAAAAGTGGTATCGATGCATCCCTACTAATTACCAATTCTTGTGTAACAACACTATAAAACCTGCATGTTCCTTCAACAGTACATCACTTCCACATACATCACTCTAAAATGTGTGTCAAAAGGTGTGTCATGGTATGGTGTGTCAAAAGCTACCTAAACCAGAATGCAGGTTTTGCAAAATCTGGCTGTTAGAATCCTTACTAGAACTAATATACGAGACCATATTACTCCCGTTTTGGAGTCTTTGCACTGGCTTCCCATTAGTTTTAGGGTGGACTTCTCAATACTTGACCAAGATTTTAACTCCATATACTCCAAAACGTGATCTTCATTCTTCGGAAACTGATCTTTTAACTCTTCCCTCAACTCAATGGTTAATGGGAGATAGGGCTTTTCCTTCATTAGCTCCAAAACTTTGGAATTCTCTACCGATTGAGATTAGGCAAGCTAAATATTTTGGTATTTTTAAATCTCAGCTTTTTTTTAGGTTAGCTTTTAATTGATTTATTGTCTTTTATGTTTAATTTACAGTGTATTATGTCTTTTTGTGTGCTGTGATTGTTGTTTTAATTGTTTGTTTAACATGTGGTCAGATAAATCCTATCACATAGAGCCTCTTTCACCTAGCTATCATCATATAGAGACTGTGTCTGTTCCCCGAATTTGGAAATCCAAAAAATGTTTAAACCTATCTAAGGTTAAAAATTTAATTGATGTTCAACAAATAAAAAACAGCTATAATACAGATGAGCAAATGCTAAAGCTTGGGTTGCTGAATATTCGATCGCTTACTTCAAAAGCACTCATTGTTAATGATATGATTTCAGATAATAACCTAGATGTGCTGTGTTTGACAGAAACCTGGCTAAAACCAAACGATTACATTACTTTAAGTCAAGTCAAGTCAAGTCAAGTCAAGTCATCTTCATTTATATAGCGCTTTTAACAATGTAGATTGTCTCAAAGCAGCTTTACAGAGATAAGCGTATAATTTAAGGTAACAGAGATTGTTTCGGCTTTACAGCAGAGTTAAGTTATTTCCATCTAAAGTTAGTTTTAATTGATTTGGTTCCGTCGCAATGATCATTTGTTATTAAATTAGGGGCCGCTAAGACGACACCATTCTCTCTACACAGACTTTAAACGCGAACCTGTGAGAAACGCTGATGGCGTTCACATGCGCATTTAGAATGGGTTCTATAGTTATGTGCGTTAGAATATACGCAGGTTTGGAATTCCCTACAAGCCAAGCCTAAACAAAATACTTGTCTTTCCTTATAAATTTTGATAAGGAATTTTATTTTATTTGTTGCTTTGGGGTAGGACTGCAAGACGAATTTTCCTGACAACGCCTTATCTGTAGAGTGGTAGTGGGATCCTCCATAGGGAGAGAGTAGTTGGCACTTCAGCACTGCGTTGTCATCGGTCCCGGTGAAGGTCCTTCGTCAGATCTGGATACGGCCTGGATCCGGCAGGCTGCAGGAAAAACCTTGGGATAAACACAGACACTAAAATTAGCGTAGATGCCATTCTTCTCATGATGTAACGAGTACATCAGGATTTTTGGGAAGTGTTCCCGGTTCCGGCTGACCTAATCTATGCAGCATAACATTAAATTATAGAAGTCTATAATGTATTATGTGAAAGCTAGGTCAAAGAGATGTGTCTTTAATCTGGCTTTGAACTGACAGAGTGTGTCTGCTTCCCGGACAATGGTAGGAAGACTGTTCCAGAGTTTTGGTGCTAAATAGGAAAAGGATCTACCGCCAGCAGTGGATTTAGATATTCTAGGTATAATCAACTGGCCGGAATTTTGAGATCGTAATAGACGTGACGGACTATAATGCGTTAAGAGCTCGCTCAAGTACTGCGGAGCTAAACCATTCAGTGCTTTGTAAGTAATCAGCAATATTTTAAAATTTATGCGATGTTTAATAGGGAGCCAGTGAAGTTTTGACAGAACTGGGCTAATATGGTCATACTTCCTGGTTCTGGTAAGAACTCGAGCTGCTGCGTTTTGGACCAGCTGTAGTTTGTTTATTAAGCGTGCAGGGCAACCACCCAGTAGAGCATTACAATAATCTAGCCTTGAGGTCATGAACGCATGAACTAATTGTTCCGCATTTGTCAATGAGAGCATATGACGTAATTTAGATATATTTTTAAGATGGAAAAATGCAGTTTTACAGATACTAGACACGTGACTTTCAAATGAAAGATTGGTATCAAAGAGCACACCCAGGTTCCTAACCAACGACGAAGACTTAACAGAGCAGCCATCAAGTGTTAGACAGTGTTCTAGGTTATTACGTGAGGAAGTTTTTTGTCCAATAATTAGAAACTCTGTTTTTTTTTAGAATTTAGAAGTAGGAAATTACAAGTCATCCAATTTTTTATATCCGCTATGCATTCCGTTAATATTGTGAATAGATAAGTTTCGTTAGGTTTTGAAGAAATATAGAGCTGAGTATCGTCAGCATAACAGTGAAAGCTAATTCCATGTTTCCTAATGATATCTCCTAAGGGTAGCATGTACAGAGTGAACAGCAGCGGTCCTAATACTGAGCCTTGTGGTACGCCATACTGAACCTGTGATCGATGAGACATCTCATCATTTACTGCTACAAACTGATAACGGTCAGATAAGTATGATTTAAACCATGCTAGTGCATTTCCTGTAATGCCAACATAATGTTCTAATCTATTTAAAAGAACGGTGTGGTCGATGGTGTCAAATGCAGCGCTAAGATCGAGTAACACTAATAGAGAGATACAACCACGATCGGATGATAAGAGCAAATCATTTGTGACTCTAACGAGAGCTGTTTCGGTACTATGGTACGGTCTAAATCCGGACTGGAAATCCTCGCAGATATCATTTCTTTCAAGAAAGGAACACAGTTGTGAGGATACTGCCTTTTCTAATATCTTTGACAGAAAAGGTAGATTCGAGATCGGCCTGTAATTGACTAATTCTGAAGGATCAAGTTGCGTTTTTTTAACAAGCGGTTTAATCAAAGCCAGCTTAAAGTTTTTTGGTACGTATCCTAGAGACAAAGACGAATTAATGATATTAAGAAGAGGATCTATGACCTCTGGAAGTATTTCTTTCAGTAGCTTAGTCGGTATAGGGTCTAACATACATGTTGTAGATTTAGATGATTTAATGAGTTTAGTAAATTCTTCCTCTCCTATAGCAACGAATTAATCAAATTTTTCCTCAGGGAGACTACAATGCACTGCCTGATGCGATACTGTAGTAGACGGTTGCATAGTTATAATTTTGTCCCTGATATTATCAATCTTATAAGTGAAGAAGTTCATAAAGTCATTACTGCTGTGTTGCTTGGAAACTTCGGTGCTTGAAGCTTTATTTTTCGTTAGTTTAGCCACCGTTTCAAATAAATACCTAGGATTATGTTTATTTTCTTCTAATAGGGTTGAAAAATAAGCAGATCTAGCAGCTTTTAAAGCCTCTCTGTAAGTAATTGAGCTCTCTTTCCATGAAATGCGAAATACCTCTAGTTTTGTTTTCTTCCAGTTGCGCTCCATTTTTCTGGCTGCTCTCTTAAGGGCCCGAGTGTGCTCGTTGTACCACGGCGTTGGACTATTTTCTTTAATCTTCTTTAAGCGCAACGGAGCAACTGTGTCTAAAGTGCTGGAAAAGAGAGAGTTAAACGTTTCTGTTGTAATATCTAGTTCTTCTAAGCTATCTGAGATGCTGAGATGATGAAACTGATTAGGAAGATTATTAATAAAGCAATCTTTAGTAGCAGAAGTGATAGGTCTCACATATTTGAAACACGGAGTCGGCTTTGCAGCCTTGGCTAAATGCAAATTACACGAGACTAGATAATGATCTGAGATGTCATCGCTCTGCTGCAGAATTTCAACGGCATCCACATCTATTCCGCGTGATAATATTAGATCTAGAGTATGATTACGACGATGAGTAGGTCCTGACACATGTTGTCTAACTCCAATTGAATTTACAATGTCTTTAAATGCCAATCCCAATGCATCTTTTTCATTATCGATGTGTATATTAAAATCACCAACAATTAGTACTTTATCTGCAGTCAATATTAATTCTGATAGAAAGTCCGCAAATTCTTTGATAAAGTCTGTATGGTGCCCTGGTGGCCTGTATACAGTAGCCAGCACAAATCTCAAACGTGATTTATCGTTTACACTATATATTTTTACATTAAGCACCAATGCTTCAAAAGAATTATATTTAAAACTTGATTTCTTAGTGGTTTTGAAACTATTACTATAGATTACAGCAACACCACCCCCTTTGCGTTTCAGACGAGGCTCATGTTTATAACAGTAATCTTGCGGGGTTGATTCATTTAAAGTAATGTAATCGTTTGGTTTTAGCCAGGTTTCTGTCAAACACAGCACATCTAGGTTATTATCTGAAATCATATCATTAACAATGAGTGCTTTTGAAGTAAGCGATCGAATATTCAGCAACCCAAGCTTTAGCATTTGCTCATCTGTATTATAGCTGTTTTTTATTTGTTGAACATCAATTAAATTTTTAACCTTAGTTGGGTTTAAACGTTTTTTGGATTTCCAAATTCGGGGAACAGACACAGTCTCTATATGATGATAGCTAGGTGAAAGAGGCTCTATGTGATGGGATTTATCTGACCTTGGTGACGAGAGGCCGCTAGCAGACAGTCGGTTTAGCCAGTCTGTCTGCTTCCTGACCTGAGCCCCAGATTGTCATGTTTGAGCTCTAAGACTATGAGCCATATTACTAGAGAGAAGAGCAGCACCATCCCAGGAGGGATGAATACCATCTCTTTTCAACAGGTCAGGTTTGCCCCAAAAACTTTTCCAATTGTCTATGAATTCTATATTATTAAGCGGACACCACCGAGACAGCCAACCGTTAAGCGAACACAATCTACTGACTATCTCATCACTCCTGCGAACAGGAAGGGGGCCAGAGCAAATTACAGTCCTTGACATCGTACTTGCAAGTTCACACACCTCTTTAATATTAATTTTGGTGATCTCCGACTGGCGGAGTCGAACATCATTAGTGCCGACATGAATAATGATCTTAGAGAATTTACGATTAGCATTAGCCAGCACTTTTAAATTTGCTTTGATGTCAGGCGCTCTGGCTCCCGGCAAACATGTGACTATGGTGGTTGGTGTCTCTATTTTCACGTTCCGTGTAATAGAATCGCCAATAACTAGGGCACAATCATTCTCAGTGGGTGTTTCACTGAGCGGGGCAAATCGATTTGTTATGGTAATCGGAACGGAAGAGTGGTTTTTAGATCCGCGACTAGAGCGATCCCTCACTGTCACCCATTTGCCCGGCTGCACGGGCTCTACTTCAGCCAGAACCGACTCATGTAAAGTGTGCACTATTCTATGCGCATCCAAAACATCTAAAGCACTAGCACTCTTACTATCCTCAATTAAAGTTTGGATGCGTGTTTCTAATTCTGAAATCTTCTCTGTCAACCTAACTGTCTCCTTACATTTATCACATATAAATCCTATATTGTCGACAGAGAAGCCTATACTAAACATGTGACATGAAGTGCAAGTGACAATAACAGGACAAGACATTACTCACCGTGTTTGTTGAGTGATTCTTACTCACCTGAGCTTTTTATGAACTCAAAGGCGCGGACGCGCGAGAGAAAAATAAATAAATAAAATAGCTGAGCGCACGGGTGGCGCGTTAACAGGCTAGCGAATTACTAGCGTTTTGTGCTAGTAGTACTAATAACAAAAGCTAGCGATGTCAGGTTAATCTGAGATGTTGGGTAAAATGTAGTAGTATAAACAACTAGAAATGGTAGTAAAATGATGGTTCAAAACAAAGAAATATATGGCTAAGACGGAGCTTATCGCACCGAATCAAACAAACACACTCACAGCAGGCAGCGAGGCAGACAGGAGCAATCGACAAGGATCAGGCTTCAATCGACAAGGATCAGGCTTTAAATGAGTCCACCCCGCAAGATTACTGTTATAAACATGAACCTCGTCTGAAACGCAAAGGGGGTGGTGTTGCTGTAATTTATAGTAATATTTTCAAAACCACTAAGAAATCAAGTTTCGAATATAATTCTTTTGAAGTGTTAGTGCTTAATGTAAAAATATATAGTATAAATGATAAATCACGTTTGAGATTTGTGCTGGCTACTGTATACAGGCCACCAGGGCACCATACAGACTTTATCAAAGAATTTGCGGACTTTCTATCAGAGTTAGTATTGGCTGCAGATAAAGTACTAATTGTTGGTGATTTTAATATACACATCGATAATGAAAAAGATGCATTGGGTTTGGCATTTAAAGACATTGTAAACTCAATTGGAGTTAGACAACACGTGTCAGGACCTACTCATCGTCGTAATCATACTCTAGATCTAATATTATCACACGGAATAGATGTTGATGCCGTTGAAATTCTGCAGCAGAGCGATGACATCTCAGATCATTATCTAGTCTTGTGTAAATTACATTTAGCCAAGGCTGCAAAGCCGACTCCGTGTTACAAATATGTTAGACCTATCACTTCTGCCACTAAAGATTGCTTAATTAATAATCTTCCTGATCAGTTTCATCATTTTAGCATCTCAGATAGCTTAGAAGAACTAGATATTACAACAGAAACTTTTAACTCTCTCTTTTCCAGCACTTTAGACACACTTGCTCCTTTGCGCTTAAAGAAGATTAAAGAAAATAGTCCAACGCCGTGGTACAACGAGCACACTCAGGCCCTTAAGAGAGCAGCCAGAAAAATGGAGCGCAACTGGAAGAAAACAAAACTAGAGGTATTTCGCATTTCATGGAAAGAGAGCTCGATTGCTTACAGAGAGGCTTTAAAAGCTGCTAGATCTGCTTATTTTTCAAACCTATTAGAAGAAAATAAACATAATCCTAGGTATTTATTTGAAACAGTGGCTAAACTAACGAAAAAGAAAGCTTCAAGCCCAGAAGTTTCCAAGCAGCACAGCAGTAATGACTTTATGAACTTCTTCACTTATAAGATTGATAATATCAGGGATAAAATTATAACTATGCAACCGTCTACTACAGTATCGCATCAGGCAGGGCATTGTAGCCTCCCTGAGGAAAGATTTGATTCATTCGTTGCTATAGGAGAGGAAGAATTTACTAAACTCGTTAAATCATCTAAATCTACAACATGTGTGTTAGACCCTATACCGACTAAGCTACTGAAAGAGATGCTTCCAGAGGTCATAGATCCTCTTCTTAATATCATTAATTCGTCTTTGTCTCTAGGATACGTACCAAAAAACTTTAAGCTGGCTATGATTAAACCGCTTGTTTAAAAAATGCAACTTGATCCTTCAAAATTAGTCAATAACAGGCCGATCTCGAATCTACCTTTTCTGTCAAAAATACTAGAAAAGGCAGTATCTTCACAACTATGTTCCTTTCTAGAAAGAAATGATATCTGCGAGGATTTCCAGTCCGGATTTAGACCGTACCATAGTACCGAGACTGCTCTCATTAGAGTAACAAATGATTTGCTCTTATCATCCGATCGTGGTTGTGTCTCTCTATTAGTGTTACTCGATCTTAGTGCTGCGTTTGACACCATTGACCACAACATTCTTTTAAATAGACTAGAAAACTATGTTGGCATTAGTGGAATTGCACTAGCATGGTTTAAATCATACTTATCTGACCGTTATCAGTTTGTAGCAGTAAATGAAGAGATGTCTCATCGATCACAAGTTCAGTATGGCGTACCACAAGGCTCAGTACTAGGACCGCTGCTGTTCACTCTGTACATGCTACCCTTAGGAGATATCATTAGGAAACATCGAATTAGCTTCCACTGTTATGCCGACGATACTCAGCTCTATATTTCTTCAAAACCTAACGAAACTTACCAATTCACTAAATTAACAGAATGCATAGCTGATATAAAAAATTGGATGACTCGTAATTTCCTACTTCTAAATTCTGAAAAAACAGAGATTCTAATTATTGGACAAAAAACGTCCTCACGTAATAACCTAGAATACTGTCTAACACTTGATGGCTGCTCTGTTAAGTCTTCGTCGTCGGTTAGGAACCTGGGTGTGCTCTTTGATACCAATCTTTCATTTGAAAATCACGTGTCTAGTATCTGTAAAACCGCATTTTTCCATCTTAAAAATATATCTAAATTACGCCATATGCTCTCATTGACAAATGCGGAACAATTAGTTCATGCGTTCATGACATCAAGGCTAGATTATTGTAATGCTCTACTGGGTGGTTGCCCTGCACGCTTAATAAACAAACTACAGCTAGTTCAAAACGCAGCAGCTCGAGTTCTTACCAGAACAAGGAAGTATGACCATATTAGCCCGGTTCTGTCAAAACTGCACTGGCTCCCTATTAAACATCGCACAAATTTTAAAATATTGCTGATTACTTACAAAGCACTAAATGGTTTAGCTCCGCAGTACTTGAACGAGCTCTTAACGCATTATACTCCTTCACGTCTATTGCAATCTCAAAATTCCGGCCAGTTGATAATACCTAGAATATCAAAATCGACTGCTGGCGGTAGATCCTTTTCCTATTTAGCACCAAAACTTTGGAACAGCCTTCCTACCATTGTCCGGGAAGCAGACACACTCTGTCAGTTTAAATCTAGATTAAAGACACATCTCTTTGACATAGCGTTCACATAATACATTATAGACTTCTATAATTCAATATTAGGCTGCATAGATTAGGTCAGCTGGAACCGGGAACACTTCCCATAAATCCTGATGTACTTGTTACATCATGAGAAGAATGGCATCTACGCTAATTTGAGTGTCTTTGTTTATCCCAAGGTTTTCCCGCAGCCTGCCGGATCCAGGCCGTTTCCAGATCTGATGAAGGACCTTCGCCTGGACCCGATGTCAATGCAGTGCTGAAGTGCCAACTAGTCTCTCCCTATGGAGGATCCCTTTCCCACTCTACAGATAAAGCGTCGTCGGGAAAACTCAATTTGCGTATCTACCCCGAATTAATAAAATAAAATAAAATTCTGAATCAAAACTGTAAGGAAACACTAGTAATTTGTTTAGGCTTGGTTTTTAGGGAATTCCAAACCTGCACACATCAACGCACATAACTATAGAACCCGTTCTTAATGCGCATCTGAACGCCATCAGCGTTTCTCACAGGTTCGCGTTTAAAGTCTGTGTAGAGAGAATGGTGTCATCTTGGTGGCCCTAATTTAAAAACATATGATTGTTGCGACGGAAGCGAATCAATCAAAACTAACTTTAGCTGGAAAATAACTTTATTAAAGAACCGCTATAAAGCCAAAACATTCTTACGTTAAATGATACATTTATCTCTGTAAAGCTGCTTTGAGACAATCTACATTGTTAAAAGCGCTATATAAATGAAGATGACTTGACTTGACTTGACTTGTTTGTGTACAGCGCTTTGAGATGTACATTTAAAGGCGCTATAGAAAATAAAGGTTATTATTATTATTAAAAGTAATTTCTCATTTCAGGTGTCACTCTGTGGGATGAGAAATCATTGAGAGAAGATTTGGACAGTCGTCCACAGTCCAGGACAGATTTGAAGTTCAGTAGCGCCGACTCTCTCTCCAGTAAGTCCATTCTCCTGGATGTGAGTGCTTCCCTGAAGGCCAGCTTCTTAGGAGGGCTGGTGGAGGTGGGAGGATCTGCCAAGTTCCTGCGTGACACCAAATCCTCAAACCAACAGTCCAGAGTTACAATGTATTACAGTGAAACCTCTAGATTCGAACAGCTCATTATGAGCCATCTGGGAGTGAGACACATCACCTACCCTCAGGTCTTTGACCAGAAAACTGCAACTCATGTGGTCATAGGTGTACTATACGGAGCTCAGGCCGTCATGGTGTTTGATCGGACATTTTCAAAAGATGAAGAAAAGCAGGAGATTGAGGGAGAACTGAATGTCATGGTCAAGAATATTCCTCAATTTTCCATTGAGGGACACGGAGCTGTAGATATGACAGATGCTCAAAAGAAAGTGTCTGAGAATATTGCCTGCACATTTTATGGTGACGTCCGTCTTGAGCAGAACCCTACCACTTACATGGAGGCCCTAGAGGTGTACAAGAAGCTCCCCACTATACTGAAGGAGAATACAAAGAATGCAGTTCCAATAAAAGTCTGGCTCTATCCTCTTTCTCTACTGGATACAAAAGCAGCTCAGTTGGAGAGAGAAATTAGCACACTTCTGGTTGCCAACACTGAAGATATAATAGAGGGGCTGGAAGAAGTAGAGAGGACATGCAACGACCTCTCCAGAAAAACTCTGGTAAATGTTTTCAAAGACATCAAAGAGAGGCTCCGTTTATTTCAGGGCTCTCTTAGCACTTACAAAACAGTGCTCCTGAAAGAAGTGGCCAAGGTCTTGCCTGCTATACGAGGAGGAGAGATGGAGCAAAATTTATTGGAAGACATCCTAAAGATCCACTACAGCTCCCCCTTTAATGCTAGCATGCTTAACCAGTGGTTAGATCATGCAAAGGCTGAACTTAACCTCTTAAGTTCTCACACTGAAATACTGAAGGGAATTAATACTGAAGACTCAAACAGTCTCAACACCATCCTCCTTGATCCTAGTATTGATGTTGTGGTGTGCTTGACCTTCACATCTCTGAAGTATGAAGACTCGTATCTTTCAGCCATGAAGAAGTTTCTGGAATCTGATGAGTTTAAAGGGCTAGATGTGGGAATGAAACCGCGTTCTAGCATGTTAGCATCTGTCAGAAAGTGGTTCAATGATCCTGATGTCACCTCAAAGATGAGAAAGAATTTATCTCTTTTCAGAAGTTTTTCAGAGGCTAATAAAGATGAAAAGAGATATCGATTCATTATTTCTGCCATCTCCGATCCCTCCAGTCCTGGCTCCTCTATCTATCTGTATGAATCAGGGAAGCTGACAGACACACAGTTCCAGCCAGTGTCGAAGCCTCCTCCACCAGAAGTGAAGCAGGTCCTGCCGGACAGTGTGACTCTGAAACTGCAGAAGTCCCCAACTGGAGAAACTGTGCAGTTCAGAGTGGAGTACCAGCCGGTGAAAGTAGATTCTGGTGCTGAGGAACAGTGGATTATCATAAACACAGTTGATGAAGTCTTTAATCTGACTGGATTGGAGTCTGGAAAGCAGTACTCGATCCGCTATAGGATAGTGGGTAAAGTGGGAGTGAGTGAAGCCAGTGACACTATCGGCCCCATACCGTCTTTAGGTAAGTGTCATATGCACTTTTTTTTTTGCATTAATATTTATCTTTTTAATATATATATATATATATATATATATATATATATATATATATATTGTAACAAATAACGACTCTTGGTTAATTTGAATTAGCTCAAGAATATAGGGAATTTTGGAAATATTAATAATTATGACTCATGGTCATAATTCATAAGTCGCATGTACATTTATTTGATCAATTATAGAGATTACCTTGTTCTGTAACTGGTCTGATCGTTATTCGTCCAGCGAATAAAGGTGAGATTATCACAGTTAAGAAGGGGTATCTCTTTACAAACTCCAAGAAAGTTTTATCTTCTGGCCACGAACATCAAACTTTCTGAGTTTATTAATTAAAACTACTCAATGTAGTCTATATATATATCGAGCTTGTAGCAAGATCTTTTGTCTCATTGACTTTATAAAAGTGGGCTTTCAAATACAGAGACAGTTAAAAGGATATATGGATTTTAATACATGTAAAACTAAAGATTATATGAGCTACAAATACAAACATACGTAAAAATACAAGCAATAAAACAAACACACATTTAACCAAACAAGAAAATACGTGACCAGAATAAAATGAAAAGAAAGAAAGAAAGAAAGAAAGAAAGAAAGAAAGAAAGAAAGAAAGAAGAGAAAAGAAAAGCTAGTAATTATTACATACAGAAACCTAGGTTCACGAGACACCTGGAACAGCTTTTATCAGATAAATATACTTGCGAGTTTGTCTTCTGTTCGGGTGATGCTGAGAGGCAGGAAAGCGAGGGCGGTGTCCTGTTTCCTATGCGTCTTCCAGTGCCGCGGAAGTTTAAAAGGCTTACTGACTGTAATGTTACCGAGAAAGTTCGTCTCCCGGGATGGGAGAGGCCGGAAATCTTAGTTGCAGAGGGAAATCTATGACTCGAACATGCGTTCGTTCGAATAGAGAAGGCCAGGGCCTTCTTCAGATGTTCCTGGAGAAACGCTGCGCTGGGGCGGCAGCAGGAGATGAGAGCAGGAATCAGAGCAGGGATCAGAGAGGCGAGGGACCGGAGGAGAGAGAAGCGGAAACAGGGTCTCTTGCTTTTTAAAGACACTTGTTTACACCCTCCTGTTGCTGACAACAGCCAATCAGATCTCCTTATCTGACAGCGGGAACATTTTCTTTGTGTGAAGAAGAAACGCCTACTTTGACTTTGTCATGTGAGAGATGGAATTCGTATTTTCTCTTTCAGAAAAGATAATACCCATAAGAATACATTTCATTGTAATCTCATACATATATGCAATTCAGTGAGATCACTACGATTAGAATGATACCAGACATGGGGTACAGAATATGGGAAATACAGATATGCATTTCTAATGTAGGATTCTAAGCATCTTAAGAGTCCATTGATTTCTATGATAGAACATAGAAAATCTCAATCTGCCATGGAAATTATACACACATAAAAATACATATCAAAAACATGGCTATTGGATCGCATGTGTGGAACTGTATGTTTCAAAGTCCACGAGTGTGTTTGTGTGTGTGTGCGTTGGAATGTCTGCTTTCCTGGGTCGTAAAGTTTTATGGTCTGAGGTAGGGTTAAAACAAGACACGACTGAGGAATTCCTTTCAATGAACATTTAGGATTCAAACCTATACTCTAGCAAACCACACTTTTATTGTAAAGTAAAGCTAATCACACATACATATCGGAAGGTATACATTCAAGAGCCATATTTCTATATGAAGTTGCACTCAAAGGGCTTTTGTGTGCGTGCGTGTGTGTGTGTGGAATGTCACGAGGCCAGCCAAACTGGCGCTGGCAAATTGGTCCTCGTGGGGCAATTATTAACCAGTACGGACACAAGACGATGTGTCTTGCCATCATATGATCACTTAATGCGAAAAGCAGATGTCATTGTTGCTACAATATATATATTTCGCTTCATTTACAGTCAATGTTTGCATTGACAACCATATTTCCTAGCATGTGTGGCTATAATTAAATGTGTAACATTGTGACACTGTCACATTAATTTAAGTGTTCATTTGAAAACAGAAATGCTTATGATTGCTCAGGAGGTATTATATTGGTTCACATAATGTTTATGTATGATGAATGATACTCCTGTGTATTCCTGTGTGATATGCTTAGCTTCCACTGTGTATGTTGGTAAGAGGGGATGTCTCTTTAAGGCTCGGCCGCCCGCACTTACTATGAAGGCGTGCCTAAGCTTATGAATGGAGGGTGAATCAGGAAGGGAGAGAGGTGTGTTTGATTTCATGGCGCCAGCAATTTTTGTTGCAGCTATAAGATTTAAAGCTTGTTCCTTATGGTTTGATAGCATTTTCAAACGTTACTTTAAGAGACTGCTTTAATGGTGGAGGGAGGACAGAAAATTATTCAAACACCTGGATTTTTCACTCGTGTACACATCTCTGGCAAACGGATTATTCTCACGGACTAATTTTTTCCTTTTTTGGTGTGTGTGTGGATTACTTTTTTGTCTCGTTCCGATCGAGGATCATTCCCATGGACTAATGGATTAAACATTTCCCGGTTGGAAAGACTGTAGCGAGCTCATGAGGCAACCCGGACATTTTTTTTAACTTATTTTTCCTGTACGGGGTGTTTGAAGGTGGTGAGTGTATGGGATAATTGTTTCATTATAATATACTGCGCTCAGCGCGTCATTCAATTGAGCTGTTTTGTGTGTTTTATGTTTATGGTGTTCAGCGCCGTCTGAGTATTATTGTTATCTTTTATGCTGTGTGACTTATTCACTATCATACATCTACTCGTGCTAATTTATATGTTAGAGAGCATTGATGTAGGTGACATTATTGAAGCTTTGGTGATATTCGTCATTATTGTATTAATTTCAAAGAATCTCCTTGTGCGTTTATAGTAACACTGCTGTTTAAAAAGAATATTTGAGGGCGGATTGTTACAGATGGTGGCCCGTACGGGGAATTAAATGTAATTTTGTTGATTTTGCTTTATTACCAGAGCTATGTGAATATTGTTTACTGGTATATATATATATATTAATTATATTTTGAATATCATTATACTCTGTTTGATATTGCATTTAAGCACAAAAAAAAGATAAAAAAAATAAAAAAAATTACAGACGTGCCAGAAATAAGAGTCGCACAACTTGTGGAGCTTGATGAAGTCCAGGATGAAATATCTGAGCATGACACCAGGGCCTCTACACCTACGTCAGAGCATGGGGCTAGTGAACAGCACCATGAAGCAAGGGGAGATGCATGGGTCACTAGGAGAAATCCTGTGGGGGAAGTAACATCCCTGATTAGTTCACTTTATATCTCAGATCCAGAAGAGAATGAACAAAGCATTGGAGATGAGGGAGACACATCTTATCTCACACTTCCCGTTCTTACTACTATTACCAATGATTTGGGATCAGTCATGGACAGATTAAATACACTTGAGACTGACTTTAGAGATTCGATTAATAGTGCATTGAACAGAGAAGTGGGCATAAGGAGTTATGTTAACAGAAGTGTTGAGGTGCTTGAGCAATGCATGATATCAACATTAAAACAGTTTGAGGAAAAATTAGTGGATTGCTTGCAAAGGCGTGATGAAAAGTGGAAAGCAGAACATGAACGTCTGAAGCGAGCCAGCCGTGTTGCTCTCCCTAGGTCTCTTCCACGCACAGGAGTTACTCTTCTTCCACCCCATAGCCGTTCTACTCCTGCCCAAGCTTCATCCAGTGCTTTCACACAAACTGCAGCTCCTCTGTGTATAGACGCACATGTAATGAGCCCGTGTATCAGCAGAATCACTCCATCTCGGCTTAACAACAGGACAGCTCCTGACATGGCGGCTGGTTCTGACAATATTGATCAGTCTTCAAATCCTTATGCTCGAGCGTTCATTCCGTGCCCACCAGTTCCACCCGGTGCACCGCTTCAGACACCATTCAATGGAGCACTTTCTCATCCACCTATACAGTCTTTCATGCCAAGCACCAGTATCTCACCTTCGTTGGGTGTTTCATGTAGTCAAGACATCAGACCACCTGTGGTTTATTCACGACCAGCTATTCAGATGGAATTTCCTTCATTTAGTGGATCTAGGGAGGTGGCCGATGTTCTCAACTTTGTTGATCGCTTCGAAACATTCTTTGCAGTATGGCCATTGTCTGATGCAGAGCTAATAGACGCCCTATCTAACACTCTTAAAGGGCCAGTACATAGCTGGTGGATGGTGGCGAAACAGGGTAAACAACTGGTCTGAGTTTAAGAAAGCCTTTATGGATGCCTTTCTCCCCCCTGATTACCTCACCGAGGTAGAAGAAAAGCTCAGGGACATGGTCCAGTTGCCTGATCAGTGTCTGAGGGATTTTGCTTACGATTACCGTGCTCTCTGTTTGCGGTGGAAGCCAGACATCACAGAAACCAAGTTGGTGCGCAAAATCCTTAATAATGTCACAGTGTCTGGTTTGTGTTTCCCCAGGTGTCCACTAGAGGTCTCTTTCCCTTCCTGTCACCATTCACTCTGGAACCTCATTTCCCATAATCCTTTGTCTGTTCCCATCACTCTTGATTGCACTCAGCTGTTCCCTATCACATTGTTAATGTCGGTGTATAAATACCCTGTCTGTTTCAGTTCATGTCACGGAGTCATTGTTTAATGTCATGCTACACTTCCAAGGTCTGTTTCTCGCCTGTTCTTGTTTTGTTTCTTGTTTATTTTGTGTTATTGTTTATTGGACTGATTAAATGGATTTCGACCCTGGCATGGATGACTACGATTCTGATTACATTGATTTTGACCTTTGCATGGATGACGACGAGTTGGATTGCCCTGATTACCAGGTTGCTGCGTATGGATCCACCCATTTCTCTGCTAGCGTTCGTGACAGAATGACTCCGTCTCACAATGGATCCAGCAGCATGAATATTTTTCAGGGCCTGGCTTTATGGGCCCGCCAGACTGAAGAGGCCATGGCGCTGAATTCCCCTAAGCACCCTTCGCCACTGATTCCACCCAGCTCAGAACCTGCACATTGCCATCGGAAACAGAGGAGGAGAAGGAAGACCTCCTCCGTGACTGTTCCGGTGGTCCCGATTACGGTGGTCCCAGTTCCGGTGGTCCCAGTTCTGGTGGTTCCGAGTCCAGTGGTCCCAGTTCCGGTGGCCCCGAAACGGAGAAGGAAGACTTCCTCCATGCCTGTTCCGGTGGTCCCGAGTCCGGTGGTCCCGAGTCCGGTGGTCCCGAGTCCGGTGGTCCCGAAACGGAGGAGGAGAAGGAAGACTCCCTCCGAGACTGTCCCGGTGGTCCCAGTGCCGGTGGTCCCAGTGCCGGTGAACTCAGTGCCGGTGATCTCAGTGCCGGTGATCTCAGTGCCGGTGGTCCCAGTGCCGGTGGCCCCAAATCCAGTGGTCCCAGTTCAGGTGGTCCCGAGTCCGGTGGTCCCAGTTCAGGTGGTCCCGAGTCCGGTGGTCCCGAGTTTGGTGGCTCATAACACTGAGACCATCCCGGAGGTGACTACCGTCCCTGAAGCACCGCCCAGGCGTCTTGCTCTGCCCGCACCGCCCAGGCGTCCTGCTCTGCCGGCCCCGCCCGAGCTGCTCGCACTGCCTGCGCCAACCCAGCGATCCATCACGTCTGCCCAGCCAGAGACTGTTCACGTCACGTCTGCCCAGCCAGAGACTGTTCACGTCACGTCTGCCCAGCCAGAGACTGTTCACGTCACGTCTGCCCAGCCAGAGACTGTTCACGTCACGTCTGCCCAGCCAGAGTGTGTTCACGTCACGTCTGCCCAGCCAGAGACTGTTCACGTCACGTCAGCCCAGCCAGAGACTGTTCACGTCACGTCTGCCCAGCCAGAGACTGTTCCTGAGCCTATGTCTTCGGACAAGATGGCCGCCGCCGAGCCTGTTCACGTCACGCCTGCTGAGCCTGTGTCTTCGGACAAGATGGCCGCCGCCGAGCCTGTTCACGTAACGCCTGCCGAGCCTGTGTCCCCGGACAAGATGGCCGCCGTCGAGCCTGTGTCTGAGCCGGTGGTGTCTGTTCCTGAGCCGGTGGTGTCTGTTCCTGAGCCGGTGGTGTCTGTTCCTGAGCCTGAGCCCTCAGTGACCGTGACACTGGCCATTATGGCCACAGCCATGTGGTGTGTGTGGGCTACGCACACACTTGAGCCGGTGGTGCCAGTTCCTGAGCCGGAGCCGGTGGTGCCAGTTCCTGAGCCGGAGCCGGTGGTGCCAGTTCCTGCGCCGGATCCGGTGGTGCCAGTTCCTGAGCCGGAGCCGGTGGTGCCAGTTCCTGAGCCGGAGCCGGTGGTGTCTGTTCCTGAGCCGGAGCCAGTGTCTGTTCCTGAGCCGGAGCCAGTGTCTGTTCCTGAGCCGGAGCCAGTGTGTGTTCCTGAGCCGGAGCCAGTGTGTGTTCCTGAGCCGGAGCCAGTGTCTGTTCCTGAGCCGGAGCCAGTGTCTGTTCCTGAGCCGGAGCCAGTGTCTGTTCCTGAGCCGGAGCCAGTGTCTGTTCCTGAGCCGGAGCCAGTGTCTGTTCCTGAGCCGGAGCCAGTGTCTGTTCCTGAGCCGGAGCCAGTGTCTGTTCCTGAGCCGGAGCCAGTGTCTGTTCCTGAGCCGGAGCCAGTGTCTGTTCCTGAGCCGGAGCCAGTGTCTGTTCCTGAGCCGGAGCCAGTGTCTGTTCCTGAGCCGGAGCCAGTGTCTGTTCCTGAGCCGGAGCCAGTGTCTGTTCCTGAGCCGGAGCCAGTGTCTGTTCCTGAGCCGGAGCCAGTGTCTGTTCCTGAGCCGGAGCCGGTCGAGTCTGTTCCAGTTCCTGAGCCGGTGGAGTCGTCTGTTCCAGTTCCTGAGCCGGTGGAGTCGTGGCCGCCCGAGGGGTCGTCTCCGCCGTGGCCGCCCGAGGGGTCGTCTCCGCCGTGGCCGCCCGAGGGGTCGTCTCCGCCGTGGCCGCCCGAGGGGTCGTCTCCGCCGTGGCCGCCCGAGGGGTCGTCTCCGCCGTGGCCGCCCGAGGGGTCGTCTCCGCCGTGGCCGCCCGAGGGGTCGTCTCCGCCGTGGCCGCCCGAGGGGTCGTCTCCGCCGTGGCCGCCCGAGGGGTCGTCTCCGCCGTGGCCGCCCGAGGGGTCGTCTCCTCCCTGGCCGCCTGATGGACTGTCTACTCCGCCCTGGCCGCCCGAGGGGAGGTCTCCGCCGTGGCCGCCCGATGGACTATCTGCTCCGCCGTGGCCGCCCGATGGACTATCTGCTCCGCCCTGGCGGCCCGAGGGAAAGTCTCCGCCCTGGCCGCCCGATGGGTCGTCTGCTTCGCCCTGGCCGCCCGATGGACTCTCTGCTTCGCCCCGGTCGCCGGCTAAGCTGTCAGCTCCTGTTCCCCTCCATGGACCTGGTCCCCCATCCCTCCCCCTGATCCTCCACCGTTCCACCTCCCTCCTGGACTCTTGTTTTGGTTGTTTTTTGTGGGTCTTGGAGCGTCTGGTAGCCGCTCCGTAGAGGGGGGGTTATGTCACAGTGTCTGGTTTGTGTTTCCCCAGGTGTCCACTAGAGGTCTCTTTCCCTTCCTGTCACCATTCACTCTGGAACCTCATTTCCCATAATCCTTTGTCTGTTCCCATCACTCTTGATTGCACTCAGCTGTTCCCTATCACATTGTTAATGTCGGTGTATAAATACCCTGTCTGTTTCAGTTCATGTCACGGAGTCATTGTTTAATGTCATGCTACACTTCCAAGGTCTGTTTCTCGCCTGTTCTTGTTTTGTTTCTTGTTTATTTTGTGTTATTGTTTATTGGACTGATTAAATGGATTTCGACCCTGGCATGGATGACTACGATTCTGATTACATTGATTTTGACCTTTGCATGGATGACGACGAGTTGGATTGCCCTGATTACCAGGTTGCTGCGTATGGATCCACCCATTTCTCTGCTAGCGTTCGTGACAAATAACTGCAACCCTTGAATAGCTGGTTGTCTCCGGGGTACGGTAACAAACGTGGACCAGTTGGTTCAGACTGGCACCTTGGTGGAGAAAGACTGCACATCGTCTAAAGAATACTGGGGGAAAGTGGACCAGCAAAAGGCCAAGGAAAAGGGCTTAAGGAAGACCCAGGACAAGGGACCTGCTAAAGAGTTCAAGAAACCTGCTGATGTGGTGACAGTAGTGCAGCTAGGACGGAAATCTCCAATGGTGCTCCTCCATGTTCCAATAGAAGTGAGGGGAAGGCAGTGTCATGCGGTGTTTGACACAGGATGTACTTACTCACTTATGCGGCAGAGTCTCTGGCTGGAGCTGGCTCGTGATGGTGAGAGACTGAAGCCGAGTGACAATCAAAACTTTGCCTTGGCCGATGGGAAGACTTATGGTGCTGTGGGGAGGACACAGATGGTGTACGTCTGGCATGAGGTGATATGGACGCTGGAGATATTCGTCATGGCTGACAACCACTTGGCTTTCCCTATCATTCTTGGTTTGGATTTCCTCAGAAAAACCTCTACCATCATTAATATGGGAGACCACACTTATGGGGTGAAAGGACCCAGGGGCTATAATTTCCATCCCTTTCTGTCTCACCCGCTGGAGGAAACGTTGATGCAGGAACCTGAAACTAGTTCCAATGCCAGCCTATATGTGGCTGTTCCTTACCCGGGGGCTTTGAGTCCATTATCACCCTTTGGGAGTGGTGTCTTCTGCTTTTCCAGACCAATCTTCAGAGGTTAGAGAACTGTTCCAGGCCTGGCCGAGGGTGTGTTCTGGGACACTGGGTAAGACCAGGGTTGAAGAACATCGTATCTTTACCACTGACGAGGTGCCTGTTCGCTGCAGGGCATACAGGGTTTCGCCTTTTAACCCTCTGGGGTCTGAGGGGTTTTTGGGGTCCTTGAGATGTTCTGACATGCCCTGACATTTGTGCTTTTTTCAGTTGCTTATAAACATATTAATGGCAAAGGTGTAAATTCACTCTATTTAGCACAAACAGGGCTACCATAATATGTGAACAACTTGCATGTACATGTTTGTATTTTTGATAGAATAATATTTATGCATGTTTTTTTCAAAAACAAAAAACTAAAGTTTCTGAAATAAGGCCATAAAACATATTCTAAATATATGTAAATAAGACTTCTGACTAATGGATGACGTTGCCTAGAATTTTTTCTTCAAAATTATGTGAAAATCATCCTGCCTAATCATTCACATAACACAATACATTGATTTAAATCTTGTAAAACACTTTTTGTTTGGAAAGGCCATATGCGGGTGGGCGTGATTCACACCTGTGGAGTCAATGGGGCCCGCATAATGAGGCTACATACGTAATGAGCCTTTCATTCAGGTGTGTGACTCAGCCACAAGAATGCAAGGACAATATATAACTGGTTTGTTGTTTTTTTCCACAAATTTTGCTTGCAAATTGTACAATATCCAAGGTAAACATTTCTAGAAATTGTGCAGTTAATTGTTCTCATACTGTATTTTCAGATTTGGAATATATTCTCTTCCCAAATGTGTCACTAATAAAGCATAATACAATTATTTAAAGAGAAGGCTTATAATGACCTTTTAAGATTTTGTTTACATCTATTCTTATATAAATATATATGTTTTTTTTTGTTTTGTTTTTTTAAGGTTATACAATTACAACAACATTTAAAATTGTAACAATATTTCCAGTGTAATCTTTCTTTGTATTCGCGATTCATATTAAAACAGTATTTTTGCCAGCTGTAGTAGCTCCACAACAGCATGCATCTGTGCGTTCATTCATTCATAGAAACGCGATTCATATTTAAACAGTATTTTTGCCAGCTGTAGTAGCTCCACAACAGCGCGCATCTGTGCGTTCGTTCGTTCGTTCATTCATACACAGAAACGCGATCAATATTTAAACAGTATTTTTGCCAGCTGTTGTAGCTCCACAACAGCACGCATCTGTGCGTTCGTTCGTTCATTCATTCATACACAGAAACGCGATTCATATTTAAACAGTATTTTTGCCAGCTGTAGTAGCTCCACAACAGCACGCATCTTTGCGTTCATTCATTCAGATTAGAACAAAGCAAACATAACTGACCTAATTCCTCAGCGGGATCCGTTTGCTCCTCGAAATGATACTTCCAGAACTTCTGAGGTAAATTTTTGCAGGATTATTATCAAGATAGTATTATTCCTCACAGCATCGTAAAGTACATAAGTCTGAAAGTGAACTCGCGGTGTGTGTTATCCAGCTGATGTGGGCGTTTCACAGGTTTGTTTGGATCGCCTCACATTTGCGTTTGAATAGCGCGCGCTCTCCGTGGGCGGAGCACATTAAAACTTAATTAGCTGAGATGAGAACGACTGACATCTCTCTCTTTGCATGCATATTACATAAACTGTGAATATTTGTTTTTTATAAAAAATACTTCATTTTAAAGAAGAGAATTCAAGCTTCATGCCTGTGTGACTGTATGCCTGTTTGACTGAGCATTCGCTGAGTTACAGTTAATTTTCGGACGCGTTTCAGAATTGACTTCACTGACTGAGAGTAGGCAGAACTCGCATCATGTTTATTTTTCTTTATTTGGCGAAAAGCACAACACTTTGTTTTTATTATGAGCATACACAAAAAAAAATACACACTAAACAGGATCGATTGATGTATAACACAAGCATATAAGATAAAAATTAATTTTTTTTTTTTTTTTTTTTGCACTCATACGGAAAAAAACGAGCCTATCGCGCCGGCGCGACAGCCGACCTCAGGGGGTTAAGCGGCAGATTATTGCTGACCATGTGGAGCAGATGCTCAAGGATGGCATTATTGAGCCATCACAGTCCGCCTGGGGTGCTCCGGTGGTATTAGTCAAGAAGCCAGATGACTCCCTTTGATTTTGTGTGGATTTTAGGAACCTCAATGCCAAAACCCATCCAGATGCCTACCTATTATCCACGAGATACTGGAGTCTATGCATGGTGCAGCCTTTTTCAGCACTCTTGACTTGAAGTCTGGATATTGGCAGGTCGCCATGTCCGAAGACAGTAAAGCCAAGACGGCTGTGATAACACCTATGGGCCTCTACCAGTTCAAGTGTATGCCTTTTGGACTCCGGAATGCTGGAGCCACTTTTCAGCGACTGATGGAGAAGGTTTTGGGAGAGCTTAGAGGGAATACCTGCTGTGTGTATATTGCTGATGTCATAGTCTTTTCACCTACACATGAACAACATCTCCAGGATCTGCATGCCGTCTTAGGGAAGTTCCACAAGGCTGGTCTGACCCTTAATATCAAGAAGTGTATTTTTTCCGGCAGGAGCTGAGGTTTTTGGGCCATGTAGTCTCAGACAAAGACGTGCAGGTGGATCCAGAAAAAATTGAGGCAGTGACAACATATCCTAAGCCCACTAACCTCAAGACCCTCCAGCGTTTCTTAGGCCTTGTGGGGTGGTACCACAAATTTATCGACCATTTTGCTGACTTGGCTGCCCCATTGAATCGTCTGAAGAGGAAGACCGTGGAGTGGGACTGGTCAGAGGAATGTCAGCAGAGCTTTGATCAGCTGAAGAGATTGCTGGTGAACGCACCTATCCTCATGCAGCCTGACACCACCCTACCCTTTGAAATCCACACAGACGCTAGCGATGTGGGTTTGTCGGCTGTATTGGTGCAGAAAACATCAGAAGGCGAGAAAGGTATCGCGTATGCATCCAGAGGGATACGTGGGGCAGAGTGTAATTACACTACCTCTGAAAAGGAGTGTCTTGCCGTCGTTTGGGCGGTTGAAAAGTGGAAGCACTATCTTGAGGGGGCTGAGTTCACCATATATACTGACAATGCTGCCCTGACCTGGGCCTTCAATTGTCCGAAGACCTGCTCTCGCCTGACTCGCTGGATCCTGCGGCTTCAACAGTTTCAGTTTAGAGTCCAGTATAGGAAAGGACTCCATAACCTTGTGCCTGATGCCCTGTCCCGAGCAGTCAAACCTCCTTCTTCAACTGCCGTTTATGCTGCAGCAAATGCCTATGTTTCTTCTGATCTGCCTTCCTCTCTGTCTGAAATAAGGGAAGCTCAGGAAGAAGATTCAGAGGTCACCGATCTGGTCCAAGGGGCCGATGCTCTGAGTATGCCTGGCCGGATAGGATTCACAAAGCTGCAAGGCCTTCTGTATCGACGGTCACCTGTAAAAGAAGGAGGTGATAAATATCAGCTGGTCGTTCCAAAGTCTCTTGTACCGGTCTTTCTGACCTACTTTCACGATCATCCTTTGAGTGGGCATCTGGGTAGGCTGAAAACACTCTTGAGGATCCTTGAGGTCGCCTGGTGGCCATCCATTCGAAAGGACGTTTGGAACCACGTCAAGGTTTGTGCCATCTGCCAGGTCTATAAGGCTGGAAGTCAAAAGCCAGCTGGCCTCATGCAGGCTACTTCTGTGGAAGAACCCTGGGCAAAGCTAGGGATTGACCTCATGGGGCCATTTCCCCGGAGTAAAAAAGGCAACACCGTCCTTCTTGTCCTTGTGGATTACTTCACAAAGTGGGTGGAGATGTTTCCATTAAAAGATGGCAAGGCACATGGCATTGTGTCAATTCTGAAGGATGAAATCTTCACCCGCTTTGGTGTTCCTCGGGAGTTGGTGTCTGACCGGGGGCCGCAGTTCACTGGCCATGAAATGGCTAACCTCTGTAAGACCTGGGGAGTAACGCAGAAATTTACCACCAGTTATCACCCCCAAGCTAACCTTACTGAGAGGTCCAATCGGTCCATCAAGACGATGATTGCATCATACGTGGGGAACCAACATAAGAACTGGGATCAGTGGGATCAGGGAATTCCATTTTGCCATCAATGCCGCCTATCATGAGACCACGGGCCAAACTCCTGCAGAGCTGGCGCTCGGAAGGTCCCTGAAAGGCCCACTGGAAAGACTCATTAGTTCCCCTCCTACTCCACAACAGTTACCGTACACCCTACTGGAGAGACAGAAACAAATAAATGATCAAGTCAAGAAGAGAGTTGGGGTGTGTCAGTCTAGACAAGCCAGGTATTACAATACCCACAGGAGGAAGTGCACAACTCCTGCCGGGAGACCTGGTCTGGGTCCGCACTCACCCACTCTCTAAAGCCTCAGAAAACTTCTCATCGAAGCTTGCGCCTAAGTGGTTGGGTCCAGCCACTGTGATGAGAAAATTAGGCCCCATCAATTACCATGTACAGTGGAATGACCAAAACAAAAAGATGGACACGATTAATGTGGTCAATCTGAAGCCCTACTTTGGGGTTCAGCCTCCGGTACCTCCAGCTAGGGGGGGGGGATCTGTGACACTGTCACATTAATTTAAGTGTTCCTTTGAAAACAGAAATGCTTATGATTGCTCAGGAGGTATTATATTGGTTCACATAATGTTTATGTATGATGAATGATACTCCTGTGTATTCCTGTGTGATATGCTTAGCTTCCACTGTGTATGTTGGTAAGAGGGGATGTCTCTTTAAGGCTCGGCCGCCCGCACTTACTATGAAGGCGTGCCTAAGCTTATGAATGGAGGGTGAATCAGGAAGGGAGAGAGGTGTGTTTGATTTCATGGCGCCAGCAATGTTTGTTGCAGCTATAAGATTTAAAGCTTGTTCCTTATGGTTTGATAGCATTTTCAAACGTTACTTTAAGAGACTGCTTTAATGGTGGAGGGAGGACAGAAAATTATTCAACCACCTGGATTTTTCACTCGTGTACACATCTCTGGCAAACGGATTATTCTCACGGACTAATTTTTTCCTTTTTTGGTGTGTGTGTGGATTACTTTTTTGTCTCGTTCCGATCGAGGATCATTCCCATGGACTAATGGATTAAACGTTTCCTGGTTGGAAAGACTGTAGCGAGCTCATGAGGCAACCCGGACATTTTTTTTAACTTATTTTTCCTTTACGGGGTGTTTGAAGGTGGTGAGTGTACGGGATAATTGTTTCATTATAATATACTGCGCTCAGGCCATCCTTAAAAATATTCTTGTTTGCCGTAACACGACCGACCCTGTCAATTTAGCACCGACCCAATTATTTATTTTTTTTCCCTTTTAGTCCGACCGACTTGCCGGTTGTAAACTTGTGTTAAGACCGACCGATTTTTTTTTTAACTCTTCAAACAACTAATACAAATGCAATAAAATAATAGTTAAGTATTGTGAATATAAATTGCCTAGACCTACATACAAACATAAGCTACGTTCTTTCTTTTAAATAAAAACCCGTGGCGCGTCATCTATGATTATGTTTACACCATTGGTTAACGCATGTCACACTACGGCCTGTAGGCTAAGTTCGCTTCGTTTCATTCAGTGTCAATGGTTCGCGCTTGGTAATGATGGCTGCGGCTTTACTCTAAAGATTATTTCATTTTTATATGTTGTTGAATATGGTTTATTAAAAAATAAACATGTGAGATCGTGTTATAGGCTATATGTCATGTTATTGTCAGATATGACGACGCTACTGCAACACGCATCGCCGCAGATGAAGCTGAGCATCAACGTGCTATCGCAAATCAAAGTGAAAGTAAGTCGCTGACGCTTAACACACAATCATCTTCATTAAATGTAAAGAAACGAAATGATCTTACCAGGGCTGTTTCCGCTTTCTCTTATTGCGGGCTTTGATTCAGAAATTTTAGCTGATGATCAATAAAATAATGCGTCTCATAACTGTTGCTTTTGGTGACGTGCACTCCTAAATCTGCATATAGCGGGAATTGAAGATCGGATTTATATCCGCAAAAAACACACACATTTAGCCTATGTAACCAGGTGTAAATGGACTCGTTTTGATAAATCAGATTGCAATCCGATCTGAGAAAACGCATGAAGTGGCCTGGTGTAAACAGCCCCTAGACATTGGTGAAAAATGTTCGTTCTCTCCCCCCCCCCCCCCTATTTTTTATAAAAAAAAATACTTTTTTATATTATTTTTTTATATATAAAAAAATATATACCTACCTACCGACCCTTTTTTTCTTTTTTTTTGCTGTTACTGCAAACCAAAATATTTTTAAGGATGGCCTCAGCGCGTCATTCAATTGAGCTGTTTTGTGTGTTTTATGTTTATAGTGTTCAGCGCCGTCTGAGTATTATTGTTATCTTTTATGCTGTGTGACTTATTCACTATCATACATCTGCTCGTGCTAATTTATATGTTAGAGAAAGCATTGATGTAGGTGACATTATTGAAGCTTTGGTGATATTCGTCATTATTGTATTCATTTCAAAGAATCTCCTTGTGCGTTTATAGTAACACTGCTGTTTAAAAATAATTTTTGAGGGTGGATTGTTACAACATGTTGTAAAGTGTTTCCCACTTGACTGTATATATGAACGTATTATTCCTTTGTTCATGTTGTTACAAATAGTCCTTAAAGACGCAGAGTATATTATGTATTTGATGTCTAATGTAGGCTACTATACTTAATCATATGACATTCACAATAAACAATACAAAGCCTTGAGCAAGTGACACGTACATTTCTCTGTATGAAAACCAATAGGACATTTAAAACCCTCTGGTGCTCCTCGTTTGGGAGAACACTTATTCTCTTCACGGTCAAAAGTGACCAGACACCTGAAATTGTTCTATTTTGTAAAATTTGTAAAATGTAAAATTGTATTTTGAGAGGATTTAATGGTTATTATTCATGTTTATGCAAAAATTATGGTCCATTTTTGCCATTGAAAATAATTTAAAAACACATTTTTTCAATTTTATTTTTTCACTTAATGGAGTATTTCAGATTAATATAGAGTATAATATAAAAATTAATCATAAATTTATATATGATTTTAGAAGGCAGATTTACGCCATCTGTTGTAATTTCATGGTGTTACCACAAGATGCCTGTATAGGTCTCTATGGAGAGGCTTGTGAATTCTCTAGTAGTTTTTGGACAAAATTACTTACTTTTACAGTTTTTCTCAATTGCTTTAACACTATAACCAGGCTTTTGAACTAAAATTTCAAAACCATAATGCCATTTATCAAAAAGCACACCCATTTCACTAAACTATAAACACTATTCCCTGTTTTGACACGAGTCAAATTTGTTGAACTGTCACTGCAAAACTCTACACACAAATCCCTTCATTTCTCATTGCTTAGACCATGTGGTCATGTATAAAGCACTAGCATTCAATATTGTTCACTCAGGTCAGCACAGCTTCAGCTCAGTTAGCACACAATTACCCAGGTGGAAACACTAAGAGTCAAAATTGAACACACATCAATCAGATCCTTCAACAGATAGATAAAAGGGCCCGAATCAGGAGGAGGAAGGGCAAGAAGATAATCAGTCTCAGATGAAATTCAAGCCACTCTAGTTGCCCATGTCTTAGTCAATGGTGTGACTATGAGGGAGGCTGGGCTATGAGTAAGGCCAAATCTGAGTCGCTTCACCATCGCCTCGAGAACCTTCAGGGAGGTGTGGTGACAAACAAAATTCTATTACTGAAGAAGAGACAAACATTTTCAATAGTCTTTGATGAGGTGTATTTTCTTGCCAGAAAAGGCCAGCAGTCGTACAGTCACACAGAGTGGCACAGAGAGTGAGAGTGAAGGGAGGGCATCCTTTCTCCTTTATAGTCTTGACTCCCAGGATGTTTTCTTTCTAGGCAAATAATGGTATTTCAACCATATGTGGAACATTCTTAGATGTTCATCATGTTGTCTCCTTGAGTGGAGGCCCTCCTGTCACGACCAACACTCTTTACCATTCCAATACAATTCCATATTAGAATAAGGTTTGTGTGTGTTCTTTTACTGTCATACGATGGTCACACACATCTTACTGTACTGTACTGTATTTTTAAGTACATTAAAAATAAATACAAATTAGAAGAGAGAGTAAAAAAAAAAAATGTGTTTTTTTGTGTGTGTAAATAAAAATGTGCCAGTGTATCCATTGGTTGTCTTTTGAGTTCATCATGTGATTTTGAATTTATTGCACCAGTGTGTAAGAATATGTTGCAATGTGTGTGATTTTGAGGGCTTGTGTGTGTGTCTGAGGACAAAGTTTGGTTTTTCAGCAAGAGTGAATGGTTTTGAGTGTAGAGCTTCATTTTGACTTGAAAATAGGATGTTTGGGGAATTGGGTGAGACGTTATGGATTTGTGTTTACAGTTTTGAGAATACGAGGCATAGTTTCAAGAAATGTGTTTAAAGGGACACTCCACCCATTTGCATTAAGCTTTGCATTGTTAGAAACCCAGTCATACTATTGAATGGTCGTGTAACACTTTCTCATGTTCCCCTAAATCCATTATTTACCTCTTACACTTCCTCCTACAATGACGCAAAAATCGTCATTTTGCGTCATTGTAGGAGGAAGTGTAAGAGGGGGGGATTTCTGTTGAGACTACAGACACTCGTTCCTCATCTTTCCCAGGGGGCAGGACCCGCTCACGCTACAGACCAATTACAGATCAGTGGGTGGGACTTTACTCTCTGAAACTGAAAGCAATATCCTCCATCTTGTTTGAAGCTAAGCTAACAGGCGCTGTGGAGACAGATGTAAAGTTATGACAATAGCGGAGGAGAGTGCTCAATATGATATAGAAGAAGAGGATTTCGGAAGTCTGATGCTTGAATCAGGTGTTTGTGGCTACCTTTACAAGCCGCATTATAGCGAAGAGCAGCCGAGGCAGAAGACCTGCCTGCCGCGGACGAGGAGCCCGGACTGGCTCGAGTTAGGGCGGACTGGTGGCGCTGGTGATCTCACTATGCAACTACGAACCGCTACGAACACAGAGATAGAGTCCGTCTGTGGCAAAGAATTTCAACGATGACAATTTCTCCTGGACGAAATCTCTGAATCAGACGAGGACACGGATGTTTGTGTTGTGAACTATCGCACCGCATATGTTCTGACTGAACATCCAGGCAGTGTTGCCAACTATTTTCAAAGGAAAGTAGCTAACGCCTCCCCTAAAAGTCGCTAAATGTCGCTAGATGATGTCACATTAGCATATTCATGACGTCATCACGGCGTACTTGCGTTCTGCCTGCCTAATGTTTTTTCTCATTAAAATCATGCTCACAATCACATACTGTATTTTAGTATAACATAATAATATAATATAGCCGAATATCCAATAAAGCTGTTCTAATTTACTATATTGTTTTGTCAGATGAGTAGCTATTGAATGACTATTTTTTATATGTGTAAAATTATCTGAATTGAGAGAGTTCGGGAACTGGGTGAACTAAAGCACTGTTAAAGTGAGTATGCAAGTGATAAGCACAAGAAAAGAAAGGAAAATAAAATGGTTAAACTAAATTCTTTAAATATAAAACAAAGTGATAAGTCCGTGAAACAACACTGCTTATTCACGTCTGTAAGCTGCCATCCTGCTGCTCCTCTCTCAGCCGTTCACTGAACAGGGTAGACGCAGACAGAGGTGTGTGACGGCAGGAAGAACGCAAACCTCGCGCTCGCAGGACTGTGCTGGCAACATTTAGAGGTTACTGAGGTTTGTCCAAAAAGTAGCTAGATTTGTCGCTAGTTGCTTTTTTGAAAAAATGTCACTAAGGGGGTCTGAAAAGTCGCTAAAAATAGCGACAAAGGCGCTAAGTTGGCAACACTGCATCCAGGTACCATGCAATAATTCACCTTTTCGAAAGAAATACAAACGAGGAGTAATGCACTAATGAGTTCGCCAACTAACTAGACATTTTGTGTGAAATGAATGTCAAGCCTTGTAGACGGAAGAGTGATTTCGCTTTTAGGCAGATATGCGCTTTCTGGATTAGTGGGAGTGGCTTGCGGAGCTGTGCAATGTGGTGCATTGTGGGAGTTGTTGTCTTTCATACAAATGCGTCCTGAAGTTATTTTTTGTCTTTCCTCGGTCACGAAGGCACCAAATTCAAAATTTATTTTACATTTCGACTACATATATGACCCACTTTAAATTAAAAACAATGTTCATATGGGTGGAATGCCCCTTTAAGCAATTGAGAAAAACTGTAAGATGTGGATTTGAATGTTTTCTCAAAGAAATTCTCAAATAATACTTTTTTTATGTTGATTTGAAGTGTACACGTTTTTGCATTATTAGAACTACAGCCAAACCTGAATACAGAGACATTTTGTTACACATAACATTAAACTTTAATAAAAAGGTAACAAAAATAAACAGGAATGCTTTATCACAGCTTAATCCATCTGGATCTGACCTCATTTCAACCTCTTATTTCAGTCTTCTGACTCATTTTTTTCTGGATGGTAGTAGCCCTACCAGTTCATTTGTGTGTATAATTGCGTGTTTGTGTGTGTGCGTGTGTGTGTGTGTGTGTGTGTGTGTGTGTGTGTGTGTGTGTGTGTGTGTGTCTGTTTTGCACGATTGATGTTTTAGAATGTAATTCCTTCCTTGCTGTCCACTTTTTTACTGCATTGTGGTTGAATTATTGATTTCATTTTACATAATTTGTTCTATTACAGCCACACCAGCCAGTGTGTGTGTGTGTGTGTGTGTGTGTGTGAGTGGGTGTGTGGGGGTGGTGTGTGTGTGTGTGTGTGTGTGTGTGTGTGTGTGTGTGTGTGTGTGTGTGTGTGTGTGTGTGTGTGTGTGTGTGTGTGTGTGTGTGAGAGAGTGTGTGTGTCTGTTTTGCACTATTGGTGTTTTAGAGTTTCACCCCTTCATTGCTGAGCACTTTTTTTCTGCATTGTGGTTGAATTATTGATTTCATTTTACATATTTGTTCTATTACAGCCACACCAGCCAGTGTGTGTGTGTGTGTGTGTGTGTGAGTGTGTGTGTGTGTGTGTGTGTGTGTGTGTGTGTGTGTGAGTGTGTGTGTGTGTGTGTGTGTGTGTGTGTGTGTGTGTGTGTGTGTGTGTGTGTGTGTGTGTGTGTGTGTGTGTGAGTGGGTGTGTCTGTTTTGCACTATTGGTGTTTTAGAGTTTCACCCCTTCATTGCTGAGCACTTTTTTTCTGCATCGTGGCCGATTTGTAGACTGTACAAATTGTACAAATGTGTTTTTGTTGATTTCACATTAATTTCCTATGGTCGGTCATTTTTGATCAAAGAGCACAAGTGTGACTACATTTTGTATGACCACTTAGCCTGCTCGAACCATGCCCTCAATGTTTTTGTGTGTTCACATTCCAAATGCCATAAAAGTCACCAAGTTTCATACCATTCCAATGATGAAGCCGTGATTTAAAAAAATTAAAATAAAATTAAAACAGAAAATTTAACTAAAACAGACTAAAGAGCACCAGATGATATAGCTGGCATAAAAATAAATTAAATAAATAAATAAACAACAACAATCATAATCAAAACACAAACAACAACAATCATAATCAAAACACACACACAAAAACAAAAAATAATCAACTTGAAACACAAAACCTTGTAACGTTCAGCCTTCTCGGTTGAATTACATTAACTAAAATTGGGGTCAGATTAAACTGTGAGAGTTTGTGAAGTGTTTTAAAAGATGAGACAACAACAGGAAATAGCCAGCATAAAAGAGGCAGCATGCCAAACAATGGAGGTCGTTGCTCACTAGACAACCAGGTGATCACCAGCAAACTGGACTGTGGAGTTGCTTCAGTGGACTTGCCTTTCCAGCACTTTGGATTATCACTTCTGTGGACTTTGTATATACACCGGTGGACATTACTCACATTCACTTTGGGACAAGCAATACACCAGGATTCTTTGGACTGTTTTATGGTATGGTGCCACGGACTCCACGCTTTCAACAGACTTAGTTTTCTTGTATTTATTGTGTTGTTTTAAGTTCCTTGTGAATATTGTTTAATACACTTTTATGCCGTTTATATCTGTTGTTGTCTCATCTTTTAAAACACTTCACAAACTCTCCCAGTTTAATCTGACCCCAATTTTAGTTAATGTAATTCAACCTCTTATCTGTTTTATGTGTGTATGTCTTTAAATGATTATGGTCTGCCTGTCATGTGAGCAATCACATGACAGGAAACAGGAAATAGCCAGCATAAAGGAAGCAGCATGGCAAACAAATGGGGTCTCTCTATTATTCAGGAAAAAGTGATTAGGACGTGGCAAGAACAGTGGGATAGTAATGACACTGGCAGACATCTTTACTGTGTGCAAAGAAATGTGGGAGGGGGTAGATCTAGGGATGGAAGTCGGAGAGAAAAGGCAGTGCTGACACGTTTAAGGATTGGCCATTCGGGTCTCAATAGATCTTTGTTCCGTATAGGGAAACATCAGACAGGAGTTTGTGATTATTGCGGACAGCCAGAAACAGCTGAACATGTCCTAATAGAGTGTAATAATTACATGGAAGAGCGTAGTTGTTTAACATCCGTCCTATTTAAAAAAGGGAAAGCGCTTACTTTAGTTAATGTATTAGGAGATGTATCTAAAGGTGTTAAAAATCAAGTTATGAGGTTTCTCAAAAATACGGGGCTGTTCAACCGTATTTAATATGTACATATTAATATAATAGGTATGCGCATACTGTAGGTGAATAATTCCCTCTGACTATTCTCGACGACCACACTCCTGTCCGGTAGATGGCGGTAAATGCACCTTAAGTTGGTCTGCCAACCGCCAGTTAAACTCTAAAAGAAGAAGAAGAAGAAGAAGAAGAACAAATGGGGTCTCTGTCATGAGGACCAAAGCTGGATTGAGGAGTTACTTTTAAGGACTTACCATTCCAGCAAACCACATCACTTTCATTGGATTAGCACTACAGTTGGATTGTATATACACCGGTGGACACTTACACATTGGGACTTACAGCACTCAAGGACTCTTAAGGACTGTTTTAGGGTATGGAACCAATGGACTATGCTTTTGACTACAGCCTAAGGCTTCTTTGTTGTATTGTGTTGTTTTAAGTTCCTTGTGGAAATTGTAAATACACTTCATTTATTCACTTTATTTCTGTTGTCGTCTCATCTTTAAAAACACTTAAAAAACTCACACAGTTTAATCTGACCCCATTTTTAGCTCATGTAACTCTACCGATTAGGCTGATTGTTACAACCTGTTCACTCTTAAAGGATTAGTTCACTAGTTCATCAACACTGAGCATGCGCAAAGGTTAGGCATGCCGGATAACGCCAGTCTCTGACAAATTCGACAAAAACTGTGGTAATGACAAATAACATTCTAATCTAGCATGAAATTTGTTAAAGCCTGAGGTTCGTCGTAGGTTATGCCCCCAAAGAAGAGAAAAGCACAAACAAAGCACGGAGAAGTGGACCTCGCTCAGCAGGTGATCGCTACAGACATGACAGCTAAAGAGGCTAACATGGAAGAATTAACCTCTCTGATTCGCGGGATAATGCGAGAGGAACTTGATGAGGCGATTAATAGACTACAACCGCAGCTTAATGCTGTTAAGGAGCAGGTGCTTGGTTGTGCTACAAAAATTGGAGGGAGTAAATGAAAGTTTACGCAAAGATAATGATGAACTTAAGGAGAAAACTGAGCACTTGGAGAGTCACAGTCGTAAATATAATGTCCATGTTATGGGCCTGACTTCTGATGTCGAGAAGGGAAATCCTACAAGTTATATGTCTCAACTGCTAAAAGAGTTGTTCAGTGATAAGCTCCAGCTCGAGCCAGGGGTGGAGGTGGCGCATCGTGTTGGATCTAACAGTAAATCTGGACAACGGGTAATGATAGTAAGACTGCAGAGGCTGGTTGTGAGAGATGAGATTGTGTGGATTGTGAAAGAAGAAAGGGTGCTAGAGGTTCGCGGAATGAAACTTCGCTTCTTTCCAGATATTTCGACGGAGATGGCTAAAATAAGGGCGAGTTTTCGGGACGTGAGGAAGAAACTATGGAGTGCGGGAGTTAAGCATGGCATAATTCACCCTGCCACCTTGATTCTGACTTTCAGAGGAGATACGAAAAAGTTTTCCAACCATCTAGCTGCAGAGACATATCTAAAGAATTGAATTGAATTGAATTGAATTGATTTTATTTGACATGGACATACAATGACATAGGACGAACCATATGTATTAGTATGAGTGTTATAGCACACATGCTAATTTTCAACACCTGTCCACGGGAGGCTTTTAGCAAGGAAATACAATATCAAGACTAATATCACAATAATAATAACGATATTAACAAAAAATAACTACAGTATACCATATAGCTTAAAAAAAAAAAAAAAAAAAAAAAAAAAAAAACACAAGAAGAGTAAACAACAAAACATCAGAATCAAAGACTATTAATAGTAGGCAATTCATGTGAGCACTGTTGTTTTGTTTTTAGCCATTGTTTAAGTCCGCTTTTAAAAGCATTTCCATCGGTCTCTAGTTTTAAATCAGTGGGTAAAGCATTCCAGAGATTTGGCCCCTTTACTGAGAAAGCAGACTGACCGAACAAGGTCTTACACTTCGGGACTAGACAGTCACCTCTGACAGTGGCTCGTGTATTCGCCCGATGATGGCTTTGACGCCTACTTACTAGTTTAGAAAATGATGGTGAGACATGATTATTTAGACATTTATAAACCAATGTAATATAATTAAAATCAATAAAACTTTCAAAGCCCAAAAGCTTATGCTTTCTCAAAACATCACAATGATGCCATCTCATGGGTTTCTTGTCCATCATTTTTATTGCCTGTTTGTAAATTGAGAAAATTGGTTTTAATTTAGATGGAGATGCTTGTGACCATGATGTAATACAGTATGATAGATGTGAAAATATCATTGAATGCATATATAGTTTAGCAGTGTGACAAGACAAATCCCTTCTGATAAAACGAAAACAATTTATAGTTGGTTTGACCTTCTTGCAGATGTGCTTAACATGATTATCAAAATTTAAATTTTTGTCCAGAATAATTCCCAGATACTTGACTTCATTTACTGCTTCTATTACCTCATTTTTTATCTGTACCTCAAATATATTACTTATAGGCCTATTTCGTATAGAGAAACACATGGAAACGTTTTTTTTAACATTAAGAGATAAATGAGATAACTCCAGCCATTTAGAGATATTCTGTAATGCCTTTGTCAGGTGCTCACCTGCCAGACTTGGTGTTTTAGCAGTAACATGAACCACTGTGTCATCCGCATACATCTGACAATTTACCCCCGGACAGCATTTTGGTAGGTCGTTTATATACATTGTAAACAGCAATGGGCCAAGTACAGACCCTTGCGGTACTCCCATGTTGTTAGCATGTAGAGATGACTTAACCCCATTGACCCTAACACATTGCTGTCTCCCACCCAAATAAGACCTAAACCACTGTAAAGCTTCAGAGGATATTTTAAATTGATTTAATTTATGTAATAAAATACTATGATTTACAGTGTCGAATGCCTTTTTTAGGTCCAGGAACACTGCCCCGACAACATTTCCTTTATCCAGTGTTTCTTTAATTTTATCAAGCAGATAACAGTTAGCTGTTTCTGTTGAATGTTTGTCTCTAAATCCAAACTGCAATGGATAAAGCAGCTGGTTAGACTCTAAATGTTCCGATAGTTGCTCTGCAACAATTTTTTCCAGAATTTTAGAAACTACCGGAAGGATAGCAATAGGCCTATAATTGCTTGCTACTTCCTTATCACCTGATTTATAGACTGGTACAATTATTGCTGTTTTTCTGCTTGAATTGGATAGTCTATTTATATGTTGCCACAATTTAGAACTATTTCCACTGGCTTCTTCAATTAGTTTAGAAAAATAATTAGTCTTGGCCTTTCGCAACTCTGCTACTACTTTATTCCTCAAGCCTGTATAAATAAGGTGGTCAGTAATAGTTTTTGTTGACAGAGACTTTTTAAGAGCAATATCTCTCTTTTTAGTGATCTGAAGGATGTCATTATTAAACCATGGTAAAGAGTATTTCTTAGGTGATTTTTTCCAGGTTTTTGTATGATTACTTATTAGATCATGTAACACAGAGTTAAAATTGCTTATACTGTTGTTTAAGTCTGTTTCTTTAAATACCTTTTCCCAATTAACTTCCTTTAAATCATGTTCAAAATTTATTTCTCTAGATTTGGGAATTCCTGTTGTTATAATTGGATTTTCTGATTTATTATGGTGAATTAGACGTTTTTTGGTTAGATTTCTCACTATCAGTGTCATGTTATGATCTGAAAGGCCAGTAATGAGATTATATGTTTTTGTTACTCTCTCTGGCCTGTTGGTGAAAATCAGGTCTATAAGAGTTTCACTCTTTCTAGTAATTCGAGTGGGTCTATCAATCAGCTGCTTGAATTTAAATTTGTCCATGGATGCCTTTAGTTGTAATTTGGCACTTTTAACCATCCAGTTAATATTAAAATCCCCAAATATCATACATTCACAGCGATTGTCAACGAGAACAAGAAGATTTTTCAAATCGTTATAGAAATTCACATCATAACATGGAGGATTATAAAGCACAACTATATTAAATTTCATGTTTGGAGAAAGAATTACATTTAATCCCAAACACTCCATGTTTACTTTCAAATCAAGTTCCAAAGTTTTAAAATGCTCCCTAATCTAAATTAAAACACCCCCTCCCCTTCCTTTGACCCTATCTCTCCTATAACAAGTATATTCTGGTATATTAATCAAGTCAGTAGGAACATTTCGATTTAACCAAGTCTCAGATATACACAAAAAATCTAAATTAGAATCAATAAGTAAATGATGTATCTGGTCTATTTTCGGCAATATGCTTCTTATATTTATATGTCCTCCCAATATTCCTTTGGGTTTTGTTTCAGAGTTCCAAATGATTTTAGCATGATTAACAGTTTGAAAAAGTCTTGACTTACTCTGTTTCAGCATTGCATGATTTATTCCATGTGTTTTGACCCTCACGGGACTCGGTCTTTGTTGACTTTTCTCCACCGTCATTGACGGGCCGTCGTAAAATCGATCGTTTGTAGCTGGTGTACGTGGATCAGTGTAAGGTACATAACTCACCCCAGTGTCCGTGATAGTAGTCCCAGACTGATCAAACGCTGCCGCCGCTCCTGCTCCTCCCGTCAGACACTCCGAACCCGGAGTTTGTAACTTTAGCCACTGCTTGAGTCCATCCTGCTCGTCCAGAGCACCTGTTGATTCACTACCACACGGCTCCGCATCTCCGCCAGAAATGGCCGGACTAGCCCGTCCACTCGACCATGCATCCCGTCGCGAACCACGTCTACGAAAACCCCCTCCGACCAACTGACACCCAGGGGCAGCGCATGCAGCTCCACCGGAAGAAATGCTTTCCAGCATCGGAGTTAGGGTGAGTAACGAAGATGTTTTAGATGTTATATTGGACTGGAGTGTCACTGCAGGTGATGCTGACTGCATCTGAATGATATCATGCGCTGTTGAGTTAGGCTCTAAGTGAGAAAGTGGTCCAGGATTCAAATGAACATCTCCCGATAGTAGCAGCAGTAGCAGCAGTATTTTGGCTGAAGACAAGCTATTTGTACGCCGCCTTGTGATTTTGAACGCTGGCTTAAAAACCAGGGCTCTGCCATTATTCAGAATCCGTGTAAAGGCTGCGACATAACCAAATCCAAAGAGATATAGTTGTGGTTTTTCTGATAAAATGCCCAGTGGATCAATGATAAAGGGATGATTAGGATGAGTCTTTGGTGAATTGCCCGTGAGTAAAACAGGCAGCAAAACCAAGATGCCACAGGTGATCAAATACATGCCGGCATTGTTTTGCTCGTGTTTGCCTTTACTATTACAGCTCTGTTTCACACTACCTTGCCGCAGATTGTTTGAAGGCCAAATAATTACCTTAAGAAGTAGGCTGAAAAAATATCTGATGGCAATTTTAAAAGGTTTATAAAATCCTAGCACATGAGTGGAGCCTTCCAAACCACTCAAGACAGGTGCCGCCATCTTAAGACGGTCATAGAGACTGAGCTGGACAAACAAGAGATGGAAGAGGCTCGATAAGAGGTAGCAGGAAGAATTTTGAGACTGTAGAACGGAATGTTTCATAATAACCAAATGATTATAAGTTTGTTTATGTACCGCAGAGTAATGGGAAAATAATTTATGTTTTTGTCTGGAGATGGCGTGGCTGCCAATTGGTTTTGCTTATAAATGTTGACAAGTGGGGTGTGCATGAGTGTGTGTGTGTGTGTGTGTGTGTGTGTGTGTGTATGTTTGTATGTTGTTTTTGTTGTTTGTATGTTTTTATGTTGGTTTGTCTGTATGCTTTTCTGTTAGACGTTATTTATGGTTGTTGTACAGATGGTGGACAACCAGAATGCCTATTACCGCCGCGCCAGCCGCCGCTGCGAAATTACCGCGGCGAAAATAAACCAGCCGCATTTCAAAGTCGTTCCCGAAATGACCGCCAGGTGGCGCAAAGGGACATTGTGCAAAACAGCAGCATTTGCCGTATTTTAAAATGTAAGTGGGTTAAATATAAAACCCTAAGCCTAATAGGCATATTTTTCATATATATAAATAGGCCTATTAGGCTACAACAGAATAGAACCAAAGATAGAATCAATTTTACAGCTGAAAAAATAGAATCAAAAGTTAAAAATAGAGACGATATTAGGAGCAATGACGCTGAATATTTTTACTATTCTATTGAGGAATTAGATAAACGAAGAGCTCTCGTGAGCGATACAATTGCATAGTAATTTATAGTGATTTCAAAAGCAGTCCTTAAAAAAAAAATACATGGAGTAGTGTGGCATAATTTGAGAGATTACGCGGAACACGTTTTAGTTAAGATCCTGGTTTCAATGCCCTTATTTGTATATAGGCTAGACTACTGCTTTAAAAAAAATTCACAACGCGTTTTGAGATTGTTTTAAATTAAACATTGAAGTTTAAAATGTAGTGTTTTGGCACACCAGGCCGAGTGGCGTTACGCATTGTTCAAAAATCAGGTTTTATTCTGGCATGTTGAATTGGCATTAATATTATTTTTTTTTATTAGATTTAGATTTTAGGTTTCGTTAGATTTATTTTTCTCATAACAGCTAAAATAACTTAATATCCTTGTCTTCATATGATTTTTATCAATAAACTAGTGTTTTCTGACAGTGTCGACTGCAAAGATGAAGTTGACGATCGCCATATTTGTAGTGAACGCACCTAGAGAGAAATGCACAAAGACATAAGAGTAGCCTTTTTCTTTTTCGTTTTGAATTATTTCGTTTGAAGACATTTCAAGCTTTGTGTATTTGATGTATTTATCATGTCTGTGTGAGGCATACGCTGAGTTTCGTTAAGTTAGGAGGATGAGATGCGCTCCAGCTGACGTGCAATGCAAGTGACCTCGCAGGCGCCTCTATGATTAGTGTCTGTTTGCTTCTCTTACTTATTGAATCCATACAATTGGGTGATGAAAAAATAATTAAAATTAAGATACAATTTATAGAAAACGAAATTCACTTTAAAAGGTTTTCTACTAAACAAAACTTAATGAAGTGGTCAAAATCATGTCTGACCCACTCCATATCCATCTCTCGATATAATGCATCTTATCTTACTCGTGCTGTTCACTTTTCATATTCAACATAGATTGAAAAAACAACATTATAATATTTTAACAAATATGATACTAAATGAGATTATTTAATGTCTACAACAGTATAGTAGGCCTATAGACTCTATTTGTACAAATTGCTGCACGTTAATGTACTTAAATGAAACCTTGTAACGAATTCACACTGTTGGGTAGACTGTGTAAAGTTGAGACACCTTAAATAACTTGCGTTCGCAGCAAGCACAAGTTGTGATTTTTGCTGTGCACTTGCATATTAGTGTCAGCTGGGAAGGAAATATAGAGACCAGACCTCTTGGAACTTTAACTGAATACATAGCGTTGGTAAAGCATACTGAAATTACATCCCTACAAATGTATTGGGCCCTACTGAAAATAAATGTATCGAATTTAAGCAAAGTAGCCTAAATGTTAAGACTGTAAGCCCTTTGCTTTTTACGTAGCCTAAAGGACTCTTATAGCCGACTTTGGGTTAATTTAATTTGTAGAGGATTTTTTTAACTCAAACATTAACACTGAAATAAATTAAACTAAATTATTGTAATTTTTTGGCACACCACGACGAGTGGCGCTATGCATTGTTCTAAAGCCAGGTTTTATTCTGGCATGTTGAATTAGTGTTCGACAAACGCGTTCATTTGAATGAAGAGCGCTTCTCGCTCGTGTGAGCGAACACACACTGGAACGTTAGGCCATGTCGCAAAGAGTGAATAGTGGCCGAGTGGTTGAACGTACGTTACGATCATTTAGATGACACGGGTTCGAATCCCGATCTAACTTGCACTTCTGGTGTTTTTATATTAGCCTATTAATGCATTTTATAGTCTATTGTTGATGCAGAGAGATTTGTCTTCTAAAACATAGTTTTTTGCTTATAGCCTATTTACAAAATAAAATCGCCATGCATTTCCATTTTACACTAAGGAACAAATATTATACAATGACTTTACTTCTGTAGCCTATAATAATTTATATGAAGTTTAAACAACAAACAATAAAATCAGAACCAGTATTCTGTTGCGTTCATGGTTCCAGTGGCAGTAATGCATCCACGGCTTTTCAAAATGTCTCAAAGCGTTTTGAGATTGTTTTGAATGAAATATTGAAGTTTATAATAAAGTGTTTTGGCACACCACGACGAGTGGCAAACTCTTTGTTTTGTTTTGCAAACTCAGCTAGCCTGTGGGGGGTTTGGAGAAGGCAATAGTTGCTTTATCGTGGGGGTGCAGGACAGAGGTGTTAATGTTCCGTCTTTCATATGGAGAGTGTCGGAGCCAGCCTGATGAGCAGGCAAAGGCCAAATTCTTTTAAGGATTAATCTCAAAATCTCCAAAAGTCCATAGCCTATGTACAGTAGGCCCTATATCTTATTAAATTATATATTGTAGTTTTATTGATTGTATTTAAAGGTTTTCCACAAACAATTTCAATTAAGCAGAAACATTGCTATTTAATTCGCGACCCACCTCGTTTTATTGTAAGGTGAATTCAGCAAGGCATGTTGTATCTTTGAAGGAACAAAAGCTATTTGTTACAGTTTTTTCTTTCGTGATTTGTGTGGATGACACACAGCGACATATACAGTATTATCAGCTGTATGGTGTTTTTTACGCTGAAATGCTTAATTTCGATAAAGACGCGCCGCGCGCAGTGAGGGAGACCAACTTACTAAAAAAAATCCAGCGTGAGAAAGGCAAAGAAAAACGCATGTTCTTAATTTATGTTGCTTTGAACTTTTTTCGTTTTGTACCGTTTTAATTTTTTAATTTAGCTGCAATTTCTTTGACAATAGAAATTTAAAATGTTGCAAGAATAGGCCTAAGATTCTGTGTTTCTTATTTTGCATCACAAAGGGAATAAACTCTATCGATGCAACCCTATTTAAATAAATAAATTGTCCTGACACTTTATTCATATCTTAAAATGTGCGATGGGTTTTCAAACTTAATTAATTTTCTTTTTCTTTTACATTTTCATTGTTTATATTTTAATTGAAAGCAATACTGTATTGAAAGTATTTTTCTGATTTGTTCGATCTGTTTTGAAAAATGTCTTCCGTTGCTATGGCCGGGTATCACTTTCAGTCATCTCAATCTCGTGAATGATTCACACACACACAAAAAAATAATTTAGCAGTTTAAAGACGAGCTTCATCATCTTCATTTTATGGTGCAATCGGCTGACAGTCTTCCTTCATTAGATGTGTCGTCTTTGCAGCGGGAATGTAGCAAATTTATGTTGTAATGTACAATTGATAATTAAACAAGATGATTGACTTCAATAAACAGATACATATTTAAGCATCAAGAACGGAAAAACATAAACACTGTCGGCTACACTGAGATTCGATCTCAGATCGTTTGAAGCTCCGAGAGGCTCTTGTTAATGCTTTGACCACAGAGCTACCGTCTGAATAGCCAACGGCTACTATTTTCTCTGTTTTAAAAGTTTGTAACATGTAAGGCTATTTAGTTCTGAATAAAACAAAGAATGCTTAAACCGACTACATCGGTTAGGAGCTGCAAGTCCTGAAAATGTTTTAATTTCACGGTAAATTATTTTAATTTATTTCACTGTTATGTGTCAGTTAATAAATCTACAAACACATTAAAATAACACGAAGAAAATGACAAGTAACCTATTGACATAGCCTTTCTAAATTATAGAAAAACTGGGCACACAATGTTAACGTGTGTCTACTTTGTTTAAATTTAATGAATTTGAATTCGTTTAACCACAATATTTATCTTGAATTTATCTGTGACCTCAGCTCAGATTACTGCCGCGGCAGATTACGTCATAAAGAGAATAAACTGACACTTTTCAAAGTCTGTGATTACAGCGCCACTCAGCAGTAAAAGGCAGCAAATACACATCCCAATTTTGCCGCCGCGGGAACGGCGGCGGTAAAAGTCTCATTCTGGTTGTCCACCATCTGTACATCTCTACTATTGACAGATGTTCAATCAGATACAACTGTTATGGTTAAAGATAGATTAATTAATAAAGGGTTACGCATAGCACATTTAAATGTATGTAGTCTGAGAAATAAGATTCAGGATATTTCGGAAACTCTAACAAATAATAATTTGCATATTCTGGCAATATCAGAGACACATTTAGATACAAATATGGACAATTCGTTATTGCATATAAATAGGTACAATCTGTATAGATATGATAGAAATGCATATGGTGGTGGGGTTGCAATTTACGTTCAAAATCAAATACCTGCAAAAATTAGGAATGATTTTGGTTTTGTGGGTGTAGAAGCATTGTGGTTACAAGTACAGTTACCACATCTTCGGCCTGTCCTAATTGGTGTTTGTTATCGACCACCTAATGTACCTATAGTTTATTTAGATAAGATGTGTACTATGTTAGACAAAGTTTGTGATACAAATGTCACAAGCTGGCTCATGGCCTGTGGCAAAAATGAGGGGACACCAACAAGAAGTATAGGCCAATCAAAAAGGTTGTCTTTATTGTAAATCAAAACTATTAACTTTAAACAAAGAAAAGGAAATGAGGTGTGGGAATGTCATAATGTAAGGTGTATGTAAAATGCATGGATGCGTGAATCTGTGTGTGTACATGACTGAGTGGAAAAACTAAGACATAACTATAAAGGAACAAACAAAACAGGATCATACCTGGAGGAGCAGAGAGAGAGAGAGAGAGAGAGAGAGAGAGTGGTTAGTGAAGCAGTTTAAATACCATGAACCCAGGTGGCTCCAATCACTAACGACCCTCCTCTGCCTGCAGGAGGAACCACCCCTGCAAAGCAGAGGAGGGGCTGTGACACCCCCCTCCTTAAAATGAGGGTCCCACCCTCAGCCCAAAATTTGGCCCAACATATTTAAAACAATCCAAAATTCCCCAAAATGAAAATAAATAAAGAAATACCAGTCCCAGCTCCTAGCAGTCACCCAGTGTCCCCTGGCTGACCGTCCATCCCTCAAACTCAGCAGCCCTGGTACCTGGGGAGCAATTTAAGAGAAAGAGGTGCAGACAGCCAGCAGGGGCCAACAGTGAGAAGATACAAACTAGGTTAAAGGAGCACGGGACAGGGCATCAGCAATGATATTATCCTTACCGCTAATGTGTCTAATATCAAGGTTGAATGGTTGCAAAAACAAAGCCCAACGCATCAGTCGCTGGTTGGGGTTTTGCAGGGATTTAAGAAAAATGAGCTGGTTGTGGTCAGTGAACACGGTTAAAGGGGTCAAACCGGAACCAACATAGACTTTGAAGTGCTGTAAAGCCCAAATGAGTCCTAAAGCCTCCTTTTCAATTACAGAATAATTTTGCTGATACTTATTAAATTTCCGGGAGAAGAAACTGACTGGACACTCAACATTGTCATCATTTTCCTGGAGAAGCACAGCCCCAGCACCGATTTGACTGGCGTCTACCTGCAATTTGAAAGGTTTCCCAAAATTTGGTGCTGCCAACACGGGTGCCAAACACAAAAGAGCCTTAACTGCATCAAATGCCTCTTGACACTGGGTGGACCAGATAAATTCAGCCTTGGCCTTCAACAGATTGGTCAGTGGGGACACTACTACCGAAAAGTTTTTACAAAACGCACGGTAGTACCCCGCTATTCCCAGGAAGCGCATCAGTTCTTTCTTTGTTGAGGGCTGTGGAAACTGCTTCACAGCCTGAACCTTGGCTTCCACAGGACAAACAAAACCCTGACCAACAACTTTGCCTAGGTATGTGACTGTAGCTTTGGCAAACTCGCACTTTGCCAAATTAATAGTTAACCTGGCCCACACCAGTCTTTCGAACAGGGCTTGCACCCTCTGGACATGCTCCTCCCAGGAGTCCGAGTAGACGACCACGTCGTCCAAATAGACAGCACACCCTTCCAGACCCGAGACCACCCGATTCATCAGCCTCTGGAAGGTGGCTGGAGCATTCCGCAAGCCAAAAGGCATAACTGTATAAGAGAACAAACCAGATGGAGTTTCAAAGGCAGCAATCTCACAAGCTCTTTTGGTAAGGGGTACTTGCCAATATCCCTTTAAAAGATCAAATTTGCTAACATACTTTGCTGACCCAACTTGATCAATACAGTCCTCCATCCTAGGAAGAGGGTAAAGGTCTGCTTTAGTAACATTATTTACTTTTCTATAATCAGTGCAGGGTCTGAAAGTGGAATCAGACTTTTTGACCAGAAGGCAGGGTGAAGCCCAATTTGAACAACATGGCTCAGCAATACCATTGTCCAACATATACTGTACCTCTGTTAACAATTTCAGTCTCTTCTCCTCAGATACACGATAAAATCTCTGTTTGATAGGCTTAGCATCTCCGATGTCTATATCATGCTTAATTAAGTGGGTTTGCGATGGGGTGTCAGAAAACAGAACAGGGTAGCTTCTAATAAGAGTTACCAATTCATCACGTTTCTCGGAGTCTAAATGATTTACCAAAACCCCAAGGTTTTGCAAAGTCTGGGAGTTCTTTAGCCGACCCTGCAAAACCTCATCCGAAACCATAACTACCTCTTCTTCTCCCCCCTCCACAAAGCTTAAGGCACAAGATTCAATGACTGGAGCAGCAGTCAAGGCTGACCTCACTGCTGGAGTGCCTTCAACTTTGCTTAGATCACAGGAATGATAACGTCTTAACAGGTTCACATGGCACAATTTAGAGGACTTCCTATGACCAGGGGTCTCAATAAGATAGTTTAAATCTGACACTTTGCGCAACACAGTAAAAGGACCACAGTATTTTGCCAGAAAAGGTGAACTTACAAGAGGCAAAAGAGTGAGTACACGATCACCGGGACTAAACTCACGCAGCTCAGCCTGTCTGTCATATCTCTGTTTCATTTTCTTTTGAGAACCTTCTAGTTTTTCTTTAGCCAGTTCACCAGCCCTATACAACTTCAACCTAAAACCATTAGCATAGTCAATAAGGCTCCGAGGTGGTTCCTCAGGCAAACAACCATCCTGCAGCACTGCTAAAGGCCCACGCACTTTATGACCAAACACTAAGTCATTTGGGCTGAACCCTGTGCTTTCCTGTACTGCCTCACGAGCAGCTAGTAGCAGCTAGTAGCAGCCAAGGTAACCCTTCCTCCCAATCTGCAGACAGTTCTGTACAGTAAGCACGAAGCAAGGATTTCAACGTTTGATGAAAACGTTCCAAAGCTCCCTGGCTCTGGGCATGGAATGCAGTAGATTTGTTGTGTTTAACTTTAATCTGTTTGAGAACCTGAGCAAATAAATGTGAGGTAAAGTTAGACCCCTGATCTGACTGGATGATTTTTGGAATCCCAAATGTTGAAATAAATTGAGTTAATGCTTTAACTACTGATTTAGAAGTTATAGTACGCAAAGAGAAAGCTGCCGGATATCTAGTTGCTTGACACATAACAGTTAATAAGTAGCTATGACCTGACTTGGACCGTGGTAAAGGCCCAACACAATCGATAATAAGATGCTCAAAAGGTTGCCCGATGGCTGGTATTGGATATAAAGGTGCTGGCTTTACAACCTGGTTTGGCTTGCTTGTGCACTGACACGTATGACAAGTTTTAATAAACTGAGCTACATCCCACTTTAAACGTGGCCAGAAAAAATAACGGAGTATGCGATCAAAAGTTTTACGAACACCCATATGACCTGCCGCATCATCATGTGAAGTTTGCAACACTTTATTTCGCAAAGTAGTAGGTACAACTAGAATGTACATTTCCTGAAGAAAATGTGAAGTGGTGCTTGCAGTGGCAAAACTCGCCACTCGGTTGCTAGAGTGTGGTACATGATTGCATACAAGCCAACAAACATGTCTGTACGATGTTCTGGTGCTGAGATATGGCTTATTCATGTTGTTCAGGTGGTTGCTAGGGTTTTGCTAGGGTGTTCTGTGTGGTTGCTAGGGCTTTACTAGGTGGTTGCTAGGGTGTTCTGGGTGGTTGCTAGGGCGTTGCTAGGCAGTTGCTAGGGTATTCTGGGTGGTTGCTATGGTGTTGCTAGGCGGTTGCTAGGGTATTCTGGGTGGTCGCTAGGGCGTTGCTAGGCAGTTGCTAGGGTATTCTGGGTGGTTGCTATGGTGTTGCTAGGCGGTTGCTAGGGTATTCTGGGGGGTTGCTAGGCAGTTGCTAGGGTGTTCTGGGTGGTTGCTAGGGCGTTGCTAGGCAGTTGCTAGGGTATTCTGGGTGGTTGCTATGGTGTTGCTAGGCGGTTGCTAGGGTATTCTTGGTGGTTGCTAGGGTGTTGCTAGGCAGTTGCTAGGGTATTCTGGGTGGTTGCTATGGTGTTGCTAGGCGGTTGCTAGGGTATTCTGGGGGGTTGCTAGGCAGTTGCTAGGGTGTTCTGGGTGGTTGTTAGGGTGTTGCTGGGGTATTCTGGGTGGTTGCTATGGTGTTGCTAGGCGGTTGCTAGGGTATTCTGGGGGGTTGCTAGGCAGTTGCTAGGGTGTTCTGGGTTGTTGCTAGGGCATTGCTAGGCAGTTGCTAGGGTATTCTGGGTGGCTGCTATGGTGTTGCTAGGCGGTTGCTAGGGTATTCTTGGTGGTTGCTATGGTGTTGCTAGGCGGTTGCTAGGGTATTCTGGGTGGTTGCTAGGGTATTCTGCGTGGTTGCTAAGGAATTGCTAGGCAGTTGCTAGGGTGTTCTGGGTGGTTGCTATGGTGTTGCTAGGCGGTTGCTAGGGTATTCTGGGTGGTTGCTAGGCGGTTGCTAGGGTATTCTGGTTGGTTGCTAGGCAGTTGCTAGGTGGTTGCTAGGGTATTCTTGGTGGTTGCTAGGGCGTTGCTAGGTGGTTGCTATGGTATTTTGGGTGGATGCTAGGGCGTTGCTAGGCAGTTGCTAGGGTGTTCTGTGTGGTTGCTAGGCAGTTGCTAGGTGTTCTGGGGGGTTGCTAGACAGTTGCTAGGGTGTTCTGGGTGGTTGCTACGGTATTTTTGGTGGTTACTAGAGCGTTTCTAGATGTTGCTAGGGTGTTCAGGATGGTTGCTAAGGTATTTTTTTAGTTGCTATGGTGTTACTAGGTGGTTAGTAGTTGTCAAAGATGGTTACTATGGAGTTTTTATAGAGTTATTAAAATCTTTAATAAAGAGTGCCTTCAGTACGGCACTCGGCCTGTGGCCTCGTGCCTATGGCCGAATAGGCACAAGCATGGAGCAATATCGCAAGGCCACGAGTGTATTATTGCGTTAAAAAATACAAAAAAAATTAAAAACAATTTTTTTTGGGTTTAGGGTGGTTGCTAGGGAGCTCTTAGTGGTTGCTAGGGTGCTGAAACTGGTTGCTAGGGTGTGGCTATGAAGATTTTAGGCCATTACTTATTGGCTGCTTGATAATATAAATCCTCTGAGGGAGAGAGAGAGGGAGAGACGCAGGGGTGTCAGGCCCTTTGGAGTCTGTGTGTGTGAAAACGGCAGTTGGGATTCAAATGTTTTTAGAACTCCCAATGCAAAGTCAATGGGGACTTTTTTGGCCGCTTTTTCGTCCGCTGTGCGAACATCGTACACCCGATCGCTTAGAAAAGTCATAGCACACCTCTCCTCAATGAGCCGGTCGATTTGACACTTCACTCAGGGGCCTGTGACAAACGGTGCGGGGCGCATTACGCGCCAAACTTTGTCCAGAATAATAATAATAATAACTAGAATGTACATTTCCTGAAGAAAATGTGAAGTGGTGCTTACAGTGGCAAAATTCGGCACTCGGTTGCTAGGGTGTTGTACATGATCGCATACGAGCCAACAACCATGTCTGTACGCTGTTGTGGAGCTGAAATATGGCTTCTTTATGTTGCAATATGGTTGCTAGGTGGCTGTAAACGGTTGCTAGGGTGTGAATACAAATTTACCATGGTGAAATTTACAGACTGTTTCCCAACCAAAACTAAAGAGCCAACCCCCATCTCTATATGATGTTCTGATGCAGAGACATGGGTCTTGATAAACGGTTGCTAGGGTCCTCTGTTTGGTTGCCAGGGAGTGACTTGGCAGATACCAATGATGAAACTGCAAAGGCTTCTTGTCACTCTGAATGATATAAACCAACTCCCATGCCTCTATGACATTCAGAATGGAAGATATCCCTCCTTGGATTTTGGTTGCTAGGGTACTCTGTTTGGTTGCTAGAGAGTGGCTTGGCAGCTGCCAATGATGAAATTCCAAAGGCTTCTTGTCAGTATGAATGATATAAACCAACTCCCATGCCTGTGTGACATTCAGAAAGGAAGATATTCCTCTTTGGAATTTGGTTGCTAGGGTACTCTGTTTGGTTGATATGGAGTTGCTTGGCAGCTGCCAATCATGAAACACCAAAGGCTTCTTGTCAATATGAATGATATAAACCAACTCCCATGCCTCTGTGACAGTCAGAATGGAAGATATCCCTCTCTGGATTTTGGTTGCTAGGGTCCTCTGTTTGGTTGCTATGGAGTGGCTTGGCAGCTGTTAATGATGAAACTGCATAAGTTTCTTGTCAGTATGAATGAAAATAAACCAACTCCCATCTCTATACGATGTTCTGATGCAGAGATATAGGTCTTGCTAAACGGTTGCTAGGGTACTCTGTTTGGTTGCTAGGGAGTGGCTTGGCAGCTGCCAATGATGAAATTAAAAAGGCTTCTTGTCACTATGAATGATAAAAAACCAACTCCCATGCATCTGTGACATACAGAATGGAAGATATCCCTCTTTGGATTTTTGTTGCTAGGGTACTCTGTTTGGTTGCTAGGGAGTAGCTTGGCAGCTGCCAACCATAAAACTCCAGAGGCTGCTTGTCAGTTTGAATGATATAAACCAACTCCCAGCTCTATACGATGTTCTGATACAGAGAAATTATTTTTGCTAAATGGTTGCTAGGGTACTCTGTTTGGTTGCTAGGGAGTGGCTTGGCAGATGCCAGTGATGAAACTGCAAAGGCTTCTTGTCACTATGAATGATATAAACCAACTCCCATTTCTTTGTGACATTCAAAATGGAAGATAACCCTCTTTGGATTTTAGTTGCTAGGGTACTCTGTTTGGTTGCTATGGAGTGGCTTGGCAGCTGCCAATAATGAAACTCCAAAGGCTGGTTGTCAGTATGAATGAAACAAACCAACTCCCATGCCTCTGTGACATTCAGAATGGAAGATATCCCTCTTTGCATTTTGGTTGCTAGGGTACTCTGTTTGGTTGCTATGGAGTTGTTTGGCAGCTGCTAATGATGAAACTGTAAAGGCTTATTGTCAGTATGAATGATATAAACCAACTCCCATTTCTCTGTGACATTCAGAATGGCAGATATCCCTCTTTGGATTTTGGTTGCTAGGGTACTCTGTTTGGTTGCTATGGAGTGGCTTGGCAGCTGCCAATGACGAAACTGCAAAGCCTTCTTTTCACTATGAATGATATAAACCAACTCCCATGCCTCTGTGACATTCAGAATGGAAGATATCCCTCTCGGATTTTGGTTGCTAAGGTGCTCGACAATGGTTGCTAGGGAGGGGCTAGGAAGAGTTGAGGTGATTCATGATTGGCTGTTTGCTGCCCCAAGTCAAACGAGACCACCCTCTAGTTTCTATGACAATTCAGTCCGGAGATATCCCTTTGAACTCTTTCAATGGAAGTCTATGGGACTTGTTGCTAAGGTGCTCTAAATGGTTGCTAGGGCGTGGCTTGATAGCTTCACAATGATCCTGAGAGACTGATTGGTCGTCTGAGTAAAATGAGCCCACCCCCTTGTCTCTATGATACTGTGATCCAGAGCTACGTTCATTACAAAATCCCTATGCAATTTACCATAGTAGGAAAAGCATGTGTGTTTCACGGGACATTCCTTCCCCATAGTAAGTCAATGGGGCAACTTTGGGACGCTCCTGCCCCCCAGGGGTGCAACTTTTACCCCATTGTGAGGTATGTTCTTACAGAGCCTGTCAGCCTCTTCAAATGTGGCAAATCACACGTTTCTGCAAAATCCTCGCTCAGAGCTATGAGTGCTCAAAGTTCGTCGCAATGTTAAGTCAATGGAACTTTTTGGGGCGCTTTTTCGCCCCTGGGGTGAACACCGCACCCCCGATCGCTTATAAAAGTCATAGCACACCTCTCCTCAATAAGCCGGTCGATTTGACACCTCATTCATGGGTCTGTGACAAACGGTGCGGGGCGAGTTACGCGCCAAACTTTTGTCCAGAACAATAAGAAGAAGAAGAAGAAGAACTAGAATGTACATTTCCTGAAGAAAATGTGAAGTGGTGCTTGCAGTGGCAAAACTCTCCACTTGGTTGCTAGGGTGTTGTACATGATTGCATTCGAGCCAACAACCATGTCTGTACGATGTTGTGGAGCTGAAATATGGCTTCTATATGTTGCAATATGGTTGCTAGGTGGCTCTAAACGGTTGCTAGGGTGTGAATTCAGTTACCATGGTGATATTTACAGAATGTTTCCCAACCAAAACAAAAGAGCCAACCCCCATCTCTATACGATGTTCTGATGCAGAGACATGGGTCTTGATAAACGGTTGTTAGGGTCCTCTGTTTGGTTGCTAAGGAGTCTCTTGGTAGCTGCCAATCATGAAACTCCAAAGGCTGCTTGTCAGTATGAATGATTCAAACCAAATCCCATGCCTCCGTGACATTCAGAATGGAAGATATCCCTCTTTGGATTTTGGTTGCTAGGGTACTCTGTTTGGTTGCCATGGAGTTGCTTGGCAGCTGCCAATGATGAAACTGCACAGGCTTCTTGTCACTGTGAATGATATAAACCAACTCCCATGCCTCTGTGACAATCAGAATGGAAGATATCCCTCTTTGGATTTTGGTTGCTAGGGTTCTCTGTTTGGTTGCTATGGATTTGCTTGACAGCTGCCAATGATGAAACGGCAAAGGCTTCTTGTCTCTATGAATGATACAAACCAACTCCCATGCCTCTGTGACATTCAGAATGGAAGATATCCCTCTTTGGATTTTGGTTGCTAGGGTACTCTGTTTGGTTGCCATGGAGTTGCTTGGCAGCTGCCAATGATGAAACTGCAAAGTGTGCTTGTCAGTATGAATGATATAAACCAACTCCCATGCCTCTGTGACATTCAGAATGGAAGATATCCCTCTATGGTTTTGGTTGCTAAGGTGTTCGACAATGGTTGCTAGGGAGTGGCTTGGCAGCTGCCAATGATGAAACTGCAAAGGCTTCTTGTCACTATGAATGATATAATCCAACTCCCATGCCTCTGTGACATTCAGAATGGAAGATATCCCTCTTTGGATATTGGTTGCTAGGGTTCTCTGTTTGGTTGCTATGGAGTTGATTGGCATCTGCTAATGATGAAACTGCAAAGGCTTCTTGTGAGTATTAATGATATAAACCAACCCCCATCTCTATACGATGTTCTGATGCAGAGATATAGGTCTTGCAAAACGGTTGCTAGGGAACTCTGTTTGGTTGCTAGGGAGTGGCTTGGCAGCTGCCAATCATGAAACTCCAAAGGCTGCTTGTCAGTATGAATGATACAAACCAACTCCCATGCCTCTGTGACATTCAGAATGGATGATATCCCTCTTTGGATTTTGGTTGCTAGGGTACTCTGTTTGGTTGCCATGGAGTTGCTTGGCAGCTGCCAATGATGAAACTGCAAAGTGTGCTTGTCAGTATGAATGATATAAACCAACTCCCATGCCTCTGTGACATTCAGAATGGAAGATATCCCTCTATGGTTTTGGTTGCTAATGTGTTCGACAATGGTTGCTAGGGAGTGGCTTGGCAGCTGCCAATGATGAAACTGCAAAGGCTTCTTGTCACTTTGAATGATATAATCCAACTCCCATGCCTCTGTGACATTCAGAATGGAAGATATCCCTCTTTGGATATTGGTTGCTAGGGTTTGGTTGCTATGGAGTTGATTGGCAGCTGCCAATCATGAAACCCCAAAGGCTTCTTGTCACTATGAATGATATAAACCAACCCAAATCTCTATACAATGTTCTGATACAGAGATAGAGGTATTGCTAAATAGTTGCTAGGGTACTCTGTTTGGTTGCTATGGAGTGGCTTGGCAGCTGCCAATGACGAAACTGCAAAGGCTTCTTGTCACTATGAATGATATAAACCAACTCCCATTTCTCTGTGACATTCAGAATGGAAGATATCCCTCTTTGAATTTGGGTTGCTAGGGTACTCTGTTTGGTTGCTAGGGAGTGGCTTGACAGCTGCCAATCATGAAACCCCAAAGGCTTCTTGTCACTATGAATGATATAAACCAACCCCCATCTCTATACAATGTTCTAATACAGAGATAGAGGTATTGCTAAATAGTTGCTAGGGTACTCTGTTTGGTTGCTATGGAGTGGCTTGGCAGCTGCCAATGACGAAACTGCAAAGGCTTCTTGTCCCTATGAATGATATAAACCAACTCCCATTTCTCTGTGACATTCAGAATGGAAGATATCCCTCTTTGGATTTTGGTTGCTAAGGTGCGCGACAATGGTTACTAGGGAGGGGCTTGGAAGTGTTGAGGTGATTCATGATTGGCTGTTTGGTGCCCCGAGTCAAATGAGACCACCCCCATGTTTCTATGACAATTAAGTCTGGAGATATCTCTTTGAACTCTTTCAATGGAAGTCTATAGAACTTGTTGCTAAGGGGCTCTAAATGGTTGCTAGGGCGTGGCTTGATAGCTTCACAATGATCCTGAGAGACTGATTGGTCGTCTGAGTAAAATGAGCCCGCCCCATTGTCTCTATGACACTGTGATCCAGAGCTACGTTCAATACAAAGTCCCTATGCAATTTACCATAGTAGGAAAAGCATGTGTGTTTCACGGGACGTTCCTTCCCCATAGTAAGTCAATGGGGTAACTTTGGGCATCTCCTGCCCCCCAGGGGTGCAACTTTTACCCCATTGAGAGGTATGTTCTTACAGAGCCTGTCAGCCTCTTCAAATGTGGCAAATCACACGTTTCTGCGAAATCCTCGCTCAGAGCTATGTGTGGTCAAAGTTCGTTGCAATGTTAAGTCAATGGGACTTTTTTGGCCGCTTTTTCGCCCCTGGGGCGAACACCGCACCCCCGATCGCTTATAAAAGTCATAGCACACCTCTCCTCAATGAGCCGGTCGATTTGACACCTCATTCATGGGTCTGTGACAAACGGTGCGGGACGAGTTACGCGCCAAACTTTGTCCAGAATAATAATAATAATAACTAGAATGTACATTTCCTGAAGAAAATGTGAAGTGGTGCTTGCAGTGGCAAAATTCGGCACTCGGTTGCTAGGGTGTTGTACATGATCGCATACGAGCCAACAACCATGTCTGTACGCTGTTGTGGAGCTGAAATATGGCTTCTTTATGTTGCAATATGGTTGCTAGGTGGCTGTAAACGGTTGCTAGGGTGTGAATACAAAGTTACCATGGTGAAATTTACAGACTGTTTCCCAACCAAAACTAAAGAGCCAACCCCCATCTCTATATGATGTTCTGATGCAGAGACATGGGTCTTGATAAACGGTTGCTAGGGTCCTCTGTTTGGTTGCCAGGGAGTGACTTGGCAGATACCAATGATGAAACTGCAAAGGCTTCTTGTCACTCTGAATGATATAAACCAACTCCCATGCCTCTATGACATTCAGAATGGAAGATATCCCTCCTTGGATTTTGGTTGCTAGGGTACTCTGTTTGGTTGCTAGAGAGTGGCTTGGCAGCTGCCAATGATGAAATTCCAAAGGCTTCTTGTCAGTATGAATGATATAAACCAACTCCCATGCCTGTGTGACATTCAGTAAGGAAGATATTCCTCTTTGGAATTTGGTTGCTAGGGTACTCTGTTTGGTTGATATGGAGTTGCTTGGCAGCTGCCAATCATGAAACACCAAAGGCTTCTTGTCAATATGAATGATATAAACCAACTCCCATGCCTCTGTGACAGTCAGAATGGAAGATATCCCTCTCTGGAGTTTGGTTGCTAGGGTCCTCTGTTTGGTTGCTATGGAGTGGCTTGGCAGCTGTTAATGATGAAACTGCATAAGTTTCTTGTCAGTATGAATGAAAATAAACCAACTCCCATCTCTATACGATGTTCTGATGCAGAGATATAGGTCTTGCTAAACGGTTGCTAGGGTACTCTGTTTGGTTGCTAGGGAGTGGCTTGGCAGCTGCCAATGATGAAAGGGGGTGGTGTTGCTGTAATCTATAGTAATAGTTTCAAAACCACTAAGAAATCAAGTTTTAAATATAATTCTTTTGAAGCATTGGTGCTTAATGTAAAAATATATAGTGTAAACGATAAATCACGTTTGAGATTTGTGCTGGCTACTGTATACAGGCCACCAGGGCACCATACAGACTTTATCAAAGAATTTGCGGACTTTCTATCAGAATTAATATTGACTGCAGATAAAGTACTAATTGTTGGTGATTTTAATATACACATCGATAATGAAAAAGATGCATTGGGATTGGCATTTAAAGACATTGTAAATTCTATTGGAGTTAGACAACACGTGTCAGGACCTACTCATCGTCGTAATCATACTCTAGATCTAATATTATCACACGGAATAGATGTGGATGCCGTTGAAATTCTGCAGCAGAGCGATGACATCTCAGATCATTATTTAGTCTTGTGTAATTTGCATTTAGCCAAGGCTGCAAAGCCGACTCCGTGTTACAAATATGTGAGACCTATCACTTCTGCTACTAAAGATTGCTTTATTAATAATCTTCCTAATCAGTTTCATCATCTCAGCATCTCAGATAGCTTAGAAGAACTAGATATTACAACAGAAACGTTTAACTCTCTCTTTTCCAGCACTTTAGACACAGTTGCTCCGTTGCGCTTAAAGAAGATTAAAGAAAATAGTCCAACGCCGTGGTACAACGAGCACACTCGGGCCCTTAAGAGAGCAGCCAGAAAAATGGAGCGCAACTGGAAGAAAACAAAACTAGAGGTATTTCGCATTTCATGGAAAGAGAGCTCAATTACTTACAGAGAGGCTTTAAAAGCTGCTCGATCTGCTTATTTTTCAACTCTATTAGAAGAAAATAAACATAATCCTAGGTATTTATTTGAAACGGTGGCTAAACTAACGAAAAATAAAGCTTCAAGCACCGAAGTTTCCAAGAAACACAGCAGTAATGACTTTATGAACTTCTTCACTTATAAGATTGATAATATCAGGGACAAAATTATAACTATGCAACCGTCTACTACAGTATCGCATCAGGCAGTGCACTGTAGTCTCCCTGAGGAAAAATTTGATTCATTCGTTGCTATAGGAGAGGAAGAATTTACTAAACTCATTAAATCATTTAAATCTACAACATGTATGTTAGACCCTATACCGACTAAGCTACTGAAAGAAATACTTCCAGAGGTCATAGATCCTCTTCTTAATATCATTAATTCGTCTTTGTCTCTAGGATACGTACCAAAAAACTTTAAGCTGGCTTTGATTAAACCGCTTGTTAAAAAAACGCAACTTGATCCTTCAGAATTAGTCAATTACAGGCCGATCTCGAATCTACCTTTTCTGTCAAAGATATTAGAAAAGGCAGTATCCTCACAACTGTGTTCCTTTCTTGAAAGAAATGATATCTGCGAGGATTTCCAGTCCGGATTTAGACCGTACCATAGTACCGAAACAGCTCTCGTTAGAGTCACAAATGATTTGCTCTTATCATCCGATCGTGGTTGTATCTCTCTATTAGTGTTACTCGATCTTAGCGCTGCATTTGACACCATCGACCACACCGTTCTTTTAAATAGATTAGAACATTATGTTGGCATTACGGGAAATGCACTAGCATGGTTTAAATCATACTTATCTGACCGTTATCAGTTTGTAGCAGTAAATAATGAGATGTCTCATCGATCACAAGTTCAGTATGGCGTACCACAAGGCTCAGTACTAGGACCGCTGCTGTTCACTCTGTACATGCTACCCTTAGGAGATATCATTAGGAAACATGGCATTAGCTTTCACTGTTATGCCGATGATACTCAGCTCTATATTTCTTCAAAACCTAACGAAACTTATCAATTCACAAAATTAACGGAATGCATAGCGGATATAAAAAATTGGATGACTTGTAATTTCCTACTTCTAAATTCTGAAAAAACAGAGTTTCTAATTATTGGACAAAAAACTTCCTCACGTAATAACCTAGAATACTGTCTAACACTTGATGGCTGCTCTGTTAAGTCTTCGTCGTCGGTTAGGAACCTGGGTGTGCTCTTTGATACCAATCTTTCATTTGAAAGTCACGTGTCTAGTATCTGTAAAACTGCATTTTTCCATCTTAAAAATATATCTAAATTACGTCATATGCTCTCATTGACAAATGCGGAACAATTAGTTCATGCGTTCATGACCTCAAGGCTAGATTATTGTAATGCTCTACTAGGTGGTTGCCCTGCACGCTTAATAAACAAACTACAGCTGGTACAAAACGCAGCAGCTCGAGTTCTTACCAGAACCAGGAAGTATGACCATATTAGCCCAGTTCTGTCAAAACTGCATTGGCTCCCTATTAAACATCGCATAAATTTTAAAATATTGCTGATTACTTACAAAGCACTGAATGGTTTAGCTCCGCAGTACTTGAGCGAGCTCTTAACGCATTATAGTCCGTCACGTCTATTACGATCTCAAAATTCCGGCCAGTTGATTATACCTAGAATATCAAAATCGACTGCTGGCGGTAGATCCTTTTCCTATTTAGCACCAAAACTCTGGAACAGTCTTCCTACCATTGTCCGGGAAGCAGACACACTCTGTCAGTTCAAAGCCAGATTAAAGACACATCTCTTTGACCTCGCTTTCACATAATACATTATAGACTTCTATAATTTAATGTTATGCTGCATAGACTAGGTCAGCCGGAACCGGGAACACTTCCCAAAAATCCTGATGTACTCGTTACATCATGAGAAGAATGGCATCTACGCTAATTTTAGTGTCTGTGTTTATCCCAAGGTTTTTCCTGCAGCCTGCCGGATCCAGGCCGTATCCAGATCTGACGAAGGACCTTCACCTGGACCGATGACAACGCAGTGCTGAAGTGCCAACTAGTCTCTCCCTATGGAGGATCCCACTACCACTCTACAGATAAGGCGTTGTTGGGAAAATTCGTCTCGCGGTCCTACCCCAAAGCAACAAATAAAATTCCTTATCAAAATTTATAAGGAAAAACAAGTATTTTGTTTAGGCTTGGCTTGTAGGGATTTCCAAACCTGCGTATATTCAAACGCACATAACTATAGAACCCATTCTAAATGCGCATGTGACCGCCATCAGCGTTTCTCACAGGTTCGCGTTTAAAGTCTGTGTAGAGAGAATGGTGTCGTCTTAGCGGCCCCTAATTTAAACACAAATGATCAATGCGACGGAACCAAATCAATTAAAACTAACTTTAGATGGAAATAACTTAACTCTGCTGTAAAGCCGAAACAATCTCTGTTACCTTAAATTATACGCTTATCTCTGTAAAGCTGCTTTGAGACAATCTACATTGTTAAAAGCGCTATATAAATGAAGATGACTTGACTTGACTTGACATGAAATTAAAAAGGCTTCTTGTCACTATGAATGATAAAAAACCAACTCCCATGCATCTGTGACATACAGAATGGAAGATATCCCTCTTTGGATTTTTGTTGCTAGGGTACTCTGTTTGGTTGCTAGGGAGTAGCTTGGCAGCTGCCAACCATAAAACTCCAGAGGCTGCTTGTCAGTTTGAATGATATAAACCAACTCCCAGCTCTATACGATGTTCTGATACAGAGAAATTATTTTTGCTAAATGGTTGCTAGGGTACTCTGTTTGGTTGCTAGGGAGTGGCTTGGCAGCTGCCAGTGATGAAACTGCAAAGGCTTCTTGTCACTATGAATGATATAAACCAACTCCCATTTCTTTGTGACATTCAAAATGGAAGATAACCCTCTTTGGATTTTGGTTGCTAGGGTACTCTGTCTGGTTGCTATGGAGTGGCTTGGCAGCTGCCAATAATGAAACTCCAAAGGCTGGTTGTCAGTATGAATGAAACAAACCAACTCCCATGCCTCTGTGACATTCAGAATGGAAGATATCCCTCTTTGCATTTTGGTTGCTAGGGTACTCTGTTTGGTTGCTATGGAGTTGTTTGGCAGCTGCTAATGATGAAACTGTAAAGGCTTATTGTCAGTATGAATGATATAAACCAACTCCCATCTCTATACGATGTTCTGATGCGGAGATATAGGTCTTGCAAAACGGTTGCTAGGGTACTCAAGTTTGGTTGCTATGGAGTGGCTTGGCAGCTGCCAATGATGAAACTGAAAAGGCTTTGTGTCACTATGAATGATATAAACCAACTCCCATTTCTCTGTGACATTCAGAATGGCAGATATCCCTCTTTGCATTTTGGTTGCTAGGGTACTCTGTTTGGTTGCTATGGAGTTGTTTGGCAGCTGCTAATGATGAAACTGTAAAGGCTTATTGTCAGTATGAATGATATAAACCAACTCCCATCTCTATACGATGTTCTGATGCGGAGATATAGGTCTTGCAAAACGGTTGCTAGGGTACTCAAGTTTGGTTGCTATGGAGTGGCTTGGCAGCTGCCAATGACGAAACTGCAAAGCCTTCTTGTCACTATGAATGATATAAACCAACTCCCATGCCTCTGTGACATTCAGAATGGAAGATATCCCTCTTTGAATTTTGGTTGCTAGGGTAATCTGTTTGGTTGCTATGGAGTTGCTTGACAGCTGCCATTGATGAAACTGCAAAGGCTTTTTGTTACTATGAATGATATAAACCAACTTCCATGCCTCTGTGACATTCAGAATAGAAGATATCCATCTAGGATTTTGGTTGCTAAGGTGCTCAACAATGGTTGCTAGGGAGGGGCTAGGAAGTGTTGAGGTGATTCATGATTGGCCATTTGATGCCCTGAGTGAAACGAGACCACCTTGGTGTTTCTATGATCTACTAGAGCGTTTCTAGACGTTGCTAGGGTGTTCAGGATGGTTGCTAAGGTATTTTTGGTAGTTGCTATTTTGTTACTAGGTGGTTGGTAGTTGTCAAAGATGGTTACTATGGAGTTTTTATAGAGTTATTAAAATCTTTAATAACGAGTGCCTTCAGTACGGCACTCGGCCTGCGGCCTCGTGCCTATGGCTGAATAGGCACAAGCATGGAGCAATATCGCAAGGCCACGAGTGTAATATTGCGTTAAAAAATACAAAAAAATGTAAAAAAAATTTTTTTTTGGTTTAGGGTGGTTGCTAGGGAGCTCTTAGTGGTTGCTAGGGTGCTAAAACTGGTTGCTAGGGTGTGGCTATGAAGATTTTAGGCCATTACTTATTGGCTGCTTGATAATATAATCCTCTGAGGGAGAGAGAGAGGGAGAGACGCAGGGGTGTCAGGCCCTTTGGAGTGGTGTGTGTGTGAAAACGTCGGTTGGGATTCAAATATTTTTAGAATGCCCAATGTAAAGTCAATGGGGACTTTTTTGGCCGCTTTTTCGTCCGCTGTGCGAACATCGTACACCCGATCGCTTAGAAAAGTCATAGCACACCTCTCCTCAATGAGCCGGTTGATTTGACACTTCACTCAGGGGTCTGTGACAAACGGTGCGGGGCGAGTTTCGCGCCAAACTTTGTCCAGAATAATAATAATAAGAATAACTAGAATGTACATTTCCTGAAGAAAATGTGAAGTGGTGCTTGCAGTGGCAAAACTCGCCACTGGGCAGATGCTAACACAATTAACATGTTGTGATACCATGATATACCACGTTTTAGCATTATTTACCACGATTTACCATATTTCTAAGATGATTTACTACGATTTACCACATTCCAGCATGATTTACTATGATTAACATGTTGTTAGAATGATGCTAGCATGATTAGCATGTTGTTAATATGATTAGCATGATGCTAGCATGCTTTTAACAAGATGTTAGCATGATTAGCATTTTGCTAGCATGTTTTTAGCTAGATGCTAACAGGATTAGCATGTTGCTAGCATTATGCTAGCTTGAATAACATGTTGTTAACATGATGCTAGCTTGATTAGCATGTTGCTAGCATGATGCTAGCTTGATTAGCATGTTGGTAACATGATGCTAGCATGATTAGCATGATGCTAGCTTGATTAGCATTTTGGTAGCATGATGCTAACATGATTAGCATGTTGCTATCATGCTTTTAACAAGATGTTAGCATGATTAGCATTTTGCTAGCATGATGCTAGCTTGATTAGCATGTTGGTAGCATAATGCTAGCATGATTAGCATGTTGCTAGCATGATGCTAACATGATTAGCATGTTGCTAGCATGATGCTAGCTTGATTAGCATGTTGCTAGCATGATGCTAGCTTGATTAGCATGTTTCTAGCATGATGCTAACTTGATTAGCATGTTGCTAGCATGATGTTAGCATGATTAGCATTTTGCTAGCATGTTTTTAGCTAGATGCTAACAGGATTAGCATGTTGCTAGCATGATGCTAGCTTGATTAGCATGTTGCTAGCATGATTAGCATGTTGCTAACATGATGCTAGCTTGATTAGCATGTTGCTAGCATGATGCTAGCTTGATTAGCATGTTGCCAGCATGTTTTTAGCAAGATGCTGTTGCCAGGTGGTTGCTAGGGTGTTCTGGGTGGTTGCTATGGTGTTGCTAGGCAGTTGCTAAGGTGTTCTGGGTGGTTGCTAGGCAGTTGCTAGGGTATTCTTGGTGGTTGCTAGGGCGTTGCTAGGTGGTTGCTAGGGTGTTCTGGGTGGTTGCTATGGTGTTGCTAGGCAGTTGCTATGGTATTCTGGGTGGATACTAGGGCATTGCTAGGCAGTTGCTAGGGTGTTCTGGTAGTTGCTAGGTGTTCTGGGTGGTTGCTAGGCAGTTGCTAGGTGTTCTAGGTGGTTGCTAGGCAGTTGCTAGGGTGTTCTGGGTGCTTGCTAGAGTTTTTTGTGGTTACTAGAGCATTTCTAGACGTTGCTAGGGTGTTCAGGGTGGTTGCTAAGGTGTTTTTGTTAGTTGCTATGGTGTTACTAGGTGGTTGGTAGTTGTCAAATATGGTTACTATGGAGTTTTTATAGAGTTCTTAAAATCTTTAATAACGAGTGCCTTCTGTACGGCACTCGGCCTGCGGCCTCGTGCCTATGGCCGAATAGGCACAAGCATGGAGCAATATCGCAAGGCCACGAGAGTAAAATTGCTTTAAAAAATAAAAAAAATAAAAAAAAATGTTTTTTTTTGGTTTAGGGTGGTTGCTAGGGAGCTCTTAGTGGTTGCTAGGGTGCTGAAACTGGTTGCTAGGGTGTGGCTATGAAGATTTTAGGCCATTACTTATTGGCTGCTTGATAATATAAATCCTCTGAGGGAGAGAGAGAGGGAGAGATGCAGGGGTGTCAGGCCCTTTGGAGTCTGTGTGTGTGAAAACGTCGGTTGGGATTCAAATATTTTTAGAACTCCCAATGTAAAGTCAATGGGACTTTTTTGGCCGCTTTTTCGTCCGCTGTGCGAACATCGTACACCCGATCGCTTAGAAAAGTCATAGCACACCTCTCCTCAATGAGCCGCTCGATTTGACGCCTCACTCAGGGGTCTGTGACAAACGGTGCGGGGCGCATTACGCGCCGAACTTTTGTCCGGAATAATAAGAATAAGAACTAGAATGTACATTTCCTGAAGAAAATGTGAAGTGGTGCTTGCAGTGGCAAAACTCTCCACTTGGTTGCTAGGGTGTTGTACATGATTGCATTCGAGCCAACAACCATGTCTGTACAATGTTGTGGAGCTGAAATATGGCTTCTATATGTTGCAATATGGTTGCTAGGTGGCTCTAAACGGTTGCTAGGGTGTGAAATCAGTTACCATGGTGATAGTTACAGACAGTTTCCCAACCAAAACAAAAGAGCCAACCCCCATCTCTATGTGATGTTCTGATGCAGAGACATGGGTCATGATAAACGGTTGCTAGGGTCCTCTGTTTGGTTGCCAGGGAGTGACTTGGCAGGTGCCAATGATGAAACTCCAAAGGCTGATTGTCAGTATAAATGATTTAAACCAACTCCCATGCCTCTGTGACATTCAGAATGGAAGATATCCCTCTTTGGAATTTGGTTGCTAGGGTCCTCTGTTTGGTTGCAAGGGAGTGACTTGGCAGGTGCCAATCATAAAACTCCAAAGGCTGCTTGTCATAATGAATGATATAAACCAACTCCCATGCCTGTGTGACTTTCAGAATGGAAGATATCCCTCTTTGGATTTTGGTTACTAGGGTACTCTGTTTGGTTGCTATGGAGTTACTTGGCAGCTGCCAATGATGAAATTCCAAAGGTTTCTTGTCAGTATGAATGATATAAACCAACTCCCATGCCTCTGTGACATTCAGAATGGAAGAGATCCCTGTTTGGATTTTGGTTGCTAGGGTACTCTGTTTGGTTGTTATGGAGTTGCTTGGCAGCTGCCAATCATGAAACACCAAAGGCTTCTTGTCAGTATGAATGACATAAACCAACTCCCATGCCTCTGTGACATTCAGAATGGAAGATATCCCTCTTTGAATTTTGGTTGCTAGGGTAATCTGTTTGGTTGCTATGGAGTTGCTTGACAGCTGCCATTGATGAAACTGCAACGGCTTTTTGTTACTATGAAGGATATAAACCAACTCCCATGCCTCTGTGACATTCAGACTGGAAGATATCCCTCTTTGGATTTTGGTTGCTAGGGTACTATGATTGGTTGCTAGGGAGTGGCTTGGCAGCTGCCAATCATGAAACTCCAAAGGCTTCTTGTCAATATTGAATTATATAAACCTTCCCCCATCTCTATACGATGCTCTGATACAGAGATATAGGCCTTGCTAAATAGTTGCTAGGGTACTCTGTTTGGTTGCTATGGAGTGGCTTGGCAGCTGCTAATGATGAACTCCAAAGGCTGCTTTTCAGTATGAATGACATAAACAAACTCCCATGCCTCTGTGACATTCAGAATGGAAGATATCCCTCTTTGAATTTTGGTTGCTAGGGTAATCTGTTTGGTTGCTATGGAGTTGCTTGACAGCTGCCATTGATGAAACTGCAAAGGCTTTTTGTTACTATGAATGATATAAACCAACTTCCATGCCTCTGTGACATTCAGAATAGAAGATATCCCTCTAGGATTTTGGTTGCTAAGGTGCTCGACAATGGTTGCTAGGGAGGGGCTAGGAAGTGTTGAGGTGATTCATGATTGGCCATTTGATGCCCTGAGTGAAACGAGACCACCTTGGTGTTTCTATGATCTACTAGAGCGTTTCTAGACGTTGCTAGGGTGTTCAGGATGGTTGCTAAGGTATTTTTGGTAGTTGCTATTTTGTTACTAGGTGGTTGGTAGTTGTCAAAGATGGTTACTATGGAGTTTTTATAGAGTTATTAAAATCTTTAATAACGAGTGCCTTCAGTACGGCACTCGGCCTGCGGCCTCGTGCCTATGGCTGAATAGGCACAAGCATGGAGCAATATCGCAAGGCCACGAGTGTAATATTGCGTTAAAAAATACAAAAAAATGTAAAAAAAAATTTTTTTTGGTTTAGGGTGGTTGCTAGGGAGCTCTTAGTGGTTGCTAGGGTGCTAAAACTGGTTGCTAGGGTGTGGCTATGAAGATTTTAGGCCATTACTTATTGGCTGCTTGATAATATAAATCCTCTGAGGGAGAGAGAGAGGGAGAGACGCAGGGCTGTCAGGCCCTTTGGAGTGGTGTGTGTGTGAAAACGTCGGTTGGGATTCAAATATTTTTAGAATGCCCAATGTAAAGTCAATGGGGACTTTTTTGGCCGCTTTTTCGTCCGCTGTGCGAACATCGTACACCCGATCGCTTAGAAAAGTCATAGCACACCTCTCCTCAATGAGCCGGTCGATTTGACACTTTACTCAGGGGTCTGTGACAAACGGTGCGGGGCGCATTACGCGCCAAACTTTGTCCAGAATAATAATAATAATAATAATAATAATAATAATAATAATAATAAGAATAATAAGTATGAGCAATAACAATAGTGATGCCTTGCTTTCAGCAAGCACCACTAATAATAATAAGTATGAGCAATAACAATAGTGATGCTTTCAAAAAAGCACCACTAACTAGAATGTACATTTCCTGAAGAAAATGTGAAGTGGTGCTTGCAGTGGCAAAATTCGGCACTCGGTTGCTAGGGTGTTGTACATGATCGCATACGAGCCAACAACCATGTCTGTACGCTGTTGTGGAGCTGAAATATGGCTTCTTTATGTTGCAATATGGTTGCTAGGTGGCTGTAAACGGTTGCTAGGGTGTGAATACAAAGTTACCATGGTGAAATTTACAGACTGTTTCCCAACCAAAACTAAAGAGCCAACCCCCATCTCTATATGATGTTCTGATGCAGAGACATGGGTCTTGATAAACGGTTGCTAGGGTCCTCTGTTTGGTTGCCAGGGAGTGACTTGGCAGATACCAATGATGAAACTGCAAAGGCTTCTTGTCACTCTGAATGATATAAACCAACTCCCATGCCTCTATGACATTCAGAATGGAAGATATCCCTCCTTGGATTTTGGTTGCTAGGGTACTCTGTTTGGTTGCTAGAGAGTGGCTTGGCAGCTGCCAATGATGAAATTCCAAAGGCTTCTTGTCAGTATGAATGATATAAACCAACTCCCATGCCTGTGTGACATTCAGTAAGGAAGATATTCCTCTTTGGAATTTGGTTGCTAGGGTACTCTGTTTGGTTGATATGGAGTTGCTTGGCAGCTGCCAATCATGAAACACCAAAGGCTTCTTGTCAATATGAATGATATAAACCAACTCCCATGCCTCTGTGACAGTCAGAATGGAAGATATCCCTCTCTGGAGTTTGGTTGCTAGGGTCCTCTGTTTGGTTGCTATGGAGTGGCTTGGCAGCTGTTAATGATGAAACTGCATAAGTTTCTTGTCAGTATGAATGAAAATAAACCAACTCCCATCTCTATACGATGTTCTGATGCAGAGATATAGGTCTTGCTAAACGGTTGCTAGGGTACTCTGTTTGGTTGCTAGGGAGTGGCTTGGCAGCTGCCAATGATGAAATTAAAAAGGCTTCTTGTCACTATGAATGATAAAAAACCAACTCCCATGCATCTGTGACATACAGAATGGAAGATATCCCTCTTTGGATTTTTGTTGCTAGGGTACTCTGTTTGGTTGCTAGGGAGTAGCTTGGCAGCTGCCAACCATAAAACTCCAGAGGCTGCTTGTCAGTTTGAATGATATAAACCAACTCCCAGCTCTATACGATGTTCTTATACAGAGAAATTATTTTTGCTAAATGGTTGCTAGGGTACTCTGTTTGGTTGCTAGGGAGTGGCTTGGCAGCTGCCAGTGATGAAACTGCAAAGGCTTCTTGTCACTATGAATGATATAAACCAACTCCCATTTCTTTGTGACATTCAAAATGGAAGATAACCCTCTTTGGATTTTGGTTGCTAGGGTACTCTGTCTGGTTGCTATGGAGTGGCTTGGCAGCTGCCAATAATGAAACTCCAAAGGCTGGTTGTCAGTATGAATGAAACAAACCAACTCCCATGCCTCTGTGACATTCAGAATGGAAGATATCCCTCTTTGCATTTTGGTTGCTAGGGTACTCTGTTTGGTTGCTATGGAGTTGTTTGGCAGCTGCTAATGATGAAACTGTAAAGGCTTATTGTCAGTATGAATGATATAAACCAACTCCCATCTCTATACGATGTTCTGATGCGGAGATATAGGTCTTGCAAAACGGTTGCTAGGGTACTCAAGTTTGGTTGCTATGGAGTGGCTTGGCAGCTGCCAATGATGAAACTGAAAAGGCTTTGTGTCACTATGAATGATATAAACCAACTCCCATTTCTCTGTGACATTCAGAATGGCAGATATCCCTCTTTGCATTTTGGTTGCTAGGGTACTCTGTTTGGTTGCTATGGAGTTGTTTGGCAGCTGCTAATGATGAAACTGTAAAGGCTTATTGTCAGTATGAATGATATAAACCAACTCCCATCTCTATACGATGTTCTGATGCGGAGATATAGGTCTTGCAAAACGGTTGCTAGGGTACTCAAGTTTGGTTGCTATGGAGTGGCTTGGCAGCTGCCAATGACGAAACTGCAAAGCCTTCTTGTCACTATGAATGATATAAACCAACTCCCATGCCTCTGTGACATTCAGAATGGAAGATATCCCTCTTTGAATTTTGGTTGCTAGGGTAATCTGTTTGGTTGCTATGGAGTTGCTTGACAGCTGCCATTGATGAAACTGCAAAGGCTTTTTGTTACTATGAATGATATAAACCAACTTCCATGCCTCTGTGACATTCAGAATAGAAGATATCCATCTAGGATTTTGGTTGCTAAGGTGCTCAACAATGGTTGCTAGGGAGGGGCTAGGAAGTGTTGAGGTGATTCATGATTGGCCATTTGATGCCCTGAGTGAAACGAGACCACCTTGGTGTTTCTATGATCTACTAGAGCGTTTCTAGACGTTGCTAGGGTGTTCAGGATGGTTGCTAAGGTATTTTTGGTAGTTGCTATTTTGTTACTAGGTGGTTGGTAGTTGTCAAAGATGGTTACTATGGAGTTTTTATAGAGTTATTAAAATCTTTAATAACGAGTGCCTTCAGTACGGCACTCGGCCTGCGGCCTCGTGCCTATGGCTGAATAGGCACAAGCATGGAGCAATATCGCAAGGCCACGAGTGTAATATTGCGTTAAAAAATACAAAAAAATGTAAAAAAATTTTTTTTTTGGTTTAGGGTGGTTGCTAGGGAGCTCTTAGTGGTTGCTAGGGTGCTAAAACTGGTTGCTAGGGTGTGGCTATGAAGATTTTAGGCCATTACTTATTGGCTGCTTGATAATATAATCCTCTGAGGGAGAGAGAGAGGGAGAGACGCAGGGGTGTCAGGCCCTTTGGAGTGGTGTGTGTGTGAAAACGTCGGTTGGGATTCAAATATTTTTAGAATGCCCAATGTAAAGTCAATGGGGACTTTTTTGGCCGCTTTTTCGTCCGCTGTGCGAACATCGTACACCCGATCGCTTAGAAAAGTCATAGCACACCTCTCCTCAATGAGCCAGTTGATTTGACACTTCACTCAGGGGTCTGTGACAAACGGTGCGGGGCGAGTTTCGCGACAAACTTTGTCCAGAATAATAATAATAAGAATAACTAGAATGTACATTTCCTGAAGAAAATGTGAAGTGGTGCTTGCAGTGGCAAAACTCGCCACTGGGCAGATGCTAACACAATTAACATGTTGTGATACCATGATATACCACGTTTTAGCATTATTTACCACGATTTACCATATTTCTAAGATGATTTACTACGATTTACCACATTCCAGCATGATTTACTATGATTAACATGTTGTTAGAATGATGCTAGCATGATTAGCATGTTGTTAATATGATTAGCATGATGCTAGCATGCTTTTAACAAGATGTTAGCATGATTAGCATTTTGCTAGCATGTTTTTAGCTAGATGCTAACAGGATTAGCATGTTGCTAGCATTATGCTAGCTTGAATAACATGTTGTTAACATGATGCTAGCTTGATTAGCATGTTGCTAGCATGATGCTAGCTTGATTAGCATGTTGGTAACATGATGCTAGCATGATTAGCATGATGCTAGCTTGATTAGCATTTTGGTAGCATGATGCTAACATGATTAGCATGTTGCTATCATGCTTTTAACAAGATGTTAGCATGATTAGCATTTTGCTAGCATGATGCTAGCTTGATTAGCATGTTGGTAGCATAATGCTAGCATGATTAGCATGTTGCTAGCATGATGCTAACATGATTAGCATGTTGCTAGCATGATGCTAGCTTGATTAGCATGTTGTTAGCATGATGCTAGCTTGATTAGCATGTTGCTAGCATGATGCTAACTTGATTAGCATGTTGCTAGCATGATGTTAGCATGATTAGCATTTTGCTAGCATGTTTTTAGCTAGATGCTAACAGGATTAGCATGTTGCTAGCATGATGCTAGCTTGATTAGCATGTTGCTAGCATGATTAGCATGTTGCTAACATGATGCTAGCTTGATTAGCATGTTGCTAGCATGATGCTAGCTTGATTAGCATGTTGCCAGCATGTTTTTAGCAAGATGCTGTTGCCAGGTGGTTGCTAGGGTGTTCTGGGTGGTTGCTATGGTGTTGCTAGGCAGTTGCTAAGGTGTTCTGGGTGGTTGCTAGGCAGTTGCTAGGGTATTCTTGGTGGTTGCTAGGGCGTTGCTAGGTGGTTGCTAGGGTGTTCTGGGTGGTTGCTATGGTGTTGCTAGGCAGTTGCTATGGTATTCTGGGTGGATACTAGGGCATTGCTAGGCAGTTGCTAGGGTGTTCTGGTTGGTTGCTAGGTGTTCTGGGTGGTTGCTAGGCAGTTGCTAGGTGTTCTAGGTGGTTGCTAGGCAGTTGCTAGGGTGTTCTGGGTGCTTGCTAGAGTTTTTTGTGGTTACTAGAGCATTTCTAGACGTTGCTAGGGTGTTCAGGGTGGTTGCTAAGGTGTTTTTGTTAGTTGCTATGGTGTTACTAGGTGGTTGGTAGTTGTCAAATATGGTTACTATGGAGTTTTTATAGAGTTCTTAAAATCTTTAATAACGAGTGCCTTCTGTACGGCACTCGGCCTGCGGCCTCGTGCCTATGGCCGAATAGGCACAAGCATGGAGCAATATCGCAAGGCCACGAGAGTAAAATTGCTTTAAAAAATAAAAAAAATAAAAAAAAATGTTTTTTTTTGGTTTAGGGTGGTTGCTAGGGAGCTCTTAGTGGTTGCTAGGGTGCTGAAACTGGTTGCTAGGGTGTGGCTATGAAGATTTTAGGCCATTACTTATTGGCTGCTTGATAATATAAATCCTCTGAGGGAGAGAGAGAGGGAGAGATGCAGGGGTGTCAGGCCCTTTGGAGTCTGTGTGTGTGAAAACGTCGGTTGGGATTCAAATATTTTTAGAACTCCCAATGTAAAGTCAATGGGACTTTTTTGGCCGCTTTTTCGTCCGCTGTGCGAACATCGTACACCCGATCGCTTAGAAAAGTCATAGCACACCTCTCCTCAATGAGCCGCTCGATTTGACGCCTCACTCAGGGGTCTGTGACAAACGGTGCGGGGCGCATTACGCGCCGAACTTTTGTCCGGAATAATAAGAATAAGAATAATAATAAGTATGAGCAATAACAATAGTGATGCTTTCAAAAAAGCACCACTAATAAGTATGAGCAATAACAATAGTGATGCTTTTAAAAAAGCACCACTAATAAGTATGAGCAATAACAATAGTGATGCCTTGCTTTCAGCAAGCACCACTAACTAGAATGTACATTTCCTGAAGAAAATGTGAAATGGTGCTTGCAGTGGCAAAACTCTCCACTCGGTTGCTAGGGTGTTGTACATGATTGCATACGAGCCAACAACCATGTCTTTACGATGTTGTGGAGCTGAAATATAGCTTCTATATGTTGCAATATGGTTTATATGTGGCTCTAAACGGTTGCTAGGGCGTTGCTAGGCGGTTGCTAGGGTATTCTGGGTGGTTGCTAGGCGGTTGCTAGGGTATTCTTGGTGGTTGCTAGGGCGTTGCTAGGTGGTTGCTAGGGTATTCTGGGTGGTTGCTATGGTGTTGCTAGGCGGTTGCTAGGGTATTCTGGGTGGTTGCTAGGGCATTGCTAGGGTATTCTGGGTGGTTGCTATGGTGTTGCTAGGCAGTTGCTAGGGTGTTCTGGGTGGTTGCTATGGTGTTGCTAGGCGGTTGCTAGGGTATACTGGGTGGTTGCTAGGCGGTTGCTAGGGTATTCTTGGTGGTTGCTATGGTGTTGCTAGGCGGTTGCTAGGGTATTCTGGGTGGTTGCTAGGCGGTTGCTAGGGTATTCTTGGTGGTTGCAAGGGCGTTGCTAGGTGGTTGCTAGGCTGTTCTGGGTGGTTGCTATGGTGTTGCTAGGCGGTTGCTAGGGTATTCTGGGTGGTTGCTAGGGCGTTGCTAGGCAGTTGCTAGGGTGTTCTGGGTGGTTGCTATGGTGTTGCTAGGCGGTTGCTAGGGTATTCTATGTGGTTGCTAGGCGGTTGCTAGGGTATTCTTGGTGGTTGCTATGGTGTTGCTCGGCGGTTGCTAGGGTATTCTGGGTCGTTGCTAGGGTATTCTGGGTGGTTGCTATGGTGTTCCTAGGCAGTTGCTAGGGTGTTTTGGGTGGTTGCTAGGGTGTTGCTAGGCCGCTGCTAGGGTGTTCTGGGTGGTTGCTAGGCAGTTGCTAGGGTATTCTGGGTGGTTGCTAGGGTGTTCTGGGTGGTTGCTAGGGTGTTGCTAGGCGGTTGCTAGGGTGTTCTGGGTTGTTGCTATGGTGTTGCTAGGCGGTTGCTAGGGTATTCTGGGTGGTGAATAGGGCGTTGCTAGGCAGTTGCTAGGGTATTCTGGGTGGTTGCTAGGGAATTCTTGGTGGTTGCTAGGGCGTTGCTAGGCAGTTGCCTGGGTGTACTGGGTGGTTGCTAGGGCGTTGCTAGGGTGTTCTGGGTGGTTGCTATGGTGTTGCTAGGCGGTTGCTAGGGTATTCTGGGTGATTGCTAGGGCGTTGCTAAGGTGTTCTGGGTGGTTGCTAGGCGGTTGCTAGGGTATTCTGTGTGGTTGCTAGGGCATTGCTAGGTGGTTGCTAGGGTGTTCTGGGTGGTTGCTATGGTGTTGCTAGGCAGTTGCTATGGTATTTTGGGTGGATGCTAGGGCGTTGCTAGGCAGTTGCAAGGGTGTTCTGGGTGGTTGCTAGGCAGTTGCTAGGTGTTCTGGGGGGTTGCTAGACAGTTGCTAGGGTGTTCTGGGTGGTTGCTACGGTATTTTTGGTGGTTACTAGAGCGTTTCTAGACGTTGCTAGGGTGTTCAGGATGGTTGCTAAGGTATTTTTTTTAGTTGCTATGGTGTTACTAGGTGGTTGGTAGTTGTCAAAGATGGTTACCATGGAGTTTTTATAGAGTTATTAAAATCTTTAATAACGAGTACCTTCAGTACGGCACTCGGCCTGCGGCCTCGTGCCTATGGCCGAATAGGCACAAGCATGGAGGAATATCGCAAGGCCACGAGTGTAATATTGCGTTAAAAAATACAAAAAAATTTAAAAAACATTTTTTTTTGGTTTAGGGTGGTTGCTAGGGAGCTCTTAGTGGTTGCTAGGGTGCTGAAACTGGTTGCTAGGGTGTGGCTATGAAGATTTTAGGCCATTACTTATTGGCTGCTTGATAATATAAATCCTCTGAGGGAGAGAGAGAGGGAGAGATGCAGGGCTGTCAGGCCCTTTGGAGTCTGTGTGTGTGAAAACGGCAGTTGGGATTCAAATATTTTTAGAATGCCCAATGTTAAGTCAATGGGACTTTTTTGGCCGCTTTTTCGTCCGCTGTGCGAACATCGTACACCCGATCGCTTAGAAAAGTCATAGCACACCTCTCCTCAATGAGCCGGTCGATTTGACACCTCACTCAGGGGTCTGAGACAAACGGTGCGGGGCAAGTTTCGCGCCAAACTTTGTCCAGAATAAAAATAAGAATAATAACTAGAATGTACATTTCCTGAAGAAAATGTGAAGTGGTGCTTGCAGTGGCAAAACTCTCCACTCGGTTGCTAGGGTGTTGTACATGATTGCATACGAGCCAACAACCATGTCTGTACAATGTTGTGGAGCTGAAATATGGCTTCTATATGTTGCAATATGGTTGCTAGGTGGCTCTAAATGGTTGCTAGGGTGTGAATACACAGTTACCATGGTGATATTTACAGACTGTTTTACAACTGAAACTAATGAGCCAACCCCCATCTCTATACAATATTCTGATGCAGAGATGTAGGTCTTGTAAAATGGTTGCTAGGGTACTCTGTTTGGTTGCTATGGAGTTGCTTGGCAGCTGCTGATGATGAAACTGCAAAGGCTTCTTGTCAGTATGAATGATATAAACCAACTCCCATCTCTATACGATGTTCTGATGCAGAGATATACGTTTTGCTATACGGTTGCTAGGGTACTCTGTTTGGTTGCTAGGGAGTAGCGTGGCAGCTGCCAATCATGAAACTCCAAAGGCTGCTTGTCAGTATGAATGATATAATCCAACTCTCATGCCTCTGCGACATACAGAATGGAAGATATCCCTCTTTGGATATTGGTTGCTAGGGTACTCTGTTTGGTTGCTAGGGAGTGGCTTGTCAGCTGCCAATCATGAAACTCCAAAGGCTGCTTGTCAGTATGAATGATATAAACCAACTCCCATGCCTCTGCGACATTCAGAATGGAAGATATGCCTCTTTGGGTTTTGGTTGCTAGGGTACTCTGTTTGGTTGCTATGGAGTTACTTGGCAGCTGCCAATGATGCAATTCCAAAGGCTTCTTGTCACTATGAATGATATAAACCAACTCCCATGCCTCTGTGACATTCAGAATGGAAGATATCCCTCTTTGGATTTTGGTTGCTAGGATACTCTGTTTGGTTGCTAGGGAGTGGCTTGGCAGCTGCCACTGATGAAACTGCAAAGGCTTCTTGTCATTATGAATTATATAAACCAACTCCCATGCCTCTGTGACATTCAGAATGGAAGATATCCCTCTTTGTATTTTGGTTGCTAGGGTACTCTGTTGGTTGCTAGGGAGTGGCTTGGCAGCTGCCAATCATGAAACTTCAAAGGCTGCTTGTCAGTATGAATGATATAAACCAACTCCAATCTCTATACGATGTTCTGATACAGAGATATTCGTTTTGCTAAACGGTTGCTAGGGTACTCTGTTTGGTTGCTAGGGAGTGGCTTGGCAGTTGCCAATGATGCAATTCCAAAGGCTTCTTGTCACTATGAATGATATAAACCATCTCCCATTTCTCTGTGACATTCAGAATGGCAGATATCCCTCTTTGGATTTTGGTTGCTAAGGTACTCTGTTTGGTTGCTATAGAGTGGCTTGGCAGATGCCAATTATGAAACTGCAAAAGCTTCTTGTCACTATGAATGATATAAACCAACTCCCATGCCTCTGTGATATTCATAATGGAAGATATCCCTCTTTGGATTTTGGTTGCTAAGGTGTTCGACAATGGTTGCTAGGGAGGGGCTAAGAAGTGTTGAGGTGATTCATGATTGGCTGTTTGCTGCCACGAGTCAAATGAGACCACCCCCATGTTTCTATGACAATTCAGTCTGGAGATATCTCTTTGAACTCTTTCAATGGAAGTCTATGGAACTTGTTGCTAAGGGGCTCTAAATGGTTGCTAGGGCGTGGCTTGATAGCTTCACAATGATCCTGAGAGACTGATTGGTCGTCTGAGTAAAATGAGCTCGCCCCCTTGTCTCTATGACACTGTGATCAGGAGCTATGTTCAATACAAAATCCCTATGCAATTTACCATAGTAGGAAAAGCATGTGAGTTTCACAGGATGTTCCTTCCCCATAGTAAGTCAATGGGGCAACTTTGGGCAGCTTCTGCCCCCCAGGGCTACAACTTTTACCCCATTGTGAGGTATGTTCTTACAGAGCCTGTCAGCCTCTTCAAATGTGGCAAATCACAAGTTTATGTGAAATCCTCGCTCTGAGCTAGGAGTCGTCAAAGTTTGTCGCAATGTTAAGTCTATGGGACTTTTTTGGCCGCTTTTTCGCCCCTGGGGCAAACATCGCACCCCCGATCGCTTATAAAAGTCATAGCACACCTCTCCTCAATGAGCCGGTCGATTTGACACCTCACTCAGGGGTCTGAGACAAACGGTGCGGGACGAGTTACGCGCCAAACTTTGTCCAGAATAAAAATAAGAATAATAATAAGTATGCAAGAGAACACTAATGATGCCTTGCTTTCAGCAAGCACCATTAACTAGAATGTACATTTCCTGAAGAAAATGTGAAGTGGTGCTTGCAGTGGCAAAATTCACCACTGGGCAGATGCTAACACAATTAACATGTTGTGATACCATAATATACCACATTTTAGCATCATTTACCACGATTTACCATGTTTCTAAGATGATTTACTACGATTTACCACATTCCAGCATGATTTACTATGATTAACATGTCGTTAGAATGATGCTAGCATGATTAGCATATTGTTAGCATGATGCTAGCATGATAAGCATGTTGGTAGCATGGTGCTAGCTTGATAAGCATGTTGTTAGCATGATGCTAGCTTGATTAGCATGTTGGTAGCATGGTGCTAGCATGATTAGCATGTTACTAGCATGATTTTAACAAGATGCTAGCATGATTAGCATTTTGCTAGCATGTTTTTAGGTATATGCTAACATGATTAGCATGCTACTAGCATTTTGCTAGCTTGATTAGCATGTTGTTAGCATGATGCTAGCATGATGCTAGCATGATTAGCATGTTGCTAGCATGTTTTTAGCTAGATGCTAACATGATTAGCATGTTGGTAGCATGATGCTAGCATGATTAGCATGTTGTTAGCATGATGCTAGCTTGATTAGCATGTTGCTAGCATGATTAGCATGTTGTTAACATGATACTAGCTTGATTAGCATGCTACTAGCATTATGCTAGCTTGATTAGCATGTTGCTAGCATGATGCTAGCATGATTAGCATGTTGCTAGCATGATATTAGCTTGATTAGCATGCTAGTAGCATGATGCTAGCTTGATTAGCATAATGCTAGCTTGATTAGCATGTTGCTAGCATGATTAGCATGTTGCTAGCATGATGCTATGATGATTAGCATGTTGCTAGCATGTTTTTAGCAAGATGCTGTTGCCAGGTGGTTGCTAGGGTGTTCTGGGTGGTTGCTAGGCAGTTGCTAGGGTAATCTTGGTGGTTGCTAGGGCGTTGCTAGGGTGTTCTGGGTGGTTGCTATGGTGTTGCTAGGCAGTTGCTATCGTATTCTGGGTGGATGCTAGGGCGTTGCTAGGCAGTTGCTAGGGTGTTCTGGGTGGTTACTAGGCAGTTGCTAGGTGTTCTGGGTGGTTGCTAGGCAGTTGCTAGGGTGTTCTGGGTGGTTGCTAGAGTTTTTTGGTGGTTACTAGAGCATTTCTAGACGTTACTAGGGTGTTCAGGGTGGTTGCTAAGGTATTTTTATTAGTTGCTATGGTGTTACTAGGTGGTTGGTAGTTGTCAAATATGGTTACTATGGAGTTTTTATAGAGTTCCTAAAATCTTTAATAATGAGTGCCTTCAGTACGGCACTCGGCCTGCGGCCTCGTGCCTATGGCCGAATAGGCACAAGCATGGAGCGATATCGCAAGGCCATGAGAGTAAAATTGCTTTAAAAAATAATAAAAAATAAAAAAAATATTTTTTTTTGGTTTAGGGTGGTTGCTAGGGAGCTCTTAGTGGTTGCTAGGGTGCTGAAACTGGTTGCTAGGGTGTGGCTATGAAGATTTTAGGCCATTACTTATTGGCTGCTTGATAATATAAATCCTCTTAGGGAGAGAGAGAGGGAGAGATGCAGGGCTGTCAGGCCCTTTGGAGTCTGTGTGTGTGAAAACGTCGGTTGGGATTCAAATATTTTTTAGAACTCCCAATGTAAAGTCAATGGGACTTTTTTGGCCGCTTTTTCGTCCGCTGTGCGAACATCGTACACCCGATCGCTTAGAAAAGTCATAGCACACCTCTCCTCAATGAGCCGCTCGATTTGACGCCTCACTCAGGGGTCTGTGACAAACGGTGCGGGGCGAGTTTCGCGCCAAACTTTTGTGTGGAAGAATAATAATAAAAAGAATAATAAGTATGAGCAATAACAATAGTGATGCTTTCAAAAAAGCACCACTAATAATAAGTATGCAAGAGAACACTAATGATGCCTTGCTTTCAGCAAGCACCATTAATAATAAGTATGAGCAATAACAATAGTGATGCTTTTAAAAAAGCACCACTAATAATAATAATAATAATAAGTATGAGCAATAACAATAGTGATGCCTTGCTTTCAGCAAGCACCACTAACTATTTGAAACACCGGTTCTCCTAAACCCTGACCACAGTGTGGAATCCATTTCCTGACCAACAGCCCATCAAGAAGAAAATAACACTGAGCACTATTCCTCACCACTGAATCAGGAACAACTTTATCAAACAGAACAACCAAAGTAGTATCGGCCTTTTGCTCAGCCACCAATGAATCTCTTGAACTAGTCAACTGTTCTGTCTGGAGTTTAACTGGCAACTCAAGATTTTCTGGCTTACTATCAACTTCTTTACGAGAGACAGAGCGAGTAACAGCACAAACTGGAAACACCTCAGGAGACACACTGCTGCAATCTGGAGATACACATTCACGGGGCACTGAAGGTTGCTTCTTAAAGATGTTTAATTTGCCATCTGCCCACACCTTACTACCGGCTAAGTCATTCCCAAAAATCATATGGACTCCCTCTACTGGCAACTGGGGTCTAACCCCAACAGCTACATCACCCTCTACCAGACCACATTTTAGGGTAACTTCATGTAAAGGAGAAGAGAATGGAACTAAACCCATACCATGTACCATTACACAACTGCCAGTATCAGACCCCTTAGAGAATGGCAAAACAGATTCCAGAATAAAAGAATCTAAAGCTCCAGTGTCTCTTAAGATCTTAACTGGAACATTTTGGTTGCCATCTACCAGGGACACTATACCATCTGAAATAAAGGCTAAAAAATCACAGTGGGAAGACTGAGAACCAAACTCAACTAGTGGCTGAAAAAACTCAACCTGGTGGTCAGAGGCTGTAATAGGAACTACCATCATAGCAGGTTTAACTTGACCTGACCTTTTTGATTTAAGTAGAGGACAATCTTTCTTCCAATGTCCTTCAACTAAACAGTAGCGACAGGTATTAACATTAACTGGTGCTTTAGGTCCTCCAGAACCAAACTTCTGAGGCCTTTGAAAAAAAACTCCAGAAAAAGGTGACCTACTATTCCTAGGAGTAAAGTTATTTGCATGGTGCATGTCACTGTTTGACTCAAAATGACTTTTATGAGTTAGCCTGTACTCATCTGCAAGGACTGCTGCATCACTTGGAGATTCAACTTTACGTTCATTAATGTATGTAGCAACCTGGTCAGATACAGAATTTTTGAACTGTTCTAACACAATCAAGTTAGACAGACCCTCAAAAGTGCTTACCTCAGATTAGAGGTGGGCGATATATCGTTTAGACGATAATATCCAAATTGTTGTCTGGACGATATGCAAAATTGAGATATCGAATATTTCATAATTTGTACAATCCGACCCCCCAAACATGAAAAGAGCTGAAAGAAGTTAAAGAGAAAACAAATAACGCACACAATAACCTTCTAAACAATTATATGTAGCGATTTTTAATACTGTAGGGCAGTACTATTCGCGGAAGCAACCTCCAAGTGGCCCAGCCCATGGTCCCGCGTCGTCAAAAACGCATAAGTAAATTCGAAATAGTGCGCGCAGAAGCACATGCACAAAACCGTTTTTAAAATGATATATGAATTATTTTTATTTTATCATATGTCATTTTACAAAAGGACATTTTACAAACCGTTTGCGCATGTGCTCCTGCACGCACTTTTTTGGTCAGAACACAGCAATCAGAGGACGCGCTGAAAACTGTAATGCTGTTCTCTTCCTTCATAACTCGTATTGAGAAGATTTGAGTTGCAGAGGAATTTGTGACTGTTTCACCGGTTCAACCACATCAAAGTTTCGTAATTAGTAAGTCCGTGCTTTTTCTCTTATTTTTTTCTTATGTGCTGAAGGGCCGCTGTGCCTTGGTGAAACGTTACGTGAAGAGCTCTTTTCCAAAACGCCATAAACCTAAAAAGCTGCCTCAAAGATCCACCAAAAGTAACGATTATGAATATGTAAAATATTGCAATAAGACATTTTAAATTGTTTACTAATTTCTGTGTCGGCTGCAAAGATGAAGTTGACGATAGGCTATGACTCGCGATCTTCGCAGTAGGCTAGTGAACGCACCGGAGAAATGCACATTTATTAGGCTACATATTTTTATTTAGTTTTGGATGGTTTTGTTTAGAACCAGCTTTCTGTAAAAATATTTCACATTTTTTAGGCCTGCGAGGCGAGTAGGCTACGGTCCGGTTCATGATGATATAATCTCCAGTTCAAGCACCGGCGCCTTTAATTAATAATTTATATTTAATTTTAATGTATTAAATCCAGGAAATTGGTCAATGAAAAATTTATTAAAATTAAGATACAATTAATACAAAACGAAATTCGTTTTAAAGAAAGGCTTTGTGTTTTTTGTTTTGAGGTCTCTGTGAAAGTTTGAAAGTCTTTAGTCTTTTTGCCGCTTTCAGAGCACTCGCGTCCATAATGGAGAACTGACACGTAATATTGTTTTTTCCTCATAAATGCAAACACGAAAAATAAAAGACAAAAGACTTTTTTTAAAAGACAAACCGTCAATTTTTTTTTTTTTTTTGGGGGGGGGGGATGGATGGATTTATAGCGTTTTGGGGAAAAAATGGATGGATTTATAGCGTTTTGAAAATATTTAATAAAATATATTTGAATCTATCATCAACAATATTGTTGTTTGATTTAATAATCACTGTTGCAAAAGGTGCCTAGTTCCGTTTTTTTTTTTTTTTTTTTGTAAGTGGAAAAAGATAGGTGTCACGGTGTGGGTTTTGTGTCTTGTTCTTGTCTGTCATGTGTTCCCCTGTCTTTGCATGTTTAGCTTTCCCCTGTTATGTTGATTAGTCTTCCCAGGTGTTTCTTATTTACCACACCCCCTTGTTATCTTGTTTAGCTTGGTTGTCTGTGTATTTAAGCCCTGTGTGTTAGTTCAGTCATTGTGAGTTATTGATGTTGTGAGGTTGCATGTTCTTTGTTCTGTTCTGAAGTCTGAGTTTATGTCAAAGTTCTAGTTAATTTAATAAAAACACCGTTGCACTTGGATCCTGCTTCTTGCTTCCTGCTCTGCATCGTAACAGAATAACTCACCAAAAATGGATCCAGCAACTGTGAGTAACCAGGCCCTAAGGAGATTCCTTGCTACTCTTTTTCAAGATGGCCAGCCCATGGAAAGGTATGTGAAGGACTTCTGGGCTTGCTGCCATTTAGCGTCACTAGATGACGTCCAGCTCATGGATCTGTTCTGGAGCGGTCTGGACGAGGATATTGCTCAAATGATGCCAGAGGACTATACCGGCTGGACGCTAGAAAGGTATATTGACCTGGCCCTTTTCCTGAGTAATTCGTCATTTGCTGTGGGCATGGAGGAGAAGCTTCGTGAACCCGCAGTATCTCTTCAGCCTGTTCTTCACGTCACGCCAGCCATCAAGCTAGTCACCGGATCGGTCTATTATCGTCCAGGACTGGTATCCAGTGTGGCCGATTCCCCGCTGAGGTCAGTACGTGTTGCCATAAGGGCCATCGTGCAGGAGTCTTGTCCTGCCGAGACTATCCTGCATAAATCATGTTTCACCGAGACCTTCCTGCCTGAGTATCTTCCTGCCGAGCCTGCACTTCACGCCAGTCCAGCCGAGCCTGCACTTCACGGCAGTCCAGTCAAGCCTGCACTTCACGCCAATCCAGAGCTGTGTTCACCGCTGGTCCTGCCCAGCACAGAGCCTTCACCGCTGGTCCTGCCCAGCACAGAGCCTTCACCGCTGGTCCTGCCCAGCACAGAGCCTTCACCGCTGGTCCTGCCCAGCACAGAGCCTTCACCGCTGGTCCTGCCCAGCACAGAGCCTTCACCGCTGGTCCTGCCCAGCACAGAGCCTTCACCGCTGGTCCTGCCCAGCACAGAGCCTTCACCGCTGGTCCTGCCCAGCACAGAGCCTTCACCGCTGGTCCTGCCCAGCACAGAGCCTTCACCGCTGGTCCTGCCCAGCACAGAGCCTTCACCGCTGGTCCTGCCCAGCACCGAGCCCTCTTCCCCGCTGGTTCCGTCCAGTTCAGAGTCTTCAGAGTCTTCTTCCCCGCTGGTTCCGCCCAGCTCAGAGTCTTCAGAGTCTTCTTCCCCGCTGGTTCCGCCCAGCTCAGAGCCCTCTTCCCCGCTGGTTCCGTCCAGCTCAGAGTCTTCAGAGTCTTCTTCCCCGCTGGTTCCGCCCAGCTCAGAGCCCTCTTCCCCGCTGGTTCCGCCCAGCTCAGAGTTTTCTTCGCCGCTGGTTCCGCCCAGCTCAGAGCCCGGGACTTTACCCAAGTATTTTTTTGGGGGGGGCCAAAGGACTCCGTCCTGGCCACTCGAGGGGCCACGGTCACCCGAAGGATCATCTCCGCCATGGCCACCTGAGGGGTCGTCTCCGCCCTGGCCGCCTGAAGGTTCGTCTCCGCCCTGGCCACCTGAGGGGTCGTCTCCGCCCTGGCCGCCTGAAGATTCGTCTCCTCCCTGGCCGCCTGAAGGTTCGTCTCCGCCCTGGCCACCTGAGGGGTCGTCTCCGCCCTGGCCGCCTGAAGGTTCGTCTCCGCCCTGGCCGCCTGAAGGTTCGTCTCCGCCCTGGCCGCCTGAAGGTTCGTCTCCGCCCTGGCCGCCTGAAGGTTCGTCTCCGCCCTGGCCGCCTGAAGGTTCGTCTCCGCCCTGGCCGCCTGAAGGTTCGTCTCCGCCCTGGCCGCCTGAAGGTTCGTCTCCGCCCTGGCCGCCTGAAGGTTCGTCTGCGCCCTGGCCGCCTGAAGGTTCGTCTCCTCCCTGGCCGCCTGAAGGGTCGTCTCTGCCCTGGTTGCCTGCACAGCCTGCGCCTCCATGGCCGTCTGCACAGTCTGCTCTGTCCTGGCCGTCTGTATGTCCTGCTCCACCCTTGTCGCCCACGCTCCACGGCCCAGGCCCGCCTTGCCTATATCCTGTTCCCGGTTCCCAGTGCGGGCCTGACCCTCCGCCCCTCCCCCAAGACCGCCTCCGCTTCACCGCCCTCCTGAACTTTTTGTTTTTTATGGGCGTCGGGAGCCGCCCATAGGGGGGGGGCTATGTCACGGTGTGGGTTTTGTGTCTTGTTCTTGTCTGTCATGTGTTCCCCTGTCTTTGCATGTTTAGCTTTCCCCTGTTATGTTGATTAGTCTTCCCAGGTGTTTCTTATTTACCACACCCCCTTGTTATCTTGTTTAGCTTGGTTGTCTGTGTATTTAAGCCCTGTGTGTTAGTTCAGTCATTGTGAGTTATTGATGTTGTGAGGTTGCATGTTCTTTGTTCTGTTCTGAAGTCTGAGTTTATGTCAAAGTTCTAGTTAATTTAATAAAAACACCGTTGCACTTGGATCCTGCTTCTTGCTTCCTGCTCTGCATCGTAACAATAGGGGCTTCCTCAGATTCTGTTTAGTTAGCTCCTTTATTGTTTCTTTTATAGCCTACATAGGTAAAATGCAGCAAGTCAAAAGACCAACTGGACCTTCTTTGCCAGTTTGCACACATTTCTTTGAAGGATGGCAAAAATATCGTCTGAATATCGATATCGAGATATTGGAAAAAAATATCGAGATATTCATTTTTGTCAATATCTCCCACCCCTACCTCAGATGCTGTACACCAACGATTAAATGCAGAAATCAAATCACGAACAAATTCAGAATAGGTTTGTGAATCTAGCTTTTTCCTATAACGAAAGCGTTGACGATATGCTTCTGGCACAAGCTCGTAGACCTTCAGAACTGCTGATTTAACGTTAGCATACACTTTACTGTCAGCTACACTAAGTGCTGAAAAAGCCTCACGTGCTTTACCTGTAAGTACACATTGCAACAACATAGTCCTGTCCACATCTGACCAAGCTCTGGCTCCTGCAATACGCTCAAATAAAGTAAAGTATAAATCTGGATCTGACTCATCAAATTTAGGCAACAAACGAAGATTCTGTGAAACATCAAACTGTGGTACTCCTGGTCTATTTGCACTTCTCAATCGTGCTATCTCTAACTGCATTTGCAAAAGCTCCCTCTGCTGATCAAACGTTAATGAAGGGCTAGACTGAAAACTTGCACCCTTACTACTAGCAGACTGACCCCAAAAAACACCCACTTCCCTAAGACCCTGCTTTAATCCAGCTTTAACAATCTCTTTAGGTTTTTTATCAATAATCTCAATCTGATAATGTTCAGCTATTTCAATTAACTGCTCCTTAGTACACAAATCTAGGGCTAATTCTGAAGGAGCCTGAACAAAACTACTCACAAAGGAAGACATTTTCCTCAACCAATACAACTACTACAAATGCCCCAAAAAATGTTTATACAACTCACCTGCTGCCAGTCTGGGTTTTAAGGACAGGAGCCACACCCCACTATCCTCCAAAAACTACTAACTAACTGGCCCCTGATCTTCGTGCAGTCACATGTGGTGGGGTTTTATGCACACAAAACCAGTGGAGTGGAAAAGACAACCAGAAACTGGCTGCCCCCCACATCCACGGAGGTGCTCCCGAGCCGATGTAGGGGAAAAAGGGAAAGGGAAGCTCTACCCACGTTCACTGCCACCTACAAAAAAAAAACACCACGAGCCTCCTATTGACACTCGCTGATAAGCCTCAACAGGAGAGGACTCCCACCTGAACAAAAAACCCAGAAAAGGCCCAGAGTGAATTGCTAACCAATTTTAGCTACAAAGCTAACTAAACAAAAGGAACACATGGCTCTCAACGCTCTCTCCAACAATACTGGCCCAACCAAAGCATCCCCTCAAAAACAATTTGGCAATCTAAACTAAACTGACAAAATTAACCCAAGTTAACTACAGAACAATAATCAAATAAGCCAAAAAATAAATAAATAAATAAATAAATTAACCAACTATGACAAAATGTTAAAGTAAACTAAAGTACAATTAACTTTAACTTCCGGACGAGCCCCCATTTGTCACAAGCTGGCTCATGGCCTGTGGCAAAAATGAGGGGACACCAACAAGAAGTATAGGCCAATCAAAAAGGTTGTCTTTATTGTAAATCAAAACTATTAACTTTAAACAAAGAAAAGGAAATGAGGTGTGGGAATGTCATAATGTAAGGTGTATGTAAAATGCATGGATGCGTGAATCTGTGTGTGTACATGACTGAGTGGAAAAACTAAGACATAACTATAAAGGAACAAACAAAACAGGATCATACCTGGAGGAGCAGAGAGAGAGAGAGAGTGGTTAGTGAAGCAATTTAAATACCCTGAGCCCAGGTGGCTCCAATCACCAACGACCCTCCTCTGCCTGCAGGAGGAACCACCCCTGCAAAGCAGAGGAGGGGCTGTGACACAAAATATGAAATTTATTTTTTAGGAGACCTGAATATTGATTGGCATTTGAATAATTGTTTGTTAAAAAATAAGTTGCTTTCATTAACAGAGATCTGTAATTTAGCACAAGTTGTTAAAAAATCAACTAGAGTTTCTTATAGATCTGATGGCACAAAAATAGCTACATGTATTGATCTAATTTTTACAAATGCCGCAGACTTATGTTCAAAAGCAATTTCTATGCCGGTAGGTTCTAGTGATCACAATTTAGTTTCAATTAATAGGAAAACTAAGGTTCCCAAATCAGGGCAGAAAATGATTGTTAAAAGGATATTTAAACATTTTAATGAAAATGAATATTGTAAAGAAGTCAGAAATGTTGATTGGTCAAAGATATTAGTTGAGGATGATCCTGATAGAGCCTTTTACTAGAGGCTTTTACTAGTTCAATAATGCCAATCATGGATAAATATGCGCCATTGAGACGAATAACTGTGAGAACCATTGCTGCTCCCTGGGTAGATTTAGAACTTAAGGAGCACATAAAGCTGAGAAATGAATTAAAGGCTGAAGCAATCGCATCAGGCAACAGTATCCAGTGGAATAAGTATAGGAAATTAAGAAATTATGTTACTAAACTAAACAGAACAAAAAAAAGAAATTATTATGAAAATAAGATTAAAGAGGCAAAATCTGATAGTAATAAAATTTGGAGTATGCTGAATACAATAATGGGAAGAAAAGCTGAAATAGTGCCATCTTGTATTGAAGTTGACCGATCCTTTTTGATTAAACCCAGTGATATTGCAAATCATTTAAGTTCTTATTTCAAGAATAAAGTTCTAATTTTAAGACAAGGTATGAATCTGAAACAAAAAAGTTATTCATATAATAGAACAATATGTAATAAAATAATGGGAAAGAAAGCATGCAAATTTGATTTTGAAAGAGTAAGTACTACTACAGTTGAGAATTTATTAAAAGTAATGAAGGAGAAACCATCAGGTGGTGATAACCTTGATGCAAAATTATTAAAATTAGTATCTGATGTGATTGCTATGCCTATAAGTTATATAATAAATCTAAGTTTAGAGAAAGGCATTTGTCCTACTAGTTGGAAAGTCGCTAAAATTATGCCACTTATAAAGAATAATAAGGAACCACTGTCGGGAAAAAATAGTAGACCTATTAGTATTTTACCCATTTTGAGTAAGATTACGGAAAGAATTGTTTATGAACAAATCAGTATGTACTTTAGTATAAATGATTTAAATTCTGTTTATCAGCATGCATATAGGAAGGAAAATTCTACAACAACAGCTTTGGCTCAGATAACTGAGGACTGGATAAAAGATATTGAAAATGAAAAGATTGTTGGAACAGTATTGTTAGATTTGAGTGCTGCTTTTGATGTACTTGATCATGAAATTTTGTTGGAAAAGTTAATCTGTTATGGTTTTGAAAAATCTGCTATTGAATGGATTAAAAGTTATCTTGCAAATAGGGAATTTACTGTAACATTTAATGGGAGTAATTCTGATATACAGACTCTTGATTGTGGTGTGCCACAAGGGAGTTGCCTTGGGCCACTTTTATTTTCTATTTTTACAAATGATCTGCCTTTTGTTTTAGAGAATTCCACCATGGCTCTATATGCAGATGATTCTACAATTTATACGTCCGCGTTGAACTTAATAAAACCCTTGTTGAACTTAATAAAATTTTACAATTTGAACTGAAACTAATTGAAAATTGGATTAGTGTAACCCTGTGAATATTTGTACACTCTTATTTTAATTTGTTGTATTTAAAAAAAAATAATATACATATATTTTTTTACAACACATGGGAATTTGGATATGGTCATGTAAAGGTAGTCTGAGGTATTTCAAATGTTAACCAATGAGTTGTTCCATTTGAGTTTTTTTGGTGTGTTCACTATCAGCCAATGAGAATGGGGAGAGGGGAGGAGAGAGACGCACGCGGAGGTTGGAAGCTGGGAGGACAGAGAGGGAGAGCGCGCTGTTTGACCGAAGAGAGTTAACTTAAATACATTCTGTTAAAGTGTATCAAGCGACAGTGTTTGTGTCCTAGATCACATTCAGATATATTAATATATGTGTTGTGACAACGGGAACGTTTTCTTTGTGTTTAACGACTAAATGTGTTAAGTCTGCTCTGATCATCCTAGCAGCCGTCATTTTATGATTCGCTGAAAAGGACTATAGTGTTTTCTTTAGTTTTTTCAAGGTTATTCAAGGACCAAGAAGAGTCAAACAGCATCGGGGTATTTTCAGGCGGTTCTATGTCGAAAATAGACCTTGCAACTTGTTGAAGGAGAGAGAACGTCAGCTTTCGTGCGTCTGATTCGTCGGCCATTTTCGGGTGTGTGACGCATCACTTATTTCAGCGTTGGACTGTTTTCCTGTTCCTCTTGAGGAGACGAGGACACAAGCTTCACGTAACCACTTCTCTGTGCAGCTGGAGAGTTTCGCTGTAACAGAGTGGAGTATCTGAGTGAGTAACTGAGTGATTAACCAGTTTGTCTATGCACGTTGAAAACTGCGTCATCTATTCGCCGCTGACATAAAGTGCACCACCGAATTTGGGCCCCAACGAAATCCAAGCGCTTGGTTCATGAACATTTAAACATGTAAAGTGTGAATATGTGATTCAAGTTACAGTTTTGATTTCATAAAAGTATACAACTGTAACTAATAACTGGTATTATCCACCTGAGATTGTTTTTTTTTGCTCTGCTCATTCTGTAATTTACTGACATTATAACAAAAGTGGTTTCATTTTATTTCTTCTAAAAAAAAGAGGATTTTTTATTTCATTTTGACGTTTAAGGTGTTTTTTTGTTTTGAGGTAAATTAAATACGTTTTTTTATATTTGTTACTATTGTTGTATTTGTTTCATAGCTCAATTTGATTACAGTATTGTTGTAGGAAGAAAACAGCCCTTAACAAATAGTGAAGTAGCATTTTATTTAATCAAAGGTAATGTGTATACATATTTGTGTATAGTTTAAGCTACAGTTTTGGAGGCACCGTGACAAATTATAGTTCCTGTAGAAATATCAGAGAAAATCCAGCCAACTCACCATCAATTGCTGGAGCCCAGGTCTTGCTGTTTTTATGCGCCTTTAACAGTAGTGTTACATTTTTGGAGGCACCGCTGGGATTTTTTTTAGTTTCTCTGGAGTTTACTTTAATCGTGTTATCTGCTGGGGTGTCGTGTATTTATTTTATTTTATTTGTATTGTAAGGCATTGTGAGACATGGATATTTCTAAGGCTGGCGAGTGGATTCGTCAAGCGCAAATAAAGCCATCTTGCTGTCTAATACTCAGTGATGTCCCAATAGATGTGAGGGATGAGACTATCGCAGATGTGCTTAATACAGTGAAGCTATTCGGCCGTACCAAGATCCATGGTAAACGGGGAGATCCTACAGGAACTAAGTTGTTTTTGTTGCTTGAAACCAGTAATGACATTGATCCAGATACTGTACCACCAGAGATAGGGATTCCTCATGAAGTGGGGCCATGGAGGGTACATGTACCTGGAAAAATGGTGACAGATCCTTCTGTGGGAGATGCTGTTTTTCAGGATAAGTTGTTGTCCTTGTTGCAGCAGGAAGGAAAGTCACTGGAGGATGTGAAGGCTATGTTGGAACAAGGTCAGTCCTCTGATGCAAAAGTTAATCTTGATTTGGTGAATGCTATTGATCGCCTTGTGGAAAAGTGCATCCATATGCCCAGTGATACTGTGGGTTATAGGAGATTAAGAGTATTTTCAGGTGTGAAACCAGTACCTGCTGGGGAGGAAGAATATGACCCCTGGATGGAGCAGGCTGTTCAAATGATCAGCGAGTGGCAGTGTGCTGATTTTGTGAAAAGGCAGCGTATTGTTGAGAGTTTGCGAGGACCCGCTTCAGACATAGTCCGGTTTCTGAAGGTTAGTAATCCAGCTGCCACAGCTACTGATTATTTGGTTGCTCTGGAAACAGCCTATGGAACTACTGAAAGTAATTCTGATCTTCTTGCTAAGTTCAGGAGCACTTACCAAGGGGAAAGTGAGAAGCTTTCTGATTTTCTCTATAGGCTGGACAAGCTCCTTCATCGCATGCTTGTAAAAGGAGGAGTTGTAGCCGCTGATTTGGATCGCATGCGCATGGAGCAAGTGGTTAAGGGAGCTCGTACTACTGATATGGTAGCACTACGACTAAGAATGACCCACACTTTGCGTGATCCTCCTAGTTTCTCGAAATTGTTACGGGAAGTAAGGGAAGAAGAGGATTGGATCAGGGCTAGAGATGGTGGAAAAGTAGTGGTTGCTGCTGCCTCTGTTCCACAGGCCTCTTTGGTGTCTGAATTGAGCAGTATAAAGCAAGAGGTGAGTGCGCTTACAACTCAGATGTCCCAGCTGTTGAAAGCAGCTGCAGCTGCACCTGCACCTGATCCTGTTCCTGAGCATTCTTCCAAGGCAACTGGCCCTATGTGTCAAGTGGCGGATGCAAGTGCTACAGAAGTCTCCGGCAAGAAGAGCACATCCAAGTTTACTCGGTCTGGAGTTTTCTGTTACAAGTGTGGTGAGGATGGCCACACAAAGAGAGAGTGTCGGGGAACTGAAAACCTGAGGAAAGTAAATCAAAAATTGATCAGTCAGAGCCGGTTCTCGGGAAACTTCTAGAGAGCTCCGTGGAGGAACGGCACAGGACTCCTTTTCCATCCCGTTCCACTTTTTGTTCTGGGGTAGAAATCGATTGTTCTTCTGGAATTCCATCTGGCTTGATTGGTCCAACTTCTGAAGTACCAGTCCAAATTGAAGGAGTGTATGCGAAAGCTTTACTTGATAGTGGCTCTCAAGTCACCATCCTTTATCGAAGCTTTTATGATGTGTACTTAAAACACTTACCACTGTTGCCAGTGGAAAATCTTGAAATATGGGGTTTGAGTTCACACAAATACCCATACGACGGTTATCTTCCCATTAAGCTTGAATTCACTGAAAATGTGGTAGGACTACCACAAGCTGTTGATACTCTTGCACTTGTTTGCCCAGATTCTCAGCCAGAGAAGAGAATTGCCATTCTGGTGGGAACTAACATAAATATAGTGAGACGATTGTTTGAGGCTTGTAAACAGAAGCTTGGTGTTCACTTTTTGCATACCTTGTCCATACATCCTGTAGTTCGAGAAGTCTATGAGAACATTCAGAAGTCTGATGGCTCACCTGATGATTGTGAGAGGCATGGTACTGTGTGGTTTACACAACATAAACCTGTTGTTGTAGGGCCCGGAGAGTCATGTCAAATTCAGGGTAAACCAAATTTTTTTTCTAAATCTACAGATGTGCATGTCCTGATAGACCAGCCGGAGGACACTAGTGTTTCAGATGATTTGCTAGTGAGACCTGAAGTGCAGTCTGTGTCTGTGGTATCTAATCGCATCATGCCTGTTACCGTGAGGAATATGTCCACTAAAGATGTGCATCTGAAACGTGGCACACCAATTGCTCATCTTTATCCTGTTGATATTGTACCTCAGCCCGCATTAGCTGAAAGTCAGTTGTCCAATACGCTAACTCCTGCCTCATTTGACTTTGGGAATTCGCCTATACCTGAGGGTGCAAAGCGGCAGTTGTGTGACAAATTGATGGAAAGGCGTGATGTATTTTCTTGTCACGAATGGGATGTTGGGCGTTCAAAGAATACTAAGCATGAAATACGGCTTACTGATCCAACTCCTTTTCGTGAACATTCTCGCCGTTTGCCTCCTGCTGATTTGCAAGATTCCCATGGAGGAAGCTGATAAAGAAAAGACTGCGTTTATTTGCCCACTAGGATTTTATCAGTTTGAGTGCATGCCTCAGGGGATTAGTGGGGCCCCTGCAACCTTTCAGAGAGTTATGGAGAAGACAGTGGGCGACATGAATTTTCTGGAAGTGTTGGTTTATCTGGACGACTTGATTGTTTTTGGCAGAACCCTTGAAGAGCACAATCAACGTTTGCTCAAAGTTCTGGATCGGCTTACAGAGGAGGGTTTAAAGTTGTCTCTGGACAAATGTCAGTTTTGCAGGACTTCTGTGACTTATGTTGGGCACATAGTGTCACAAGATGGAATCGCCACTGATCCGTCTAAAGTGGAAGCAGTTGTGAATTGGCCCAGACCGCAGACAGTTACCCAATTGAGATCTTTTCTGGGTTTTTGTGGCTACTATCGACGGTTTGTGAAAGGGTACTCTAGTTTGTGCAGACCCCTCAACCAGTTGCTTAAGGGTTATCCACAAAAACGCCAGGGAAAGGAGAACCTCAAGAAGCCTGCTACTGATGGGTTCTTCAGGGCCTCAGATCCATTTGGTTCTCGATGGGATGACAGTTGTGAGATTGCTTTTCAGGATCTGAAACTCCGTTTGACGCAAGCCCCGGTGTTAGCGTTTGCTGACCCTGAACTACCTTATGAGTTACATGTTGACGCCAGTATGGATGGACTGGGTGGCGTGCTCTATCAACCACATCCTGAAGGGTTGCGCCCAGTGGCATTCATTAGTAGAAGTCTTTCTACCTCTGAAAGGAATTACCCAGCACATAAGCTGGAATTCTTGGCTTTGAAGTGGGCGGTAGTTGACAAGCTGCACGACTATCTTTATGGAGTAACTTTCGAAGTCAGAACAGACAACAATCCCCTGACATACATTCTGACTTCGGCTAAGTTAGACGCTACAGGTCACAGATGGCTAGCAGCTCTGTCAACTTACCAGTTCAGCTTGAAGTACAGACGGGGATTGATAAACATCGATGCAGACTTTCTGTCGAGACGGCCTCATGTCAGTCCTGGAGCTGAAGAAACATGGGAGGTAGTTCCAGCTTCCGGAGTACGTACTCTCTGCCAATCTGTGGAAGCAAAGGATCAAGTGCAAGGTGCCATTGAGTCAGCTGTAGTACGTCAGCAAAGTGCTTACTTACCCGAGTTGTGTTGTCCTGAGAGTGAAGTGTTTCGAGCTGCTGGAAAAGTTGTTTCCTTTACTCAGGATGAGGGAGGCTCAGGGGAATGACCCTTGCCTGAGTAAAGTAAGGCTAGCAGTTAGTCAGAAGCAATTATCTGGAAGTGTTCAATTTGACCATGTTGACCTCAAGGCCTTGAAAAAAAAATGGAAAAGTCTGGAAGTGGATCAAGGTTTGCTATGCCGGGTGGTCGAGAGGAAAAATAATCAAAGATACAGGCAGTTTGTGCTTCCCACTGCTCTCCGAAGTTCTGTTTTGGAGTCTTTGCACGACAAAAATGGACATTTAGGTTTTGAGAAAACGTATGCGCTCGTGAGAGACTGTTTTTTCTGGCCTAGGATGAAAGAAGAAGTGGAAGCATACTGTAAAAATTGTGATCGCTGTATCATGAGGAAGACTTTGCCTCAAAGAAGTGCGCCTATGTCACATATGCACAGTTCTGGTCCTCTGGATTTAGTCTGTATTGATTTTCTAACAATTGAGCCAGACACCCGAAATGTTAGTAATGTGTTGGTAATTACCGATCATTTTACTCTGTATGCCCAGGCTTTTCCTTGCAAAGACCAGAAAGCTTTGACGGTTGCGAGAACCTTGTGGGAGAAGTATTTTGTTCACTATGGCCTGCCAAATAGAATACATTCTGATTAAGGGCGGGATTCGAAAATGTCGAAAATAGACCTTGCAACTTGTTGAAGGAGAGAGAATGTCAGCTTTCGTGCGTCTGATTCGTCGGCCATTTTCGGGTGTGTGACGCATCACTTATTTCAGCGTTGGACTGTTTTCCTGTTCCTCTTGAGGAGACGAGGACACAAGCTTCACGTAACCACTTCTCTGTGCAGCTGGAGAGTTTCGCTGTAACAGAGTGGAGTATCTGAGTGAGTAACTGAGTGAGTAACCAGTTTGTCTATGCACGTTGAAAACTGCGTCATCTATTCGCCGCTGACATAAAGTGCACCACCGAATTTGGGCCCCAACGAAATCCAAGCGCTTGGTTCATGAACATTTAAACATGTAAAGTGTGAATATGTGATTCAAGTTACAGTTTTGATTTCATAAAAGTATACAACTGTAACTAATAACTGGTATTATCCACCTGAGATTGTTTTTTTTTGCTCTGCTCATTCTGTAATTTACTGACATTATAACAAAAGTGGTTTCATTTTATTTCTTCTAAAAAGAAGAGGATTTTTTATTTCATTTTGACGTTTAACCCTCTGGGGTCTAAGGTGTTTTTGGGGTCCTTGAGATGTTCTGACATGCCCTGACATTTTTGCTTTTTTCAGTTGCTTATAAACATATTAATGGCAAAAAAAAAATTACACACTATTTAGCACAAACAGGGCTACCATGAAATGTGAGCAACAAGAATGTACATGTCTGCATTTTTGAGAATAATGTTTATGCATGGTTATTGAAAAAACTAAAAACTAAAGTTTCTGAAATAAGGCCATAAAACACATTCTAAATATGTGCCAATAAGACTTTTGTCTAAAATATGTCATTGCCTACTGTTTTTTCTTCAAAATGAAGTGAAAATCACCCTGCCTTATCATTCACATAACACAATACATTGATTTGAATTTTGCAAAGCACTTTCTGTTTGGAAAGGCCATATGCGGAGTGGGCGTCAACGATCATGTATATGTAGTGGTTCACACCTGAGGAGACAATGGGGCCTGCATACTTAATTAGCCATTCATTCAGGTTAGTCACTGAGCAACAAGAATGCAAGAGCAACAGTTGGAAGCATCTCAATTCTTTTTTATTTTTCCACATATTGTGCTTGCAATTTGGCCTATAATATCCAAGGAAAACATGTCTAGTAATTGTGCAGTTAATTCTCATACTGTATTTTCAGTTTTGGAATATTTATCCTCTCCCCAAATTTGTCAATAATAAAACACAATAAAAGTTATTTAAAGAAAAGGCTTATATTTACCTTTTAATAGTTTGTTTACATCTACCTTTTAAATATATTTTTTTATTAAAAAGGTTACAATTACAACAATTCAAGTGTAATCTTTCTTTGTAAAAACTAAAGTATACATTTTATCATACATATTTCAAAGTTAAGGATTTGATTGAGTATTTGATAACTTTATTTTTGACAAAACATATTATATTTAACATAAGCAAATATTGGCAAACTTATTTGAAAGCTTATTTGAGGTGGCAGATATTTTACATTAAAAATGTATAATCTATCCAAAACTAATCAACGAAATGTTGTCTTTCATATGTCTGTAACATAGGTCTTTCATTTTTATTATAAGAAATATAAATGTTAATTTGCAGTTTAATACGTTGCTTATACAAATACATTTTATTTCAACATATTTTAGTCGATATTTATTGAGTGTAGCAATACAGTTTGCTAAAACCGAAACATTCATACACAAACAGAAACACCTGACTGTAACGTTGTTTTTATGAAATATTAGGGCATATAAATGTTAATTTTCAGTTTAAAACGTTGCTTATACAAATAGCCTACATTTTATTTCAACATATTTCTGTCGATTTTTACTCAACTCAGTACGGCAATACAGTTTGCTAAAACATCATCATTCATTCACACAGAGACGCAATTTAAATTTAAACTGTCTTTTTGCGAGCTGTGGTAAACAGCGCGCATCTCTGCGGCTGCCGTTCATTCATTCATAAACAGAAACCCGATTCACGTGAGAAGAAAAAAAAACTTACAGTATTCCTCAGCTCGCTCCTCGATATACCCGCACTTCTGAGGTACTTTTTTCATTATTGTTATTCCTCACAGCGCTACGAGACGGTGTTAAAGTAATGATCTGAATAAACTTGTGTTTCTCGAGCTGATATGGGGGCGTTCACAGGATTGCGCGGATTGCCTCATTCATTTGCGTTTGAATAGCGCGCGCTCTCCGTAGGCGGAGTCACATTACATTTGAGTTAGTTGTAATGAGGTCGACTGGAATCGCTCTCTTTTAATACAGATTTCACAAGATGAGAATATTTGTTTTTTATATAAATTACTTCATTTAAGAGAAGAGAATTCAAGCTTCATGCCTGTATGTCTGTTTGCCTGTTTGACTGAGTATTCGCTGAGTTATTGTTCATTTTCGGACGCGTTTCAGAATGGACTACACTGACAGATAGAAGGCAGAACTCGCATCACGTTTATTTTTCTTTATTTGGCAAAAAGCACAACACTTTGTTTTTATTGTGAGTATACACAAAAATAATACACATTTAACAGAGTCGATTGATGTATGAAACTTGCTTGTAATATCAAAGTCCACAGAGCAAATTTAATTTCTTTTGAACTGAACTGAAAAAAAGCGAGCTGGTATCGCCGGCGATACCGTCGACCTCAGGGGGTTAAGGTGTTTTTTTGTTTTGAGGTAAAATAAATATGTTTTTTTTATATTTGTTACTATTGTTGTATTTGTTTCATAGCTCAATTTGATTGCAGTATTGTTGTAGGAAGAAAACAGCCCTTAACAAATAGTGAAGTAGCATTTTATTTAATCAAAGGTAATGTGTATACATATTTGTGTATAGTTTAAGCTACAGTTTTGGAGGCACCGTGACAAATTATAGTTCCTGTAGAAATATCAGAGAAAATCCAGCCAACTCACCATCAATTGCTGGAGCCCAGGTCTTGCTGTTTTTATGTGCCTTTAACAGTAGTGTTACATTAGGGACAATAAAATGGTGATTAATGCAGGGAAAAGTAAATGTATGGTGTTGGGATCCAAGTATTTGCTAAAAGATCCGCCTGTGTTGAGTCTGACTGTGGGGGGTATTGTAATAGAACAGGTTACTGAGGTAAAGCTACTTGGTGTGACTGTTGACAGTTTGTTAAATTGGAATAGTCATATAAATCAAATATTATTGAAAATGGGCTGGAGTCTGGCAGTTGTCAAGCATTGTAGAAAATTTATTCCAAATCGAGTGATGAAAATACTAGTAGAATCTAAGGCTGTTTTCGACTAAGGATTTTCATAGTCGAATCTGATTCGTTAGATTTTGCCGTAGTCGACTGATAGTCGAACCTTTTTTTTTTTTTTTTTTTTTTTTTTTTAGATAGCAGCTAAATTTTTTCCATTTCAAACAAAAGAGCTAAAAAAAAAAACTAAAAGAAAAACATGGTGTGTAACAAATACCTTTTATTCATTTAAAGCCAGATGAACAAAACATATCACACATATATCATAACATTTCATAAACATGAGGAGCAATATGAGAGAGAAATTTGGTGATCGTTGTTTAGGTACATTAAACCACGTAAAGCTTTTTCACGCCCATGAGAACTGTGTGGAGTCAACTCACAGCCGCTCCGCTGCCCTGCTGAAAATGTGAATCAGAAACGCTTAATATCAGATAACGTCCATAATAATTGGACTCTGGGTTCGATTTTTTGACCATTTTCAGTGGTTATGAGGAGCAATATGAGAGGGAAATTTGGTGATCGTTGTTTAGGTAGCCTACATTAAACCACGTAAAGTTTTTTCACGCCCATGAGAACTGTGTGGAGTCAACTCACAGCCGCTCCGCTGCCCTGCTGAAAATGTGAAGCATGTTGTGGTTTAATTCTTTTCAGGGGAATGACTTCAAAGATATTTGACATCAGGAAAAATTAGACTTTATTAACAAAACAAAGCCGAGTGCCCCTCTGCAGAAAGACCCTCCAGAAAGGCCCTCCAGCAAACGTATATACCTACATCCTTCTCCCAAATATGGTAATGCATTCTATAGATTATTTTGAGAAATAGTTTGTACCATGTGACTTTACTGAAATAGAATTTTCTGCTGCAACAGCACCTTGTGCTCTCAGGTTCCAAAGTCAGCCAAAGTCACCCACAGACAAGGAAATAATAGTGTACAAAAAAACAGTTAAATTACTTATTTTCTAAATAATAAAATCTTCAACATTCCCTCCTCTGGGGCTTATTTAAGCCCCACATTCGCTATCCTTTCCAGAGTGTAGTTTCAAAATCCAGTCCCCTCCGTTATACTACCTTAGTGACTAAATTAAGTCACTCATTCTTATTTCCAATGACTGAAATTATGCCACCATACTCCGGAGGAGCAATCGAGCCAAACATCTTTCTCCATACATTTTCTTTCTTTCAGTTGTTTTTTCTTTTTCAATGGAGAAAGTAAAAGCCTCGAATCCTCCCTAATCAACCATCAAACATTGTTACATGTGTATGGATGAAATTGGTTCAGCATTGTCTTATAGTCACAGTTATGTAGAATATGTCAAACACAAAAATCCCTTATACAATTAAAAGTTATTCTTGCGGTGTAGATATCCTCTTCGACCCAGACACCCTGGATCTGGCTTATTCATTTTCTTCTTCATCCTTATTCGAGGTACTTCAATCAATGTCCAATGATTGTAAATCTTAATTTGGTTATAAGCTCAAATATATGATTTGTTGCCCTCTCAAATTAATTTTCATTATCTTCTTAATATGGGAAGTACACAACAGAATAATAACCCTCTTTCAATATTGCAACTCCAAAAAACATTTCTAATCTTTTAAATCAAGCTTTCCTTAACTTTTTTTTTTCAATTGTAAAGTCATTCTACTTTTTTCATGTAATTGTTTTCATTATTATAAAGGCAAATCATTATAATAAATCTTTGCTGATTATAGAAGAATAAATGATTTAGTTTGCATGTTTATTTCGCATAATCCATATGAATTTTGATTTAAAATAGGGCTGGGTAAAAATAACTTTTTCTCTTTTTTATTCGCTTCTTATTTTTATGAAGGAACGTCAATTCACTTATTTTTAAAGAATACATTTTTTAGTCAGTCATGTTTTAGTTGATGTACAACCATAACACTGTAGTGCAGCTACATTAAATCACAATTTTCTTTGTTATAACGTTTTACATTTCAAATTCTGTCTACTTTATTACCAAATTTAAACAATAAATATCTCACGTGTTGCAGCTTTTTCTCATTATAGCTCCTCAGTTCAAGCATACCTTAAAGGGTAACTAAACCCCTGGTCAGAGCCTGACTCCACCCACTGTCAATATTTGAAAAATGCTAGAAAAGTGGGCAGACCCCAGCGGAGAGAGAGGGGACGAACCGTGAGCGGGGTGGGCGTGCACCTGAGACCTGCTGTCAGACTCTAAAATGGAGTTTGCTCACAGGTTCGTAAGACGACGTAAAGTACATGCATCTGATGAGTTTTATCAGAGCCCGTCATTCTCTGGTTTTATCAAGTTGATGTCAATAGCGCGCGCTCTCTATATAGGCATATTCATATTTTGCCGCTATGTGAAAAAATCCAGCAAAATGCGCCGACGCGTTTGTCGAGCCCAGAGGTATAACTTTAGCCTAACCATAAATTGTGATTAAATATGATCACTCACATCAAGACGCCGCTGCGGTGGTGGAGTCCTCGCAGGAGGAGCAGCGTTTGTCACTGCGTCGCTTTTCAGCGCGAGCTGTGTAGAGAAGCCCATTTCCACCTCTATTACGTTGGAGAAGCAATCCCGCGAAAATGCATGTTTCACACTCACGGTCTTCCAGGCCAAGTGCATGCAAACACTGGCGCCTATTTTCCAAGTCTGCTGGAAAGTTATGCAGTCCAGCAGTGCTGTTGCAACCAGCAACACTACACCTACGTACCCTCCTGACCACTGTACACAGATGAATCTACGCTAGCTCATACCAAGGGCGTGGTGAGCTCGTACCAGGGGCGTGGTAGAGCTGGAACCTGCTTACGTCACCTGCCACCTTTTACGTCACTTGCCACCGCAACATCCAATAGGAAAATTCAACTGCAGTAGCCACCGTTCAACCTTAAGAGGGCAGCACTCAGACGTTTTTACACCATATATTGTAAAATTAAAACACTTTATACCCAAATGTCAAAAAAGTTACTCGAATCAATGAACAGCACTAATAAAGCCTCATTCTTACAGATCATTAAATAAAAAAAGTTGGTTTAGGGTTTAGTTACCCTTTAACTGAATACCTTTTCTTCCTTTCTACTAATTTCTAAATGAACTATCATGAATAAACTTAATTATGTCACATGTAATCACTCAAACTAAGAAAGCTTCAAGAGCAATGTTACATTTACTTCATAAAAGTAATTCAATGAACTCATTAGACAATTAGAAAAAATAACTCTCGAAAATAACTTTTTATACTATCTTACATATTCATTGTACGGTCATTTCTTTTTCTGTATATCTAAGTTTTTTCCTTAACCTTTTCAAACATAAAGCATTATAACTTAATTATTGTTAAAACTTCCTTTCTGTATTTTAAGTTTCTGCATACAATTAATGTTAATTTCAATTTTTCTAGAATGACTGCTAAACCATTATCTAAACTTATTTCTGATAGAATTTCAAATCTAAGGAATAATTCTTTGGTCTTAAATTTAATTACTTCTCTTGACCCTCCTCTGTTGATCTCATTGCCTTTACCCATCTCTATCTTGTTCATATAATCCATTACCAAGAGTTTTATTAGTCCTTCTGGTACTGATATATGGCCTATTTTTGTCACTGTTCCTTTCCTACCTTTATTTTTGTCGCAAATTTCTCTTGTATACAGTCAACAATTGCAAAAAAATGCCTTTTATTTAATTTTCCTTATTCTTAATTTAATTTAATTTAATTTTCATAATTCTTTCCTAATTCTTAATTAATTTACTAATTCTTAATGTCTCTTTACTCCCCCCTTGCGCAGGTTAATACCATGCGCATTCAAAAAGTATGTTTTTGTGCAATAACCTGTCATTCTTACCCTCCTCTGATACCATATAAATTGTTCATAGGGCCTGTTTGTTATTGAGTTCGAACAACTTACAATTGAGGTGGTCGTTCCATTAGCACCATAAATCAGTCAATAGCATATTGAATCAAATCATAATTCAAATCATAAATGAAATCAAATATTTGTTAATGGTCAGTGTTAATCTTTTCTTTAATTTTCAACTGTAGTCTTAAATTAATTACTTATACCCCTTTATTGACAAATTACATTCGAGTACCCCTTATGATCTATTTTAAAATGTCATTTAGGTCGATTTATATTTTCCTTCATGACTTGTCTTAATTCTCACTGTGCTACAGTTACTTGAATTAGTCGCTTATCATTCACTATTTTAATTTCTTTTCTGATTTTTCATTATCGTTTTACATTGTTTTTGATATATTCTTTAATTCAATATTTTTCTTTCTGGGGTTATTATTAAGTTGCTACTAGTATATTCAATGGCTTTAACATTACATTTAAAGACAGTTTGGTTGATGTTGACTATTGTTTGAACTTGTACTCATCTCTGTTGATTCTCTCTTCTTTGCACAACTCCTTGAAAGTTTCTTATTCTGCAACTTTTCATTTAAAGTTCTTCTTTTTCCATTCATGTTGATCATTGTGAGTTGTTGTAATTGGCTTTTTCCTTTTCTCTCATTGGCAAGGGAAGGTCATTGCCAGCATGTCTTTGAAACCTCACTCGCTGTTGTGGGGGGTTCCTGGAGTCGTTTGGTGTATTTTAAGTTGAGAGCCATGGACTCAAATGTCACTTTGCTGATCAATGTTTAAGCCTCTTCTGGGATGACAAGGCACAGTCACTGGTTCTTTTTGTTTGAATCGTCCCAGAAACCTTCCTGGAATTGAATTGCTCTCATCTGTGAATTAAACCTTCATTATTTCTGTTAGTTCAGTTAGTGACAACAACAATTTAGATCATCTGCTCATCTGGCCCATTTTCCTTCTTGGTGTCACCTGTAAAATGATCATGTGGGCTGAGTGGTGTTCTGGCCTCTTTTGTGTGTTTTCTGCTCATTAGCAGTAGGGCTTTACCCCTATATTATTTTTTACAATTAGTCAATTCAGCTCAGTTATCTCATTGTTTTGAGTCCCACTATCAGCATACTAGTTATCAGGCATCTTGGACAACACTCAACCCACTTTGCAACAAGACAAAAGTTACAAGACAATATTTCAGTCTTTTGACAAAACGTCAGCTCCTTCATGATATTCTGAAAAGAAAGTCAGATGTGTTATGCTCCATCATGATATTCTGAAAGGAAAGTCAGATTTATTAGGTGCTGCGCAAAATATAGTACTGTTTTGTTTTCTTTTACAATTTTTTTTCATTTTCTTTTTCTATTGTTACTACAGTTTTGACCAGGAAATTAACCAAATCCATCCATGGTCATTATTTTATTGGGCAGAATATGCCCTGTGGGCCCACATATGAAATTTAGATACAGCTGTAGGCAAAATAATTGATTTGCCTTAGTGTACACTCATTCATTCATAATCAGTCACTCATCGGCCATCACACATTCTTCTTCCGCAGGTTGTGCTCTAAATGCGGAACTTACAATTTTAGCTGTGGAATTCCAAAGGTCTGACAGACAACACCACAACAGCTATTCAAACACTATTCAGAATTGTCAGTTATCTTAATGCTTAGTTTACTACTGTTGTTATAATCCCTTTTTTCTTGTTTTCTTTTTTTTTTAACTCTAATAGATTAAATATTTCAGAATAATAGGCCTAAGCATGGTGCAGTTGAGAGTAAGACAGCCAATTGTAATTTCTCAAATGCATTTTGTCATTTGTTTGGTCTACTTTTTCATATTCTTTTTGTTTTTTTTTTTTTTGCTCATGAGCTGCTTTAAGAAGAAAACTGGAGATCTCTGCCTAATCTTGGATCCATGGCCAATAACATTTCCATCTCATTATCCCAGTTTTGACAGCATTTTTAATTTCATAATTTTTGGACTTTTGGAGTTATGTATCCTTCTCCAATCTATCTCTATAAAACAATTATTAAAACAAGATGGAGTGACCAGTATCTTTGTTTTGCAAGCAAAAATAATTATTTGACATTTTGTGTCTTTTTCTTTGCCAGAGAATAATTCTATCATGCTTTTAGCCCAATAGTCTAATATAATAGCCCTCACTATACCAAATCCAGCCTCAGTTTTAACTATCTGGTGAGTTGAGCACTCACTTCTCTGTATTTTCTTTTCTTATAGAGCTGGACTTGTACCTATTGAAAAAGCAGAGAGGGTTAGTTTAGCAGAGAATATAAAGAATTGCCATGAGACCAGTGAATAATCAGAATGAATAATGTTAATATAATAATGAACTAAATTTGAAGCAGTCTCTAGAGTGTTCATTAGGTTTGTCACACCTGTGGTGCCGTAAGGGTCAGTTCTTCTTTTTTTAGGATTAGTGTCTTGTAACAACAATGACTTATGTTAGGGAATTAATTAGCTCAAATTAGCCTTAATGTGAATATGCATATGTTGCTTACATGAATTAAAGAATTACCAAATAGGGAATTGGTCAAAACCTCGGCTTATATCAGCGGTTACACAATTACTTGTAGTACTCCCTGATATAGACGGGTAGAATATGTTCAATTTGGGGAAATTGTAGGTATAAGTTGAAGAATGTTCATTTATTGTACGAACTGTATGTCCAGCACACAAAAGGTACAATATCTGAACGGAAATCTCACGTCTTTAACACTGATAGACAATTTCTTTTCTGTGGCCACAAGAAAATAACTTATCTTAGTGTTTTAGACCATTTGAGATTTCTTTCAATAGCAAAATTTATCGTAGAGCGTTAAGAGGTAAAGATCTGCACTACTCAGGGACTCAGTATTGAAACAAACAGGCAAACTTAATTCAAATGATTTAACAAAGTTTATTCAAACGAGCTACTGGTTACATATACTAATTTTAAATCACACAGGAGTAAATATGCATAAACAAAACAATATACGATCGCAAATAAGGAATATAACAAAATAAACGTAAGATCAAAGGTTAGAGTAGGGGAAGAAAAGGGAGAATATAAGAGAGAGAGAGAGAGAGAGAGAGAATTTTAAGAAAAGGTTTTGTGTGTGTACACTGAGAGTGTGGTAAGGAGAGGTGTGTGTGTGTGTGTGTGTGTAGGAGCACGCCTTTAGCAGCACGTGGCCGTGTGTTTATGTCTAGGAAACACGTGAAGAGGTGGACGTGTATGGGTGTGTGTAGGTGCAGATGTGTGCGTCAAAGAGTGTGTAAGTGTGAGTGAAGAGAAATGAGAGATAGGTAGAACAGTTCAGTCATTCACATGAAACCCCAACAGACACAGTAACGTTAGACACTTTAAACAGCACTTCAGATTGTAAATTTAAATCTACGTTACTCGGGATGAAGCTCGGCCTTTGTGTGTCCGTGCGTCGAGTCGGAGTAGAAGAAGCGTCTGGTCACGTGGTCATGTGGTCACCGAAACAGAGGTCACAGCGTCTAGTTGCTATGGCGACTGGAAACGAGCGAAAACTTAGCAAGATGACTTTAGCTTTAAGTTGATTTCGTTGGTTGGTTGAAGGAGACTATCAACTGGAGTAAAAGTAGTTTGAAGAAAATAAAACTTGGAAGAAAAATGAAAATAAACGCGAACGGAGCTTCCAAGGATGGAAGAAGGCGTGTCGTTTCTCTCTCTCTGGCGGTGTGCACTGAGATCAGAGAAGCGCGGCATTTTGAAGGGGTTAAGCCCAGCCTCTTTAGGTGCATGACCCAATCGCCTGGAAGGGCGATTGTGACTACCTCCTGACGTTTTGCGGAGGCTCACGCCCCTTCTTAATAGTTATGGAGAAGCTAAACTTGTTCCTATCGTTAATAACACTGGATTTAATAAAATAATGCGTCTTCGGAGATTTTGGGTTAAAGATTCCACACCGTTGGGATTTATGGAGCACAATGATACCACGAATGGTATCTTTATGACATAGTCACCCATGGATACATGATTTTTCGCGATTATAGTCACATCAAATGGATTACAAATCAATAAACTATATAGGCATAATATTTGGGACAAGGGATCATGCATACATCAAGAGAATACATTTTAAACATTTCACAAGATGATTTTGATTCACACGTGGTAGGATCTGTGTGTGTTTCTGTGTGTGTGTGTGTGTTGACACAGTTCGAGAGTTCAGGCTTGGCGCTGAACTTTTGTCCTTGAGGGAGGGGTGAGAGGTTATGTGTGTGTGCGCTTTTCTGGTCTTGATGAGATTATCAGTTTAGCACATCTGGTTAGACAGAGCTCTTTGTTTTCTGAACGTGTTAAATGAGTGTCTAAATGTAAATAAATGTCAGAGAGAGGATCCTTGGGGTTCTCTCGAGATTGCTCTTATTGGTCAGCGGATGTTCCCCAAGCCATAATTCCGAGGTCAGCAGTAAGGAATCTCTGTTTTCAGATTAGGCAGTTAATGATTTGCGCCATTTATCGGCGCCGTTGGGTCTGGTATCCAGGAAGGCAGAATCTTGAGGCAATAGAGGTGTTTGTGGATTAGGACACCAGTGATTTAATTAGGTCTCAGAGCAGAAGACAGGCTAATTTCAGTACATTAACATATAGAGAGATAGAGCTGGTGATCTGACCATCTGCTGTGTGTTACATTCCCCCCTTGATGAGTTGACGGGCGTGTATAGGCTTAGGCGACTCATCACGGTAGCAATGGTCAGATGGCAGGTCAGGGAGATGAGGCGGCTAGAAAGGGGTTGTTAAGGTTGCAGGTTGAGTTCGATGAGGTCCTCAGCATTCTCTGGTGAGACGTCGTCCTTCCGAGGGTTTCTCCTGAAGCCTACGGAGACTGCCTCTGTGAGCTTGGTTGTAGAGGTTCGGATTGCGTTGACTCTGCGGTACAGGACATAGGCCAAGCCCAAGGTGAGGGTGTGTCCGATGATGGTGGAAACACATAGTGCAGTATCAGCTGCGGTCCAAGCTTGAATGACAGGTGAAGTATTCAGGATGGGCAATCGAGACAAGGCTTGAAGGGCTGAGTCCAAGGGAGCTATGTCGACGATTTGTGACCCCCCTTCTGCAATTAGCTTTTCAAGTTCTGGGTCCAGAGTGAAGTTCTGATTCCTAAAGAAGGAGGGAATTTCTAGCTCGGCTTGGTACTCTTCGCTTGGCAGGTGATACAAGGCCAGGCCATCCAGGTGGAGGATGGCTCCTCGTGGGACTTGAATCCACATGCTTTGGTTGAGTAGATTGACGCGGGTCGCAGTGTCGTGTTGGTCGTAGGTCAGCGTTGCTGACCGCACTGGAGTGTTCACGAGCCATCGATTTCCTACGATCTCGGCTTGTGTCTCGGTGACTTGGCCGCGAGGCTTAGCATCAGCTGGACAGCGTGCGTCGTTAGCTAGTTGTTGCAGGCCGCAGATTCCATCTGTGTTGTCCCTGAGGAAAGGCTTGCTCGGGCAGAGGTAGTGGATATCTTTGGTGAGAGTGCACATGTGCAAATTAGGGGCGAGATACAGTTGTGGGTCGCTGTCGTGGTAAGCTACCACTTCTGGAGTCCGTACCCTAAATTGAGTGTTTTGCTGCCAGAATCCCAGGTTGACCACGTCTTTAAGTCTGTAGATTCGGCTTGATTCTATGATGGGCAGATTGAGGAGGAAACCGATCTCTAGCTGTGTCGGGTCAATGTAAAGTGGAATGACGCTACCCAAGGAGTAGGCCAGGTGGATCTGTATCGGATCAGTGGGAGTCGTGACGGCGGAAGCCAGCACGTCTTGTACCAAGCTTAGGGGTATCAGGTACGGTGGAATTCTACCCATGGCTAAGCTGTCCAGGGATGAGCTCACTTCTCTGAGCATGTCGGTCATTAATGCGGTGACTAACTGTGTTTGGGCAAAGTCATTTTGGAAAACTGTGAACATCTGTTTGATGGAGGTTACAGTACGGTTCAACATGACACTGTGGGTGTTGAGGACGGTTATCGTTCCTCTCAGTGTCTTACCTATGGTGGTCAGGGATGCGCTCTGTACGGTGAGTTGATCTTTCAACAGTGGAAGTTCCGTCTGGATTTCTGCCACATGCCTTCGTACATTGGCTATGTTCACGGCGTTGGCGCTGGACATGCCAAGGTTGAACAGCGTGCCTACGGCAGCAGCGGCTCCGAGAAGCGCTCCTAGGAACCTTTTGGAACGTTTGTTATGGCCGCTAAGTTCCGCTTGAGTGACGGTCATCTTTTCGAGTTGGCTCATCATGTAGCTGATGTCGGCTTCAGCGTGGTTGAGGGCGGCTTCGGTCCATCTGGCACCCGCCCAACTGTACTGGGCGATTGCCTTCGGGTAATGTGCTCGGTAGACATTTCGAGGGTCGAGTCGCACGTACACCTTCTGTGTGTGTGTTCGGCAATTCGTGACAAGCAGTCCGGGCTGCTCTCTCAACACAATTCCCGAGGCTGGCCCTGGTGAGATGAGGTCGGATGGTGGCTGGCCTCTAGTCGTCTGAAGGCACATGATGACAATCCACAGCAGCATCCTATTACAGGCAAGAGAGAGAGAGGTGCGGAAAAGCAAAAGGGAAAGAGAAAAGGCACAGGTCAGCGAGGGTTGTCCCGTTGGAGGGTCCAGTCTTCTTTCCCTGTAACGACGGCGGTTGAGGTTAGCTTGCATTGGGCCCTTCCTGTCTGTTCCTGCTAGTAGCCACATATCTTTTAATCTGATTGCGGTGGACCCATTTGAGAACGGGTTCTCTTGGTCCCCGTTTTAGCTGGATTTGGTACGCTACGGAGGAGAGTTTGTTCACAATTTCATGAGGGCCAGTCCAGTGAGGCAGAAACTTTTTTGACAGTTGCTTGGGTGGCAAGGCGAAACTGTAGTACAGGACTTTGTCGCCCACGCTGAGTTCTTGGTGTGATGCCTTTCGGTCGTAATATGCTTTCTGGCCGTCAGCGCTGGTTTTCAGGTGTTGCTGGGCGAAAGCGAAAGTTGTTCTCAAGTGTTTATGGAGCTCGTCCAGGTACTGAGACGTGGTATAGGCGGTGACGAGGTTGTGGTCTCCTGATTGGTACAACAGGTGTAATGGCAGGGTCATCTGCCTCCCGGTCATGAGTTCAAATGGGGATACTCGTGTTGATTCCTGGGGGGTGGCTCTGAGGGCCATCAGCACCAGGGGAAGTTTCACATCCCAGTCTTTCTGGTTAGTTGCCACATATTTTCTCAACATGGCGACCACCGTTCGGTTAGACCTTTCTACCTGTCCGGATGAGATCGGATGGTGGCTGATGTGAAGTTTGGCTTGTACCCCTAGGATTCTCCAGACCTTTTGCATGATTTCTGCGGTGAAGTGAGTTCCTCGATCTGAGTTGACTCTGAGCGGTAGGCCGAATCGGGAGAAGATGTGGTTCATCAGGAGATATGCCGTTGTTTGAGCAGTGTCGTTGGGTGCTGGTAGACACTCTACCCATTTGGTAAACTGGCACACTACCGTGAGAAAGTACTTATTGCCTCTTGATGACCGGGGGAGGGGTCCTACCCAGTCGATTTGAAGGTCTGACCAGGGGAACGTGATTCCTCTGCGTTGCAAAGGGGCTCTGTGAGTCAGGTTTGTTGGGTGAAACTGACAGCAGACCAGGCATTCTCTCACATATTCTGCCACATCCTGTTGCATACATGGCCAGTATGCCACCTGTCTAAGTGTCTCATACGTGGCTCTGGTACCGTGGTGCCCAGCATATGGTGCGTTGTGGGCGTGATTCATCATTTCCCCCCTTTGACAGCGGGGTACCACGAGTTTGAGCGAAGTGGTGTCATCGTTGACAAACCAAAGAATGTCGTCCCGCACACGTAACATGTGTCTGGAGTTGTATAGATGTCTGAGATCGGAATCATCAGTGAGATTTGAAGGTGTGAGAGGGGAGGTGGTGGGGTCGAGGAGGTGCGTTTTAATCGCCTGTATGGCAGTGTCTGATGCTTGCATATCTGCAAGGTCATTGTTGGAAATTTGTGGTGTAAGTGACAGAAGTTCTGACGCAGGTGCTGTTGCAGGTGTGGTTTGCTTGCTGCGGGTTAGCACTGCTACTTCTGGGGTGGGTGGGGCTTTTGGGGAAACCCACGGTTCCCCGTGTAGGGCGCCCGCTTTTGCGAGGGCGTCAGTGTGGTCGTTGAGGTCTTTGTCTTGGCCTGGGAGTTTAGAATGTCCTTTCACCTTCTTCCAGTACACGGTAATGTCGTGTGTTGTTGTGATGTTGACACATTCTTGGAACAGGTGTTGATGCTTGACAGGTTTGTTGTTAGCAGTTGTGAAACCATTTCGTTTCCAGGTTGGAAGATGGCATACAAAACTGAGTCTGGCATAGTTCGAGTCTGTGCAGATGAGCAATTCTTTGAGGTTATGGTCTGCTGCGATTTGCAGAGTAATGAGAATTGCTGCTATTTCTGCGTATTGTGATGACTGGGGGCCCAGCTTGAAGTGTTGGGGAGGGCATGGTTGGTCGTTTACCCACAGTACCCCTGCTCCAGCTTTTAGGATGCCCTCGCTGTTGTAGGAACATCCGTCGACATAAGCTGTGGGCATACCTTCGCACACATTCTTGTCAAAGTACCTGTGGCAGGTCAGTTGTGGCTGCTGGGGCTCAGGTGTATTTAGCGTTGCAGCAGGTGCGTTGTCCGAGCAATCTTGACATGCCGCCAAGCCGTTACCTAGAGCGGATTTGTGGTTTTGTGCATATCTGGCTTCGACGTTTCGTCCTTGGAGAGCCATTAGCCATGTAGCTATGCGTGAGTTGGTGACCACACCGTCTCTTATCCGTTGGCTGTTAAGGAACATGACGGGCTGGTGGCACGTCTCGATGATGACCTTCTGTGCTCCAATGTAGTTGGAGAAGCGCTGAATGGCCCATACCGTACAGAGCAAAGCTTTTTCACAGTCAGAGAATTTGCATTCTGGAGGAAGAAGTGTTTTGCTGGCATATGCGATCACCTTTTTGTCTTGGTCGTGCCGTTGGTATAGGCCAGCACTGAGACATTGGTCTGAAAACCCAGCGTCGAGGTGGAATTCTTTTTGTGGATCAGGGTACGCAAGGCAAGGGGCTGAGCACAAATGTCTTTTAAGTTCTTTCATGGCGTGTTCTTGAGCGTCTGACCAGACGAAAGGGCAGTCCTTCTTCAACAAAGCTGTGAGCGGTCTGGCGATGTCTGAATAGTGTTCGATGAATTGCCGGGAGTAATTGCATACTCCTAGAAAGCTACGAAGTTCAGAGACGTTGGTGGGAGGCTTGATGTTTTGGATGGCATGAATGCGGTTTGATTGTGGTTCAATGCCATGGCGTCCAATGAGCAGGCCCACGTAATTTACCTTTTTGCGACACCACTGCCCCTTGTGTAGGGCTATTTTGGCGCCGGCATCAGATAACTGGCTCAAGACATAGTCAATTTCTTTTAGGTGGTCGGCCACCGTCGTGCTTTTCATGAGCACATCGTCGACGTAAATCAGGTTACCTCTCACCCTGGCGTCTGGGCAGGCTTTGTTCAGGAAGATGTTGAACTCAGCTGGTGAATTGGCGTACCCAAACGGGCACCTTGTGAAAGTGTATTGGCGGTTGCCGAAGGTGAATGCCAACTTGTGTTGGTCGTCTGGGTGCACTGGAATCGTCCAGAATCCCGAGGCCACATCGAGTGTAGAGAAGATGGTGGCTCCCCTGATTCTGGGAATTTCTTGCTCCAGTTGTGTCATGGGCCATCGTGACAACGGCACCTGCTGATTTAGTTTGCGATAGTCGATCGTGGGTCTCCACTTTCCGTTCGGCTTGAGCACAGGCCAAATGGGGGCGGAGTAGGTACTGTTACAAGTTCATATCACACCTTTCTCAAGCATAGATTCGATGATTTCCTGCACTGGCTCGTGTGAGGCGATTGGAATCTTGTATTGCTTGACAAAAGTGGGAGGAGCCTCGGGGTGCGTGGGGATACGCACTGTGTGGAGGTTGGTGAGACCACAGTCTAACGAATCTTTAGCAAAGTCTTCTTTGAATTTATACAGGACTTGTCGCAGCTTTTGGCGGTCTGCGTCGTCTTGAAGTGCGTCAGCATCTTGTAGGATTTGTTGCACTTGAGATTCAAAACCTGGATAGGGTTCGTCCGTTGGCTTGTCATCGGTCGAGTTGATTGTGACAGGCATGACAGGTGTATCAGTCTTAGTGACAGGCTGTTGGGAGACTGTGTACACTGCGAGTTGTTGGTCCTCTGTCAGCTCCGTTCTGCACACAAGGTCTTTGGCCGCTGACATGACAGATGTGATGGCAATGAATTGGAAAGGGGCTGTGAGTAGTGTGTTGTAGTGTTGCACGATGTATCGATACTTCAAAAGTATCGCGATACTCGGAAATTAAAAACGTCACGATACCTAAATTGATCAGTATCGATACTTAAAAAACAAAACAAAAAAAAACCCGCCTCCCTATGGACGTCTGTTTTTTTCCTGACGCACGCAGCAAAGAACCTGCCGCTGTCAGTGTCATGTAACAAAACACTACAGAGATGGTTGCATGTGCGAGCACAATCGTTTATATACTGTCTATGAGCACAAGTGGTCCACGACTCGTTGAAAAAGATGACGCGAGGAGGAGTGACATATGGAAGTAAGTTGCCTACCTTGCTCTGTTGCACGGTGCACCGATACTTCAAAAGAAAACCGGAAATGAAATACGTCACGATTCCTTAATTTATTAGTAGGCTATCGCTTCTAAGAATGACCGCGTTCCAGATTTGTAAAGGCCTGACACACACTGGCTGCGTGTCGTGTCCGTTTTGATTTCGGCTCTCATGTTAACTGCCTGCGTGACACACACGCGTCTGGGCGCAGCTCGAGACGCGCGGAAAACGCGTACATGCTAGAAATAGAACCGACGCCTATTTTTCAAGCGACACGCACGCGTCTTGGAAGCGTTTCCAGGCAAAATAGAATGTTTTGATGAGATTTTGACACGAATACATATTAATCAATGACATTTTGATGTTTAAATGTTTTGACAATTATACAATATAAAATGTAAAAATATGATCAATTTTCAAATATTGCACCTCTCAATACAGAACGAATTATTCTGTAGCCTATTTTGCCGTCAACACTGCCGACGTTGTCTTTGTTTGTTTAACATGAAGTATAGGCCTTCCACAACTCTCTCACCACGTCAAATATATCACCAATAAGGCTTATCATACCAATATTAAACATTGTTTAATATAATTGCTGTTCATATTTTTTATTCAGTTCAGAATCAAGATAAAGCTCTTATGTTTCTTATGATAAATGAGATAATGCTGCTAAATTTATTTATTTTTTTACCTTGAATGTCATTGCTCAAATTTATTTTTTATATTTTGATATTTCATATTTTGTTCAAATGTTTAATATATCTGCTGTTCATATGTCCATTTATTAGTGTGTTATATGATTAGAATATTGTCCCGGTTTTAAAATAAAGCACAGCAATGATATTTGAGAGTGTTTCTCCCTTTTCAGGAAAAGTATCGAAAAAGTATCGAAATCGCAATACTTGACTTGGTATCGGTATCGAAACAATAATTTTGGTATCGTGACAACACTAGTGTGTTGTCAGTATGCCCTTCAGGTATCAGTGCAGGTGGAATTGGCCCTATGACGGGTAATGTCAGATCCAGAGGTGTAAAATACTTGAGTAATTTTACTTGATTACTGTACTTAAGTATTATTTTGGGGGATTTTTACTTTACTTGAGTACAATTAAAAATCACTACTTTTACTTTTACTTAATTACATTTTTTAAGAAAATTTTTTACTTTTTACTCCTTACAATTTTATTTATAGTCAAAAAGTACTTAATTTTTGGAGATCACTTCATTCTATTTTCCCTTGCTATTACCAAACCAATTGAATTGCGCTGATGCCTAGTTTAATTAAAATGTAATTTATTCTGCCAATGAGATTCGTTTTCACATTTCACCAAATTGGTCAGACATGTTCATTGGTCCTTTGGAAGTGACGTCATGTCGCATCTATTACCACAATGCACAGCACCTTGACCTAGAAATTAGAGTAATTATAACAGTCAATCACAGGGGGGCAATCCAGCAGCCGAAGAGCGTACCACCCCAGGGCGCCGCCATTGGCTATCAAGCCATCACCTGCTGCTAGCATTCCATTGACTCCCATTCATTTTGGCCTCACTTTGACAGCGAATAACTTTACATCTGAGGCGCTTGAAGACCCTGTTTGCCCATTGTTTATTTCTAAAGAAACTCGACAATGTATGAAAGGCTCCATTATCTTGTATCTTACGTTATGGCCCCGTAGAAGCAGTTTTTGTAAAAATTGGCTAACGATTGCGTCATAACCACGCGACTCTCTGGAAATTACCGTATAGACAGGAGGAGAAGCTCGCAGTCAATCGGGGGGACGTGGAGGCATAAAGTCAAGGGAGAAGCCCATAGAGAATCATAAAGTTGCTCCTGCTCCTAGCTCATGGACAGCTACTACTCACGCTCTCCGTCTCTGCAAGTTAGATTTCTCTTGGCACAGCTACTAGAAGACTTACAACGGTCAGCTCACGTCATATCTACGTCGTCAAACTCAGATTGAGCCTGCGCAGTACGCTCAGCCATCAGGAAGTGAGTGCTTCTAATTTGCTTCACTTTTCTCTGTTGAAATTTATGGGGTCGCTGTGTCCATTTCTTTTACTGTCTATGGTCAATCAGTGGAAGAAAATGGAGGTAGAACGTGATTCAGCTGCGAACACAGTCCAAAATCAGCCACAGGACCAAGAGCACCCGTGGCCGTACCTTAGCGAATTCTTTTCTTTTAGTGGTAAAAGCATGTTTAGTGGATTGTTTAAAGAATGTTGCATACTGGCATTAGATAGTAGTCTGATAATTAAATACAATTAAATACAAACAGTTCTAAAGCAGGATAAAACCTTGTATGTGGTTCATTCACTTAATGATTTTAGAGATTAAAAGCTTAAACAAGAATCTCTAGTTTTTATTCTTGCTGTTACTTTTACTTCTTTAATACTCAAGTACAATTTTAATGTGGTACTTTTTTACTTTTACTCGAGTACGATTCTGGCCAGATACTTTTACTTTTAATTGAGTAAAATTTTCCCTCAGTACTTGTACTTTCACTTGAGTAACATTTTTGAGTACTTTTTACACCTCTGGTCAGATCAAAGTCATGGAAGGCGTGACTGATTAGCCATCCCAGCCGGTAGGCTTTGGGGATGCTGATGTCAGTTGCTGTGCAATTGTTGAATAAAATGTAGACTACCCGAGATGACACTTCAGTGAGGGGTGTGGCTTCAAGGGTGAGTCTGAGTTCCACACACTCGGGTGACGGTTGGAAGAAAGCCAGTGTGTGGTTTAGGGTTTGGCCCTGTCGCAGGTTGAGTCGCACGGCGACCCCTTTTGTGTAAGCAGGTACCACCGTTCCCTGTTCGTTGATGAGAGTGCAGACTTCTGGGATGGTCTGCCCTGATAGTAGATTGTCATGACTGATGGGAACAGGTGGCTGTAAAGTTAATGGAGCCCATACAACTTCATTTATTATGTCCACATGAGCCTTGAGGCGAATCAAGATGTCTGCTCCGATGTAGACGTCGTGGGCTGGGTCCTCCAGGATCAGGAAGTAATGGGTCAACTGCCGGTGGTTCCAGTTCAAGTTTAAAGCACAGATCCCTTTGGCAGATGTCATTGAGGATGGATCTGGGTTCAAAGGAAAACGTGTGCGTTTGCAGGTGTGGGGCAGGTCTGGAGTCTTTTCAATGATTGCATTGAATAGGGAGAGACTTATGGCTGAGTTATCTGCCCATAGTGCCAGGGTAATGTCTGTTGTGGTCACATCCTGCAACTGCAGGGGAGTTTTTACTTGGGGGTGGTAATTATCAGAGTCTGGCGTTGTTCTGAATGTGCAGAGTAGCGAACTTGAACCCTGATCAGCTGTGAGGACTTTGTCCCCTTGTCTGGCTGATGGAACTTCCGTGAACCCTGTGGCTTGACAGTCGGGTTTGATGGAGTCGTGTGGTTGGAGGGGGTGTGGTTCGCGCACCTGCGCCCAAACTTGGAGGTGCTTGAGGTCTAATAATGGTTCAAAGCGGTCCAGCAGGTCCTTGCCTACGAGGAATTGATACGTATTGACAGGTGAAATATAGACAGGGTGGACTATGCTCATCGGACCGATAGCCAGGTGAATGGGAGCTACGTTCCGTAGCTGGATGTCATTTTGGCTGTATGACTGCACGTTCAGCTCACACGTGTGGAATTTAAGAGTTCTGTTTTGTCTTTGAGCTTCAAACTTCAGTTTTTCAAACAGTTGAGCAGAAATAAGTGTTAGATCGGAGCCGGTGTCCACCAGTGCTTCGATCTGCATTTCCTTTTCCAAGGTAATTGTTAAGTACAGTTTTCGTGCCACTCCTCTCTCAATTAGGTTACCCAGAAGTTGTGGTGTTGAATCTTGCGTGTTGATTGCCAAGCAGTGAGGGTAGGTATCGGGTGGCTCATTGTGGGTGCAGATCAACAAGACCGCACTGTCTGGTACTTTATCATGAGAGCTGCTGCAGTTCCGTTCAGGGAGTGGCGTTGTCAGCTGGTTGTGGTGAGTGCCGCGGTCATTTGGTGCTGTAACAGTAGGTTCAAAAGTCTGTGGTTTGACAGCAGGGTTTTGTGGGGCTGTCAGCTGAATGGAGTGAGTGGAGCTGTCATTGGGTAATGAAACAGCAAGTTCAAAAGTCTGTGGTTTGACAGCAGGGTTTTGTGGGGCTGTCAGCTGAATGGAGTGAGTGGAGCTGTCATTGGGTAATGAAACAGCAAGTTCAAAAGTCTGTGGTTTGACAGCAGGGTTTTGTGGTGCTGTCAACTGGATGGAGTTAGTGGAGTTGGTAGTGTGGGAAACATTGTGTCCAGGCCTGTGGGTTAGTCATGCAGTGTCTGGTTTATCTTTGTCTTCCTTGTGGGGTTTCCTTTGGAGAAGCTCTTTCAGGATGTTTACAAGTTCTGTTGTGTCAGGCGTGGCTGCACTGTTCCCGCTGGATTTGGGCTCTATCTTGAGCTTACCGGTGTCTTGTCGGGAGGGGTCCCGTTGCCGGTTCTCTGGGCTTGTGTTTCGGGGAGATCGGGGTCGGCCTCTCCTGGGGTGTCGGTCGGCATCCCAGCTGCCTCCCCCCTTTTGGTTGTGGGGGAAGTGCTGCCGGTCCCAGGATCCCCTGAAACGGTTATTTTGTGGTTTTGGGCGGGCTCCCCCCCGCCCACGCTGTCCTCTGCCAGCTTGGAACGGTCGTGGCTGTCTGTTGTTGGGTCCGTAGTTGGTAGGCTGTGCACCTTCTAAATTCAGTTCTGGAAAGGGTGCAGTGACAGGGAAAACTGTGGGGTATTTCCCAGGTTTGTCAGACCCAGTCGTTTGTTTTACGTATGCTTTGTGGGCCAGGTCACGTAATTGTTGAATTGACAGGGTCCGTGGACAAACTAAAACGCCCAGGTGTGCACTTTGAGTGGGGTGGAGATTCCGCAGGAAAAGTGTTTTGAAACTAACGTCCTCTTCCATAAATGCCTCATTCCTCGGTCCGAAGTAAGCGAGTCGCAGACGTTCGTAGTAGGCTTGCGGTGTTTCCAGACGAGCTTGTTTGAGGTCCATTGCCGCAATGATGCCTTGGTCCGAGTCTGGGTCAGAGAATTCGCGGATCAGGGCTTGTCGTAATTGTGGATAATTCTGTTTCACAGATTCTGGCTGTCTATCAAGGAAACTTCTTACAATACGACCAGAAGTGGTCCGAAGGAGGTATAACTTGTCCCAAGTCGTGACGTTGTCCACGGTTTGTAAGTGGAATTCAATGTCGGTTAAGTAAGAGTACACGTCATTGCCCCCGGCTGGATTTGGATTGAATGTAGGGATATTTCTTGCCAGTTTGTCCAGTTCTTTGGATGCTGTGCGGTGACTAGTGGCTCGTCCTTCCGGGACGGGGCCAGCAGGTGAGATAGCGTCCAGACGTGGGTTTTCCTCTTCTTCTTTAGCTTGAAGGGTTTGGCTGTGACCTGCAGGTTTACGGGTGGGGAGAGACGGGGTGATGTGTGTCTCCCCCACCCGCTTACCTTGTAGTTCGTACGCATGTTTGAGTTCACGATGGATGATATCCAGCTCGTCCTTGAGATCATGTCTTTGTTGGACGAGCTCGTCAATTTCAGCTTGGGCTTTCTGCAACAATGTTTCGCAAGCTTTGACTCTAGCGTTTCTGTCTTTTAATTCTGTGCGTGCTCTTGCTAGCAGTTCCTCTCCACGTGTTAGATCGTCACTGAGAGCTGCAGTGGTCTGTCTCTACGCCTCCACTGTCCTGTCTGTGTCCAGCCGCAGGTCCTCCAGGGCCTGTTGTAGTCTCTCCACTTCCTGTTGTAGTTCCAGACGTGTGTCCTCCTCGTCCTCCAGAAGTAGTTCCTCCAGACGCTGCTGTGTTTGTTCCTTTTGTTTGCAGGCCTCCTCCAGCTGAGTCTTTAGTCCAGCGGTGTTCTTTTCCAGCTTGGCTTTGTCCTCCTCCAGTAGTCGTGCCTGTGACACCAGATAGTGAGAGAGACTCCCGATGATGCGGCTCCAGTCTTTTGAACTGTAGGCCTGTGTGGGGTCCTGGGACATGATCTGGTCCACTTTGTTGTCCAGTTCATGTTGGGTCAGGAGTTTTGGATCACCGAAGTCTTTGGCTAGACAACCCGAAGTCATGGCGGATAACCACGCCTCCAGGCTGTTCCAGTGTTCCGCAGGACTGGATGTACGTGACATTTTGACTCACTGTAGGCGAGAGAAACACAATACACAAGACACACAAGAAGGGCCAATGCAACCGGGTCGTGAAACTAATAAACTATAGGACGGTGTGCCGTCTATAGAAATTTTGGGCTAACTGACTTTAGACAGTTAGGCGGGTCAGTTTGGGACCCGGAATAGAGACTGTTCAGTTGTCCCTGTGTTACTTAGCCTGTTGGGATCTCGTTGATACACTGAAAAACAGGTTATAACAGAACATGCACGGCACGCGTAGGTGAGGATTGAAGAGGAAGGAAGAAACAAAATTAAACAAAAAGGTCCGTGACTTGATCTGGACTGTAATTTGGACACTAATAGCACGAGGGATGTGCCCAGAGGAAAATATTTACGATTATGTGGTTCATAAGAAAGACAAGGGTTTGTTTTTTTTTTTTGTTTGTTTGTTTGATTATCAAAGTTCAGTTTACCTGAAATGGACGGAGGTCAACCCAGCCGGCCCCCGCTGAGCTCGTTCAACCTTCCTGGCGCTCCAAACACTTGGCCGCCGTGACTTTGGATTCTCCGTTACTCTGCTCATGACCACGCCCACTCAAACAGAGTGACCGTAAACACAACCCTGGTAGTCCCGGAGGTACCAACCAACCAAACGCAATGTAAAGGTGGGTACTACCCAGAACCCATTAGGCCGTAGGCCTAGAGTGACAGGGACTGTCGTTGGTTTGTGCAGTGGTCCCAACAATTAACTTTTGCGTTGGCGTAGAGGCTGGCACTCCGAGGCACCGGATTGCTGATGTCACTACTGCGTGCCGCGGCCAGTGGCAGAGACAGGAGAAACTCAAGAGTCACCTGCACGGTCAGAGTCGGTAACGTCAGTCGGCCAACTTGCCCACAGGGGTCTGCTCGGGGCTCCCCCCTAGTCCACTGCAGGCGCTGAGAGTTTTGCCTATAGGACACACAAGATGGAGTGAACAGAGTAGCTTAAAGTGAATTTAAGATTTCTGGCTTACACCAAATTGAGTTATGGGGAAAATAGGACAAAAGTCAGATGGGCCTGCGAGGGGTAAATGAAAACAATAATAATACAAATGATAAAGAAAACTTGGAAGAGAGAAAGAAAATCAAAGTAACCTGGAAGAGGGTGTGGTGGACTGCTGCAGTGGGTTACTTAGGCCTCAAGGGGGCGTCTCTCTGTGGTGCACCCTAATTGTTTGACACAATTTAAAATCTTAATTCAACATTGGTTCGAGATCACATCCAACTAAGCCTGAGGAAGAGTCACAAATGAATTAGAATTGATTTCGTATAATAATCACAATAACTGAAGTTATTAAATTTAGTAACTCTATAAATTTGTAGCAGGCAGATGGCTGGCTTGAGAAAGGCTCGGCCACCAGAGGGCGGTGTCCTGCTCAGGGCTTAAGATGACTGGAATGTGAAACTGGAAATAACCAAATTAAATTAAGTTTAAATTTCACCTCAAATCTAAATTTCCTTGGAGAGAAAAGCTTGGTTGTTTTAGAGAAATAGGAAGATTTCTAAAAAAATTAAAATAATTACTATAACATTGAATTTGTTATTAAAGTGATTATTGAATGGGAATAAAACCAACCAAAATTACTGAGCGAAAAGGGAAGAAAGTAATAAAACAAGGTTTTTTTTTTTTTTTTTTTGAAATAGGAAGATTTCCCAAAGCTGGAAATAATCAATATAACATTGAACTTGCTATTAAATGATTATTAGATGGAAATAAACCCTAACAGAATCATCGAGGCAGATTTAGAAATGGAAGCAGCAGAGTAGAGTGACCAGGAGAGGAGGAGGGATAGTTGACCCGGAGGGGCGTGGCCACGAGGGGCGCTGTTCGCTTCCGGGTGAGCTATCAGTGCTTTTGGATCGAGACACTCTATAATTTCCGGTTCCCTTTCTGGGAATTTAATATTCACAATAAAATGTCTCAGTCCAAAATAACAGGGTTGTTTTAACGAACTTAGCGTGCTGTAAATACAAATAGGTATTTAAACAACTTCTTAGATACTTACGACCGTGAATTTTGACTCACCACGAGTCAGGGCGGAAGGAATAACGACCAACAGGTCTTTACCTGTGGTTGACCACGCGGTGGCAGTGTTACGCTAACGCGGAACGCGTCACCGGGGCGGTAATTTGAGACGTATCAGAAATTACACTTTGCAAACGTGCAGGCTTTCGCACGGCACCAAACAATGCTGCAAAATAAATTCTTTAAAGACCACGGCCGGTCTTTGCAAACATAAAACAACACTGCAAATCAAAAGTTCGCGGCGGAACTGTTTCTGGTCTTTATAGACGCTTGAAACGGGTTTTTTCCTTCTGGTTAGCTAGACCAGGGCTTTAACCCGTATTTTATCGTTTCTTAACGACATACCATCAAATATATATATTTGTTTCTGACCGGAGTAGCGTACTTTTGCTCTCGGGTTTTACAGAAATACCGGTAACAATGCCTGAGGGACTCCTCTGTTCCCATACAGGTCTCAAAACAATTACATGTAAGGTCACAATAAAAAGAGAATTTTTTATTTTTCTCTAATTCTGGACTCGCAACAACACTGTAAATACTGCAGTTTCCCCAATAACCAGGCTTGCTGGCGGGTAATGGCTTTTCGCCCTTTGATCAGTTTTCGAGTCGACTTAGTACTTTTCAATAACGTTATAAATTTCAAGCGCGCACACAATCATTAAACTTTTGAAAAAATCACACATGAATACAAACTTGCACAATCTGTATCAAACTGAGTATGAGAGTGCCCGCATTCCTAGACACCAATAAATATGTAACAACAATGACTTATGTTAGGGAATTAATTAGCTCAAATTAGCCTTAATGTGAATATGCATATGTTGCTTACATGAATTAAAGAATTACCAAATAGGGAATTGGTCAAAACCTCGGCTTATATCAGCGGTTACACAATTACTTGTAGTACTCCCTGATATAGACGGGTAGAATATGTTCAATTTGGGGAAATTGTAGGTATAAGTTGAAGAATGTTCATTTATTGTACGAACTGTATGTCCAGCACACAAAAGGTACAATATCTGAACGGAAATCTCACGTCTTTAACACTGATAGACAATTTCTTTTCTGTGGCCACAAGAAAATAACTTATCTTAGTGTTTTAGACCATTTGAGATTTCTTTCAATAGCAAAATTTATCGTAGAGCGTTAAGAGGTAAAGATCTGCACTACTCAGGGACTCAGTATTGAAACAAACAGGCAAACTTAATTCAAATGATTTAACAAAGTTTATTCAAACGAGCTACTGGTTACATATACTAATTTTAAATCACACAGGAGTAAATATGCATAAACAAAACAATATACGATCGCAAATAAGGAATATAACAAAATAAACGTAAGATCAAAGGTTAGAGTAGGGGAAGAAAAGGGAGAATATAAGAGAGAGAAAGAGAGAGAGAGAGAGAGAATTTTAAGAAAAGGTTTTGTGTGTGTACACTGAGAGTGTGGTAAGGAGAGGTGTGTGTGTGTGTGTGTGTGTAGGAGCACGCCTTTAGCAGCACGTGGCCGTGTGTTTATGTCTAGGAAACACGTGAAGAGATGGACGTGTATGGGTGTGTGTAGGTGCAGATGTGTGCGTCAAAGAGTGTGTAAGTGTGAGTGAAGAGAAATGAGAGATAGGTAGAACAGTTCAGTCATTCACATGAAACCCCAACAGACACAGTAACGTTAGACACTTTAAACAGCACTTCAGATTGTAAATTTAAATCTACGTTACTCGGGATGAAGCTCGGCCTTTGTGTGTCCGTGCGTCGAGTCGGAGTAGAAGAAGCGTCTGGTCACGTGGTCACGTGGTCACCGAAACAGAGGTCACAGCGTCTAGTTGCTATGGCGACTGGAAACGAGCGAAAACTTAGCAAGATGACTTTAGCTTTAAGTTGATTTCGTTGGTTGGTTGAAGGAGACTATCAACTGGAGTAAAAGTAGTTTGAAGAAAATAAAACTTGGAAGAAAAATGAAAATAAACGCGAACGGAGCTTCCAAGGATGGAAGAAGGCGTGTCGTTTCTCTCTCTCTGGCGGTGTGCGCTGAGATCAGAGAAGCGCGGCATTTTGAAGGGGTTAAGCCCAGCCTCTTTAGGTGCATGACCCAATCGCCTGGAAGGGCGATTGTGACTACCTCCTGACGTTTTGCGGAGGCTCACGCCCCTTCTTAATAGTTATGGAGAAGCTAAACTTGTTCCTATCGTTAATAACACTGGATTTAATAAAATAATGTGTCTTCGGAGATTTTGGGTTAAAGATTCCACACCGTTGGGATTTATGGAGCACAATGATACCACGAATGGTATCTTTATGACATAGTCACCCATGGATACATGATTTTTCGCGATTATAGTCACATCAAATGGATTACAAATCAATAAACTATATAGGCATAATATTTGGGACAAGGGATCATGCATACATCAAGAGAATACATTTTAAACATTTCACAAGATGATTTTGATTCACACGTGGTAGGATCTGTGTGTGTTTCTGTGTGTGTGTGTGTGTTGACACAGTTCGAGAGTTCAGGCTTGGCGCTGAACTTTTGTCCTTGAGGGAGGGGTGAGAGGTTATGTGTGTGTGCGCTTTTCTGGTCTTGATGAGATTATCAGTTTAGCACATCTGGTTAGACAGAGCTCTTTGTTTTCTGAACGTGTTAAATGAGTGTCTAAATGTAAATAAATGTCAGAGAGAGGATCCTTGGGGTTCTCTCGAGATTGCTCTTATTGGTCAGCGGATGTTCGCCAAGCCATAATTCCGAGGTCAGCAGTAAGGAATCTCTGTTTTCAGATTAGGCAGTTAATGATTTGCGCCATTTATCGGCGCCGTTGGGTCTGGTATCCAGGAAGGCAGAATCTTGAGGCAATAGAGGTGTTTGTGGATTAGGACACCAGTGATTTAATTAGGTCTCAGAGCAGAAGACAGGCTAATTTCAGTACATTAACATATAGAGAGATAGAGCTGGTGATCTGACCATCTGCTGTGTGTTACAGTCTGTTGACATGTTTTTCAGCCTTGCTGTCACTCAAAGGCCATTGCAGAGTGGAATATAGGCTCTGCTGTTTCTCTGTCTCTTCTCAGTTTGGGATTTTGATCAATCCTGTAACAGTTTTGCATCTCAGGATTTGTCTTTGTTTTCAGGAAAAGTCTCAAGTGAAAGATTCACCTTTTCCAGTCTTAATTCAGTCTTTCTGAGTCTTTTTGAACTTCAGGAGGGGAGCTGAGAACCCTTCACCCATTCTCTTCTTCTCTCTGCATTCGTGTCTCTGCATTCATGTCTTTGCCCTTTGCCCTCTTGTTGCTTCCACAGGACACTGAAAGATGAACACTCAGATCTGCATGAGTCAAATTGAACTTTTACATATAAGCTATTAGCTCTTTATATACATTCCACTTTTTTACCCTGCATCTTTTCACTGGTTCTTTTATATAAAAATCTCACTGGTTGACCATAGCAGTTCCCTTATTCTATTAGTAAGCAGTTCTTCATTGCAGGAAAAAGCAAGCTAGTTCTGTTTTTCTATATCAGCAATAATATAACTCTGTTGATCTGAGAATAATTCAGTTAAATATTTTTCCCTATCATAAAATCAGACTTCAATCTTTCTTCTATATTTGCATGCTGTGTTCACAATAATCTAGTATGTTTCTCAACAAACATCAAGGAATTCCTCTTATTTTTTACTCTCATCAACTTCTGTAAAGTATTTTTGACTTTTGAAACTTGGTCACTCAATCTTGCTAACCTTCAGCACACTGCACCAGTTATTTTTCTCTTAGCACAAACTTATTTATCTGCAATGGAATACTTTTTCCACTCTGTCTTCAGGGATAATGAGATGCAAATTTTAGACGTCTTCAGATATAATATATATTAAGCACGTGCAATCTTATTTATATTCATCTATTAATATTCATCATTACATTTATTGATTAAATATCTTATTATTGTAACTTATTTTATACTACAATATTCTTCTAAGTTAATATCTTGAAAAAATTGTTTTCCCTTACTTTTCTTTCTTTCTTTTTTTTCTAATACACACCATTTCAGTCCCTTCATTCACAGGTCAGTCACACATTCTCTGTCCCTTCAAGCAACCAGGGTCAGAGGTCACTTATTTTCAACCACAGGCACAGTCACACAAGACACAGGATCCCTCAAACACTTACACACACACACTATTCTGTACTCCCTGTCAGATCTGAATAATACATTAAAATATTCACTCCTCAGTACAATGACACTTTTAACTATCCTATTCCTAGGATTTAGATAGCCTGAGCAGACCCTTGCACATGCATTCAAGGCGATAACCGCTACCTAAACCTATAGACTTTTAAAACCTCTATTTTCCAGCGTCACCTGAGCAGTCCTTCGTTAAAACTTTGTTTAACAAAGCGGTAACCGTGAGCTAACCATCTGTGCACATGCTATACTTATCAAAGTAAACACAGATAAACCACTGATATCCTTATCAGTAAATACAAATCCTTGCGCCAAACCAGCAGTACCAGTATTCATAAAATCCTCACCGGATTGCATAAATAATGGTAAAACGCTATTGGGAGCTCCCCCGCGCCTTTACAAACTTCTTGACATACAAAGACAATGCATGCAATTTTTCTGACATCAAACATCACTTTTTAAGTTCTTTAAATTTGGAGAAGCTTGTCTTACCACATCCGGGCCACTGGTGACTAACACATACACCTTATTCAAAAGCAAAAACTGCTCACCTCAAAGTACAGCAGCCACTGTTGTCTGTGTCAGTCACCAGCGATCCCTTCGTGGCTCCTTCAGCTCCTAAGCCACGCCCCACGTCGGGCGCCATTTGTTGTGGTTTAATTCTTTTCAGGGGAATGACTTCAAAGATATTTGACATCAGGAAAAATTAGACTTTATTAACAAAACAAAGCCGAGTGCCCCTCTGCAGAAAGACCCTCCAGAAAGGCCCTCCAGCAAACGTATATACCTACATCCTTCTCCCAAATATGGTAATGCATTCTATAGATTATTTTGAGAAATAGTTTGTACCATGTGACTTTACTGAAATAGAATTTTCTGCTGCAACAGCACCTTGTGCTCTCAGGTTCCAAAGTCAGCCAAAGTCACCCACAGACAAGGAAATAATAGTGTACAAAAAAACAGTTAAATTACTTATTTTCTAAATAATAAAATCTTCAACAAGCAGAAACGCTTAATATCAGATAACGTCCATAATAATTGGACTCTGGGTTCGATTTTTTTTACCATTTTCAGTGGTTATGAGGAGCAATATGAGAGGGAAATTTGGTAATCATTGTTTAGGTACATTAAACCACGTAAAGTTTTTTTCACGTTAGGACTTAGCCTATATATAAAGCCCATGAGAACCGTGTGGAGCCAACCCACAGCCGCTCCGCAGCCCTGCTGAAAATGTGAAGCAGATTTTTGAATACATTTTTATTTATTTACATTAGTAAGCTACAGGACATCGTCTTTCAAAACATGACCTGCGCGAAAGCGGAAAATATTTTTTTGTACCCAGCCCTTCTGAAAATGCGAATGCGTCTCTGTCCCCAGCACATTTCAAACCAAACTGACGCCCATGTATTCGACTATGAGGTTCATAGTCGAATCAGACCTCTCCGAATCGAATCGTCGAATCCTCGACTATTAGAAGTCAGCCCTAGTAGAATCATTAGTTCTCTTACGAGAGGTTCTCTCGTATTGCGTAAGTAGCTTACGCTGCGGGAAAGTCTTCTTTCTTGAGATACTGAAGCCAAAAATTATCCTTAATTTTTAATAATCTTGTCAATGCAGTGTGGCAGCATGCAGACCTAGGGCAGGCTGACTCGCATGCCCATTGGCTGCCCTGCGGCAACTGCAGCAGCCTATCGCTGAGCCCTTGGCGCGACGTCACGTCCAATGAGCGCGCTTGGCGCGCTTCACGCGTCACAGCCCGTCAAAAGGGGTGTGGCTTAGCGTATATAGGCGAGGCTCAGAGGCTGCTTCACTGATTTCTGTCTCTTCAGCAACGCTCTCCGCATCTCTGGACTCTGAGGAAGCCGCCGCCATTGAAACAAGCGACCAGCACGCCGAGGATATCAGCCTGAGGAAGCCGGCCGTCTTCGCCGCCTTCAGCCTTCCCTGCCTGCTCCGCTATCCGGCGAATTATATCCTTTTCTGCTCTGTGTTGTGTGTGTGTTTGTGTGTTCGCCTACCGCGACACACTGCATCTAAAAGAGCACGAGGCGTTTGTTGCAAAATGCCTCGCAATTCCTGTGGCTCGTCCAGAGCCCCGCTCAGCGACAGGGACCGCCATGTGATCTGCGCTCTCTGCCTGGGTCGTGACCGCGCAGCCCTCGCCCTTACTTCGGGCGGCTGCGAGCTCTGCGAAGAACTGCCGATGTTGACCCTGCGGGCTCGACTCGCCACGTTCGACGCTTCCGCTGTCTCTCCGTCCACGGATGCAGCAGCTGAGCGCTCGCCGGAGCCCCTCCCGCGAGCCTCGCTATCTCCTTCTCCCCCCCCACCTCCCGACGCGCAGCGGCCGGCTTTTGCCCGCACTGCCGTCGCCTCAGGGGATGAAGCAGACAGCGCTGCTATCATAGATAGCTGCTTACCCCCCTCTGTCAAGCCGCGCAAATGGCGCCGCTCACAAGGGATGTCAGAAACGGACGGTCTCAGGCTATAGCTTCCTTTACGTTACAAGAAAGCTACCCCCCCGTCACTGGCTAAAGGAGAGAAGAGTGTTTAGCCCCACCCAGGTCGGACTAACCTCCATTCCTCACATATTTCTCAGTCCCCTCCTAAACTCAGGCGACTGGAAATACATATACTGCAGCAACGAGCCTGTTTTTATACACGCACGCCTGCAAACAAATGCTGACGCAAAAACATGATGACGCTCGCCCCTTCCTGCGCTTTCCCCCTCTGTTCGAGCCGCGCAAACGCGCCGCTCACAAGGGATGTCAGAAGTAGACGGTCACGGGCTGGCTTCCTTTACGCTATAAGAAAGCTACCCCGCGTCTCGGTCACGCGCGTCACTCACCGGCCACCTCCATTCTCACACATTTCTCAGTCCCCTCCTAAGCTCAGGCGATTAGAAATATATATATTGCAGTAAACGAGCCTGTTTTATTACACGCACGCCTGCAAACAAACGATGTCACAGCGCATGATGACGCCTTCCCGCTCTCTCTCCCTTTGTTCGAGCCGCGCAACTGCGCCGTTCTCAAGGGATATCAGAGCGGATGTCACGAGTACTGGCGAAAAGAGGAAGAGAGAGTGTTTTCGTCCCGCCTAGACCGGACTACCTCTGATTCTCACATATTTCTCAGTCCCCTCTAAGTTCAGGCGGCTGGAAATACTAATACTGCAGTAAACGAGCCTGTTTTTATACACGCGCGCCTGCAAACAAACGGCGAAACAAAACACAACGCTCTGTCATATGCTCGCGCTAACTGAAAGCTTATGTGTGCCCCTGTGGCTCAGTGGCAGAACATTAGGCTTCCGCGCCGGAGACTCGTGTTCAAATCCGGCTCTGGCAGCAGATAAATTATTTTTTCTGCTGGCTTCTCCGAGCTCGCGGCCAGCTTTCTTACATACAGAAAGCGAACCCGCGTCTCGCACCCTCCCGCTCACAGGATGGTGCTTGAGTATTTATGAGCGTCTAAACATCTGAGCCACCAAAGCATTTCGCTCTATCAGTTTCCTATAACGCCGATGGTGTTATAAGTGTAGAAAATGTGCCCACTCTCACGTGCTCACTGCTACACACAAACACGGTCTCCCCGGTAACGCTCACAGAGCGCACTCTCACAAAACGGGCATGCGCCGCTCGAGTGCTAAGCGTAGAGAATGTGCCCACAATTCTGTGCCCACACCTACCCACTGCCCGCTCTGTCACACAGTTACCCCGGGTTGCAGATCCTCTAAAGCTCACAAACATTCCGGCTCTGGCCGAAGGTGTCATAAGTGTAGAAAATGTACTATAAAATACTATAAAACACGGCTATTCGCTTCAATTCGCTCGTCGCCCCCGCGCTTTCTAGCGCAGATGGAGACGAAAGTGAGTTTAGAGGCAGCGCACCTGCTTCAAGCAGAAATAGCGAAGCTGCTGCGCAAAGGGGCTATAGAACAGGTTCATCCTTCTCTGAGCGAGTCGGGCTTTTACAGCCGTTACTTCCTCGTACCGAAGAAGGACGGAGCGCTAAGACCTATTTTAGATCTGAGACATTTGAACAAAGCCCTCATGAGACGGCCGTTCAAAATGATCACAACCAGACAAATCCTCGCACAAATTCGCCCAGGAGACTGGTTTATCTCTCTCGATCTAAAGGACGCGTACTTTCAGATCCAGATAACTCCCCGTCACAGGCCATTCTTGTGATTCGCCTTCAACGGTCGAGTATATCAATACAGAGTCCTGCCATTCGGCCTGTCTTTGGCACCCCGTACATTTACGAAGTGCATAGACACGGCTCCCGCTCCCCTGAGAAGACAGGGAATGCGGATACTGAACTATCTGGACGATTGGCTTGTTCTAGCGCAGTAAGAGACAGAGCTTGTGTCTCACAGAACAGCGCTTCTCAGCCATCTGGAAGGTCTGGGTCTCTCGGTCAACTGGACCAAGTGCTCGTTATCGCCCCGTCAGTCAATTTCCTTTCTTGGAATAGAACTGGACTCGGTGGCTATGACGGCCAGATTGTCGGAGCAGCGTGCGCGCCGCATCCGTCACCTCGCCGCATCCTTCCAAATAGGCAGCCAGGTTCCGCTGAGGACATTCCAGCGTATCCTGGGCCATATAGCCTCAGCTTCAGCGGTGCTCCAGCTGGGCTTATTGCGCATGCGCCCGCTTCAACGCTGGCTGAAAGTGCGCGTGCCCCACCGAGCCTGGGCGGCCGGCGGCTCGCGAGTCAGAGTGAATCAGGGCTGCATTTCAGCCCTGCAGCCCTGGCTGGCAGCCGAATGGTATCACACAGGAGTGACTATGGGAGTGATCTCACACCGGATAGTTGTCTCGACAGACGCTTCCAACCAAGGTTGGGAAGCGCTCTTTGAAGGCAGACCGGTCTATGGCCGCTGGTCAGACCAGGAGAATGTCCTACACATAAACTGTCTAGAGATGCTCGCGGTCGAGAAAGCGCTCAAGCACTTCCTCCCATTCCTCCTGGGTCACCATGTTCTAGTCCGAACGGACAATACATCGGTAGTGGCCTATGTGAATCGCCAGGGCGGTGTCAGATCAAAGACGCTCTGCACCCTGGCGGAACGCCTCCTCGTGTGGGCTCAGCACTCTCTGCCCTCGCTGAGAGCCGCGCATGTGCCTGGCCACCTGAACGAGGGTCCCGACAGACTGTCCAAGGACAACGTTCCCCCTGGGGAGTGGTCTCTACACCCCCAAACAGTCCAGTCACTGTGGCGCCGTTTCTGCAAAGCGAAAGTCGACCTTTTTGCGTCAAAAGACAACACTCACTGCCCAGAGTTCTTTACGAAGAACGAGGACGCGCTGGCCCATACCTGGCCCAGCGGCCCGCTATATGCTTTTTTTATATGCTTTATATGCTACATGCGTGGAGCCTCAACGGTTACTCGTTGATCTGCCAAAAAGGGGTTATGAACACGATCATACAATCTAGAGCCCCCTCTACGAGACGGCTCTACACGTCAAAATGGTCGGTGTTTAGCAAATGGTGCACTGCCAAAGGGCTCGATCCACAGACATGTGGGGTATCGCACGTATTGCATTTCCTTCAAGAGCTGCTGGACGCGGGCAGGTCCCCCTCCACGCTCAAAGTTATGTTGCGGCCATCTCAGCTTTCATTGATTCAGAGCTGGGCCGCGCATTAGGAAGGAACGTGTTCGTCACTCGCTTCCTTAGAGGAGCCAGAAGGATGAACCCCCCGCGACCCCCCTCGGTTCCTATGTGGGATCTTTCACTGGTCTTGGAGGCCCTGAAAACGCATCCCTTTGAACCCTTGGAAACTGTGGATATGAAATACCTCACGCTAAAAACCGTTTTTCTGATAGCTCTGTCTTCAGTTAAACGTGTGGGAGACCTTCACGCGTTATCTTTAACGCCGCGTGCCTCGAGTTCGGACCTAACGATTCTAAAGTTATGCTCAAACCGAGGCATGGTTACATTCCCAAAATATTGGGCACTCCCTTCAGAGCGCAGGTCATTTCTCTCTCAGCCCTGCCAACTTCCGGCAGCGAGGCCGATAGTAATCTCCTCTGCCCGGTCAGGGCACTGAGAAACTACATCACACGCTCCGCCGCTTTCAGGTGCTCGGAGCAGCTTTTTGTTTCATTTGGAGGGCGCACCAAGGGTCTCGCCGCCTCGAAACACAGCCTGTCCAGATGGATTGTGGACGCTATCGCAGCTGCTTATGCGTCTAAAGACAGGGAATTGTCGGTTCGGACCGGCTGTGCCACTCTGTGCTCCCTAGTATGTGCTTGTGTACTGCGCTAGCCTCCTATTGGGCACCCGGCTCCCTGCTATCAGGTTCCCCGGGCTCTCCCTGGGACTCATTCAGTGGATGCTGGGCACGCACGGCGTTGACAAGGGTGTTCCCGCAGCGTAAGCTACTTACGCAATACGAGAGAACCTCTCGTAAGAGAACGTAATCGGTTACTAAACGTAACCTCTGTTCTCTCTAGAAGAGGGAACGAGTATTGCGTAACCCGCCGTGCTCGCGCCACGAGCTCACTCGCTTCAGCGACAGAAACCAGTGAAGCAGCCTCTGAGCCTCGCCTATATACGCTAAGCCACACCCCTTTTGGCGGGCTGTGACGCGTGAAGCGCGCCAAGCGCGCCAAGCGCGCTCATTGGACGTGACGTCACGCCAAGGGCTCAGCAATAGGCTGCTGCAGTTGCCGCAGGGCAGCCAATTGGCACGCGAGTCAGCCTGCCCTAGGTCTGTAAGCTGCCCCACTGCGTTGACAAGATTATTAAAAATTAAGGATAATTTTTGGCTTCAGTATCTCGAGAAAGAAGACTTTCCCGCAGCGTAAGCTACTTACGCAATACTCGTTCCCTCTTCTAGAGAGAACAGAGGTTACTTTTAGTAACCAATTACTTTTTATCACATTTGGATTATTGTTCAATTATTTGGTCAAGTACAACTGAAATGAATTTAAGAAAATTGCAAGTTGCTCAAAATAAAGCAGCTCGGGTAGTTTTAAGTTGCCCTTTCAGGACTAGTGTTAGAGAATTGAATACTAGGTTAGTTTGGCTAAGTGTAAAAAGTAGGATTAATTATTGTATTGTTAACTTTGTTAGAAATATTATTGTTACAAAAATGCCAGAAATACTATACAGCAGACTGTCTTTTTTTAGTGCTGTGCATCAATATTCCACTTGTCAGTCAACAGAGAGTCACTTTTTGTTACCTCCGAGTCGAACTAACCTTATGCAAAGGACAGTGCTGTATAGAGCAATGGTGGTATGGAATTCTCTTCCGCAGTTTTTGATTTTGGGAATGAATGCAATGACTTTTCGTAAAAGATTAAGACTTTATTTATTTACATTAGAATAATTGTTATTATTTATATTTGTTGCTTTTTTGATATGAATGGTTTAAGAGAGGGAAAACATTGTGAAAATGATGAACCCTATAGTAGTATAGCTGTAACTGTGTACTGTGATAATGAATAATGTAGAGCTGTTGTTTTACTGTTTTATTTTTTAGTACGTTGCTGTATTGTTATGTATGAATGTGTGCACTCCATTTTTGTCTGTATAATGCATGTTTTATGTTATAAGAATTTTTTTTTTTTTGTTGAAGTCTATAGACCCCAGGAAGAATAGCTACTGCTTTTGCAGCAGCTAATGGGGATCTTAATAAACAAACAAACACTTTCAAAAAAATGTTTTGCTAATAATTTACTCACCCCAATGTCATCCAAGATATCCATGTCTTTCTTTCTTCAGTCAAAAATAAATTAAGGTTTTTGAGGAAAACATTCCAGGATTTTTCCCCATATAATGGACTTCAATGGCAACCAACGGTTTGAAGGTTCAAATGTCCATCTCAATGCAGCTTCAAAGTCTCGACACGATCCCAGTCGAGAAATAAGGGTCTTATCTAGTGAAACCATCAGTCATCATCTGAAATTAAAAAATATATATATGTATATATACTTTTTAACCACAAATGCCCATCTTGTACCATCTCTGAGATGCGCCACATATTATGTCATCACGTTGGAAAGGTCACAAAAAATAAATAATAATAATAAATTAAAACAAAGATGTCAGATGATTTTGAAGTTGGAGGAGAAAATGAGATGGAGTTTTTCACCCTTCCCTGCCTTCATGAACCGGAGTACACAGACAAATAACTTAGATAGATGACGTGACCTTTCCAACGTGATGACGCAATGCGTGGCGCATCTCAGAGAAGGTACACAACAAGCATTTGTGGTTAAAAAGTGTATATATATATATATTTGTTTTGAAGCAGGAGACTTAGACGGATCCATGTGCAACGTTTTATTAATGGTTTGAGTGAAGGTAACGGGTAAAGGAAATAAGAGGGCAGGGTAGCTGGTACAGTCCGTTCTCAGTGGTCAGGCAGGCTTAGGTCAGGGCTGGCAGCGAGAATCGAAGTCGGGTCACAGGCAGGGGTTCACTTGGCAGGCTGCACAGAATCAGAGTCGTTAGAACAAGCAGGGGTTTCAGTAATCAGAGATGGGTTATATAAATCATCCAGAGAATGCTCAGACATGCAACACAGTGGTGGAACAATACTTCGCAAGGAACAGTGAGCTAACAAGCCAGATATACGCTATAGAGCTCAGCGTTCATTGCGAACAGGTGCATCGATCATCAGCGCACAAATGATGCATACTAGGCCAAGTATGCATACTCAGTATTCAGGGGACGGCGCTCGAGACCGAATAACGGGCATGTCACTGGACGCCGTAACAGAGCCCCCTCCCTGGGAGCGACTCCTGGCGCGAAAACCCTGACGGCGGCGAGGTCTGCCGCGGGGACGAGGAGCGGGTTTGTCTGGGTGATCATGATGAAATACTTGAACGAGCAAAGGATCCAGAATGTCTTTTGAGTCCACCCAGGAGCGTTCTTCAGGACCAAAGCCCTCCCATTCTACAAGATAGTGTAAACGCCCGCCACGACGTCTAGAATCCAGCAGATGGCGCACACGGTACGCCTCTGTGCCCGCTATCAGGATGGGCAGAGAACGGGGATCCTCAGACTCTACATTTCTGACTATGGAAGGTGCAGTGGCTGGCTTCAATAGAGAAACATGAAATGTGGGAGCAACGCGGAGCTGACGGGGCAGGGCAAGGCGGAAAGACACTGGGGTAATTTGCCGTATAATCCTGTAGGGACCCATGAATTTAGGGCTGAGTTTCTTGCTGGGCAGATTGAGTCGGAAATCCCGGGTGGATAACCACACCCACTGACCGGGCTGATAGACGGGACCAGCACGGCGGTGACGATCAGCTTGTCTCTTAGTGCGATTGACGGCACGTAAAAGATGGGTGTGAGCTAGATTCCACGTCTCCTCACTGCGTTTCATCCAGTCATCCACAGCCGGTACATTAGAGGGCTCGCCGGACCAGGGGAACAGAGGTGGCTGATAACCAAGTACGCACTTGAAAGGCGTTTGACCCGTGGAGTGCTTACAAATGGAATTTTGAGCGTATTCAGCCCACATGAGATACCGACTCCAATCCTCCTGGTGGAAATGACAGTAGGATCTCAAGAAACGAATAATCTCCTGATTGAGTCGTTCAGCCTGCCCGTTAGACTGAGGGTGGTACCCAAATGTGAGGCTGACATTCACTTGAAGCATCCGGAAAAAGGCTGCCCAAACACGGGAGGTGAACTGTGGTCCGCGATCAGAGACAATGTCATCAGGTAAACCATAGAAACGGAAGACCAGATTACAGAGGTGCTCAGCAGTTTGTAGGGCTGTGGGCAGTTTAGGCAGAGGAATAAGACGACAGGCTTTTGAGAAACGATCGACAACAGTAAGGATTGTTGTATGTCCATCAGAAGGAGGGAGATCAGTAATGAAATCAACGGCTATGTGTGACCATGGGCGTTGGGGTACCGGTAGTGGCTGTAGAAGACCTGCAGGTAGGAGCCGTGAAGATTTTTGGGTATTGCAGTTCTGGCATTGCTGAACGAACTTAGTCGTGTCTTGAGGCAGTGTGGGCCACCAGTAACGGTTCCGGAGAATCTGAATCGTAGCAGTAATGCCAGGGTGACCAGAGCTAGGCAGCGCATGGACGTGTTTAAGCACCTCCTCTCGGAGCGCTTCGGGCACGAACATTTTCCCTGGAGGACAGTCAGGCGGAGGTTCGGAGTTAGCGTTGGCTTGTTCTAATTCAGTCTCAATATCCCACTGGATGGGGCCGATGACCAGGTCAGGACGGAGAATGTTTTCGGGAGTCTGACTGGTGAGTTCAGAGTCATACTGACGAGACAGGGAGTCAGCTTTCGTGTTCTTTGATCCAGGGCGATACGTCAAAGTAAACTGGAAACGAGTAAAGAACAAAGACCACCGGGCTTGGCGTGGGTTCAATCTCTTGGCAGTTCGCAGATATTCAAGATTTTTGTGGTCGGTAAACACAGTAAATGGATGAGAGGACCCCTCGAGCCAGTGCCGCCACTCTTCAAATGCAGATTTCATGGCCAGTAACTCACGGTCTCCGACGTCATAATTCCGTTCAGCAGAGTTCAGTTTTCTGGAGTAGAATGCGCACGGATGCAATTTAGCTGGATTTCCTTGGCGCTGAGAGAGAACGGCGCCCAAGCCTGTACTGGAAGCATCAACTTCTACGATGAAGGGCAACTCTGGATTGGGGTGACGTAAGATCGGGGCAGTAGTGAAGCAGAATTTGAGCTGATTGAAAGCTTGAGTGGCGCTCTCGGTCCAGGGAAGGCGGGTGGTACCTTTACGCACCAGCGCAGTCAGGGGAGCCGCCACAGAACTGAAGCCTCGGATGAACCGCCGATAAAAGTTTGCGAAGCCCAGGAAGCGCTGTAGCTCTTTGAGAGTGGTAGGCTGGGGCCAATCCATCACCGCTCTGACCTTTACATCATCCATTGCCACGCCCTCAGGACTGATGACGTAACCCAGGAATGAAGTGGATGTCTGGTGGAACTCGCACTTTTCAAACTTGGCGTAAAGTTGATTTTGTATGAGTCTTTGAAGCACGGCCCGTACGTGCTGAACATGGTCCGACAAAGTGTCTGAGTACACGAGTATGTCGTCGATGTAGACAATCACATAGCGCTGAAGCATGTCTCGGAATACGTCATTCATGAATGACTGGAAAACAGCTGGACAGTTGGAAAGGCCGAACGGCATTACCAAATATTCGTAGTGGCTGGTGCTTGTGGAGAACGCTGTCTTCCATTCATCTCCCTCACGGATACGAACCAAGTTATAAGCTGAGCGCAGATCCAGTTTCGTGAAATACTTTGCTGTGCGGAGGAGCTCGAGTGCCGCGGGAACTAACGGCAGAGGATAGCGGAATTTCACAGTGCAGTCGTTAAGGGCTCTGTAATCTATACATGGGCGTATATTTCCATCCTTTTTCTTAACGAAGAAAAATCCAGCTGATACAGGAGAGGTGGAAGAACGAATGAAACCCTTGGCAAACTCTTCCTGGATGTAATTCTCCATGGCCTCCGTCTCGGGCTGTGAAAGGGGGAAAATGCGTCCCCTGGGAGGCGTGGACCCGGGCGTGAGTTCAATGGCACAGTCGTACTCTCGATGTGGAGGTAACTGGGTGGCTTTAACTTTGCTGAACGCTTCCTGCAAATCGCTGTACTCCGCTGGGAGACTAGAAAGAGCGGCGCTTTCACTGAGTGCTGAGATGCTTCGGACGGACAATGGTTTCACTTGGCTTAAACACTTGAAAAAGCAATCTTCACCCCAGCGAACGATCTGACCCGTGGACCATTGCAGGTGAGAATTATGTTTCCTTAGCCAGGGAAGACCCAGTATGACAGGAGTATGTGGGGCTTGAAGAACGTAAAACTGAATATTTTCACAGTGCAGCAGTCCGGTGCGCATTCGCAGTTCGTGCGTCATGTGAGTGATGCGCCCCGTGCCAAGGGGCCGTCCGTCAACAGCATCGACTGTGAGAGGAGAAGTGAAGGGAATTAGAGATATCTTGTGTTTATGAGCAAACTCTTGGGACATAAAATTCCCCGCCGCCCCAGAATCGATCAGTGCTGAAGTAAAAAATATTTGATCAATCTTTGTAAATTCAAGAGGCACAGAAACACAGGAGAGAGGATTTAGACTGTCAAGAGTTAGACTCACCGTTGTCTTTTCTTTGCGTGTGGATAGCTGGGGACAGTGCAAACGGAAGTGTCCATCTCCTCCACAATACATGCACAGCTTTAACATCCTACGGCGTTCACGCTCCTCCTCCGTCAACCGTGTGGCGTTAATTTGCATAGGCTCTCCAGCCTCCAACGCCAAGGGACCCGTAGAGTGCAGACTGGAGATATGGTGAGTATAAGTCGAGGAGCGGATGCCGGAACGGCGTGATCGTATGAGGTTGTCAATCTGAATGGACAAGTGAATGAACTGATCCAGGTTCCTCCCCTCATCGCGACAGGCCAGCTCAGCTTGAAGGTCGTGGTTGAGTCCCCGTCGATACACCACCTTTAGGGCGCTATCAGTCCAGTCAGTCTGCGCTGCGTAAGTGCGGAACTTGAGCGCGTAATCAGCAGCGGTACACTTCCCCTGGGTGAGCTCCAGTAGGCGGTCTTCCGATCCCTTCCCCTCCACAGAATGCTCGAAAACGGCCTTGAAGCACTCGAGGAAGTCGGCATAAGAGGCGAAAGCGGTTCCATCCGGCCTCCAGACTGCGGTAATCCACTCCAAAGCCCGCCCCGTGAGCAGAGAACAGATAAACGTAATCTTGTCCATGTCTGTAGCGTGCTGAGCGGGCTGCCGGGCGAGATACATGGAACACTGAAGCATGAAACCCTTGCATTTACCTGGATCCCCTTCATATTTTTCAGGAAGAGAAATACGAGTGCTGGAGGATGCCGAGTCAGCGGCTGGCGTTTGAACTGGCGTGACTTGCACAGGGGTTTCCTCCGTGGGCTTCTGTAAACTCTGCACTGCCTTCACAAGTTCCTCTGTCAACGAGGTTAGATGAGTCATCTGACGATGGTGAGTAGCGATTTGAGATGCTTGGGCTTTAAATGCAGTAGATAGAATGGACATTGTTGCTGGATCTTCAGTTGGCGAAGTATTCTGTTTTGAAGCAGGAGACTTAGACGGATCCATGTGCAACGTATTACTAATGGTTTGAGTGAAGGTAACGAGTAAAGGGAATAAGAGGGCAGGGTAGCTGGTACAGTCCGTTCTCAGTGGTCAGGCAGGCTTAGGTCAGGGCTGGCAGCGAGAATCGAAGTCGGGTCACAGGCAGGGGTTCACTTGGCAGGCTGCACAGAATCAGAGACGTTAGACCAAGCAGGGGTTTCAGTAATCAGAGATGGGTTATATAAATCATCCAGAGAATGCTCAGACATGCAACACAGTGGTGGAACAATACTTCGCAAGGAACAGTGAGCTAACGAGCCAGATATACGCTATAGAGCTCAGCGTTCATTGCGAACAGGTGCATTGATCATCAGCGCACAAATGATGCATATTAGGCCAAGTATGCATACTCAGTATTCAGGGGACGGCGCTCGAGACCGAATAACGGGCATGCCACTGGACGCCGTAACAATTATATATATATATATATATATTAGAAAATTACCGATCGTTTCGCTAGATAAGACCCTTATTTCTGGACTGGGATCGTGTCGAGACTTTGAAGCTGCATTGAGATGGACATTTGAACCTTCAAAGCATTGGTTGCCATTGAAGTCCATTATATGAAGAAAAAAATCCCGGAATGTTTTCCTCAAAAACCTTAATTTCTTTTCGACTGAAGAAAGAAAGACATGGATATCTTGGATGACGAGGGGTGAGTAAATTATCAGTAAAACATTTTTTTGAAAGTGAACTAATCCTTTAAGCCCATTGTAGAAAGACCTCAGTCATCCTTGAAAACAAAATGATTATAATTTAATATAAATAATATATTTAACAAATACAAATTTCATTATTTATATTCTTTAATAATAATCATTATTAATGCAAAGCATGCAGAAGTTCATTGTAAAGGAAATAATCCTACTGAAACCCTTCTGCTCTCTCGCTCCAGTTTCTCTAATCGGAAACTCCCACCACCATTTCTACTAGTGCTTAACCGAACCCTCTGAGCGTCCCATGTGCTCATATAACACCAAAACACAACAGAAATTCACAAAAGACATCAGTTTTATTCGCTTGCTGTAATCCTAATCTTTAGAATCCATACTGCGACTGACACATCGTCATATAAACGACTTTTGGTGGCGCTTTTGACATTTTCACAATAAATAAATGATTGTGATTACACTTGTCTGTCTGTTGTGTTTTTCTTCATAACGTTACATAGTTTGAAGAAATGGTTATGTGTTAGGCGTAGCGGCCTAATCTAGCGGCTCAAAACATCTTTTTAATGCTATATTGTTTCTAAAATTGTAATTTTCCAGATTCCGCCACATCTCCTTTCATTACATTTTATTCTGTTTAAATTCTGTATAAAAAGGGTATGTTTAGGAAAAAGGAAAATTATACAGATATCTTTATGCTATGAAAAGTCTGTAAGTATGTGATGTTCTGTAGCTGTAAAAGCTTAATAATGCTACGTCTAAATGTTGCAGATACGTCCACATTATACATTTTAGCATCTATCCACATGTACAAAAAACTTACATTTTTGTGTCTCTGAAAATTACCTATTAATACCTATGTATTAACAACCAGGCTGTTCAATGATAAAATGAGAAAGATGAGAACAGATTCAATATTTTAGCAGATTAAATCTTAACCTGTTAAGCTGCAACCCCACTTTTGAAAAATCCCCAGAAATGACATACCCAAACTGAAACAGATACAGTTCATGAACCCTTTGTACTAACAGCACAAGTATGATCTCATTTGAAAGCTGACACCTGGCAGTTTATTGTAAATGTAGAATTAATTATTGTCATAATGAGAATTTTTTTTATAAATAGCTTCAATGTTTTGTAAAATTATTAGAAATTATTTTTTATGAAACATCCTCATGAAAATAAAATTGAAGTTGGCACTCTAGCAATCTAGAAATGCACTACAACTAAAGTCACATGTCTAAACATTTTATGTTTAAAATCTGAAGATAATAAGTCCAAAACTCTGTATTTAGTTAAATGTTTTTCAAGACCATGTCATGTGACTTTATTTTGATTTGACGCTAAGATGCTTCTGATGTTTATTGCCATCTTCTAACCATCTATCCAGTATATTGTCTCTATTGTTTTGTGGTGCAAACGAGCCCCATTCAGTCTCAGTCTCCCCCTGCACACATTCACACCTCTCCAGACTGGTTATGGCTCTAAATATGCATTTCTTTTGTCTGCATTATAGTTACTAACGACTGGCTATTCACATACTATTCATAGGGTTTCAATCCCTAATTTCTTTTCTCAAAGTTCACCCCACATTTTAAACTGTATCAAATGCATTTTTTTGAATAAAGAAACATTTCAGTAAGCGTTCAAAAAATCATAAAAGTATAACTTCTAGGTGGCAGCCTGGCAGGTGCACCTAGGGCTAGCTAGCATGTTAGCTTAGCACACCATCAATACACGACAATTTATGAGATTAAAACCATGTTTGTGCTTATAAACTTACTTTATAAAGCAAATCGAGTATTTTAAATAATCTTCTGTGATCTAATTTGGCTTCAGATAAAAAAAAATCAGACAGAAAATATACTATTGGTATAGCATTCTGCACAATGATAGTATATATAGATTAGCATTACATTATAAATATAATATATTATTATGGAAATACCTGGCATGGCTTGAAAAACACAGGTAACTCAAATATCATAGCAAACATGTTTATTGTCTTCAAAACGTCTGTATCTGCATGTCTTGTTAGCTTTGTGTGTATCAGTGAAGCCGAATGTCACATGATTATGGCACTTCTTCATGTGTTCTATATGGACTAAAACTGTGCACAGGGCGGCGAGGGCGCCCTCAGGCTATTGGTATGAATTGAAAACACATATCAGAGTTATGCATTCGCGTATAATGATTACATCGACGCATTTGGGTATAAATTCAATAAATATTATTCCTGTCTATAGAAATCTGATGTAAACCTATGAGAATATATCAATATTTCTCCAAATCTGCACATTTTTGAGCTAAAGCCCTGAGGGACGTTGTTTTGTGTATCGCTGTCATGACGACGGCACGGGAGTTTTTTTATGAATGAAAGCGGCTGACGTGCATAATTCATATCAAAGGTATCGACTCATTTTTTCATTTCATAACTCCTGACACAAATTAAGAAATAACTGTCGCTATAAGCTTCTCAGAATACAATAGTGGTCAAATACTGAAACTTGAGTCTTATATCTTTTTAATGATGTATAGTGTGTCAAGGTATAACATTAAATCTGATAGTAAATTTGAACTAAATAAAAAAAAAAAACGCTTCAGTGCGCCGACGCACTGGTGCAGCTTAACAGGTTAATATACTGTATGAATTAGTTCACCACATCATGACAGCAATATTACAGACAACACAACTCACCGTATTCTCTGTTGTCAGCTTGTCTTATTGCAAATACTTGAACGAGTTGAACGTGCTTTAAGCCAATAATTAAAACCAGTATATCTGACATTAAATCTCCATACTCTGTGACTTTAAGTAGACACTATTGATGACAGCAATGCATTTGTGAACATGAAGGAAACTTTTGATATTTACTGTTAAAATCACACATTTAAATAGGATCACTTTCTCTGGACATGATAATCACACTCTTCATGTCTGTTGATTTCCACAGCCACAGATGTTCCCAAGACCAGGAGCGACTTCCTTCAGTGTAAGTCAGAAAACAAGCAGAGAAACTCACTGAGTGTGTTCATGTTCTTCCTGGAGAAGCTGAAAGAACACATGACAGAAGAGTTTTAGAGTTGATCATGTGAATGATGATTAAACTGCACTGAGACACTGCTGATATACTGAACATGAAGAGTTCAGATTCATTAGAAGATCAGATTCATAACTCCTGATTGTGATGTGTTTTATCTCCATCAGATTCCCGTCAGCTCACTCTGGATCCGAACACAGCGAGTAAAGTCCTCCGTCTGTCTGAGGGGAACAGAGTGATTAGTAACATTGACACAGAGCTTCAGCCCTATCCTGATCATCCAGACAGATTTGATGTGTGGCAGGTGCTGTGTAGAGAGAGTGTGAGAGGACGCTCTTACTGGGAGATTGAGTGGAGTGGGTATGGTGTGTTTATATCAGTGTCATATAAGAGCATCAGCAGGAAGGGATGGGGTAATGAGTGTAAGTTTGGAGGTAATGCTCAGTCCTGGAGTTTGTTCTGCTTTGACATCATGTACTACTTTAAACACAATGGCATAGAGACTCGTCACTATGTAGTGTTCAGCAGCAGGAGAGTAGGAGTGTATGTGGATCACAGTGCAGGAATTATGTCCTTCTACAGCGTCGACGGAGACACTATGAGACTCATCCACACAGAGGAGACCACATTCACTCAGCCGCTCTATCCGGGGTTTGGGGTTATTGGTGCATCATTGAAACTGTTGATGAATGAGACTAGACTGTAGAGAGACTCTACCCATAATGCTTTGAGCTTCATGATAAATCAGTAACAGTGAGATGATGTTCTAGAGTCTCTTATTCTCTCTTCATTACATTAATAACAGCTGAACTTCTGTACCTGAAATATCATGTCAGAATAACTGTGTAATAAACCCTCATATAGACATCAGTGTGTGTGTGACGGTGTGTGTCTTCCTCATATAGTCATCAGTGTGTGTGACGGTGTGTGTCTTCCTCATATAGACATCAGTGTGTGTGACGGTGTGTGTCTTCCTCATATAGTCATCAGTGTGTGTGACGGTGTGTGTCTTCCTCATATAGACATCAGTGTGTGTGACGGTGTGTGTCTTCCTCATATAGTCATCAGTGTGTGTGACGGTGTGTGTCTTCCTCATATAGTCATCAGTGTGTGTGACGGTGTGTGTCTTCCTCATATAGACATCAGTGTGTGTGACGGTGTGTGTCTTCCTCATATAGTCATCAGTGTGTGTGACGGTGTGTATCTTCCTCATATAGTCATCAGTGTGTGTGACGGTGTGTGTCTTCCTCATATAGTCATCAGTGTGTGTGACGGTGTGTGTCTTCATCATATAGACATCAGTGTGTGTGACGGTGTGTCTTCCTCATATAGACATCAGTGTGTGTGACGGTGTGTGTCTTCCTCATATAGTCATCAGTGTGTGTGAGACGGTGTGTGTCTTCCTCATATAGTCATCAGTGTGTGTGTGACGGTGTGTGTCTTCCTCATATAGTCATCAGTGTGTGTGTGACGGTGTGTGTCTTCCTCATATAGACATCAGTGTGTGTGACGGTGTGTGTCTTCCTCATATAGACATCAGTGTGTGTGACGGTGTGTGTCTTCCTCATATAGACATCAGTGTGTGTGACGGTGTGTGTCTTCCTCATATACTCATCAGTGTGTGTGTGACGGTGTGTGTCTTCCTCATATAGTCATCAGTGTGTGTGACGGTGTGTCTCTTCCTCATATATTCATCAGTGTGTGTGACGGTGTGTGTCTTCCTCATATAGTCATCAGTGTGTGTGACGGTGTGTGTCTTCCTCATATACTCATCAGTGTGTGTGACGGTGTGTGTCTTCCTCATATAGACATCAGTGTGTGTGACGGTGTGTGTCTTCCTCATATAGTCATCAGTGTGTGTGACGGTGTGTGTCTTCCTCATATAGTCATCAGTGTGTGTGACGGTGTGTGTCTTCCTCATATAGACATCAGTGTGTGTGACGGTGTGTGTCTTCCTCATATAGTCATCAGTGTGTGTGACGGTGTGTGTCTTCCTCATATAGACATCAGTGTGTGTGACGGTGTGTGTCTTCCTCATATAGTCATCAGTGTGTGTGACGGTGTGTGTCTTCCTCATATAGACATCAGTGTGTGTGTGATGGTGTGTGTCTTCCTCATATAGTCATCAGTGTGTGTGACGGTGTGTGTCTTCCTCATATAGTCATCAGTGTGTGTGATGGTGTGTGTCTTCCTCATATAGACATCAGTGTGTGTGACGGTGTGTGTCTTCCTCATATAGTCATCAGTGTGTGTGACGGTGTGTGTCTTCCTCATATAGACATCAGTGTGTGTGACGGTGTGTGTCTTCCTCATATAGACATCAGTGTGTGTGAAGGTGTGTGTCTTCCTCATATAGACATCAGTGTGTGTGACGGTGTGTGTCTTCCTCATATAGTCATCAGTGTGTGTGACGGTGTGTGTCTTCCTCATATAGTCATCAGTGTGTGTGTGATGGTGTGTGTCTTCCTCATGTAGACATCAGTGTGTGTGACGGTGTGTGTCTTACTCATGTAGACATCAGTGTGTGTGACGGTGTGTCTTCCTCATATAGTCATCAGTGTGTGTGACGGTGTGTGTCTTCCTCATATAGTCATCAGTGTGTGTGACGGTGTGTGTCTTCCTCATATAGACATCAGTGTGTGTGACGGTGTGTGTCTTCCTCATATAGACATCAGTGTGTGTGACGGTGTGTGTCTTCCTCATATAGACATCAGTGTGTGTGACGGTGTGTGTCTTCCTCATATAGACATCAGTGTGTGTGACGGTGTGTGTCTTCCTCATATAGACATCAGTGTGTGTGTGACGGTGTGTGTCTTCCTCATATAGACATCAGTGTGTGTGTGACGGTGTGTGTCTTCCTCATATAGTCATCAGTGTGTGTGACGGTGTGTGTCTTCCTCATATAGTCATCAGTGTGTGTGTGACGGTGTGTGTCTTCCTCATATAGTCATCAGTGTGTGTGACGGTGTGTGTCTTCCTCATATAGTCATCAGTGTGTGTGACGGTGTGTGTCTTCCTCATATAGTCATCAGTGTGTGTGTGATGGTGTGTGTCTTCCTCATGTAGACATCAGTGTGTGTGACGGTGTGTGTCTTACTCATGTAGACATCAGTGTGTGTGACGGTGTGTCTTCCTCATATAGTCATCAGTGTGTGTGACGGTGTGTGTCTTCCTCATATAGTCATCAGTGTTTGACGGTGTGTGTCTTCCTCATATAGACATCAGTGTGTGTGACGGTGTGTGTCTTCCTCATATAGACATCAGTGTGTGTGACGGTGTGTGTCTTCCTCATATAGACATCAGTGTGTGTGACGGTGTGTGTCTTCCTCATATAGACATCAGTGTGTGTGACGGTGTGTGTCTTCCTCATATAGACATCAGTGTGTGTGTGACGGTGTGTGTCTTCCTCATATAGACATCAGTGTGTGTGTGACGGTGTGTGTCTTCCTCATATAGTCATCAGTGTGTGTGACGGTGTGTGTCTTCCTCATATAGTCATCAGTGTGTGTGTGACGGTGTGTGTCTTCCTCATATAGTCATCAGTGTGTGTGACGGTGTGTGTCTTCCTCATATAGTCATCAGTGTGTGTGACGGTGTGTGTCTTCCTCATATAGTCATCAGTGTGTGTGTGACGGTGTGTGTCTTCCTCATATAGTCATCAGTGTGTGTGACGGTGTGTGTCTTCCTCATATAGTCATCAGTGTGTGTGACGGTGTGTGTCTTCCTCATATAGTCTGTGCTTTTCTCAAGCTCTGTGTGTGTTGATGAAGATCAGCTTCATTTAGTTTCACAGTAGATTCACAATCATGTAGAAGTCAGTTAAGGGTTAAAAACCACAGAAGATCCTGATGATGCTCCTTTGGACGAGATGAGAGGCGTCATGATGTCACACACACACACACTGGTTTCCATGCTGAATGGGGACCAACTTTATGATCATCACTTGTGGGGACCACCCTTTCTAAAGGTTCTAGAGGTATGAAAAAAATTAGGGATACTTACCATAGCTTTGATAACTTATACACGCCTTCAGATATCTGAATTGATGAAGTAATGATTTGAACATGCGTTATGGGGACTTTTGAAAAATCGAGTGGACATGTTTTATTGGGACATACTTTGCATAATATTTGCATAATTCACACAACCTCCCATTAGATTTGTGGGGACCTAATTTGCATAATTCACACAACCTCCCATTTGATTTGTGGGGACTTAATTTGCATAATTCACACAACTTCCCCTTTTGATTTGTGGGGACCTAGATAGAACAAGAAATATATTACTAATGACAAATAATGGGCATTTATACAAAGTAATTCCTCAGATTGCATTTGTCCATTTGCCCTTAAAAATGGGTTCAATCTACAACCAAGCTTCACTCTTGCATAGAACACCTATGGCCAGTTTCACAGACCAGGTGTTTTTAAGCCATTTTAACTGAAAACACATCTTAAATTAAGTCCTTTGTGTCCAAGTGCCATTGTTTTGTCTCAAGATGCACACCAGTAATGCTTATTTCTAAGACACGTTTATAAAAGCTACTTAAATGTCCTAACTGAACTAAAGGCCTAATCCTGGTTTAATCTAAATCCTGTCTGTGAAACCAGGCCCTAGTGTTGTGCTTGTAATCATCTCCTCAACATGCAGAATATTTGTTTGGATCGATTGATTGTTCTTACAATTGATTGGAATATTAGTGTGATTGAAGTGGATTATATGTGAATGGAGAACTTTTCACCTCAACATCAAAGGATTGCATGCAAGAAGTGGATTATATGTGAATGGAGAACTTTTCACCTCAACATCAAAGGATTGCATGCAAGTAGTAAATTATTGTCTGGGAATTTTCCAACCCATTTCATACCCACAAGTCAAACATTTAAACCTTTCCACTTCAAACTATTCTTTCTAGAATTGTAATTTTTCGGCCAACCTCCCAGCATCAGCTGCTACTCATTCACCTGATACTTATAAAAAATAAAACAAAATCTACTACTAATTGAGCTTCAACACATTAATTCACATTACAATTGCTGAATTCAACTTTTATTGAGTTCAACTTCACATATTACCTCAAAAAGTCCTGATATTAAAAGTATTAATTTTTTTTAAATCTTTATCTTTCACACATGCTTCCTTTCACAGACATGTGAATTCAAACAAACTACAACTTTAGAACAACTTTATTGTTCGACCAATGCTTTCTGGCTGGAGGCCTTCATCACGGTCATCATAAAACAGTGCAAACATGACACTATTTGAAATGCTGTTTGCCGTATGTTTTATGACTGTGATGAAGGCCTCCTGTCGGAAATCATTGGCCGAACAACAAAGTTATTCTATAGCCTAAATGTGTTGCTTTTTTGTAAGCTGTAATGCGATTATAAATGTAAAACTTTACGGTCTTCCAAACATTTGTCACAGTCGCTCTTTGCTGGTACAGTGAGCGATGTGATGAATCGCTTCATGTGCCTTTCCCACCACCTGCACCTCTGTCTGCTGCCAGGGTGTCTTCTGGGTACTTTTACCTAAAAGTGGACAGAAAAAAACAATTGAAATGATAAAGTGTGTGCTGGAATTCCAATCCGAAGTTCTGAATCCTATTATCAGTATTTATTAGGTCTGGTTATTATTATCATTTATTAGGTCTTTTATTAGTCAGTTAGTCACAGGACATACCGGCGCCGGCGCGATCATTTAACTTTCAATACTGTCATTTTATTCATACAGATTAGAGTAATGCAAACTGTAAAGGTTCAACTTTTATTTCTGTAAACTCATAATAACTACAAAATGTTGTGCTTTGTAAAATAATGAAAACAACCAGGATGTGCTTTCTGCTGTCTCAGTGAACTTGAGCGTCACAGAAATGAGCCGAAACTCAGCGTATACTCGCCTCACACACACGTGAGAAATATATCTATAGAAAGCTTGAAATGTCTGCTTTTAAACGAATCAATTCAAGTGGAAAATAAATACTCAGATTATGTAATCCGTATGAAACGCGCGTCACTGTGGAGATGACGAGTCCGCATCATCGACTTAAATCTCTGCAGCTGAAAATATCAATAAATTATTACAATGTTTGTTTAGACAGTCTCCTTCTGACACAAGACACACTCAATCATTATTTTTGTGCGCTGTGGAACTTTAAGTGTGCGCTTGATCTCTAATTAGGCTATGTATTATATAGGCAATTTAAGGCTCATTATTATGAGTTAAGGCTTATTAATATAAAAATGCGATTAGTTGACCAATAGCTTAAATCTCTGCAGCTGAAAATATCAATAAATTATTACAATGTTTGTTTAGACAGTCTCCTTCTGACACAAGACAACATCAAAGGATTGCATGCAAGTAGTAAATTGCACCTCAACATCAAAGGATTGCATGCAAGTAGTAAATTATTGTCTGGGAATTTTCCAACCCATTTCATACCCACAAGTCAAACATTTAAACCTTTCCACTTCAAACTATTCTTTCTAGAATTGTAATTTTTCGGCCAACCTCCCAGCATCAGCTGCTACTCATTCACCTGATACTTATAAAAAATAAAACAAAATCTACTACTAATTGAGCTTCAACACATTAATTCACATTACAATTGCTGAATTCAACTTTTATTGAGTTCAACTTCACATATTACCTCAAAAAGTCCTGATATTAAAAGTATTAATTTTTTTTAAATCTTTATATAGCCAATAGCTTAAAATGAACGACTACTAGTCGACTAGAAAAAAACTTTAGTCGAGGGCAGCCCTAGTATTTATGTCAGCATCTATATTGCAAGAGAAATTAATTTGCACTCTACCTATAAATGGAATTACACTGTCAATCAAACAGTGATTTTTACATTGTCACTTGGCCTGAAATGATCATTGGAGAAAAGGAAAATATATTAGGATCAATGACTACGTTTACATGCAGCCAATAACCCATTCAAAACCGGAATATTAGCAATGACCCGGTCGCGCACGGCCATGTAAACACCGGCAAAAACACGGATATGCTCATATCCCGGTTTTTAGAAACCCGTATATTATACCTGGGGTACCCCTTTTCTAACCTGAATATTTGGTTATGTAAACGCGTATCGGCATATCCCCATCAAAAGGAACATTGATTCGTGTTCTGCGCATGTTCTATTCGCAATGAATCTTGGTCTTTTGAGGAGAGACGGCGCATACAAAACCCCGCGTGCAGTATACCAGAAGAAAACGTAGAGGTAAACATGGCGAGACGCAGCACAGTACCACACTTTTGGAGCGAGGAGGAAAGCGCAAACAAAGGCGATCACTATCTGCCCCGAACTATTCATTATCCGCGTGCTGCTGTTGTTGATGTCGTCTTTGGATACAGGAAGAAGAATCGGAAATGACGCATATTTCATCTTAAGGTTGTCCGTACATCCAGACGCTAACCGTGCGTCGCAGTTTACATCGAGATATTGCCAATTGATTACAAATTCCATGTATACAGGAGTAACTCTCTCTGCTCACGCATGTAAACGGGTTATTCCGAATAGGGATGGCCCGATACCGATACTGGCATCGGGCCGATACCGATACTGGCATCGGGCCGATACTGTCCTCATATACTCGTACTCATAAAAATTTGCCGATACCACGCACCGATACCACGTACATTTTGCAAAACGAAACTGGCCGCCGCGAGTGCTTTGACAAGGTGAACTGAGTCATAGACGCACGAGCTGGTCGAGCACATCCCTTTAAACAGACAACAGTGGAAAGTTTGTTCAGTCCGATGTCAATGGCAACGAAATTAAACGAGGCATGTAGCTTTAGCTTATTATTAACGTTAACTGACGAGAGAGAGAGAGAGACTGAGAGTGAGAAGTGCACTTCTGTTGAATGCTCTTGATTGCTGATCGTTCACTCAGCAGCACATGTTATTTGGATGAAAACTAAATCGTATATGTAAGTAAAGTAAAACATGAACTGTTACCTGACTGAAGTATAACGAGTGGTTCCCTACATTATTACAGGACGTGTGCAGAGGTCAAGAACTTCCATGAACACAAACATCAGAAAGCGCTCGCCCCTCAAACCAGCGTCTCAGCGCGAGAATACTGAATTAAATTGTCTTTCACGTCTTGCGCTTGTACGGACGAATTCACACACAACTATGTAATAACGCCCGTCTTGGTGAGTATCCTATAGTAAACAAAGTCGTTTATATCTCAAATGAATGTAGCATGTTCAAATGCGGTCCGTGCGCTCGGTCTTAAAGGGGCAGCAGTTTGATAAACCTGCTTCTGTGTTTTAATGTTAATCAAACAAAGGACAAAGAAATTACTCACTGCTCTTGACTAAATAGGCTACCCTTTTCAACTTTAGAAAAATATCCATCTATATATAATTCATACAGTAATGAATATGCTTTTTTTCACATTTGATTACTTTATTCAAATTTCTGTACCTGTTAGATCTACCCGAAAAACTCTAAAAACACTGTTTATTTCATTTGTAGCCTTTCTTTGTTCTATTGTATATATTTGTCCTATTTGTAATTCAATTGTTTGTTTCTATTTTGTTACTGACTGCTTACTTGTTTTAAATTCACATTAATTAGGCTGCTAGTTTTTGTTGTAGTATCAAAATTGGATTAAATAATTGATATTTCACTGGTTTTGACAAACATTTGAACCGCTGACCCAGTCCTCAGCACTGAGCCCTGCTGAAGCAGCTCTTAATATGTGCTGTGCTATTAAATGAAAGATAAAATATGATAGAGCAATAGAATAAACAGTAACAGTAGGCTTACAGAAGCTCATATGCATTTTAGCAGGCTTAATTAAGCATGAAAATAACTGAAATAAATATATATATTTGATGAACAAATTAAGCCAACTAATATGATTTATAATCTTTTGGTTTATCTACTAATACATTTAAAAATTACAAATGCAGTGAAAATTCAGGTATCGGTTACGGTATCGGTAAGTACCAAAAATTACAGTATCTGTATCGGACTCGTTCTGCAAAAAGTGGTATCGGGACATCCCTAATTCCGAATGTTTCAGAAACCCAAATAGTGACCTTAACCAGACCATAACCCGAATTTTAACAGCTTGTAAATGTAGTCAATGTCTTGTCTGCAAGTTATTTTAAAGCATTCATCCACTCAAACTGCTCCAGGGGTTAGTTATTACTGATTCACTGTTTTAATTTTTAGAACAGCTACAGTTCCTACTAGTGCCACAAAACACCTAGTAGATTCTAGCATCAACAAAGTAACCCTCTAAACAACTACAGATGGGTTCCTGAGCATTATGATCTAGAAATTCAAGTGTAGAGGAACAATTTAGGGCTGCCAACAGAAACAGTTATGTGGCAAAGTGTTCAATCCGCTAACGTTTTGGTGGAAACGTCTCAAAAGGGAAACACCAAAAAACAAAATCAGCATTAAGTGATCTGGTCTGAGATCTGGGTGTTAAAGTGCTCCTAAAGGGTCTAATTTAGTCTTAGAAATGTGTAAAGAGTTCACCTTTGGAAGAAGGCCTTACAGCACTGGCTCCTGTAGGCATCTCTTCATCTGATGGTGGCCTGGGTCTCTTGGGTGGTGGCGGCATGTCATTCCCCTCGGTAGGAGGATGTGCCACCTCTGCCGATGGTTCTATGGAAAATAATCAAAGTTCAACATTTTCAGAAAGATACAATTTAAATGTACTATAGAATGCTGACAATACACTGTTATTTGTCACACTTATGCACTAATTATTTAAAATCATTAAAGTACAATAAACCCTAAACCTGTGCAATTGTTCATTATTGCAAGTATAATTGAACTACATCTTTCCAGCAGACATTTAATCAAACATAAGTGCAAGTAAATTGAGTATAACTATTTTATTTCATGTCTTAATCATCTGACATGATTCGTTTTGTGCCATGACAACCAACACGAGAAGAGAGCAGATCAGCTAGTGTTTTACGAAAAATTTACAAGTTTCCCCTATGAAATATATTTTTTATGGTAGTAAACTCACAAAAAAAAAATCACTCCAGAATGAATTTTTAGTGTAATTTAGTTGAAGAATAGCTTGGAGGCATTTGATTCATTACACAATGAGCCGTTTCGTCAAAAAAAAAACATTTGTTCAGCATACTGAAGCATTTTCTTTAATGTTGGCTATGATGTTAGAACAATACTTTTGTCTGTCAGGTCTTCACAAGTTACGTGACTGAAAATTATGAATAACTGCAAAATGTAGTAGTGTATTTTGACAGTATTACAAACCGTCTACAGTAGATGAACAGTGTCCCTCTTGTATGCTCCCGTCTTCCTCATCACAGTCAATAACGTTTTCTGTGGAAGTTCAAAGTACAGCTTAACAATGGTATATAATGGATCGTAAATGGTATATGAATAGATGGTAGGGGTGTAACGGTTCACAAAATTTACAGTTCGGTTCAATACAATACAATTGTGTCACGGTTCGGTACGTTTTTGATACAGCAAAAATAAAGAAATGCCAGAGTTATTTCCTTGATTAAATTTTTTTAATTCTTTTTTTATTAAAACTAACATCATAAAGTATGATTTTTTTTTACTTTGAGCAATTCTGGAGCTATAACTGACTCTTCTTAGGAGCATATAAAACAAAACAGCTCCTTGGAAAAAGTGAAATGTAATATTGTAGAAGTTATAAACAAAGGTTTATTTTAGTTCAGATTAACATTTGAGAGCAGCAATTGTATTCATAATGTCAAAATAAAACCAACGTAATGTTACTTGAAGGCATTATAGCCTACTATTCCTGCCAAACTTCCATGGTTGCAGTACATGTTACTACAGTAAATCCATGGTGAATGTTGCTGATCTGTGGACACTGGATAGTTCATTCATGTGACGTCACAATGTTTCTCCTGGTTTCCACATCAGAGCTGTTTGATCCATTAATAATGGAGAAATGTGAATGTTTCTCACCAGATCTCGCAGCGATGTTAATACTTCTGTGGCGAATTCAAATGCTTTCTTTACTGGATCTCTTATTAGCGCTGTGTAGTAACAGTGTCGCATGATCACGATCGGCTCTCACTGCACTGGTCCAAACTGATAAACAGCGGTCCGTCAACCACACAATAACGAGCAGTTTCGTTCTGCTTTCATTACGTTTGCCATTTGATGTTGGACAATGTTGTGGTCGCGCCGGTGTCTCTTACAAAACGAGAGCGCCACACGCAACCCGCCTACATTTGAAATAACGAAATTTTGGTCAGCAGGAAAAATGGTCCAACGAACCGTTCAGTTTGAAAATGGGTACTGAACACCGAACCGAAAGCATCCTACCGAACGGTTCAATACGAATAAGTGTATCGTTACACCCCTAATAGATGGTAAACAGAAAATCAAACAAAAGTCAAATAAAATACCACACCATCAGGATCTATCCCAATTTCATCCAAGTTCTTGCAATGGAACTCAGCTAATCTTCCTTGCTCACGAGCCATTAGAAGTTTGCTGATCTTGGCAAGTTGCAGGGTCTTCTCAGGGAGTCGATAGAACTCATGATGGATTCTTATGTCGTGTCCAAGAAAGTTTGCCAGCTGGTCCATCTCGGTGTCAGTCATATTTAGCACTGTTGAAAGGGTTGCGGCATGCTTTCGCAGTCTTGTAGATGTCAGTGACTTGGGACACTTTGCGTCACACGCCTTTGCAAAGCCACGGAGGCAGTCTGACCCTCGAAAATATGTCATGGCTTCTGGTCTTGCAATCATATAGGAATTGTCTTTCAGAACCCCACAAGCCTCTCTCTGCTTAACAAGGAGTTCTAAGGCACATAGCATTTTTGAAGTCAGAAGAATTGGAACTGGTCGACCACGCTTTCCCCTTGCGATAACCCTTGTGAAGTGTCTGCAGAGATTTTTTTCAACTTCAGAGAGTGCCCAGTCCACATCCTCATGTGGATCAGAAGTGTCTCTTGATAGAAATGCAGACAAAGGCATGCTCGAAACCTCTCCTTCCCTGCGCCGGTTAAAGAGAATCATCTGGGCTAGACACACCTTTGCCAGAAAAAAAAAAAATTATTCCTGTCCAGCAAACCTTGCTCACACACATCTTAATTAAAACCGGCTTCATGGGGACCTTTCACACACAACGTTATAGTTCCTTATGGGGACTAATTTCATCAAATTCAACACATGAGTTTGAACTCAAACACTGACTGAAAGTGTGTTGTGGGGACGTCGTGAGTGTCCATTTTAAAGCAACAATTAACCTAGAAAATAAATCCCTGTGAAGGATAAAACTGGCCCTAAATACTCCACTAGCACTAAACTACAGGACACATGTCGTTACACGGTTTAATGTACTGATTAACACCAGATACGCATCAAAATATGCCTAAAAATCACTAAACCATGACAAAGAGAGACAGTAGACCTAAATCTTTAGTGATGAATGTGAACGTACCTGTTGAAGAGAGTTGATCTGAGCAGATTCATCATCCATCTGAGTCTCTGACTGGAGAGAAGGATCAGAAGCACTCGCTGCGCTGGTTTTAATGGCAACGCTGGTTATCTGTAAGAGACAACATTCATAATGACAAGATATTAGAACATGGAAACACAAGAGAGAAATCTGAAGCAGATACCACATGATTTTATAGAAAGACACAAATCAACTTCATCTAAAACATTTATTCCTGTCCAGTCAACCCCTGTCTGCGCTCACACATCTGGATAAAACCTGGCTTCATGGGGACCTTTCACACACCTTCATGGGGACCTTTCACACACAATGTTATAGTTCCTTATGGGGACTAGTTTCATCAAATTCAACACATGAGTTTGAACTCAAACACTGACTGAAAGTGTGTTGTGGGGACGTCGTGAGTGTCCATTTTTTTTTTTTTTTTATTCTTTTATTTTGATTTTACAGGTCCACACATTACAATCAATGATAATACCTGTCATACTTCTTATTAAGCCATCAAATGAGCATTAATAACCCATAAAAAAAAAAAAAAAAAAAAAAAAAAAGCATCACAGGCTCGGTAAGTAGTACTAAAGTAAGCAAGGCCCCAGTAGGCCTTCCTTCTACATTACATATGCATAATCATTTTTAGACATAGTAAAATCAAAACGAGAACTAAAACAAACATGGGATAAACCTCTATGACTCACAAAGCCCTCTTCCGAGGGGGAATAAAGGAAAAGAGAAAAAACAAAAAACACCGAAATCCATTTTAAACAAAAGATGGTCGTAATGGAGTGATATACGTTATCCATCTTTCCCATCTTTTCAAAAAAGTCCCCTGTTGCAATCTCAAAGCAAAAGTAATCCTTTCCATCTTGAAAATATCATAGATAATGTCAAACCATTCTTCCACGGTAGGTTTTCCTGGTTTTAACCACCTTCTAGTAATAGCTTTTCTACTAGCAGCACTTAGAATCTGAAATAAGTATTTGGCATGAGAAGAAACATTTTCTGTTGTTAAGGCACCTAAATATAAAGACTCAAATTTGAATTGAATATCCATCTGAAAAATGCTTTGCAAAATTTTATAAACCTCCCGCCAAAATGGAATCAATAATGTACAGGACCAGAAAATGTGAAAATGATTTGCTTCGAGGCACCCACATTGTCGCCAGCATGCCGAAGAATTGGTGTAGTGCTTCTTCTGGGCTGGAGTAATGAGAAACCTTATAAGGTTTTTCCAGCTAAACTCTCGCCATAAAGATGAACTGGTAGTTTTCCACTGTATCTCACATAAGTTCTCCCAATCTTCTTCCTTTAGAACAAAATTTCCTTCCCGTTCCCATTTTTGCTTTACACACAGTGAACTACCTTTTGTTTGTTGTAGCCCCTTGTATATTCTTGCGATGAGCTTCCGGTTAGAGCCAGCAAGATACGCCTCTATAAACACTTTTAACAAAATGTTATCCCAGCCCACTGTACACCTCTTCTGCATTTGGTCAATATAATGCCGGACCTGTAGGAATCTGTAAAAATCGTCCTTAACTAAGCCAAATTGCGTCTTCAGATTTTGAAAGCTATTTATAGTCCCCTTATGCATAAATGTACAGTAGGCTGTTAAACCTTGCGAAGTCCATCTCTTAAATCTTGCGTCCCATCTATTAGGCAAAAAATCGGCATCAAATGCACACCATCTCAGAACCTTTACCACATCCTTCAGGTTACTTTGAGCTATTACCTTGCTCCAAATCTTAAGTGACAAACATATCCATGGGTTACCCAAGTCCTTTAAATTGTACAACAGGTCCTTATCCCCAATTGCAGCCTGAATTGGAAATTCATCTGACATAGCACCTTCAATCTCCTTCCATCTAGCACAGTAATCTGGGTTGCACCAGCATACTAATGGCCTCAATTGAGCAGAAGTATAGTAGTCTTTTAAGCATGGGAGAGCGACCCCGCCCTTGTTTTTTGTCAATTGTAAACTCTGGTATCTAATTCTTGGCCTTCGTCCCTGCCAAATGAACCTTGAAATATACTTGTCCCACTCCTGAAATTGTTGGTCAGGTATATCTAGTGGAAGAGATTGAAAGAGATACAGCAACTTCGGCAAAATAACCATTTTGACAGATTCCACGCGTGATCCGAAACTAAGAAAAGGTAAAAGATCCCATCTCCTTATGTCTTCCCTAATCTTTTTATTCAAGGGGAGGTAGTTAAGTGAGAACAAATTTGTCAAGTCTATTGGAATGTTTACCCCCAAATACCTAATTGAAACCGAGTCCCATTTCAAATTAAACTTATTTTTCATATTTACAGAAGGGCTGTAATTAAAACAGAGAATTTGTGTTTTTGGAACATTCAGCTTATATCCAGAGAAGGATCCGTATTGCTCCAATAATTCCAATAGCTGTGCCAAAGACTGCTCAGGGTCAGTTAAATACACCAGTACATCATCAGCGAACAACGAAATAATTTGTTCTCCCCCATACATAGCGATTCCTTTAATATTGTTGTCCTGAATGATCCATCGGCTCAGGGGCTCAATAAAAATTGCAAACAGGAGGGGGCTAATTGGGCAGCCCTGTCTTGTTCCTCTTTCTAATGTAAAGGGGCTAGAGACAGCCCCATTTATTTTAATTCTTGCCCTTGGGTTATCGTAGAGAGCTTGTAATGTTTTAATAAATGTACTATGAAATCCAAATTTGTCCAAAACTTTATATAAAAAAGACCAAATTACACAGTCAAACGCTTTTTCTGCGTCCAGCCCCACTAGTACTGCATCTAAATTATATTCTGTTATATGATTAATTACGTGTAAAGTCCTTCTGATACTGTCTTGAGTTTGTCTTCCACGAATAAAACCCGTCTGGTCAAGACTAATAATTAATGGTAGCATTCCCTCTATTCGTTTGGCTAGTATATAGAATAGAATAGAATAGAATAGAATAGAATGAGGCATTTATATAGCGCTTTCATATGTACTACTGTACACCCAAAGCGCTTTACAATCATATCAGGGGTCTCTCCTCAACCACCACCAGTGTGCAGCATCCACTTGGATGATGCGACGGCAGCCACAGAACAACGGCGCCAGTGCGCTCACCACACACCAGCTATAGGTGGAGAGAGGAGAGAGAGTGATAGAGCCAATTCAATGTAAGGGGATTATTAGGAGGCCATGATTGGTAAGGGCCAATGTGTGGAATGTGGCCAGGACACCGGGGTTACACCCCTACTCTTTACGAGAAATGCCATGGGATTTTTAATGACCACAGAGAGTCAGGACCTCGGTTTTACGTCTCATCCGAAGGACGGATATGGGTAAATATTTTATAATCCTGGTTCAACACACTTACTGGTCTATAATTACCGCATTCAGACTTGTCCTTCCCCTCCTTCAGAATTAAAGATATTACCGCCTCCCTCCAGGAGGGAGGTATACTGTTCTCTTTAAGTACCCAGTTAAAGGTGGACTGCAGCACAGGGGTCAAAGAACCCTCCATGACTCTGTACCATTCGGAAGGGAACCCGTCCGGACCTGGAGCCTTATTTGGTTTAAGATGCGATATGGCTGAGCGGATTTCTTTCACTGTTATTTCTGCTACGAGATTCCTACTTTGTTCACTATTCAATTTAGGCAGATGAACTTTCTGAAAGAAATCTTCCATTTTCTCTCCATCTATTTGAGGTTGGGAATATAGTTTTTTATAATAATTTTCAAAACAATCTTGTATTTCGTTTAATTTGTAATGCATAGAATTAGTAATAGGATTTTTTTATTTTATGAATTGAATTCTCTGCTTGTTGTTTTTTCAGCCTATAAGCTAATAATTTGCTGGCTTTCCCACCCCCTTCATAATATTTCTGTTTTGTAAAAATTAACTTTTTTTGTATATCCTTTGTATAAATCTCATTTATTTCGTTCTTTTTCTTCCTTAGTAGCTCTCTATTTTTTTTATCATTTGTGTCTTTGTGGTGTTGTTCCAATTGTTTTAATTCTACTTCCAACTGAATTAGCTCTTTTTGTCTTATTCTCTTTAGATGAGCACTGTATCCAATTATCTTGCCTCGAAGCACAGCTTTACATGCATCCCATAATATTGGAGGGGAAACTTCCCCATTGTCATTCTGTTCTATGTATTCAGCAATATCCTTCTTAATTTGTTCCTTCATCTGACTCAGTACAAATGTGTTCAACCTCCATAAGGTGTCTTTCCGATATTGTTCAAGATTTAGTTTTAAATACATGGGGCTATGGTCTGAAAGGTCCATGCTCCCTACATCGCAACCAACTACCCTGTTTAGATCTTGAGCCAAAGTAAGAAAATAATCAATCCTCGAATACACCAAGTGTGGATTTGAAAAAAAAGTGTAGTCTCTCTTTGAAGGGTTTAATTCTCTCCAGATATCAATTAACCCGATTTCTTTCATAGCCAGATTGATGTTTTGACTTATCAAATTGGGCTGAACTGTGTGTGTATTTGAGGTGTCCAGTTTAGGATTTAACCTAATGTTGAGATCCCCCCCGCAGATTAGGACCCCCTGGGTCTCTACTGTTATTAAATCGAATATCTGTTTGAAAAACTTCCAGTCAGAGTTAGGAGGAGCGTAGATGTTAAATAGAGTAACCAACGAGCCCCCTAAATTTCCCCTTACGAGAATAAATCTTCCCTCTATGTCCTTTTTTTCAAAAATGGGTTTGAAACTAATCTTGTTAGATATCAATACTGCCACCCCCTCCTGTGCCCCCCCTTATATGATGATGAGTACTGATGTTTAAAGCCCAATCGTTTTAATTTAGCGTGTTCTGTATCCGAAAGATGCGTTTCTTGTAAAAACGCCACCTCAACTCTCTCTCTCTTTAGTTTAGTTAATATCTTACTTCTCTTGATGGGATTGACAAGGCCATTCACATTATAAGTTGCTATTTTAACTGATTGCATTCAGTGCATACTAAGGGGAAAAATGAGAAATGAAAAAAAAAAAAAAAAAAAAAAAAAACCTCCCATAGTGACCATGTGTAACAAAAAGAATCATAGATTATATCCCACCAACTACAAAGAACCGCAGCAAGAACTGCTGCAACACTCAAAACACAATAAAAACAATAAAAACAGAAATAAAAAGACTTCCAACTGTGGGGTCTTAATATTGACCCTGATGAAGCCCTGATGGAAAGAGGGCTCTGAGGTAAAGCCTCCCCTCTAACAGGTGGGAGAGGGCCTTCATGCATGATATTGTCTCTGTCTTGGCAACATATAAAAGAAAAACCCACCGACATTTACATTAATACCGTTGGTTATGCAGCCCGTTCAAAGTTTCTATAATAAACAGAACATGTTAAAGGACTTAATTCCTCTCTTTTCCGGGAATCCCGAGCGAAAAAAGAAAAAGAAAATAACGACTCAACGGACTCACCCGTTATATTCCCAGTGAACTCGTACACAACAGTTTTCAATTCACTAACAGTCATCTTGAATCCTGGCGTCTAAAAGCCTGTAATTTCTCCCTATAATCCAAAGCCCTGCCAGCTCTGTTCCGGATCCCTGGTCTCTTGATGGTATGCCACGTGAACCGCTGAATCCGCTCCAAAAGCGAGTCCGGTTGTTTAATTACCGAAACCGGGAACCCCCTCTTCGCCATATCCTCCGTAGCCTCCTCCGCCGAACCGTACATCACAACTCCCTCCTGGTAGAAAACTCTGAACCTGGCGGGGAACGGCGTCTGAAATCGGATTTTCTTCTCCTTCAATATCGCTTTTGCTTCGGCATACTCCCTTCGCTTTTTCAAGACATCCGGGGCATAATCGTGATCGAGGTTAACTCTTTTCCCGAGATATTGAAATCCTCGCTTTTGCCAGGCCATTCTCAGCAGCTCTTCTTTCATCCTGTAGCTTGACATCTTGACAACGATGGACCTCGGCGAGGCTTCCTCAGGTGGCCTCGGCATCAAGGCGCGGTGAGCTCTCTCCACTCGAAGTTCAAATGTAGCCGGAAGCTCCAAGCCCTCCCGCAGCAACCGCTCCACATACATCACCATCGACGGGGAATTTTCTTCCACTTCCTCCTTAACGCCGTGAATTCTGATATTTTCTCGTCTGGAGCGGCCCTCTAAATCAGTCAGCTTAGCGTCTAGGTGTATCTGAAGATGTAGCAGCTCCTGCACGGTATCCTCCGCTTCTTGTAACCGTGTTTCCGTCGCGTCAATCCTCTTCTCCGCCTCTTCGATCCTAGTATTGGATTTATTAATTTCTTCTCGTATAGCATTCAGCTGCTGACTGCTGTCTTTTCTGAACTCTCTCAACTCTTTAAGTATGAGGCCAAAGTCCCCGGTCTCACTTTGACCCGCTCCGAGTTGCGTGTGCGTATCGTCAACATCGTCCTCCATTACGCTGCTAGGCGATGAAGTTTGGCTAGCTCCTTCGACGTCGAGTATCTCCTTCTGCTTTAACTTTTTATTTTTCCCTTTGGGCATTCTCGAGACCCACTGTCTTAAATCACTCTGTAAACTAAGTTTGCTTTTAAATATTCGAGTTGTAGTGGGTAACTTTTTCCGAAATTGTCGGGAGCACGTTCTCTAAGCTGCCATCTCCTGGTTCGTCAAACCGGAAGTCGTGAGTGTCCATTTTAAAGCAGCAATTAACCTAGAAAATAAATCCCTGTGAAGGATAAAACTGGCCCTAAATACTCCACTAGCACTAAACTACAGGACACATGTCGTTACACGGTTTAATGTACTAATTTACACCAGATACGCATCAAAATATGCCTAAAAATCACTAAACCATGACAAAGAGAGACAGTAGACCTAAATCTTTAGTGATGAATGTGAACGTACCTGTTGAGGAGAGTTGATCTGAGCAGATTCATCATCCATCTGAGTCTCTGACTGGAGAGAAGGATCAGAAGCACTCGCTGCGCTGGTTTTAATGGCAACGCTGGTTATCTGTAAGAGACAACATTCATAATGACAAGATATTAGAACATGGAAACACAAGAGAGAAATCTGAAGCAGATACCACATGATTTTATAGAAAGAGACAAATCAACTTCATCTAAAACATTTTTTCCTGTCCAGTCAACCCCTGTCTGCGCTCACACATCTGGATAAAACCTGGCTTCATGGGGACCTTTCACACACCTTCATGGGGACCTTTCACACACAATGTTATAGTTCCTTATGGGGACTAGTTTCATCAAATTCAACACATAAGTTTGAACTCAAACACTGACTGAAAGTGTGTTGTGGGGACGTCGTGAGTGTCCATTTTAAAGCAACAATTAACCTAGAAAATAATTCCCTGTGAAGGATAAAACTAGCCCTAAATACTCTACTAGCACTAAACTACAGGACACATGTCGTTACACGGTTTAATGTACTAATTTACACCAGATACGCATCAAAATATGCCTAAAAATCACTAAACCATGACAAAGAGAGACAGTAGACCTAAATCTTTAGTGATGAATGTGAACGTACCTGTTGAGGAGAGTTGATCTGAGCAGATCCATCATCCATCTGAGTCTCTGACTGGAGAGAAGGATCAGAAGCACTCGCTGCACTGGTTTTAATGGCAACGCTGGTTATCTGTAAGAGACAACATTCATAATGACAAGATATTAGAACATGGAAACACAAGAGAGAAATCTGAAGCAGATACCACATGATTTCAGAGAAATAGAAAAATCAACTTCATCTAAAACATTTATTCCTGTCCAGTCAACCCCTGTCTGCGCTCACACACATCTGGATAAAATCCGGCTTCATGGGGACCTTTCACACACCTTCATGGGGACCTTTCACACACAACGTTATAGTTCCTTATGGGGACTAGTTTCATCAAATTCAACACATGAGTTTGAACTCAAACACTGACTGAAAGTGTGTTGTGGGGACGTCGTGAGTGTCCATTTTAAAGCAACAATTAACCTAGAAAATAAATCCCTGTGAAGGATAAAACTGGCCCTAAATACTCCACTAGCACTAAACTACAGGACACATGTCGTTACATGGTTTAATGTACTAATTTACACCAGATACGCATCAAAATATGCCTAAAAATCACTAAACCATGACAAAGAGAGACAGTAGACCTAAATCTTTAGTGATGAATGTGAACGTACCTGTTGAGGAGAGTTGATCTGAGCAGATTCATCATCCATCTGAGTCTCTGACTGGAGAGAAGGATCAGAAGCACTCGCTGCACTGGTTTTAATGGCAACGCTGGTTATCTGTAAGAGACAACATTCATAATGACAAGATATTAGAACATGGAAACACAAGAGAGAAATCTGAAGCAGATACCACATGATTTCAGAATTAAAAAAAAAATACAAAAACATTTACAATTAAAACATGTCTTCATTTTACATAGTTAATCTTTAGTTTATTTTTGTGATTACATTTCACCCATAAGTTGCAATAAGGCCATTGCATGCCACACATAACTTGCAGAAAGAAAAGTGGCCTAAGACTGTACCACCTCACTCTTTAAATGTATAAATTTTAGGGGTGGGGTAGAAACACTGACCTAAAACGTAACTTAACTTATCATTTATAGACATAATTAGATTCATAGATTTCTAATAGATTCAAATTATAATCTATTCAACCAACAACTTGCTTAACATGTTGCAACAATGATATATTCTGTACACAGTGTGCTTTGCAACATACTTGTGTTCTCCAAGGGTAGTCTTCTCCTCCATAATCATAGGCAATTTCTTCTCCTTCTTTAATGTCATCCAGGGCAAACAGACAAAGGTGAGGCTTTCCATTGACGTCAGTTTTCTTCATCTTACAATTTGGATATTTGTGGTCATCAATAACGATCCGCCCAAACGATCCATCTTCTCTTGAGGCATCAATACTTAAATATGAAAGCATGAGAAAAGGATGAATACAAGTATTACAATATACCACCCCAAATCAGTGTCTTTTTTTACTATAGTTTAGCACAGGGTTTCTCAAACTCAGTCCTGGAGGGCCACTGTCCTGCACAGTTTAGCTCCAAAACTGATCAAACACATCTAGCTGTGAGTTTCTAGTGATCCTGAAGACATTGATTAGTTTGCTCAGGTGTGTTTGATCAGGGTTGAAGCTAAACTGTGCAGGACAGTGGCCCTGCAGGACTGAGTTTGAGAGACCCTGGTTTAGCATAAGGAATATGGTGCAACTTGACTTCTTACCACCATGTTTTCCCTCGCCAAATGAAATCAAACATAAATGCAGCACAGGATGCGTGGTAACATTTTCTTCTTCTCTGCTGCTCTGCATCATTTATCATATCTCCCCTGTACTCAAAATCACCTTTGCAAAAGGCACCCTTTGCGAATAGACCATGTCCTGCAAAATACAGATTTTTTTTTTTTTCACCAAAATTAAAATCTTATAGATAAAGGATGCCAAATACACAAAAAGACATCAATAGTTGGCAGCAGTATGGTTAGGACATGCATATGATGGTAAATATTAAATAAAAAATCACACCACCTTACCTTTCACTGGATTGATATACTTCACATCTAATTTGAATGTTTTGTCAGTCTTCGAAACAACATGATGCATGGCATCCTTAAGGGGGCTGATTCGTGGTGGCATTTCAAACTGAGAGAAAAAAAATTGTAAAAAATAATAGTGTGAAAATGGGGAGACATGCAGAATTAAACTAGCATGTTCAATAAGTAGATAATAATGTTATTGTAATGTAACACTGCATTACAATGATATCGTATGTATCAATGTAAGACAAGAAATCAGAACTCAAGGATATCACATTTATTGACTAACTTACTAGCCTTGAGGGCATAAACTCAACATTTTCACTTAGGCTCTAATCTCTCACAAAACCAACATCTATATAATCCCAGGTAGCCTTGACAATTAACTACTTATTTGGCTCTTAACCTAACAACTCTTTTGAACGATCTCGCCATACAAACCCCAGTTTATTTTAACTACTGTCATAATTAAAACAAAGTTTATTCATTTAAAGCTACTTACCATTTCAGTGTTTTTATTTTTGCCTAACGTTACTTAATTGCTCTGTTAACGATATCAATACTAAAAGTTAAACACAAGTGCGATATTCCTCCCCCTCACCCTGTCCTGACAAGTAATAAAACATAACATTACCTTTAATTTAAAGTAGAAAATAATCTACTGTCCAGCACGCGAACTAGACAGAAACAGACTTAATAATCCAATTCCTTCATTAGCAATCAATCAGACTAAACACCTGACAACACTTTTCAGTTGAAATGAAGTACTTAACATTACATTGTATGATTTTGTGATCGCTTATTTGAAAAACACAAAAACATGTCAGGCCACACTTAGCCTCAACAATTAGCACTAACTAGCTAGCAGCTAACGTTAGCCCGCTGCCTAATCTAATTAACCTAACTGGTTTCATACATATGTGCTTAACATACCTTGAGCTTCACTTTTATCCTCTGCAGAAGTTTAGATCCTTAGTTGGCATCTCCAGTAAATAATCTTCTTCTTTGTCTTCCGTGTACAGTATCAATTTAACACTTATATTTTCAAGTTGTTGTTGAATTCCTTCCTTATGAGGACCCGGAAGTGGGCAGTACTCAACCATAATTGGAAAATGTGTGTGTGGAGAAGTGAGTGCATTACCAGCCAAAAATGTTTGGGGGCGCAGCTGAGCACACACTTCACACACTCATACTACCTCATAATCGTGTGTTATGGGCCAATGCTGAAACTCCGCCCAGCACCTTCAGAATAGTTCCTCTATTCCAGGGATCAGCAACTCCGGTCCTGGAGGGCCACTGTCCTGCAGAGTTTAGCTCCAACCCTAATTAAACACACCTGAACAAGGCAATCAGTGTTTTCAGGATTACTAGATAGATACAGGCAGGTGAGTTTTTATCAGGGCTGAAGCTAAACTCTGCAGGACAGTGGCCCTCCAGGACCGGAGTTGCTGATCCCTGCTCTATTCAATTCAATGGGTCATCCTTATGGGGACCTGATTTTTGGTCCCCACAACGCAAGAGGTCCCCATTACGTGACTGTGTAAACAGATTCTTGTCCCCACAACGTGATAAATACCAACTCACACACACACACACACACACACACACACACACACACACACACACACACACACACACACACACACACACACACACACACACTCACTTACTCACTCACTCACTCACAGCTCACTCTCACACACACTCATATATTCACTCACTCTCACATGCACAGCTCACACTCACTCACTCACTCACATTTTTTGGTGGATATGGACAATTTTATTGGATGTGTTGCGTCCTAAGACGTTTTTTTTTTTTATTTGTAATCATTTTATGTGTTTTGTGGTGTGTTTTTTCTTTTGTTTCTCCCTATGTCTACTGCTGTGATTGGGATCACCTGTTGCTGATTTGCTGCCCATTAATCTCAGCTCCACTGATTGGCTGCAGCCGGGAGAATGGCAGCATATAAAGCCAGCACCATCTCACAACAAAGAGAGAGAGAGAGGGTTGCAGATGCTAACTTGCCACATGGACTTCTTTTCCCTTGTTCCAGATAGCTTCATCTTGTTATGTTGTTGAAACCTGCTAATCATTGGTGTAATGGTAGATGTAGTTGAAGACTTATAGTTTTGTTTAGAATTTAAGATTTTCTTTTAAGGAAACTTGTAGGGAGGTGGGTGCCATTTTTGTTTGAACCTGCTTTTCTCCTGTTTATGTGTAGTTAGGGAGAAAGGGAACTTAATTTGTTATTTATTTGTTTTTCTTTAACGTTTAGGTAAGTTATGGTTAAAACTGAGTTACAAACCTTTTTGTTTGTTTTGTTGGCCTTTGCCCCCTCCTGAAGTTTGTTTCCTCTTATCTTTTTCTTTTGATTCAATAAATACTTTTTTTTTTAAGCTCATTAGGTTTGGATGTGTGTTACTGGGGCAGGAGTCAAGAAGTTCCTGTGATCTCTCTCTCCAAAACTTTGTTACTGCTATGCCTAATACCCCTAGACTAAAAGAAATAGAAGGCTAGCACGTAACAAGTGGGGGCTCGTCCTTTCATGTGAAAGTGTACCGCGTTGTAATTGTAAGTATCTGCTCATTTTTTTTTCTCTCTTCTGTTTGGCTGTTTTCTTTTTGGTGAGGAGGAAAGGCTCCTGTGGTAGTGAGAACTATGGAATTTGATTTGATGTCATTTACTATTTCTCCTACCATAGAGGTTTTTGAAAGCTGCAGAAGGGCAGATTTGCTGTTGATTGCAGATTTCTTTAATGTTGAGGTTCCGAGGCAGGCTACTAAACAAGTAATTAAAGATCACTTGCGGGGAAAGCTGGTTGATGATGGAGTTTTACCAGATTACTCTGCTGTCAGTGCTGAGGAACAACCTGGGAACACAGCAGAGGCTGTGTCGGGTGAGGTTTTTCCTGGGCTGGCAGCTGAGTCTCTGAGTGAAGCGATGCTAGCTGTAAAATTGAAGGAGTTAGATCTGGAGATAAAAAAGCAGGACTGTGAAGAGCAAAAGATCAGGCTTCGTACTATATAGGCACAAGCAGAGAGGGACATTAAGATGCGTCCGTTAGATTTGCGTGCTCAGGAGTTGAATCGAAAACCGGTTCCTATGCCTCGCTCTAGACTCCCCTCTGCTGTATCGCCCGTCGCTTCACCTGCTGCTTTTGTACCTCAAGTTATGGATAATGCGACTTCTGAGGCAGATTTTGATGTTGGCAAGTATCTTAAACTTGTACCACCGTTTAGAGAAGTGGAAGTGGATTCTTATTTCGTTGCTTTTGAACGGGTCGCTACGAAATTGCGGTGGCCGAAAGACGTGTGGGCTCTGCTATTGCAGTGCAGTCTTTCTGGTAAAGCGCAAGAGGTTTGCTCTGCCTTACCAATAGATCAGTCCCTTGATTATGATATAGTGAAATCTGCTGTTCTGTGAGCGTTCGAGTTGGTGCCTGAGGCATACCGTCAAAAATTTAGGTCACATTCGAAAACAGCCAAACAGACGTATGTTGAGTTCGCAAGGGAGAAGAAAACCCTTTTCGAGAAATGGTGTCTTTCCAGTGGGATCATGACTCTTGATCAGCTTCAAGAGCTGCTCTTGCTGGAAGACTTCAAAAGTTGTATTCCGGAGAATGTTGTTGTTCATTTAAATGAGCAGAAAGTTGCAAACCTTTCCGATGCCGCGGTTTTAGCCGATGAGTTTGTGTTAACACATCGGACTGTGTTTCCCCCCGCACGTCGTGTTAGTGTGTTCCCTTCCACTTGTGAAGTATCTGATAGGGAAGCGACACGTGTTTTCTCACGCATTGGTAAAGGTGAGACTCAGTCAAATGCGCGCCGTAAGAATGCTTCAAATGATAAACGAGTTTGTTTTTACTGTCTCGACAGCAGTCATTTAATTTCTGACTGTAAGGCGTGGAAGCAAAAGAACTCTGCTTCCAAATCTAAAAGTGTTGCACTCATACACCCTGTATGCGAGGAAAGTCACACGACTGCTTTGTCCTATCAGCCTTTTCTACTGACTGGTTCAGTGTCGGTCTCAGTTGATTCTGAGTGTAAACCTGTCACCATTTTGCGAGACACTGGGTCATTTCATTCATTTATCTTAGAAGAATTATTGCCCCGGTCTACCGAGACTTATTCTGGTACAGACGTGCTTATACGTGGAATTGGAATGCAGTGTATAAATGTTCCGCTTCACAATGTTTACTTGAAATCAGACCTTGTAACGGGTACTGTAAAACGTGGTGTACGTTCTCAGTTACCTGTTGAGGGTGTGGGCGTTATTCTCGCAAATGACCTCGCTGGGGGCGAAGTTTTTCCCTGTCCAATTGTGGTCCATACCCCTAAATTGTGCGAGCAACCTGACCTAGCCCGTCAATTTCCTGCAGCTTTCCCTGCGTGCGTCGTGACACGTGCCCAGTCGGCTAAATTTAGAGACATGGTGGATCTCTCTGAATCGTTTTTGGTGGCGCGTGATGAAATTGTGGAAGATAAGATGGCAGTAGAGCCCGAAGTTTGCCCTAATACCGAGAACGCAGTTACAGTTCCTTTAAAAGTTGGTAGGGAACAATTGGCTGTTGCACAGAAATTAGACCCCTCATTGGTGAAATGTATTGAAGCTGCTGTCCCCCTTAGTCAAGTGTCTAATGTTAAGGTAGCTTATTTCTGGGAAGATACAGTGCTCATGCGTAAGTGGAGGCATGAAGCTCACGAGGATTCGCAAGAATCGATCCAAATCGTATTGCCAGCTGATTATCGAGAGCAGGTGTTAAAACTGGGTCATGAACATGTGCTATCAGGGCATTTGGGTGTCACAAAAACTTTTCGCAGAGTTTCCCGGTACTTTTATTGGCCTGGATTAAAGTCAGATGTGTCTAACTTTTGTAGATCGTGTCCTGTATGCCAATTGGCTGGGAAGCCCAATACAAATATACCAGTTGCCCTTTTGCAGCCGATACCGGTTATGAGAGAACCTTTTGAGCGACTTCTTGTGGACTGTGTGGGTCCTGTTCCAAAATCCAAGTCGGGACACGAATATATTTTGACAATCCTGTGTACCGCAACACGATTCCCAGAAGCGATACCTTTACGTTCGATTAGAGCCCAAGTGGTAATTAAAGAGTTGGTGAAGTTCTGCACTACCTTTGGTCTGCCTCGTGTTGTGCAAACTGATCAAGGGTCTAACTTTACATCAAAGGCATTCACTCAGACCCTTGCTGAATTAGGGGTTAAACATCAGCTCTCAAGTGCGTACCACCCTGAGTCGCAGGGCGCACTTGAAAGATTTCATCAAACCCTTAAATCAATGTTGCGCTCTTATTGCTTAGCCAGTGGGAAGGATTGGGCTGAGGGTCTTCCATACCTTCTGTTTGCTGTCCGTGAAGCAGAGCAAGAGAGTATTGGGTTTAGTCCCGCTGACCTTGTTTTTGGGCACACTGTGCGTGGTCCTCTGAAGTTGCTAAGTGAGCAATTATTAGCTAAAGCCTCCTCTCCTGTGACTGTACTTGACTATGTCAGCACTATTTGTGAGCGATTGCATAAGGCCTGCGAGCTTGCTAGAGAACACTTGGTTACAGCTCAGTCAAAAATGAAGACCCGCTACGATAAGAGAAGCATGAGTCGTAGTTTTCAACCGGGTGATAGTGTTCTTGTTCTCTTGCCTGATCCGGGTTCTGTGTTCCAAGCTAAATTTTCGGGTCCTTATGAAGTCAAAGAAAAGCTCAGTGACACCAATTATGTCATTCACACTCCTGATCGCAGGCGAAAGACCCGTGTATGCCATATAAATATGCTGAAGCAGTTTATAGTGCGTGGTGAGAAATGTGTTTCTTCCCTTGTTCCATCTGTGGCTGTTGCTACTGCTGGTGTGATTCCAGAGGAAGAGCCGTTTGGAAAGGATGCACAAGTTGTAGCTAAACAGCTTCAAAACTCTGCCATATTGAGTGACCTGCAGAGTTTTCTTGTACACCTGACAAAAGAACAGAGTGAGCAGATTTTTCGAATGGTTCAGGACTATCCTTCAATCTTTTCTGACGTGCCTGGTAGAACAACCATGTTAAAACATGACATTGATGTGTGTGAATCTCTTCCAGTTAAGCAACATCCTTATAGAGTAAACCCTAAAAAGCGTGACATAATGAGATCTGAGGTGGAGTACATGCTGCAGCATGGAATAGCTGTGCATAGTCAAAGTCCATGGAGTTCGCCCTGTTTGTTAGTGCCCAAATCCGACGGCTCTTATCGTTTCTGTACAGACTATCGTAAGGTTAACTCCTTAACAAAACCTGACTCCTTCCCTCTGCCTAGACTGGAAGACTGTGTTGACAGGGTAGGCTCTGCTAGGTATGTCACAAAATTAGACCTGTTAAAGGGTTATTGGCAAGTCCCCCTAACTTCAAGGGCATCTGAGATCTCTGCCTTTGTCACTCCCGAACACTTCCTGCAATATGAGGTTTTAGCTTTCGGCATGAGAAATGCTCCTGCCACCTTCCAGCGCCTTGTGCAGGTAGTTTTAACAGGAGTGCCAAATTGTGACGCTTACTTGGATGACTTGGTCATCTATTCAAAAACTTGGGAAGATCACGTCAAAACTCTGGAGTTAGTATTCAGTCGCTTGGCGGCTGCCTCCTTAACCTTGAATCTTGCCAAATGTGAGATAGGAAAAGCTGTGGTAACCTATCTGGGGAAACAAGTTGGCCAGGGTTGTGTCAAGCCAGTTGAGGCCAAGGTTGCTGCCATACTTGAGTTTCCGACACCCCGTAACAAGCGTGAGTTACGCCGATTCTTGGGTATGAGTGGGTACTATCGGGGATTTTGCTGTAATTTCTCCACTGTTGTGTCACCCCTCACGGACCTTCTCAGTACTACAAAGAGTTTTAAGTGGAGCATTGAGTGTGATAATGCTTTTAAGGCTGCAAAAGATCTCCTTTGCCATGCCCCAGTGTTGTCTGCCCCTAATTTTGATCTGCCTTTCAAACTCCAAGTAGATGCCAGTGGCACTGGTGCCGGGGGAGTCCTGTTGCAGGAGGACTCCCATGGGATTGACCACCCTATCTGCTACTTCTCAAAGAAGTTCTCGAAATGCCAGCAACGCTACAGCACGATTGAAAAGGAGGCCCTTGCTTTGCTTCTAGCTCTTCAGCATTTCGAGGTTTATTTAGGAAGTAGTGCCATACCTATCGATGTGTACACTGACCATAACCCACTGATTTTTCTCTCCCGCATGTCCAACTCCAATCAGCGTTTGATGCGTTGGGCCCTAATTGTCCAGGAGTATAACCTTAATCTCCAACACATCCGTGGAAAAGACAATGTGGTGGCGGATGCACTCCCTAGAACTGCAGATGTGGAGACTTAAGTGGGTTGGTTAATCAAGTCAGGTCTGAGTTGCACTGCTATTGGAGTTCTATGAGTAGTTTATTTTTACAATCTGTGGGTTGTAAAAATTTAATGTTGGGGGTGTTGCGTCCTAAGACGTTTTTTTTTTTTTATTTGTAATCATTTTATGTGTTTTGTGGTGTGTTTTTTCTTTTGTTTCTCCCTATGTCTACTGCCGTGATTGGGATCACCTGTTGCTGATTTGCTGCCCATTAACCTCAGCTCCACTGATTGGCTGCAGCCGGGAGAATGGCAGCATATAAAGCCAGCACCATCTCACAACAAAGAGAGAGAGAGAGGGTTGCAGATGCTAACTTGCCACATGGACTTCTTTTCCCTTGTTCCAGATAGCTTCATCTTGTTATGTTGTTGAAACCTGCTAATCATTGGTGTAATGGTAGATGTAGTTGAAGACTTATAGTTTTGTTTAGAATTTAAGATTTTCTTTTAAGGAAACTTGTAGGGAGGTGGGTGCCATTTTTGTTTGAACCTGCTTTTCTCCTGTTTGTGTAGTTAGGGAGAAAGGGAACTTAATTTGTTATTTATTTGTTTTTCTTTAACGTTTAGGTAAGTTATGGTTAAAACTGAGTTACAAACCTTTTTGTTTGTTTTGTTGGCCTTTGCCCCCTCCTGAAGTTTGTTTCCTCTTATCTTTTTCTTTTGATTCAATAAATACTTTTTTTTAAGCTCATTAGGTTTGGATGTGTGTTACTGGGGCAGGAGTCAAGAAGTTCCTGTGCTCTCTCTCTCCAAAACTTTGTTACTGCTATGCCTAATACCCCTAGACTAAAAGAAATAGAAGGCTAGCATGTAACAGATGGAAAACTGATATTGATATTGTATATTGAACTGATATAAACTGAAAACTGGTATCCCGTCATTCGGATGAGACGTAAAACCGAGGTCCTGACTCTCTGTGGTCATTAAAAATCCCATGGCATTTCTCGCAAAGAGTAGGGGTGTTACCCCGGTGTCCTGGCCACATTCCACCCATTGGCCCTTACCAATCATGGGCTCCTGATAATCCCCTTACATTGAATTGGCTCTATCACTCTCTCTCCTCTCCACCTATAGCTGGTGTGTGGTGAGCGCACTGGCGCTATTGTGGATGCTGCACACTGGTGGTGGTTGAGAAGAGATCCCCTGATATGATTGTAAAGCGCTTTGGGTGTACAGTAGTACATATTAAAGCGCTATATAAATGCCTTATTCTATATTATTATTATTTTTTTAATTTTGACATGTATATATTATTCTAATGAAAATAATAATAGTAAAAAAAATTGTGTAGCCTACATCATTTATTATTTTGTGGAAGTTCCATAGACAAGAAGACTTTTTGGATGTTACTTGAAAACAACACACACACACACACACACACACACACACACAACCACAACCCTTCAAACAGCAAGATTTAAAACTTTTTTGAGCCAAACACTTTTATCTAGTTTGAAAATAAATTAGCTCAGTCCGAGATTTATTTGTAACATATTTAGATATGAGTTTGGACGATGATACGTAATTCATCATATTAGAGCAAATGTAACTAGATTAAAAAGTTCGTCGAGACAAACTTTAAGTTGGCTTGAGAAAGCTGGACCAGAAAGTTTAAAGAAGTTTAAAATAGTTTGGAGTTTAAATTAGTTTAAAGTTTAAAGTAGTTTAAAGTTTAAATTAGTTTGAAGTATAAAGTAGTTTAAAGTTTAAAGTAGTTTAAAGTTTAAAGTAGTTTAAAGTTTAAAGTAGTTTAAAGTTTAAAGTAGTTTAAAGTTTAAAGTAGTTTAAAGTTTAAAGTAGTTTAAAGTTTAAAGTAGTTTAAAGTTTAAATTAGTTTGAAGTTTAAATTAGCTTAAAGTTTAAATTAGCTTAAAGTTTAAATTAGTTTGAAGTTTAAATTAGTTTAAAGTTTAAATTAGTTTAAAGTTTAAATTAGTTTAAAGTTTAAATTAGTTTAAAGTTTAAATTAGTTTAAAGTTTAAATTAGTTTAAAGTTTAAATTAGTTTAAAGTTTAAATTAGTTTAAAGTTTAAATTAGTTTAAAGTTTAAATTAGTTTAAAGTTTAAATTTGTTTAAAGTTTAAATTTGTTTAAAGTTTAAATTTGTTTAAAGTTTAAATTTGTTTAAAGTTTAAATTTGTTTAAAGTTTAAATTTGTTTAAAGTTTAAATTTGTTTAAAGTTTAAATTTGTTTAAAGTTTAAATTAGTTTGAAGTTTAAAGTAGTTTAAAGTTTAAATTAGGTAGTTTAAAGTTAAAAAGTTGTTGGGGGTTTTCTAGTGGGTTGCTAAGGTGTTCTCGGTGGTTGCTAGGCGGTTCCTAGGGTGTTCTGGGTGGTTGCTATGCTGTTGCTAAGCGGTTGCTAAGGTATTTTGGGTGGTTGCTAGGGTGTTCTGGGTGGTTGCTAAGGTCTTTTTGGGTGGTTGCTAGGGTGTTCTAGGTGGTTGCTATGGTGTTGCTAGACGGTTGCTAAGGTATTTTGGGTGGTTGCTAGGCGGTTGCTATGGTGTTGCTAGGCGGTTGCTAAGGTATTTTGGGTGGTTGCTAGGATGTTGCTAGGCGGTTGCTAGGGTGTTCTGGGTGGTTGCTAGGCGGTTGCTAGGCGGTTGCTAGGGTGTTCTGGGTGGTTGCTAGGCGGTTGCTAGGGTGTTCTGGGTGGTTGCTATGGTGTTGCTAGGTGGTTGTTAGGGTATTCTGGGTGGTTGCTAGGCGGTTGCTAGGCGGTTGCTAGGGTGTTCTGGGTGGTTGCTAGGGTGTTCTGGGTGGTTGCTATGGTGTTGCTATTGTGTTGCTAGGGTATTCTGGGTGGTTGCTAGGCGGTTGCTAGGGTGTTCTGGGTGGTTGCTATGGTGTTGCTAGGCGGTTGCTAAGGTATTCAGGGCGGTTGATATGGTGGTACTAGGTGGTTGGTAGTTGTCACAGATGGTTACTATGGAGTTTTTATAGAGTTCTTAGCATGATCTTGGCATGATTTAGCACTTAACTAATCGCTATTAGCATGTAGCTATTCACTGCTAGCATGTGTAGCATGTTGGAAGTGCTGTTTGCTAGCATGAGTCAAAAGAGCCAAGCCTCATCTCTATAAGATGTTCTGATACAGAGATATAGGTCTTGCAAAACGGTTGCTAGGGTACTCAAGTTTGGTTGCTATGGAGTTGCTTGGGAGCTGGAAGCTTTAAACTTAAGAAGTTTAAAGTGGTTTGAAGTTTAAAGTAGTTTACGAGTTTTGAGTTTACAAGTTTACAAGTTTAAATGAGTTTAGAGTGTATGTGTGTGTGTGTGTGCGCACACACACACACACACACACACTCAGAGTTTATGAGTTTAGAGTTTATAAGTCTATAAATTGATGAGTTTATAAGTGTAAGAGTTTTTGAGTTTAGAGTTTATAAGTTTTAAATGAGTTTAGAGTTTATAAGTTTAAATGAGTTTAGACTTTATAAGTTTAAATGAGTTTAAGAGTTCAGAGTTTATTAATTTATGAGTTAAAGAGTTCATAAGTCTATGAATTCATGAGTTTATAAGTTAATTAGTTTATAAGTGTATGAGTTTAGAGTTTATTAGTTTAAATGAGTCTCATTGGCTAATATAGTATATAGAACGGCAGTTTGGTTTAGTCTTCAAGGTATTTAGATTTGAATTTTCGTCGGTTGGTGAGTTTGAATCTGGATTTGAAATTTTTAGAACTCCCCAATGTAAGTCAATGGGAGTTTTTCCGAGTTTTGATCGGCATTTTTAGGAAAACCGTAAGTCCGATCAGTCTAAAAAGATATAGCAACTAACTTCAGAACAGTTTGAAGGTCTGAGCCGAGTTTGGAGTATGTAGAGTTAAAGCTCTAGGATGAGTTTGAGTCAACAGTTTTTAACAGAAGAATAATAATAACTAGATTAAAAAGTTCGTCGAGACAAACTTTAAGTTGGCTTGAGAAAGCCGGACCAGAAAGTTTAAAGAAGTTTAAAATAGTTTGGAGTTTAAATTAGTTTAAAGTTTAAAGTAGTTTAAAGTTTAAATTAGTTTGAAGTATAAAGTAGTTTAAAGTTTAAATTAGTTTGAAGTTTAAAGTAGTTTAAAGTTTAAATTAGTTTGAAGTTTAAATTAGTTTGAAGTGTAAATTAGCTTAAAGTTTAAATTAGTTTGAAGTTTAAATTAGTTTAAAGTTTAAATTTGTTTAAAGTTTAAATTAGTTTGAAGTTTAAAGTAGTTTAAAGTTTAAATTAGGTAGTTTAAAGTTAAAAAGTTGTTGGGGGTTTTCTAGTGGGTTGCTAAGGTGTTCTCGGTGGTTGCTAGGCGGTTCCTAGGGTGTTCTGGGTGGTTGCTATGCTGTTGCTAAGCGGTTGCTAGGGTATTTTGGGTGGTTGCTAGGGTGTTCTGGGTGGTTGCTAAGGTCTTTTTGGGTGGTTGCTAGACGGTTGCTAGGGTGTTCTAGGTGGTTTCTATGGTGTTGCTAGACGGTTGCTAAGGTATTTTGGGTGGTTGCTAGGCGATTGCTAGGGTGTTCTGTGTGGTTGCTATGGTGTTGCTAGGCGGTTGCTAAGGTATTTTGGGTGGTTGCTAGGATGTTGCTAGGCGGTTGCTAGGGTGTTCTGGGTGGTTGCTAGGCGGTTGCTAGGGTGTTCTGGGTGGTTGCTATGGTGTTGCTAGGTGGTTGCTAGGGTATTCTGGGTGGTTGCTAGGCGGTTGCTAGGGTGTTCTGGGTGGTTGCTATGGTGTTGCTATGGTGTTGCTAGGGTATTATGGGTGGTTGCTAGGCGGTTGCTAGGGTGTTCTGGGTGGTTGCTATGGTGTTGCTAGGCGGTTGCTAAGGTATTCAGGGCGGTTGATATGGTGTTACTAGGTGGTTGGTAGTTGTCACAGATGGTTACTATGGAGTTTTTATAGAGTTCTTAGCATGATCTTGGCATGATTTAGCACTTAACTAATCGCTATTAGCATGTAGCTATTCACTGCTAGCATGTGTAGCATGTTGGAAGTGCTGTTTGCTAGCATGAGTCAAAAGAGCCAAGCCTCATCTCTATATGATGTTCTGATACAGAGATATAGGTCTTGCAAAACGGTTGCTAGGGTACTCAAGTTTGGTTGCTATGGAGTTGCTTGGGAGCTGGAAGCTTTAAACTTAAGAAGTTTAAAGTGGTTTGAAGTTTAAAGTAGTTCACGAGTTTTGAGTTTATAAGTTTACAAGTTTAAATGAGTTTAGAGTGTGTGTGTGTGTGTGTATGTGTGTGTTCACACACACACACACACACACACACACACTCAGAGTTTATGAGTTTAGAGTTTATAAGTCTATAAATTGATGAGTTTATAAGTGTAAGAGTTTTTGAGTTTAGAGTTTATAAGTTTTAAATGAGTTTAGAGTTTATAAGTTTAAATGAGTTTAGACTATAAATTTAAATGAGTTTAAGAGTTCAGAGTTTATTAATTTATGAGTTAAAGAGTTCATAAGTCTATGAATTCATGAGTTTATAAGTTAATTAGTTTATAAGTGTATGAGTTTAGAGTTTATTAGTTTAAATGAGTCTCATTGGCTAATATAGTATATAGAACGGCAGTTTGGTTTAGTCTTCAAGGTATTTTGATTTGAATTTTCGTCGGTTGGTGAGTTTGAATCTAAATTTGAATTTTTTAGAACTCCCCAGTGTAAGTCAATGGGAGTTTTTCCGAGTTTTGATCGTCATTTTTAGGAAAACCGTAAGTCCGATCAGTCTAAAAAGATATAGCAACTAACTTCAGATCAGTTTGAGTGTCTGAGCCGAGTTTGGAGTGTGTAGAGTTAAAGCTCTAGGACGAGTTTGAGTCAACAGTTTTTAACAGAATAATAATAATAATAATAATAATAATAAGTTTAAGTACAATATCAGTAAGTTGGCTCTCTCAAGCCAACTTAACTAGAATGTACATTTCCTGAAGAAAATGTGAAATGGTGCTTGCAGTGGCAAAATTCGGCACGGTTGCTAGGGTGCAGTTAGCTAATTTTTAGCAAGATGATAACATGATAAGCATATGACTAATATAATGCATGGTTGCTAGGCGGTTGCTAGGGTGTTCTGGGTGGTTTCTAGGTGGTAGCTAGGGTGTTCTAGGTGGTTGGTATGGTGTTGCTAGGGTGTTCTGGGTGGTTGCTAGGGCGTTGCTAGGGTGTTCTGGGTGGTTGCTAGGTGGTTGCTAGGGTATTCTTAGTGGTTGCTAGGGCGTTGCTAGGTGGTTGCTAGGGTATTCTGTGTGGTTGCTATGGTGTTGCTAGGCGGTTGCTAGGGTATTCTGGGTGGTTGCTATGCGGTTGCTAGGGTATTCTTGGTGGTTGCTAGGGCATTGCTAGGCGGTTGCTAGGGTGTTCTGGGTGGTTGCTATGGTGTTGCTAGGCGGTTGCTAGGGTATTCTGGGCGGTTGCTAGGGTATTCTTGGTGGTTGCTAGGGCGTTGCTAGGCAGTTGCTAGGGTGTTCTGGGTGGTTGCTATGGTGTTGCTAGGCAGTTGCTAGGGTATTCTGGGTGGTTGCTAGGGCGTTGCTAGGCAGTTGCTAGGGTATTCTGAGTGGTTGCTATGGTGTTGCTAGGCGGTTGCTAGGGTGTTCTGGGTGGTTGCTATGGTGTTGCTAGGCAGTTGCTAGGGTATTCTGGGTGGTTGCTAGGCAGTTGCTAGGCAGTTGCTAGGCAGTTGCTAGGGTGTTCAGGGCGGTTGCTAGGGTATTATGGGTGGTTACTATGGTGTTACTAAGTGGTTGGTAGTTGTCACTGATGATTACTATTGCAGTTCTTAGCATTTTCTTGGCATGATTTAGCATTTACCTAATCACTATTAGCATGTAGCTATTCACAGCTAGCATGTGTAGCATGTTGGAATTCCTCCTTGCTAGTATGAGTCAAAAGAGCCAACCCCCATCTCTATACGATGTTCTGATGCAGAGAAATAGGTCTTGCAAAATGGTTGCTAAGGTACTTTGTTTGGTTGCTAGGGAATGGCTTGGCAGCTGCCAATCATGAAACTCTAAAGGCTGCTTGTCAGTATGAATGATATAAACCAACTCCCGTTCCTCTGTGACATTTAAAATGAAAGACATCCCTCTATGGACTTTGGTTGCTAAGGTGCTTGACAATGGTTGCTAGGGCGGGGCTAGCAAGTGTTGTGGTGTCTCATGAATGGCTGTTTGCTGCCCTGAGTCAAACTTGTCTTAACCCCATCTCTTTATGATGTTCTGATGCAGAGATATAGGTCTTGTAAAATGGTTGCTAGGGTACTCTGTTTGGTTGCTATGGAGTTGCTTGGCAGCTGCCAATGATGAAACTGCAAAGGCTTCTTGTCACTATGAATGATATAAACCAACTCCCATGCCTCTGTGACATTCAGAATGGAAGATATCCCTCTTTGGATTTTGGTTGCTAAGGTGTTCGACAATGGTTGCTAGGGAGGGGCTAGGAAGTGTTGAGGTGATTCATGATTGGCTGTTTGCTGCCCTGAGTCAACTGAGACCACCCCCATGTTTCTATGACAATTCAGTCTGGAGATATCCCTTTGATCTCTTTCAATTGAAGTCTATGGGACTTGTTGCTAAGGTGCTCTAAATGGTTGCTAGGGCGTGGCTTGATAGCTTCACAATTATCCTTAGAGACTGACTGGTCGTCTGAGTAAAATGAGCCCGCCCCCTTGTCTCTATGACACTGTGATCCAGAGCTACGTTCAATACAAAATCCCTATGCAATGTGTAGGACGGCCCATTTCATGGGCCGTCCTACACCATTGTATGTCAATGGGAAACTTTGGGACGCTCCTGCCCCCCAGGGGTGCAACTTTTACCCCATTGTGAGGTATGTTCTTACAGAGCCTGTCAGCCTCTTCAAATGTGGCAAATCACATGTTTCTCCGAAATCCTCGCTCAGAGCTACGAGTGGTCAAAGTTCGTCGCAATGTTAAGTCAATGGGACTTTTTTGGCCGCTTTTTCACCCCTGGGGTGAACACCGCACCCCCGATCGCTTATAAAAGTCATTGCACACCTCTCCTCAATGAGCCGGTCGATTTGACGCCTCACTCAGGGGTCTGAGACAAATGGTGCGGGGCGAGTTACGCGCCTAAATGTTGTCCAGAATAATAATAATAACTAGAATGTACATTTCCTGAAGAAAATGTGAAATGGTGCTTGCAGTGGCAAAATTCGCCACTCGGTTGCTAGAGTGTGGTACATGATTGCATACGAGCCAACAAACATGTTTGTACAATGTTCTGGTGCTGAGATATGGCTTATTCATGTTGTTCAGGTGGTTGCTAGGGTGTTGCTAGGGTGTTCTGTGTGGTTGCTAAGGCTTTGCTAGGTGGTTGCTAGGTTGTTCTGGGTGGTTGCTATGGTGTTCTGGGTGGTTGCTAGGCGGTTGCTAGGTAGTTGTTAAGGGGTTCTGGGTGGTTGCTAGGCAGTTGCTAAGGTGTCCTGGGTGGTTGCTAGGCGGTTTCTAGGGTATTCTTGGTGGTTGCTAGGGCGTTGCTAGGTGGTTGCTAGGGTGTTCTGGGTGGTTGCTATAGTGTTGCTAGGCAGTTGCTATGGTATTCTGGGTGGATGCTAAGGTGTTGCTAGGCGGTTGCTAGGGTATTTTGGGTGGTTGCTAGGGTGTTCTGAGTGGTTGCTAAGGTGTTGCTAGGCAGTTGCTATGGTATTCTGGGTGGTTGCTAGGCGGTTGCTTTTCAGTTGCTAAGGGGTTCTGGGTGGTTGCTAGGCGGTTGCTAGGCAGTTGCTAAGGTGTTCTGGGTGGTTGCTAGGCGGTTGCTAGGGTATTCTTGGTGGTTGCTAGGGTGTTGCTAGGTGGTTGCTAGGGTGTTCTGGGTGGTTGCTAGGGTGTTCTGGGTGGTTGCTATGGTGTTGCTAGGCAGTTGCTATGGTATTCTGGGTGGATACTAGGGTGTTGCTAGGCAGTTGCTAGGGTGTCCTGAGTGGTTGCTAAGGTGTTGCTAGGCGGTTGCTAGGGTATTCTGTGTGGTTGCTAGGGCGTTGCTAGGCAGTTGCTAAGGTGTTCTGAGTGGTTGCTAAGGTGTTGCTAGGCGGTTGCTAGGGTATTTTGGGTGGTTGCTAGGGCGTTGCTAGGCAGTTGCTAGGGTATTCTGGGGGTTGCTATGGCGTTGCTAGGCAGTTGCTAGGGTATTCTGGATGGTTGCTAGGGTGTTGCTATGGTGTTGCTAGGGTATTCTTGGTGGTTGCTATGGTGTTGCTGGGCAGTTGCTAAGGTGTTCTGGGTGGTTGCTAGGCGGTTGCTAGGGTATTCTCGGTGGTTGCTAGGGCGTTGCTAGGTGGTTGCTAGGGTGTTGTGGGTGCTTGCTATGGTGTTTCTAGGCAGTTGCTATGGTATTCTGGGTGGACGCTAGGGCGTTGCTAGGCAGTTGCTAGGGTGTTCTAGGTGCTTGCTAGGTGTTCTGGGTGGTTGCTAGGCAGTTGCTAGGGTGTTCTGGGTGGTTGCTAGAGTTTTTTGGTGGTTACTAGAGCGTTTCTAGATGTTGCTAGGGTGTTCAGGGTGGTTGCTAAGGTATTTTTGTTAGTTGCTATGGTGTTACTAGGTGGTTGGTAGTTGTCAAATATGGTTACTATGGAGTTTTTATAGAGTTCTTAAACTCTTTAATAACGAGTGCCTTCAGTACGGCACGGGCCTGCGGCCTCGTGCCTATGGCCGAATAGGCACAAGCATGGAGCGATATCGCAAGGCCATGAGAGTAAAATTGCTTTAAAAAATAATAAAAAAAAAAAAATGTTTTTTTTTTTTTTAGGGTGGTTGCTAGGGAGCTCTTAGTGGTTGCTAGGGTGCTGAAACTGGTTGCTAGGGTGTGGCTATGAAGATTTTAGGCCATTACTTATTGGCTGCTTGATAATATAAATCCTCTGAGGGAGAGAGAGAGGGAGAGACGCAGGGCTGTCAGGCCCTTTTGAGTTTGTGTGTGTGAAAATGTCGGTTGGGATTCAAATATTTTTAGAACTCCCAATGTAAAGTCAATGGGGACTTTTTTGGCCGCTTTTTCGTCCGCTGTGCGAACATCGTACACCCGATCGCTTAGAAAAGTCATAGCACACCTCTCCTCAATGAGCCGCTCGTTTTGACGCCTCACTCAGGGGTCTGTGACAAACGGCGCGGGGCGCATTACGCGCCAAACTTTTGTCCAGAACAATAAGAAGAAGAAGAAGAATAAGTATGAGCAATAACAATAGTGATGCCTTGCTTTCAGCAAGCACCACTAATAAGAAGAAGAACTAGAATGTACATTTGCTGAAGAAAATGTGAAGTGGTGCTTGCAGTGGCAAAATTCGCCACTGGGCAGATGCTAACACAATTGACATGTTGTGATACCATGATATACCACATTTTAGCATTATTTACCACGATTTACCATGTTTCTAAGATGATTTACTACGATTTACCACATTCCAGCATGATTTACTATGATTAACATGTTGTTAGAATGATGCTAGCAGGATTAGCATGTTGTTAGCATGATTAGCATGTTGGTTGGATGATGCTAGCATGATTAGCATGTTGCTAGCATGCTTTTAACAAGATGCTAGCATGATTAGCATGTTGCTAGCATGCTTTTAACAAGATGCTAACATGATTAGCATGTTGCTAGCATGATTAGCATGTTGCTAGCATGATGCTAGCTTGATTAGCATGTTGCTAGCATAATGCTAGCATGATTAGGATGTTGCTAGCATTATGCTAGCTTGATTAGCATGTTGTTAGCATGATGCTAGCTTTATTAGCATGTTGGTAGCCTAATGCTAGCATGATTAGCATGTTGCTAGCATTATGCTAGCTTGATTAGCATTATGCTAGCTTGATTAGCATGTTGCTAGCATGATTAGCATGTTGCTAGCATGATGCTAGCTTGATTAGCCTGTTGCTAGCATAATGCTAGCATGATTAGCATGTTGCTAGCATGATGCTAGCTTGATTAGCATGATGCTAGCATTATGCTAGCTTGATTAGCATGTTGTTAGCATGATGTTAGCTTTATTAGCATGTTGGTAGCATAATGCTAGCATGATTAGCATGTTGCTAGCATGATGCTAGCTTGATTAGCATGTTGCTAGCATGATTAGCATGTTGCTAACATGATGCTAGCTTGATTAGCATGTTGCTAGCATGATGCTAGCTTGATTAGCATGTTGTCAGCATGTTTTTAGCAAGATGCTGTTGCCAGGTGGTTGCTAGGGTGTTCTGGGTGGTTGCTATGGTGTTGCTAGGCAGTTGCTAAGGTGTTCTGGGTGGTTGCTAGGCAGTTGCTAGGGTATTCTTGGTGGTTTCTAGGCAGTTGCTAGGGTATTCTTGGTGGTTGCTAGGGCGTTGCTAGGTGGTTGCTAGGGTGTTCTGGGTGGTTGCTATGGTGTTGCTAGGCAGTTGCTATGGTATTCTGGGTGGATACTAGGGCATTGCTAGGCAGTTGCTAGGGTGTTCTGGTTGGTTGCTAGGTGTTCTGGGTGGTTGCTAGGCAGTTGCTAGGTGTTCTAGGTGGTTGCTAGGCAGTTGCTAGGGTGTTCTGGGTGCTTGCTAGAGCTTTTTTGTGGTTACTAGAGCATTTCTAGACGTTGCTAGGGTGTTCAGGGTGGTTGCTAAGGTGTTTTTGTTAGTTGCTATGGTGTTACTAGGTGGTTGGTAGTTGTCAAATATGGTTACTATGGAGTTTTTATAGAGTTCTTAAAATCTTTAATAACGAGTGCCTTTTGTACAGCACTCGGCCTGCGGCCTCGTGCCTATGGCCGAATAGGCACAAGCATGGAGCAATATCGCAAGGCCACGAGAGTAAAATTGCTTTAAAAAATATTTAAAAAATAAAAAAATGTTTTTTTTTGGTTTAGGGTGGTTGCTAGGGAGCTCTTAGTGGTTGCTAGGGTGCTGAAACTGGTTGCTAGGGTGTGGCTATGAAGATTTTGGGCCATAACTTATTGGCTGCTTGATAATATAAATCCTCTGAGGGAGAGAGAGAGGGAGAGACGCAGGGGTGTCAGGCCCTTTGGAGTGGTGTGTGTGTGAAATCGTCGGTTGGGATTCAAATATTTTTAGAACTCCCAATGTAAAGTCAATGGGACTTTTTTGGCCGCTTTTTCGTCCGCTGTGCGAACATCGTACACCCGATCGCTTAGAAAAGTCATAGCACACCTCTCCTCAATGAGCCGCTCGATTTGACGCCTCACTCAGGGGTCTGAGACAAACGGTGCGGGGCGAGTTTCGCGCCAAACTTTTGTGTGGAAGAATAATAAAAATTATAAAAAGAACTAGAATGTACATTTCCTGAAGAAAATGTGAAATGGTGGTTGCAGTGGCAAAACTCTCCACTCGGTTGCTAGGGTGTTGTACATGATTGCATACGAGCCAACAACCATGTCTGTACGATGTTGGGGAGCTGAAATATAGGTTCTATATGTTGCAATATGGTTTATATGTGGCTCTAAACGGTTGCTAGGGTGTTCTGGGTGGTTGCTATGGTGTTGCTAGGCGGTTGCTAGGGTAATCTGGGTGGTTGCTAGGGTGTTCTGGGAGGTTGCTAGGGCGTTGCTAGGCGGTTGCTATGGTGTTCTGGGTGGTTGCTATGGTGTTGCTAGGTGGTTGCTAGGGTATTCTGGGTGGTTGCTAGGGCGTTGCTAGGGTATTCTGGGTGGTTGCTATGGTGTTGCTAGGCGGTTGCTAGGGTATTCTGGGTGGTTGCTAGGGCGTTGCTAGGCAGTTGCTTGGGTATTCTGGGTGGTTGCTAGGGCGTTGCTAGGTGGTTGCTAGGGTGTTCTGGGAGGTTGCTAGGGCGTTGCTAGGCGGTTGCTAGGGTGTTCTGGGTGGTTGTTAGGGCGTTGCTAGGCAGTTGCTAGGGTATTCTGGGTGGTTGCTATGGTGTTGCTAGGCGGTTGCTAGGATATTCTGAGTGGTTGCTAGGCGGTTGCTAGGCGGTTGCTATGGTATTCTGGGTGGTTGCTAGGGCATTCTGGGGGGTTGCTAGGCGGTTGCTAGGGTATTCTTGGTGGTTGCTAGGGCGTTGTTAGGCAGTTGCTAGGGTATTCTGGGTGGTTGCTATGGCGTTGCTAGGCAGTTGCTAGGGTGTTCTGAGTGGTTGCTATGGCGTTGCTAGGCGGTTGCGAGGGTATTCTGGGGGGTTGCTAGGCATTTGCTAGGGTATTATTGGTGGTTGCTAGGGCGTTGTTAGGCAGTTGCTAGGGTATTCTGGGTGGTTGCTATGGCGTTGCTAGGCGGTTGCTAGGGTATTCTGGGTGGTTGCTAGGCGGTTGCTAGGGTATTCTTGGTGGTTGCTAGGGCGTTGCTAGGCAGTTGCTAGGGTGTTCTGGGTGGTTGCTAGGGTGTTCTGGGTGGTTGCTAGGGCATTGCTAGGCAGTTGCTAGGGTGTTCTGGGTGGTTGCTATGGCGTTGCTAGGCGGTTGCTAGGGTATTCTGGGTGGTTGCTAGGCGGTTGCTAGGGTATTCGTGGTGGTTTCTAGGGCGTTGCTAGGCAGTTGCTAGGGTGTTCTGGGTGGTTGCTATGGTGTTGCTAGGCGATTGCTAGGGTATTCTGGGTGGTTGCTAGGCAGTTGCTAAGGTGTTCTGGGTGGTTGTTATGCGGTTGCTAGGGTATTCTTGGTGGTTGCTAGGTGGTTGCTATGGTGTTGCTAAGCAGTTTCACAGGTGTTCTGGGTGGTTGCTAGGCGGTTGCTAGGGTTTTCTTGGTGGTTGCTAGGGCGTTGCTAGGCTGTTGCTAGGGTATTCTGGGTGGTTGCTATGGTGTTGCTAGGGTATTCTGGGTGGTTGCTAGGGCGTTGTTAGGGTATTCTTGGTGGTTGCTAGGGTGTTCTGGGTGGTTGCTATGGTGTTGCTAGGCAGTTGCTATGGTATTTTGGGTGGATGCTAGGGCGTTGCTAGGCAGTTGCTAGGGTGTTCTGGGTGGTTGCTAGGCAGTTGCTAGGTGTTCTGGGGGGTTGCTAGACAGTTGCTAGGGTGTTCTGGGTGGTTGCTACGGTATTTTTGGTGGTTACTAGAGCGTTTCTAGATGTTGCTAGGGTGTTCAGGATGGTTGCTAAGGTATTTTTTTTAGTTGCTATGGTGTTACTAGGTGGTTGGTAGTTGTCAAAGATGGTTACTATGGAGTTTTTATAGAGTTATTAAAATCTTTAATAACGAGTGCCTTCAGTACAGCACTCGGCCTGCGGCCTCGTGCCTATGGCCAAATAGGCACAAGCATGGAGCAATATCGCAAGGCCACGAGTGTAATATTGCGTTAAAAAATACAAAAAAATGTAAAAAACATTTTTTTTTGGTTTAGGGTGGTTGCTAGGGAGCTCTTAGTGGTTGCTAGGGTGCTGAAACTGGTTGCTAGGGTGTGGCTATGAAGATTTTAGGCCATTACTTATTGGCTGCTTGATAATATAAATCCTCTGAGGGAGAGAGAGAGGGAGAGACGCAGGGCTGTCAGGCCCTTTGGAGTCTGTGTGTGTGAAAACGGCAGTTGGGATTCAAATGTTTTTAGAACTCCCCATGTTAAGTCAATGGGACTTTTTTGGCCGCTTTTTCGTCCGCTGTGCGAACATCGTACACCCGATCGCTTAGAAAAGTCATAGCACACCTCTCCTCAATGAGCCGGTCGATTTGACACCTCACTCAGGGGTCTGTGACAAACGGTGCGGGGCGCATTACGCGCCAAACTTTTGTGTGGAAGAATAATAATAAAAAGAATAATAAGTATGAGCAATAACAATAGTGATGCTTTCAAAAAAGCACCACTAACTAGAATGTACATTTCCTGAAGAAAATGTGAAATGGTGCTTGCAGTGGCAAAACTCTCCACTCGGTTGCTAGGGTGTTGTACATGATTGCATACGAGCCAACAACCATGTCTGTACGATGTTGTGGAGCTGAAATATGGCTTCTATATGTTGCAATATGGTTGCTAGGTGGCTCTAAATGGTTGCTAGGGTGTGAATACACAGTTACCATGGTGATATGTACAGACTGTTTTACAACTGAAACTAATGAGCCAACCCCCATCTCTATACAATATTCTGATGCAGAGATGTAGGTCTTGTAAAATGGTTGCTAGGCTACTCTGTTTGGTTGCTATGGAGTTGCTTGGCAGCTGCTGATGATGAAACTGCAAAGGCTTCTTGTCAGTATGAATGATATAAACAAACTCCCATCTCTATACGATGTTCTGATGCAGAGATATACGTTTTGCTAAACGGTTGCTAGGGTACTCTGTTTGGTTGCTAGGGAGTAGCGTGGCAGCTGCCAATCATGAAACTCCAAAGGCTGCTTGTCAGTATGAATGATATAATCCAACTCTCATGCCTCTGCGACATACAGAATGGAAGATATCCCTCTTTGGATATTGGTTGCTAGGGTACTCTGTTTGGTTGCTAGGGAGTGGCTTGTCAGCTGCCAATCATGAAACTCCAAAGGCTGCTTGTCAGTATGAATGATATAAACCAACTCCCATGCCTCTGCGACATTCAGAATGGAAGATATGCCTCTTTGGATTTTGGTTGCTAGGGTACTCTGTTTGGTTGCTATGGAGTTACTTGGCAGCTGCCAATGATGCAATTCCAAAGGCTTCTTGTCACTATGAATGATATAAACCAACTCCCATGCCTCTGTGACATTCAGAATGGAAGATATCCCTCTTTGGATTTTGGTTGCTAGGATACTCTGTTTGGTTGCTAGGGAGTGGCTTGGCAGCTGCCACTGATGAAACTGCAAAGGCTTCTTGTCATTATGAATTATATAAACCAACTCCCATGCCTCTGTGACATTCAGAATGGAAGATATCCCTCTTTGGATTGTTGTTGCTAAGGTGCTCGACAATGGTTGCTAGGGAGGGGCTAGGAAGTGTTGAGGTGATTTATGATTGGCCGTTTGCTGCCCTGAGTCAAACTTGTGTTAACCCCATCTCTTTATGATGTTCTGATGCAGAGATATAGGTCTTGCAAAATGGTTGCTAGGGTACTCTGTTTGGTTGCTAGGGAGTGGCTTGGGAGCTGCCAATCATGAAACTCCAAAGGCTGCTTGTCAGTATGTATGATATAAACCAACTCCCATGCCTCTGTGACATTCAGAATAGAAGATATCCCTCTTTGGATTGTTGTTGCTAAGGTGCTCGACAATGGTTGCTAGGGAGGGGCTAGGAAGTGTTGAGGTGATTTATGATTGGCCGTTTGCTGCCCTGAGTCAAACTTGTGTTAACCCCATCTCTTTATGATGTTCTGATGCAGAGATATAGGTCTTGCAAAATGGTTGCTAGGGTACTCTGTTTGGTTGCTAGGGAGTGGCTTGGCAGCTGCCAATCATGAAACTCCAAAGGCTGCTTGTCAGTATGTATGATATAAACCAACTCCCATGCCTCTGTGACATTCAGAATAGAAGATATCCCTCTTTGGATTGTTGTTGCTAAGGTGCTCGACAATGGTTGCTAGGGAGGGGCTAGGAAGTGTTGAGGTGATTTATGATTGGCCGTTTGCTGCCCTGAGTCAAACTTGTGTTAACCCCATCTCTTTATGATGTTCTGATGCAGAGATATAGGTCTTGCAAAATGGTTGCTAGGGTACTCTGTTTGGTTGCTAGGGAGTGGCTTGGCAGCTGCCAATCATGAAACTCCAAAGGCTGCTTGTCAGTATGTATGATATAAACCAACTCCCATGCCTCTGTGACATTCAGAATAGAAGATATCCCTCTTTGGATTGTTGTTGCTAAGGTGCTCGACAATGGTTGCTAGGGAGGGGCTAGGAAGTGTTGAGGTGATTTATGATTGGCCGTTTGCTGCCCTGAGTCAAACTTGTGTTAACCCCATCTCTTTATGATGTTCTGATGCAGAGATATAGGTCTTGCAAAATGGTTGCTAGGGTACTCTGTTTGGTTGCTAGGGAGTGGCTTGGCAGCTGCCAATCATGAAACTCCAAAGGCTGCTTGTCAGTATGTATGATATAAACCAACTCCCATGCCTCTGTGACATTCAGAATAGAAGATATCCCTCTTTGGATTGTTGTTGCTAAGGTGCTCGACAATGGTTGCTAGGGAGGGGCTAGGAAGTGTTGAGGTGATTTATGATTGGCCGTTTGCTGCCCTGAGTCAAACTTGTGTTAACCCCATCTCTTTATGATGTTCTGATGCAGAGATATAGGTCTTGCAAAATGGTTGCTAGGGTACTCTGTTTGGTTGCTAGGGAGTGGCTTGGCAGCTGCCAGTCATGAAACTCCAAAGGCTGCTTGTCAGTATGTATGATATAAACCAACTCCCATGCCTCTGTGACATTCAGAATAGAAGATATCTCTCTATGAATTTTGGTTGCTAAGGTGCTCGACAATGGTTGCTAGGGAGGGGCTAGGAAGTGTTGAGGTTATTCATGATTGGCTGTTTGTTGCCCCGAGTCAAATGAGACCACCCCCATGTTTCTATGACAATTCAGTCCTGAGATATCCCTTTGATCTCTTTCAATGGAAGTCTATGGGACTTGTTGCTAAGGTGCTCTAAATGGTTGCTAGGGCGTGGCTTGATAGCTTCACAATGATCCTGAGAGACTGATTGGTCATCTGAGTAAGATGAGCCCTCCCTCTTGTCTCTATGACACTGTGATCCAGAGCTACGTTCATTACAAAATCCCTATGCAATTTACCATAGTAGGAAAAGCATGTGTTTCACGGGACATTCCTTCCCCATAGTAAGTCAATGGGACAACTTTGGGACGCTCCTGCCCCCCAGGGGTGCAACTTTTACCCCATTGTGAGGTATGTTCTTACAGAGCCTGTCAGCCTCTTCAAATGTGGCAAATCACACGTTTCTGCAAAATCCTCGCTCAGAGCTATGAGTGCTCAAAGTTCGTCGCAATGTTAAGTCAATGGAACTTTTTGGGGCGCTTTTTCGCCCCTGGGGCGAACACCGCACCCCCGATCGCTTATAAAAGTCATAGCACACCTCTCCTCAATAAGCCGGTCGATTTGACACCTCATTCATGGGTCTGTGACAAACGGTGAGGGGCGAGTTACGCGCCAAACTTTTGTCCAGAACAATAAGAAGAAGAAGAAGAAGAACTAGAATGTACATTTCCTGAAGAAAATGTGAAATGGTGCTTGCAGTGGCAAAACTCGCCACTCGGTTGCTAGAATGTGGTACATGATTGCATACGAGCCAACAAACATGTCTGTACGATGTTCTGGTGCTGAGATATGGCTTATTCATGTTGTTCAGGTGGTTGCTAGGGTGTTCTGTGTGGTTGCTAGGGCGTTGCTAGGTGGTTGCTATGGTGTTGCTAGGCGGTTGCTAGGGTATTCTGGGTGGTTGCTAGGGCGTTGCTAGGCAGTTGCTAGGGTGTTCTGGGTGGTTGCTATGGTGTTGCTAGGCGGTTGCTAGGGTATTCTGGGTGGTTGCTACGGCGTTACTAGGTGGTTGCTAGGGTATTCTAGGTGGTTTCTATGGTGTTGCTAGGTGGTTGCTAGGGTATTCTGGGTGATTGCTAAGCAGTTGCTAGGGTGTTCTGGGTGGTTGCTATGGTGTTGCTAGGCGGTTGCTAGGCAGTTGCTAGGGTATTCTGAGTGGTTGCTATGGTGTTGCTAGGCGGTTGCTAGGGTATTCTGGGTGGTTGCTATGATGTTGCTAGGCAGTTGCTAGGGTATTCTGGGTAGTTGCTAGGCGGTTGCTAGGGTATACTTGGTGGTTGCTAGGGCGTTGCTAGGTGGTTGCTAGGGTGTTCTGGGTGGTTGCTATGGTGTTGCTAGGCAGTTGCTATGGTATTCTGTGTGGATGCTAGGGCATTGCTAGGCAGTTGCTAGGGTGTTCTGGGTGGTTGCTATGATGTTACTAGGCAGTTGCTAGGGTATTCTGGGTAGTTGCTAGGCGGTTGCTAGGGTATACTTGGTGGTTGCTAGGGCGTTGCTAGGTGGTTGCTAGGGTGTTCTGGGTGGTTGCTATGGTGTTGCAAGGCGGTTGCTAGGGTATTCTGGGTGGTTACTAGGGCGTTGCTAGGCAGTTGCTAGGGTGTTCTGGGTGGTTGCTATGGTGTTGCTAGGCGATTGCTAGGGTATTCTGAGTGGTTGCTAGGCAGTTGCTAGGGTGTTCTGGGTGGTTGCTAGGGTGTTGCTAGGCAGTTGCTAGGGTGTTCTGGGTGGTTGCTAGGGTGTTGCTAGGCAGTTTCTAGGTTGTTCTGGGTGGTTGCTATGGTGTTGCTAGGCAGTTTCTAGGTTGTTCTGGGTGGTTGCTATGGTGTTGCTAGGCGGTTGCTAGGGTATTCTGGGTGGTTGCTAGGCGTTGCTAGGCAGTTGCTAGGGTGTTCTGGGTGGTTGCTAGGGTGTTGCTAGGTGGTTGCTAGGGTGTTCTGGGTGGTTGCTATGGTGTTGCTAGGCGGTTGCTAGGGTATTCTGGGTGGTTGCTAGGGCGTTGCTAGGCAGTTGCTAGGGTGTTCTGGGTGGTTCCTATGGTGTTGCTAGGTGTTTGGTAGGGTATTTTGGGTGGTTGCTAGGCGGTTGCTAGGCAGTTGCTAGGGTGTTCAGGGTGGTTGCTAAGGTATTATGGGTGGTTACTATGGTGTTACTAAGTGGTTGGTAGTTGTCACTGATGATTACTATTGCAGTTCTTAGCATTTTCTTGGCATGATTTAGCACTTACCTAATCGCTATTAGCATGTAGCTATTCACAGCTAGCATGTGTAGCATGTTGGAATTCCTCTTTGCTAGTATGAGTCAAAAGAGCCAACCCCCATCTCTATACGATGTTCTGATGCAGAGAAATAGGTCTTGCAAAATGGTTGCTAAGGTACTTTGTTTGGTTGCTAGGGAATGGCTTGGCAGCTGCCAATCATGAAACTCTAAAGGCTGCTTGTCAGTATGAATGATATAAACCAACTCCCATTCCTCTGTGACATTCAGAATGAAAGACATCCCTCTATGGATTTTGGTTGCTAAGGTGCTTGACAATGGTTGCTAGGGCGGGGCTAGCAAGTGTTGTGGTGTCTCATGAATGGCTGTTTGCTGCCCTGAGTCAAACTTGTCTTAACCCCATCTCTTTATGATGTTCTGGTGCAGAGATATAGATCTTGTAAAATGGTTGCTAGGGTACTCTGTTTGGTTGCTATGGAGTTGCTTGGCAGCTGCCAATGATGAAACTGCAAAGGCTTCTTGTCACTATAAATGATATAAACCAACTCCCATGCCTCTGTGACATTCAGAATGGAAGATATCCCTCTTTGGATTTTGGTTGCTAAGGTGTTGCTAGGGTGTTCTGGGTGGTTGCTAGGCGGTTGCTAGGGTATTCTTGGTGGTTACTATGGTGTTGCTAGGCGGTTGCTAGGGTATTCTGGGTGGTTGCTAGGCGGTTGCTAGGATATTCTTGGTGGTTGCTAGGGCGTTGCTAGGTGGTTGCTAGGCTGTTCTGGGTGGTTTCTATGGTGTTGCTAGGCGGTTGCTAGGGTATTCTGGGTGGTTGCTATGGTGTTGCTAGGCAGTTGCTAGAGTGTTCTGGGTGGTTGCTAGGCAGTTGCTAGGTGTTCTGGGGGGTTGCTAGGCAGTTGCTAGGGTGTTCTGGGTGGATGCTAGGGCGTTGCTAGGCAGTTGCTAGAGTGTTCTGGGTGGTTGCTAGGCAGTTGCTAGGTGTTCTGGGTGGATGCTAGGGCGTTGCTAGGCAGTTGCTAGAGTGTTCTGGGTGGTTGCTAGGCAGTTGCTAGGTGTTCTGGGTGGTTGCTAGGCAGTTGCTAGGGTGTTCTGGGTGGTTGCGGGTGCCTTATGTACGAATGGCCGAATAGGCACAAGCATGGAGCAATTTCACAAGGCCACGAGTGTAATATTGCTTTAATTAAAAAAAAAAAGCAGTTGCTAGGGTGTTCTGGGTGGTTGCGAGTGCCTTCAGTACGGCACTCGGCCTGCGGCCTCGTGCCTATGGCCGAATAGGGTGTTCTGGGTGGTTCAGTACGGCACTCGGCCTGCGGCCTCGTGCCTATGGCCGAATAGGCACAAGCATGGAGCGATATCGCAAGGCCACGAGTGTAATATTGCGTTAAAAAATACAAAAAAATGTAAAAAACATTTTTTTTTGGTTTAGGGTGGTTGCTAGGGAGCTCTTAGTGGTTGCTAGGGTGCTGAAACTGGTTGCTAGGGTGTGGCTATGAAGATTTTAGGCCATTACTTATTGGCTGCTTGATAATATAAATCCTCTGAGGGAGAGAGAGAGGGAGACATGCAGGGCTGTCAGGCCCTTTGGAGTCTGTGTGTGTGAAAACGGCAGTTGGGATTCAAATATTTTTAGAATGCCCAATGTTAAGTCAATGGGACTTTTTTGGCCGCTTTTTCGCCCGCTGTGCGAACATCGTACATCCGATCGCTTAGAAAAGTCATAGCACACCTCTCCTTAATGAGCCGGTCGATTTGACACCTCACTCAGGGGTCTGTGACAAACGGTGCGGGGCGAGTTTCGCGCCAAACTTTTGTGTGGAATAATAAGAAGAATAATAATAAGTATGCAAGAGAACACTAATGATGCCTTGCTTTCAGCAAGCACCATTAATAAGTATGAGCAATAACAATAGTGATGCCTTGCTTTCAGCAAGCACCACTAATAAGTATGAGCAATAACAATAGTGATGCCTTGCTTTCAGCAAGCACCACTAACTAGAATGTACATTTCCTGAAGAAAATGTGAAGTGGTGCTTGCAGTGGCAAAACTCGCCACTCGGTTGCTAGGGTGTTGTACATGATTGCTACGAGCCAACAACCATGCCTGTACGATGTTGTGGAGCTGAAATATGGCTTCTATATGTTGCAATATGGTTGCTAGGTGGTTCTAAATCGTTGCTAGGGTGTGAATACACAGTTACCATGGTGATATTTACAGACTGTTTTCCAACTGAAACTAATAAGCCAACCACCATCTCTATACAATATTCTGATGCAGAGATGTAGGTCTTGTAAAATGGTTGCTAGGGTACTCTGTTTGGTTGCTATGGAGATGCTTGTCAGCTGCTAATGATGAAACTGCAAAGGCTTCTTGTGTCATGATTCTGCCTTGTGTTTTAGTAGTTCTCTAGTCTTGTGGCAGGATCATGACAGACCCATGTTTTGTGTACAAGCGCTTGGTCATTAGTTTGGCCATGTGCTTGTGTTGTCTCGTTTCCCAGCCCCGCCCTCCTTGTTACCCTCATTTAGTAATTATCTCCTCTTAATATTCACCTGTTTCCCTCATTAGTTTGTCCCTATTTAATCCCCTTGTGTTTGCTGTCCTTTGTCGGTTCATTGTGAAATGTGTATCTGTGAATTGTTGTTGCTGTGAATACTTTGTCTAGAGTTTTTGTTAGTGAAGTTTATTGTCTTTATATAGTTAAGCCTTGTCAGTCTAGTCACCCGTTACCTGTGTTGTTTTGCCCCCTCGTGGGTTTTGTTTTCTGTTTTATATCAATAAATCCCGTTTGTATTGTGTACTGTCTGCGCTTGGGTTCATCTTGTTGCACGCCCGTGACAGAATGAACCGACCACAACTGAACCCAGCAGACAGTTTGTCCTCGTCCCTTCAGTCTCCAGCGGACCCTCTGGAGGATTGGTGGCTCAAGGCCATCTCCGACTCCAAGATGGGAAAACTGCCAATTCCTCCCCAGGAAGAACGATCTCTAAATGAGTATGTCCGGGTCGTGGAGGAGAGGAGGTGTTTTTTACCTGAGAGCCTCCTTAATCGCTACCTCATTGCGGGCCTTAATGATATCCCCCCTCTGGCTAAACGGGAGAGGCTGGTCTGTCGTCCTTTCCAGGAGATGGTGGCCCACCTGTCACGGAGAGACCCGCCCAGTGCCACTAGCCCACTTCCACCTGGCATGCTGCCCGTGATCCCGGAGGGTCGTGTTCTTGCCGTGGCTACGCTGGGGGACCAGACTGTTTTCTCCACTACTCCCAAAGTGGCTACTCTTCGCGGCAAGCGGGGAAGACGGCTGTCCTGGGAGTCCGCATCAGAGGCCTCATCGACGGAGTCTACACCTCCCGGGACTGTCTTCCCAGCGCCTGTTCCAATTCCCGTGGAACTCCATAGAGTCACCAGTCCAGCTACCGCCTCGGTACCACGGCCCAGAAGGAAGAAGAGGAGGAGAGGAACCTCCCAACCGTCGTCCTTGCCTGGTCCTGAGCCCGCTGCAGCCGTGAGCGCTGTCCCAGAACCCGCTGCAGCAGTGGGGAAACAGACTGTGGTGAGTGCGGCAGAGAGGTCCGTGGCCGATTCAGCTGCCAAAGAGGTTTTGCGGTCTGTTTCTGCTGATACTTTATCTAAGTACCTCGAGAGCCTAGTCCGGATCTTGGAGGCCCCTGTCAAGGCTGCAGCGGAGAGCGCCGTGCCCCAGGCTGCAGCGGAGAGCGCCGTGCCCCAGGCTGCAGCGGAGAGCGCCGTGCCCCAGGCTGCAGCGGAGAGCGCCGTGCCCCAGGCTGCAGCGGAGAGCGCCGTGCCCCAGGCTGCAGCGGAGAGCGCCGTGTCCAAGTCGGCAGCGGAGAGACCCCCTGTTCCTCCTGTTCCCCCTGTTGCCGCCCCTGTTGTGACTTCCCCTGTTCCCAAGACCCTGTGTGTTTCCTCAGCCACCCCTGTCACAACTAAGCCCTGGACTGTTCCCTCCAGGACCCCTCCTCATGGTTCCCAGTCATCCCGCATTCCTCGTCCTAAGCCCCCTTCCCGTGAACCCAAGACCCCCAGTTCACCTATCCACCCCGGACTTTTCCCCAAGGACACTGTGTTTCCCCCACCTCCCCTTCCTTGTTTGTTTTTTCTTATTTTTCACCCCAATCCTGTTATCGTTTATTCTTGTTTGCCACTGTTGTTGTTCGTCATGTTTTGCTGGTTTGTGTCTTTGTCTCAGTCGGTCATGTCTCGTGTTTAATGTCCTCTTGAGGAGCGTCTGGTAGCCGCTCCTTAAGGGGGGGGGGTTCTGTCATGATTCTGCCTTGTGTTTTAGTAGTTCTCTAGTCTTGTGGCAGGATCATGACAGACCCATGTTTTGTGTACAAGCGCTTGGTCATTAGTTTGGCCATGTGCTTGTGTTGTCTCGTTTCCCAGCCCCGCCCTCCTTGTTACCCTCATTTAGTAATTATCTCCTCTTAATATTCACCTGTTTCCCTCATTAGTTTGTCCCTATTTAATCCCCTTGTGTTTGCTGTCCTTTGTCGGTTCATTGTGAAATGTGTATCTGTGAATTGTTGTTGCTGTGAATACTTTGTCTAGAGTTTTTGTTAGTGAAGTTTATTGTCTTTATATAGTTAAGCCTTGTCAGTCTAGTCACCCGTTACCTGTGTTGTTTTGCCCCCTCGTGGGTTTTGTTTTCTGTTTTATATCAATAAATCCCGTTTGTATTGTGTACTGTCTGCGCTTGGGTTCATCTTGTTGCACGCCCGTGACATCTTGTCAGTATGAATGATATAAACCAACTCCCATCTCTATACGATGTTCTGATGCAGAGATATACGTTTTGCTAAACGGTTGCTAGGGTACTCTATTTGGTTGCTAGCGAGTGGCTTGTCAGCTGCCAATCATGAAACTCCAAAGGCTTCTTGTCACTGTGAATGATATAAACCAACTCCCATGCCTCTGCGACATTCAGAATGGAAGATATGCCTCTTTGAATTTTGGTTGCTAGTGTACTCTGTTTGGTTGCTAGGGAGTGGTTTGGCAGCTGCCAATGATGAAACTCCAAAGGCTTCTTGTCAGTATGAATGATATAAACCAACTCCCATGCCTCTGTGACATTCAGAATGGAAGATATCCCTCTTTGGATTTTGGTTGCTAGGGTACTCTGTTTGGTTGCTATGGAGTGGTTTGGCAGCTGCCAATGATGAAACTCTAAAGGCTTCTTGTCAGTATGAATGATATAAACCAACTCCCATGCCTCTGTGACATTCAGAATGGAAGATATCCCTCTTTGGATTTTGGTTGCTATGGTACTCTGATCCTGGGAGACTGATTGGTCGTCTGAGTAAAATGAGCCCTCCTCCTTGTCTCTATGACACTGTGATCCAGAGCTACGTTCAATACAAATTCCCTATGCAATTTACCATAGTAGGAAAAGCATGTGTGTTTCACGGGACGTTCCTTCCCCATAGTAAGTCAATGGGGCAACTTTGGGCATCTCCAGCCCCCCAGGGGTGCAACTTTTACCCCATTGTGAGGTATGTTCTTACAGAGCCTGTCAGCCTCTTCAAATGTGGCAAATCACACGTTTCTACGAAATCCTCGCTCAGAGCTACGTGTGGTCAAAGTTCGTCGCAATGTTAAGTCAATGGGACTTTTTTGGGCGCTTTTTCGCCCCTGGGGCGAACACCGCACCCCCGATCGCTTATAAAAGTCATAGCACACCTCTCCTTAATGAGCCGGTCGATTTGACACCTCATTCATGGGTCTGAGACAAACGGTGCGGGGCGAGTTACGCGCCAAACTTTGTCCAGAATAATAATAATAACTAGAATGTACATTTCCTGAAGAAAATGTGAAGTGGTGCTTGCAGTGGCAAAACTCGCCACTCGGTTGCTAGGGTGTTGTACATGTTTGCATTCGAGCCAACAACCATGTCTGTACGATGTTGTGGAGCTGAAATATGGCTTCTATATGTTGCAATATGGTTGCTAGGTGGCTCTAAATGGTTGCTAGGGTGTGAATACACAGTTACCATGGTGATATTTACAGGCTGTTTTACAACTGAAACTAATGAGCCAACCCCCATCTCTATACAATATTCTGATGCAGAGATGTAGGTCTTGTAAAATGGTTGCTAGGGTACTCTGTTTGGTTGCTATGGAGATGCTTGTCAGCTGCTAATGATGAAACTACAAAGGCTTCTTGTTAGCATGAATGATATAAACCAACTCCCATCTCTATACGATGTTCTGATACAGAGATATACGTTTTGCTAAACGGTTGCTAGGGTACTCTATTTGGTTGCTAGCGAGTGGCTTGTCAGCTGCCAATCATGAAACTCCAAAGGCTTCTTGTCACTATGAATGATATAAACCAACTCCCATGCCTCTGCGACATTCAGAATGGAAGATATGCCTCTTTGGATTTTGGTTGCTAGGGTACTCTGTTTGGTTGCTAGGGAGTGGCTTGTCAGCTGTCTATGATGAAATTCCAAAGGCTTCTTGTCATTATGAATTATATAATCCAACTCCCATGCCTCTGTTACATTCAGAATGTAAGATATGCCTCTTTGGATTTTGGTTGCTAGGGTACTGTTTTTGGTTGCTATGGAGTTACTTGGCACCTGCCAATGATGCAATTCCAAAGGCTTCTTGTCACTATGAATGATATAAACCAACTCCCATGCCTCTGTGACATTCAGAATGGAAGATATCCCTCTTTGGATTGTTGTTGCTAAGGTGCTCGACAATGGTTGCTAGGGAGGGGCTAGGAAGTGTTGAGGTGATTTATGATTGGCCGTTTGCTGCCCTGAGTCAAACTTGTGTTAACCCCATCTCTTTATGATGTTCTGATGCAGAGATATAGGTCTTGCAAAATGGTTGCTAGGGTACTCTGTTTGGTTGCTAGGGAGTGGCTTGGGAGCTGCCAATCATGAAACTCCAAAGGCTGCTTGTCAGTATGTATGATATAAACCAACTCCCATGCCTCTGTGACATTCAGAATAGAAGATATCCCTCTTTGGATTGTTGTTGCTAAGGTGCTCGACAATGGTTGCTAGGGAGGGGCTAGGAAGTGTTGAGGTGATTTATGATTGGCCGTTTGCTGCCCTGAGTCAAACTTGTGTTAATCCCATCTCTTTATGATGTTCTGATGCAGAGATATAGGTCTTGCAAAATGGTTGCTAGGGTACTCTGTTTGGTTGCTAGGGAGTGGCTTGGCAGCTGCCAATCATGAAACTCCAAAGGCTGCTTGTCAGTATGTATGATATAAACCAACTCCCATGCCTCTGTGACATTCAGAATAGAAGATATCCCTCTTTGGATTGTTGTTGCTAAGGTGCTCGACAATGGTTGCTAGGGAGGGGCTAGGAAGTGTTGAGGTGATTTATGATTGGCCGTTTGCTGCCCTGAGTCAAACTTGTGTTAACCCCATCTCTTTATGATGTTCTGATGCAGAGATATAGGTCTTGCAAAATGGTTGCTAGGGTACTCTGTTTGGTTGCTAGGGAGTGGCTTGGCAGCTGCCAATCATGAAACTCCAAAGGCTGCTTGTCAGTATGTATGATATAAACCAACTCCCATGCCTCTGTGACATTCAGAATAGAAGATATCCCTCTTTGGATTGTTGTTGCTAAGGTGCTCGACAATGGTTGCTAGGGAGGGGCTAGGAAGTGTTGAGGTGATTTATGATTGGCCGTTTGCTGCCCTGAGTCAAACTTGTGTTAACCCCATCTCTTTATGATGTTCTGATGCAGAGATATAGGTCTTGCAAAATGGTTGCTAGGGTACTCTGTTTGGTTGCTAGGGAGTGGCTTGGCAGCTGCCAGTCATGAAACTCCAAAGGCTGCTTGTCAGTATGTATGATATAAACCAACTCCCATGCCTCTGTGACATTCAGAATAGAAGATATCTCTCTATGAATTTTGGTTGCTAAGGTGCTCGACAATGGTTGCTAGGGAGGGGCTAGGAAGTGTTGAGGTTATTCATGATTGGCTGTTTGCTGCCCCGAGTCAAATGAGACCACCCCCATGTTTCTATGACAATTCAGTCCTGAGATATCCCTTTGATCTCTTTCAATGGAAGTCTATGGGACTTGTTGCTAAGGTGCTCTAAATGGTTGCTAGGGCGTGGCTTGATAGCTTCACAATGATCCTGAGAGACTGATTGGTCATCTGAGTAAGATGAGCCCTCCCCCTTGTCTCTATGACACTGTGATCCAGAGCTACGTTCATTACAAAATCCCTATGCAATTTACCATAGTAGGAAAAGCATGTGTGTTTCACGGGACATTCCTTCCCCATAGTAAGTCAATGGGACAACTTTGGGACGCTCCTGCCCCCCAGGGGTGCAACTTTTACCCCATTGTGAGGTATGTTCTTACAGAGCCTGTCAGCCTCTTCAAATGTGGCAAATCACACGTTACTGCAAAATCCTCGCTCAGAGCTATGAGTGCTCAAAGTTCGTCGCAATGTTAAGTCAATGGAAGTTTTTGGGGCGCTTTTTCGCCCCTGGGGCGAACACCGCACCCCCGATCGCTTATAAAAGTCATAGCACACCTCTCCTCAATAAGCCGGTCGATTTGACACCTCATTCATGGGTCTGTGACAAACGGTGCGGGGCGAGTTACGCGCCAAACTTTTGTCCAGAACAATAAGAAGAAGAAGAACTAGAATGTACATTTCCTGAAGAAAATGTGAAATGGTGCTTGCAGTGGCAAAATTCGGCACGGTTGCTAGGGTGCAGTTAGCTAATTTTTAGCAAGATGATAACATGATAAGCATGTGACTAATATAATGCATGGTTGCTAGGCGGTTGCTAGGGTGTTCTGGGTGGTTTCTAGGTGTTGCTAGGGTGTTCTAGGTGGTTGGTATGGTGTTGCCAGGGTGTTCTGGGTGGTTGCTAGGGCGTTGCTAGGGTGTTCTGGTGGTTGCTATGCGGTTGCTAAGGTGTTCTGGGTGGTTGCTAGGGTATTCTTAGTGGTTGTTAGGGCATTGCTAGGTGGTTGCTAGGGTGTTCTGGGTGTTTGCTATGCGGTTGCTAGGGTATTCTTGGTGGTTGCTAGGGCGTTGCTAGGCAGTTGCTAGGGTGTTCTGGGTGGTTGCTATGGTGTTGCTAGGCGGTTGCTAGGGTATTCTGGGTGGTTGCTATGGTGTTGCTAGGCAGTTGCTAGGGTATTCTGGGTGGTTGCTAGGGCGTTACTAGAGTATTCTGAGTGGTTGCTATGGTGTTGCTAGGCGGTTGCTAGGTTATTCTGGGTGGTTGCTAGGTGGTTGCTAGGGTATTCTTGGTGGTTGCTAGGGCGTTGCTAGGCAGTTGCTAGGGTGTTCTGGGTGGTTGCTATGGTGTTGCTAGGCGGTTGCTAGGGTATTCTGGGTGGTTGCTAGGTGTTGCTAGGCAGTTGCTATGGTGTTCTGGGTGGTTGCTATGGTGTTGCTAGGTGGTTGGTAGGGTATTTTGGGTGGTTGCTAGGGAGTTGCTAGGCAGTTGCTAGGGTGTTCAGGACGGTTGCTAAGGTATTATGAGTGGTTGCTATGGTGTTACTAAGTGGTTGGTAGTTGTCACAGATGATTACTATTGGAGTTCTTAGCATGATTTAACACTTACCTAATCGCTATTAGCATGTAGCTATTCACAGCTAGCATGTGTATCATGTTGGAATTCCTCTTTGCTAGCATGAGTCAAAAGAGCCAAGCCCCATCTCTATACGATGTTCTGATGCAGAGAAATAGGTCTTGCAAAATGGTTGCTAAGGTACTTTGTTTTGTTGCTAGGGAGTGGCTTGGCAGCTGCCAATCATAAAACTCTAAAGGCTGCTTGTCAGTATGAATGATATAAACCAACTTCCATTCCTCTGTGACATTCAGAATGAAAGATATCCCTCTATGGATTTTGGTTGCTAAGGTGCTTGACAATGGTTGCTAGGACGGGGCTAGCAAGTGTTGTGGTGTCTCATGAATGGCTGTTTGCTGCCCTGAGTCAAACTTGTCTTAACCCAATCTCTTTATGATTTTCTGATGCAGAGATAAAGGTCTTGTAAAATGGTTGCTAGGGTACTCTGTTTGGTTGCTATGGAGTTGCTTGGCAGCTGCCAATGATGAAACTGCAAAGGCTGCTTGTCACTATGAATGATATAAACCAACTCCCATGCCTCTGTGACATTCAGAATGGAAGATATCCCTCTTTGGATTTTGGTTGCTAAGGTGCTCGACAATGGTTGCTAGGGAGGGGCTAGGAAGTGTTGAGGTGATTCATGATTGGCTGTTTGCTGCCCCGAGTCAACTGAGACCACCCCCATGTTTCTATGACAATTCAGTCCGGAGATATCCCTTTGATCTCTTTCAATGTAAGTCTATGGGACTTGTTGCTAAGGGGCTCTAAATGGTTGCTAGGGCGTGGCTTGATAGCTTCACAATGATCCTTAGAGACTGATTGGTCGTCTGAGTAAAATGAGCCCGCCCCCTTGTCTCTCTGACACTGTGATCCAGAGCTACGTTCAATACAAAATCCCTATGCAATTTACCATAGTAGGAAAAGCATGTGTGTTTCACGGGACATTCCTTCCCCATAGTAAGTCAATGGGGCAACTTTGGGACGCTCCTGCCCCCCAGGGGTGCAACTTTTACCCCATTGTGAGGTATGTTCTTACAGAGCCTGTCAGCCTCTTCAAATGTGGCAAATCACACGTTTCTGCGAAATCCTCGCTCAGAGCTACGTGTGGTCAAAGTTCGTCGCAATGTTAAGTCAATGGGACTTTTTTGCCCGCTTTTTCGCCCCTGGGGCGAACACCGCACCCCCGATCGCTTATAAAAGTCATAGCACACCTCTCCTTAATGAGCCGGTCGATTTGACACCTCACTCAGGGGTCTGAGACAAACGGTGCGGGGCGAGTTTCGCGCCAAACTTTGTCCAGAATAATAATAAGAAGAATAACTAGAATGTACATTTCCTGAAGAAAATGTGAAATGGTGCTTGCAGTGGCAAAACTCTCCACTCGGTTGCTAGGGTGTTGTACATGATTGCATACGAGCCAACAACCATGTCTGTACGATGTTGTGGAGCTGAAATATGGCTTCCATATGTTGCAATATGGTTGCTAGGTGGCTCTAAATGGTTGCTAGGGTGTGAATACACAGTTACCATGGTGATATGTACAGACTGTTTTACAACTGAAACTAATGAGCCAACCCCCATCTCTATACAATATTCTGATGCAGAGATGTAGGTCTTGTAAAATGGTTGCTAGGCTACTCTGTTTGGTTGCTATGGAGTTGCTTGGCAGCTGCTGATGATGAAACTGCAAAGGCTTCTTGTCAGTATGAATGATATAAACAAACTCCCATCTCTATACGATGTTCTGATGCAGAGATATACGTTTTGCTAAACGGTTGCTAGGGTACTCTGTTTGGTTGCTAGGGAGTAGCGTGGCAGCTGCCAATCATGAAACTCCAAAGGCTGCTTGTCAGTATGAATGATATAATCCAACTCTCATGCCTCTGCGACATACAGAATGGAAGATATCCCTCTTTGGATATTGGTTGCTAGGGTACTCTGTTTGGTTGCTAGGGAGTGGCTTGGCAGCTGCCAATCATAAAACTCCAAAGGCTGCTTGTCAGTATGAATGATATAAACCAACTCCCATGCCTCTGTGACATTCAGAATGGAAGATATCCCTCTATGGTTTTGGTTGCTAAGCTGCTCGACAATGGTTGCTAGGGAGGGGATAGGAAGTGTTGAGGTGATTCATGATTGGCTGTGTGCTGCCCTGAGTCAAATGAGACCACCCCCATGTTTCTATGACAATTCAGTCCGGAGATATCCCTTTGATCTCTTTCAATGGAAGTCTATGGGACTTGTTGCTAAGGTGCTCTAAATGGTTGCTAAGGCGTCGCTTGATAGCTTCACAATGATCCTGAGAGACTGATTGGTCGTCTGAGTAAAATGAGGCCGCCCCCTTGTCTCTATGACACTGTGATCCAGAGCTATGTTCAATACAAAATCCTATGCAATGTGTAGGACAGCCCATTTCATGGGCCGTCCTACACCATTGTAAGTCAATGGGAAACTTTGGGACGCTCCTGCCCCCCAGGGGTGCAACTTTTACCCCATTGTGTGGTATGTTCTTACAGAGCCTGTCAGCCTCTTCAAATGTGGCAAATCACACGTTTCTGCGAAATCCTCGCTCTGAGCTACGAGTGCTCAAAGTTCGTCACAATGTTAAGTCAATGGGATTTTTCGGCCGCTTTTTCGCCCCTGGGGCGAACACCGCACCCCCGATCGCTTATAAAAGTCATAGCACACCTCTCCTCAATAAGCCGGTCGATTTGACACCTCACTCAGGGGTCTGTGACAAACGGTGCGGGGCGAGTTACGCGCCAAACTTTTGTGTGGAATAATAAGAAGAATAATAATAAGTATGCAAGAGAACACTAATGATGCCTTGCTTTCAGCAAGCAACATTAACTAGAATGTACATTTCCTGAAGAAAATGTGAAGTGGTGCTTGCAGTGGCAAAACTCTCCACTTGGTTGCTAGGGTGTTGTACATGATTGCATTCGAGTCAACAACCATGTCTGTACAATGTTGTGGAGCTGAAATATGGCTTCTATATGTTGCAATATGGTTGCTAGGTGGCTCTAAACGGTTGCTAGGGTGTGAAATCAGTTACCATGGTGATAGTTACAGACAGTTTCCCAACCAAAACAAAAGAGCCAACCCCCATCTCTATGTGATGTTCTGATGCAGAGACATGGGTCATGATAAACGGTTGCTAGGGTCCTCTGTTTGGTTGCCAGGGAGTGACTTGGCAGGTGCCAATGATGAAACTCCAAAGGCTGATTGTCAGTATAAATGATTTAAACCAACTCCCATGCCTCTGTGACATTCAGAATGGAAGATATCCCTCTTTGGAATTTGGTTGCTAGGGTCCTCTGTTTGGTTGCAAGGGAGTGACTTGGCAGGTGCCAATCATAAAACTCCAAAGGCTGCTTGTCATTATGAATGATATAAACCAACTCCCATGCCTGTGTGACTTTCAGAATGGAAGATATCCCTCTTTGGATTTTGGTTACTAGGGTACTCTGTTTGGTTGCTATGGAGTTACTTGGCAGCTGCCAATGATGAAATTCCAAAGGTTTCTTGTCAGTATGAATGATATAAACCAACTCCCATGCCTCTGTGACATTCAGAATGGAAGAGATCCCTGTTTGGATTTTGGTTGCTAGGGTACTCTGTTTGGTTGTTATGGAGTTGCTTGGCAGCTGCCAATCATGAAACACCAAAGGCTTCTTGTCAGTATGAATGACATAAACCAACTCCCATGCCTCTGTGACATTCAGAATGGAAGATATCCCTCTTTGAATTTTGGTTGCTAGGGTAATCTGTTTGGTTGCTATGGAGTTGCTTGACAGCTGCCATTGATGAAACTGCAACGGCTTTTTGTTACTATGAAGGATATAAACCAACTCCCATGCCTCTGAGACATTCAGACTGGAAGATATCCCTCTTTGGATTTTGGTTGCTAGGGTACTATGATTGGTTGCTAGGGAGTGGCTTGGCAGCTGCCAATCATGAAACTCCAAAGGCTTCTTGTCAATATTGAATTATATAAACCTTCCCCCATCTCTATACGATGCTCTGATACAGAGATATAGGTCTTGCTAAATAGTTGCTAGGGTACTCTGTTTGGTTGCTATGGAGTGGCTTGGCAGCTGCTAATGATGAACTCCAAAGGCTGCTTTTCAGTATGAATGACATAAACAAACTCCCATGCCTCTGTGACATTCAGAATGGAAGATATCCCTCTTTGAATTTTGGTTGCTAGGGTAATCTGTTTGGTTGCTATGGAGTTGCTTGACAGCTGCCATTGATGAAACTGCAAAGGCTTTTTGTTACTATGAATGATATAAACCAACTTCCATGCCTCTGTGACATTCAGAATAGAAGATATCCCTCTAGGATTTTGGTTGCTAAGGTGCTCGACAATGGTTGCTAGGGAGGGGCTAGGAAGTGTTGAGGTGATTCATGATTGGCCATTTGATGCCCTGAGTGAAACGAGACCACCTTGGTGTTTCTATGATCTACTAGAGCGTTTCTAGACGTTGCTAGGGTGTTCAGGATGGTTGCTAAGGTATTTTTGGTAGTTGCTATTTTGTTACTAGGTGGTTGGTAGTTGTCAAAGATGGTTACTATGGAGTTTTTATAGAGTTATTAAAATCTTTAATAACGAGTGCCTTCAGTACGGCACTCGGCCTGCGGCCTCGTGCCTATGGCTGAATAGGCACAAGCATGGAGCAATATCGCAAGGCCACGAGTGTAATATTGCGTTAAAAAATACAAAAAAATGTAAAAAAAATTTTTTTTTGGTTTAGGGTGGTTGCTAGGGAGCTCTTAGTGGTTGCTAGGGTGCTAAAACTGGTTGCTAGGGTGTGGCTATGAAGATTTAAGGAAATTACTTATTGGCTGCTTGATAATATAAATCCTCTGAGGGAGAGAGAGAGGGAGAGACGCAGGGCTGTCAGGCCCTTTGGAGTGGTGTGTGTGTGAAAACGTCGGTTGGGATTCAAATATTTTTAGAATGCCCAATGTAAAGTCAATGGGGACTTTTTTGGCCGCTTTTTCGTCCGCTGTGCGAACATCGTACACCCGATCGCTTAGAAAAGTCATAGCACACCTCTCCTCAATGAGCCGGTCGATTTGACACTTCACTCAGGGGTCTGTGACAAACGGTGCGGGGCGAGTTTCGCGCCAAACTTTGTCCAGAATAATAATAATAAGAACTAGAATGTACATTTCCTGAAGAAAATGTGAAATGGTGCTTGCAGTGGCAAAACTCTCCACTCGGTTGCTAGGGTGTTGTACATGATTGCATACGAGCCAACAACCATGTCTGTACGATGTTGTGGAGCTGAAATATAGCTTCTATATGTTGCAATATGGTTTATATGTGGCTCTAAACGGTTGCTAGGGCGTTGCTAGGCGGTTGCTAGGGTATTCTGGGTGGTTGCTAGGCGGTTGCTAGGGTATTCTTTGTGGTTGCTAGGGCGTTGCTAGGTGGTTGCTAGGGTATTCTGGGTGGTTGCTATGGTGTTGCTAGGCGGTTGCTAGGGTATTCTGGGTGGTTGCTAGGGCATTGCTAGGGTATTCTGGGTGGTTGCTATGGTGTTGCTAGGCAGTTGCTGGGGTGTTCTGGGTGGTTGCTATGGTGTTGCTAGGCGGTTGCTAGGGTATACTGGGTGGTTGCTAGGCGGTTGCTAGGGTATTCTTGGTGGTTACTATGGTGTTGCTAGGCGGTTGCTAGGGTATTCTGGGTGGTTGCTAGGCGGTTGCTAGGGTATTCTTGGTGGTTGCTAGGGCGTTGCTAGGTGGTTGCTAGGCTGTTCTGGGTGGTTGCTATGGTGTTGCTAGGCGGTTGCTAGGGTATTCTGGGTGGTTGCTAGGGCGTTGCTAGGCAGTTGCTAGGGTGTTCTGGGTGGTTGCTATGGTGTTGCTAGGCGGTTGCTAGGGTATTCTATGTGGTTGCTAGGCGGTTGCTAGGGTATTCTTGGTGGTTGCTATGGTGTTGCTCGGCGGTTGCTAGGGTATTCTGGGTCGTTGCTAGGGTATTCTGGGTGGTTGCTATGGTGTTCCTAGGCAGTTGCTAGGGTGTTTTGGGTGGTTGCTAGGGTGTTGCTAGGCCGCTGCTAGGGTGTTCTGGGTGGTTGCTAGGCAGTTGCTAGGGTATTCTGGGTGGTTGCTAGGGTGTTCTGGGTGGTTGCTAGGGCGTTGCTAGGCGGTTGCTAGGGTGTTCTGGGTTGTTGCTATGGTGTTGCTAGGCGGTTGCTAGGGTATTCTGGGTGGTGAATAGGGCGTTGCTAGGCAGTTGCTAGGGTATTCTGGGTGGTTGCTAGGGAATTCTTGGTGGTTGCTAGGGCGTTGCTAGGCAGTTGCCTGGGTGTACTGGGTGGTTGCTAGGGCGTTGCTAGGGTGTTCTGGGTGGTTGCTATGGTGTTGCTAGGCGGTTGTTAGGGTATTCTGGGTGATTGCTAGGGCGTTGCTAGGGTGTTCTGGGTGGTTGCTAGGCGGTTGCTAGGGTATTCTGTGTGGTTGCTAGGGCATTGCTAGGTGGTTGCTAGGGTGTTCTGGGTGGTTGCTATGGTGTTGCTAGGCAGTTGCTATGGTATTTTGGGTGGATGCTAGGGCGTTGCTAGGCAGTTGCTAGGGTGTTCTGGGTGGTTGCTAGGCAGTTGCTAGGTGTTCTGGGGGGTTGCTAGACAGTTGCTAGGGTGTTCTGGGTGGTTGCTACGGTATTTTTGGTGGTTACTAGAGCGTTTCTAGACGTTGCTAGGGTGTTCAGGATGGTTGCTAAGGTATTTTTTTTAGTTGCTATGGTGTTACTAGGTGGTTGGTAGTTGTCAAAGATGGTTACCATGGAGTTTTTATAGAGTTATTAAAATCTTTAATAACGAGTACCTTCAGTACGGCACTCGGCCTGCGGCCTCGTGCCTATGGCCGAATAGGCACAAGCATGGAGCAATATCGCAAGGCCACGAGTGTAATATTGCGTTAAAAAATACAAAAAAATGTAAAAAACATTTTTTTTTGGTTTAGGGTGGTTGCTAGGGAGCTCTTAGTGGTTGCTAGGGTGCTGAAACTGGTTGCTAGGGTGTGGCTATGAAGATTTTAGGCCATTACTTATTGGCTGCTTGATAATATAAATCCTCTGAGGGAGAAAGAGAGGGAGAGATGCAGGGCTGTCAGGCCCTTTGGAGTCTGTGTGTGTGAAAACGGCAGTTGGGATTCAAATATTTTTAGAATGCCCAATGTTAAGTCAATGGGACTTTTTTGGCCGCTTTTTCGTCCGCTGTGCGAACATCGTACACCCGATCGCTTAGAAAAGTCATAGCACACCTCTCCTCAATGAGCCGGTCGATTTGACACCTCACTCAGGGGTCTGAGACAAACGGTGCGGGGCAAGTTTCGCGCCAAACTTTGTCCAGAATAAAAATAAGAATAATAACTAGAATGTACATTTCCTGAAGAAAATGTGAAGTGGTGCTTGCAGTGGCAAAACTCGCCACTCGGTTGCTAGGGTGTTGTACATGTTTGCATTCGAGCCAACAACCATGTCTGTACGATGTTGTGGAGCTGAAATATGGCTTCTATATGTTGCAATATGGTTGCTAGGTGGTTCTAAATCGTTGCTAGGGTGTGAATACACAGTTACCATGGTGATATTTACAGGCTGTTTTACAACTGAAACTAATGAGCCAACCCCCATCTCTATACAATATTCTGATGCAGAGATGTAGGTCTTGTAAAATGGTTGCTAGGGTACTCTGTTTGGTTGCTATGGAGATGCTTGTCAGCTGCTAATGATGAAACTACAAAGGCTTCTTGTTAGCATGAATGATATAAACCAACTCCCATCTCTATACGATGTTCTGATGCAGAGATATACGTTTTGCTAAACGGTTGCTAGGGTACTCTATTTGGTTGCTAGCGAGTGGCTTGTCAGCTGCCAATCATGAAACTCCAAAGGCTTCTTGTCACTATGAATGATATAAACCAACTCCCATGCCTCTGCGACATTCAGAATGGAAGATATGCCTCTTTGGATTTTGGTTGCTAGGGTACTCTGTTTGGTTGCTAGGGAGTGGCTTGTCAGCTGTCTATGATGAAATTCCAAAGGCTTCTTGTCATTATGAATTATATAATCCAACTCCCATGCCTCTGTGACATTCAGAATGTAAGATATGCCTCTTTGGATTTTGGTTGCTAGGGTACTGTTTTTGGTTGCTATGGAGTTACTTGGCACCTGCCAATGATGCAATTCCAAAGGCTTCTTGTCACTATGAATGATATAAACCAACTCCCATGCCTCTGTGACATTCAGAATGGAAGATATCCCTCTTTGGATTGTTGTTGCTAAGGTGCTCGACAATGGTTGCTAGGGAGGGGCTAGGAAGTGTTGAGGTGATTTATGATTGGCCGTTTGCTGCCCTGAGTCAAACTTGTGTTAACCCCATCTCTTTATGATGTTCTGATGCAGAGATATAGGTCTTGCGAAATGGTTGCTAGGGTACTCTGTTTGGTTGCTAGGGAGTGGCTTGGCAGCTGCCAATCATGAAACTCCAAAGGCTGCTTGTCAGTATGTATGATATAAACCAACTCCCATGCCTCTGTGACATTCAGAATAGAAGATATCCCTCTTTGGATTGTTGTTGCTAAGGTGCTCGACAATGGTTGCTAGGGAGGGGCTAGGAAGTGTTGAGGTGATTTATGATTGGCCGTTTGCTGCCCTGAGTCAAACTTGTGTTAACCCCATCTCTTTATGATGTTCTGATGCAGAGATATAGGTCTTGCAAAATGGTTGCTAGGGTACTCTGTTTGGTTGCTAGGGAGTGGCTTGGCAGCTGCCAATCATGAAACTCCAAAGGCTGCTTGTCAGTATGAATGATATAAACCAACTCCCATGCCTCTGTGACATTCAGAATGGAAGATATTCCTCTTTGGATTTTGGTTGCTAAGGTGCTCGACAATGGTTGCTAGGGAGTGGCTTGGCAGCTGCCAATGATGAATTCCAAAGGCTTCTTGTCAGTATGAATGATATAATCCAACTTCCATGTCTCTGTGACATTCAGAATGGAAGATATACTTCTTTGGATTTTGGTTGCTAGGGTACTCTATTTGGTTGCTAGGGAGTGGCTTGGCAGCTGCCAATCATGAAACTCCAAAGGCTGCTTGTCAGTGTGAATGATATAAACCAACTCCCATGTCTCTGTGACATTCAGAATATAAGATATCCCTCTAGGATTTTAGTTGCTAAGGTGCTCGACAATGGTTGCTAGGGAGGGGCTAGGAAGTGTTGAGGTGATTCATGATTGGCCATTTGATGCCCTGAGTGAAACGAGACCACCTTCGTGTTTTTATATGATCTACCAGAGCGTTTCTAGACGTTTCTAGGGTGTTCAGTATGGTTGCTAAGGTATTTTTTTTAGTTGCTATGGTGTTACTAGGTGGTTGGTAGTTGTCAAAGATGGTTACTATGGAGTTTTTATAGAGTTATTAAAATCTTTAATAACGAGTGCCTTCAGTACGGCACGAGGCCTGTGGCCTCGTGCCTATGGCTGAATAGGCACAAGCATGGAGCGATATCGCAAGGCCACGAGTGTAATATTGCTTTAAAAAATACAAAAATATGTAAAAAAAATTTTTTTTTGGTTTAGGGTGGTTGCTAGGGAGCTCTTAGTGGTTGCTAGGGTGCTTTAACTGGTTGCTAGGGTGTGGCTATGAAGATTTTAGGCCATTACTTATTGGCTGCTTGATAATATAAATCCTCTGAGGGAGAGAGAGAGGGAGAGACGCAGGGCTGTCAGGCCCTTTGGAGTCTGTGTGTGTGAAAACGGCAGTTGGGATTCAAATGTTTTTAGAACTCCCCATGTTAAGTCAATGGGACTTTTTTGGCCGCTTTTTCGTCCGCTGTGCGAACATCGTACACCCGATCGCTTAGAAAAGTCATAGCACACCTCTCCTCAATGAGCCGGTTGATTTGACACCTCACTCAGGGGTCTGTGACAAACGGTGCGGGGCGCATTACGCGCCAAACTTTTGTGTGGAAGAATAATAATAAAAAGAATAATAAGTATGAGCAATAACAATAGTGATGCTTTCAAAAAAGCACCACTAATAATAAGTATGCAAGAGAACACTAATGATGCCTTGCTTTCAGCAAGCACCATTAATAACTAGAATGTACATTTCCTGAAGAAAATGTGAAGTGGTGCTTGCAGTGGCAAAACTCGCCACTCGGTTGCTAGAGTGTGGTACATGATTGCATACAAGCCAACAAACATGTCTGTACGATGTTCTGGTGCTGAGATATGGCTTATTCATGTTGTTCAGGTGGTTGCTAGGGTTTTGCTAGGGTGTTCTGTGTGGTTGCTAGGGCTTTACTAGGTGGTTGCTAGGGTGTTCTGGGTGGTTGCTAGGGCGTTGCTAGGCAGTTGCTAGGGTATTCTGGGTGGTTGCTATGGTGTTGCTAGGCGGTTGCTAGGGTATTCTGGGTGGTCGCTAGGGCGTTGCTAGGCAGTTGCTAGGGTATTCTGGGTGGTTGCTATGGTGTTGCTAGGCGGTTGCTAGGGTATTCTGGGGGGTTGCTAGGCAGTTGCTAGGGTGTTCTGGGTGGTTGCTAGGGCGTTGCTAGGCAGTTGCTAGGGTATTCTGGGTGGTTGCTATGGTGTTGCTAGGCGGTTGCTAGGGTATTCTTGGTGGTTGCTAGGGTGTTGCTAGGCAGTTGCTAGGGTATTCTGGGTGGTTGCTATGGTGTTGCTAGGCGGTTGCTAGGGTATTCTGGGGGGTTGCTAGGCAGTTGCTAGGGTGTTCTGGGTGGTTGTTAGGGTGTTGCTGGGGTATTCTGGGTGGTTGCTATGGTGTTGCTAGGCGGTTGCTAGGGTATTCTGGGGGGTTGCTAGGCAGTTGCTAGGGTGTTCTGGGTTGTTGCTAGGGCATTGCTAGGCAGTTGCTAGGGTATTCTGGGTGGCTGCTATGGTGTTGCTAGGCGGTTGCTAGGGTATTCTTGGTGGTTGCTATGGTGTTGCTAGGCGGTTGCTAGGGTATTCTGGGTGGTTGCTAGGGTATTCTGCGTGGTTGCTAAGGAATTGCTAGGCAGTTGCTAGGGTGTTCTGGGTGGTTGCTATGGTGTTGCTAGGCGGTTGCTAGGGTATTCTGGGTGGTTGCTAGGCGGTTGCTAGGGTATTCTGGTTGGTTGCTAGGCAGTTGCTAGGTGGTTGCTAGGGTATTCTTGGTGGTTGCTAGGGCGTTGCTAGGTGGTTGCTATGGTATTTTGGGTGGATGCTAGGGCGTTGCTAGGCAGTTGCTAGGGTGTTCTGTGTGGTTGCTAGGCAGTTGCTAGGTGTTCTGGGGGGTTGCTAGACAGTTGCTAGGGTGTTCTGGGTGGTTGCTACGGTATTTTTGGTGGTTACTAGAGCGTTTCTAGATGTTGCTAGGGTGTTCAGGATGGTTGCTAAGGTATTTTTTTAGTTGCTATGGTGTTACTAGGTGGTTAGTAGTTGTCAAAGATGGTTACTATGGAGTTTTTATAGAGTTATTAAAATCTTTAATAAAGAGTGCCTTCAGTATGGCCGAATAGGCACAAGCATGGAGCAATATCGCAAGGCCACGAGTGTATTATTGCGTTAAAAAATACAAAAAAAATTAAAAACAAATTTTTTTTGGTTTAGGGTGGTTGCTAGGGAGCTCTTAGTGGTTGCTAGGGTGCTGAAACTGGTTGCTAGGGTGTGGCTATGAAGATTTTAGGCCATTACTTATTGGCTGCTTGATAATATAAATCCTCTGAGGGAGAGAGAGAGGGAGAGACGCAGGGGTGTCAGGCCCTTTGGAGTCTGTGTGTGTGAAAACGGCAGTTGGGATTCAAATGTTTTTAGAACTCCCAATGCAAAGTCAATGGGGACTTTTTTGGCCGCTTTTTCGTCCGCTGTGCGAACATCGTACACCCGATCGCTTAGAAAAGTCATAGCACACCTCTCCTCAATGAGCCGGTCGATTTGACACTTCACTCAGGGGCCTGTGACAAACGGTGCGGGGCGCATTACGCGCCAAACTTTGTCCAGAATAATAATAATAATAACTAGAATGTACATTTCCTGAAGAAAATGTGAAATGGTGCTTGCAGTGGCAAAACTCTCCACTCGGTTGCTAGGGTGTTGTACATGATTGCATACGAGCCAACAACCATGTCTGTACGATGTTGTGGAGCTGAAATATAGCTTCTATATGTTGCAATATGGTTTATATGTGGCTCTAAACGGTTGCAAGGCCACGAGTGTAATATTGCGTTAAAAAATACAAAAAAATGTAAAAAACATTTTTTTTTGGTTTAGGGTGGTTGCTAGGGAGGTCTTAGTGGTTGCTAGGGTGCTGAAACTGTTTGCTAGGGTGTGGCTATGAAGATTTTAGGCCATTACTTATTGGCTGCTTGATAATATAAATCCTCTGAGGGAGAGAGAGAGGGAGAGACGCAGGGGTGTCAGGCCCTTTGGAGTCTGTGTGTGTGAAAACGTCGGTTGGGATTCAAATATTTTTAGAACTCCCAATGTAAAGTCAATGGGACTTTTTTGGCCGCTTTTTTGCCCGCTGTGCGAACATCGTACACCCGATCGCTTAGAAAAGTCATAGCACACCTCTCCTTAATGAGCCGGTCGATTTGATGCCTCACTCAGTGGTCTGAGACAAATGGTGCGGGGCGAGTTTCGCGCCAAACTTTGTCCAGAATAAAAATAAGAATAATAATAAGTATGCAAGAGAACACTAATGATGCCTTGCTTTCAGCAAGCACCATTAATAATAATAAGAAGAAGAATAATAAGTATGAGCAATAACAATAGTGATGCCTTGCTTTCAGCAAGCACCACTAATAATAAGTATGCAAGAGAACACTAATGATGCCTTGCTTTCAGCAAGCACCATTAATAAGTATGCAAGAGAACACTAATGATGCCTTGCTTTCAGCAAGCACCATTAATAAGTATGCAAGAGAACACTAATGATGCCTTGCTTTCAGCAAGCACCATTAATAATAAGTATGCAAGAGAACACTAATGATGCCTTGCTTTCAGCAAGCACCATTAATAAGTATGAGCAATAACAATAGTGATGCCTTGCTTTCAGCAAGCACCACTAATAACTAGAATGTACATTTCCTGAAGAAAATGTGAAGTGGTGCTTGCAGTGGCAAAACTCTCCACTTGGTTGCTAGGGTGTTGTACATGATTGCATTCGAGCTAACAACCATGTCTGTACAATGTTGTGGAGCTGAAATATGGCTTCTATATGTTGCAATATGGTTGCTAGGTGGCTCTAAACGGTTGCTAGGGTGTGAAATCAGTTACCATGGTGATAGTTACAGACAGTTTCCCAACCAAAACAAAAGAGCCAACCCCCATCTCTATGTGATGTTCTGATGCAGAGACATGGGTTATGATAAACGGTTGCTAGGGTCCTCTGTTTGGTTGCCAGGGAGTGACTTGGCAGGTGCCAATGATGAAACTCCAAAGGCTGATTGTCAGTATAAATGATTTAAACCAACTCCCATGCCTCTGTGACATTCAGGATGGAAGATATCCCTCTTTGGAATTTGGTTGCTAGGGTCCTCTGTTTGGTTGCAAGGGAGTGACTTGGCAGGTGCCAATCATAAAACTCCAAAGGCTGCTTGTCATTATGAATGATATAAACCAACTCCCATGCCTGTGTGACTTTCAGAATGGAAGATATCCCTCTTTGGATTTTGGTTACTAGGGTACTCTGTTTGGTTGCTATGGAGTTACTTGGCAGCTGCCAATGATGAAATTCCAAAGGTTTCTTGTCAGTATGAATGATATAAACCAACTCCCATGCCTCTGTGACATTCAGAATGGAAGAGATCCCTCTTTGGATTTTGGTTGCTAGGGTACTCTGTTTGGTTGTTATGGAGTTGCTTGGCAGCTGCCAATCATGAAACACCAAAGGCTTCTTGTCAGTATGAATGACATAAACCAACTCCCATGCCTCTGTGACATTCAGAATGGAAGATATCCCTCTTTGAATTTTGGTTGCTAGGGTAATCTGTTTGGTTGCTATGGAGTTGCTTGACAGCTGCCATTGATGAAACTGCAACGGCTTTTTGTTACTATGAATGATATAAACCAACTCCCATGCCTCTGTGACATTCAGACTGGAAGATATCCCTCTTTGGATTTTGGTTGCTAGGGTACTATGATTGGTTGCTAGGGAGTGGCTTGGCAGCTGCCAATCATGAAACTCCAAAGGCTTCTTGTCAATATTGAATTATATAAACCTTCCCCCATCTCTATACGATGCTCTGATACAGAGATATAGGTCTTGCTAAATAGTTGCTAGGGTACTCTGTTTGGTTGCTATGGAGTGGCTTGGCAGCTGCTAATGATGAACTCCAAAGGCTGCTTTTCAGTATGAATGACATAAACAAACTCCCATGCCTCTGTGACATTCAGAATGGAAGATATCCCTCTTTGAATTTTGGTTGCTAGGGTAATCTGTTTGGTTGCTATGGAGTTGCTTGACAGCTGCCATTGATGAAACTGCAAAGGCTTTTTGTTACTATGAATGATATAAACCAACTTCCATGCCTCTGTGACATTCAGAATAGAAGATATCCCTCTAGGATTTTGGTTGCTAAGGTGCTCGACAATGGTTGCTAGGGAGGGGCTAGGAAGTGTTGAGGTGATTCATGATTGGCCATTTGATGCCCTGAGTGAAACGAGACCACCTTGGTGTTTCTATGATCTACTAGAGCGTTTCTAGACGTTGCTAGGGTGTTCAGGATGGTTGCTAAGGTATTTTTGGTAGTTGCTATTTTGTTACTAGGTGGTTGGTAGTTGTCAAAGATGGTTACTATGGAGTTTTTATAGAGTTATTAAAATCTTTAATAACGAGTGCCTTCAGTACGGCACTCGGCCTGCGGCCTCGTGCCTATGGCTGAATAGGCACAAGCATGGAGCAATATCGCAAGGCCACGAGTGTAATATTGCGTTAAAAAATACAAAAAAATGTAAAAATTTTTTTTTTTTGGTTTAGGGTGGTTGCTAGGGAGCTCTTAGTGGTTGCTAGGGTGCTAAAACTGGTTGCTAGGGTGTGGCTATGAAGATTTTAGGCCATTACTTATTGGCTGCTTGATAATATAATCCTCTGAGGGAGAGAGAGAGGGAGAGACGCAGGGGTGTCAGGCCCTTTGGAGTCTGTGTGTGTGAAAACGTCGGTTGGGATTCAAATATTTTTAGAATGCCCAATGTAAAGTCAATGGGGACTTTTTTGGCCGCTTTTTCGTCCGCTGTGCGAACATCGTACACCCGATCGCTTAGAAAAGTCATAGCACACCTCTCCTCAATGAGCCGGTCGATTTGACACTTCACTCAGGGGTCTGTGACAAACGGTGCGGGGCGCATTACGCGCCAAACTTTTGTGTGGAAGAATAATAAAAATTATAAAAAGAACTAGAATGTACATTTCCAGAAGAAAATGTGAAGTGGTGCTTGCAGTGGCAAAACTCGCCACTCGGTTGCTAGGGTGTTGTACATGATTGCATACCAGCCAACAACCATGTCTGTACGATGTTGTGGAGCTGAAATATGGCTTCTATATGTTGCAATATGGTTGCTAGGTGTCTCTAAATGGTTGCTAGGGTGTGAATACACAGTTACCATGGTGATATTTACAGACTGTTTTACAACTGAAACTAATGAGCCAACCCCCATCTCTATACAATATTCTGACGCAGAGATGTAGGTCCTGTAAAATGGTTGCTAGGGTACTCTGTTTGGTTGCTATGGAGTTGCTTGGCAGCTACTAATGATGAAACTGCAAAGGCTTCTTGTCAGTATGAATGATATAAACCAACTCCCATCTCTATACAATGTTCTGATGCAGAGATATACATTTTGCTAAACGGTTACTAGGGTACTCTGTTTGGTTGCTATGGAGTGGTTTGGCAGCTGCCAATGATGAATTTCCAAAGGCTTCTTGTCAGTATGAATGATATAAACCAACTCCCATGCCTCTGTGACATTCAGAATGGAAGATATCCCTCTTTGGATTTTGGTTGCTGGGGTACTCTGTTTGGTTGCTAGGGAGTGGCTTATCAGCTGCCAATCATGAAACTCCAAAGGCTGCTTGTCAGTATGAATGATATAAACCAACTCCCATGCCTCTACGACATTCAGAATGGAAGATATCCCTCTTTGGATTTTGGTTGCTAGGGTACTCTGTTTGGTTGCTAGGGAGTGGCTTGTCAGCTGCCAATCATGAAACTCCAAAGGCTGCTTGTCAGTATTAATGATATAAACCAACTAACATGCCTCTGTGACATTCAGAATGGAAGATATCCCTCTTTGGATTGTTGTTGCTAGGGTACTCTGTTTGGTTGCTAGGGAGTGGCTTGTCAGCTGCCAATCATGAAACTCCAAAGGCTGCTTGTCAGTATTAATGATATAAACCAACTCCCATGCCTCTGCGACATTCAGAATAGAAGTTATCCCTCTTTGGATTTTGGTTGCTAGGGTACTCTGTTTGGTTGCTAGGGAGGGGCTTGTCAGCTGCCAATCATGAAACTCCAAAGGCTTCTTGTCACTATGAATGATATAAACCAACTCCCATGCCTCTGTGACATTCAGAATGGAAGATATCTCTCTTTAGATTTTGGTTGCTAAGGTGCTCGACAATGGTTGCTAGGGAGGGGCTTGGAAGTGTTGAGGTGATTCATGATTGGCTGTTTGCTGCCCCGAGTCAAATGAGACCACCCCCATGTTTCTATGACAATTCAGTCTGGAGATATCTCTTTGAACTCTTTCAATGGAAGTCTATGGAACTTGTTGCTAAGGGGCTCTAAATGGTTGCCAGGGCATGGCTTGATAGCTTCACAATGATCCTGAGAGACTGATTGGTCATCTGAGTAAAATGAGCCCTCCCCCTTGTCTCTATGACACTGTGATCCAGAGCTACGTTCAATACAAAGTCCCTATGCAATTTACCATAGTAGGAAAAGCATGTGTGTTTCACGGGACGTTCCTTCCCCATAGTAAGTCAATGGGGCAACTTTGGGCATCTCCTGCCCCCCAGGGGTGCAACTTTTACCCCATTGTGAAGTATGTTCTTACAGAGCCTGTCAGCCTCTTCAAATGTGGCAAATCACACGTTTCTGCGAAATCCTCGCTCAGAGCTACGTGTGGTCAAAGTTCGTCGCAATGTTAAGTCAATGGGACTTTTTTGGCCGCTTTTTTACCCCTGGGGTGAACACCGCACCCCCGATCGCTTATAAAAGTCATAGCACACCTCTCCTTAATGAGCCGGTCGATTTGACACCTCATTCATGGGTCTGTGACAAACGGTGCGGGGCGAGTTTCGCGCCAAACTTTGTCCAGAATAATAATAATTATAACTAGAATGTACATTTCCTGAAGAAAATGTGAAGTGGTGCTTGCAGTGGCAAAACTCGCCACTCGGTTGCTAGGGTGTTGTACATGTTTGCATTCGAGCCAACAACCATGTCTGTACGATGTTGTGGAGCTGAAATATGGCTTCTATATGTTGCAATATGGTTGCTAGGTGGCTCTAAATGGTTGCTAGGGTGTGAATACACAGTTACCATGGTGATATTTACAGGCTGTTTTACAACTGAAACTAATGAGCCAACCCCCATCTCTATACAATATTCTGATGCAGAGATGTAGGTCTTGTAAAATGGTTGCTAGGGTACTCTGTTTGGTTGCTATGGAGATGCTTGTCAGCTGCTAATGATGAAACTACAAAGGCTTCTTGTTAGCATGAATGATATAAACCAACTCCCATCTCTATACGATGTTCTGATACAGAGATATACGTTTTGCTAAACGGTTGCTAGGGTACTCTATTTGGTTGCTAGCGAGTGGCTTGTCAGCTGCCAATCATGAAACTCCAAAGGCTTCTTGTCACTATGAATGATATAAACCAACTCCCATGCCTCTGCGACATTCAGAATGGAAGATATGCCTCTTTGGATTTTGGTTGCTAGGGTACTCTGTTTGGTTGCTAGGGAGTGGCTTGTCAGCTGTCAATGATGAAATTCCAAAGGCTTCTTGTCATTATGAATTATATAATCCAACTCCCATGCCTCTGTGACATTCGGAATGTAAGATATGCCTCTTTGGATTTTGGTTGCTAGGGTACTCTTTTTGGTTGCTATGGAGTTACTTGGCACCTGCCAATGATGCAATTCCAAAGGCTTCTTGTCACTATGAATGATATAAACCAACTCCCATGCCTCTGTGACATTCAGAATGGAAGATATCCCTCTTTGGATTGTTGTTGCTAAGGTGCTCGACAATGGTTGCTAGGGAGGGGCTAGGAAGTGTTTAGGTGATTTATGATTGGCCGTTTGCTGCCCTGAGTCAAACTTGTGTTAACCCCATCTCTTTATGATGTTCTGATGCAGAGATATAGGTCTTGCAAAATGGTTGCTAGGGTACTCTGTTTGGTTGCTAGGAGTGGCTTGGCAGCTGCCAATCATGAAACTCCAAAGGCTGCTTGTCAGTATGTATGATATAAACCAACTCCCATGCCTCTGTGACATTCAGAATAGAAGATATCTCTCTATGAATTTTGGTTGCTAAGGTGCTCGACAATGGTTGCTAGGGAGGGGCTAGGAAGTGTTGAGGTGATTCATGATTGGCTGTTTGCTGCCCCGAGTCAAATGAGACCACCCCCATGTTTCTATGACAATTCAGTCCTGATATATCCCTTTGATCTCTTTCAATGGAAGTCTATGGGACTTGTTGCTAAGGTGCTCTAAATGGTTGCTAGGGCGTGGCTTGATAGCTTCACAATGATCCTGAGAGACTGATTGGTCATCTGAGTAAGATGAGCCATCCCCCTTGTCTCTATGACACTGTGATCCAGAGCTACGTTCATTACAAAATCCCTATGCAATTTACCATAGTAGGAAAAGTATGTGTGTTTCACGGGACATTCCTTCCCCATAGTAAGTCAATGGGACAACTTTGGGACGCTCCTGCCCCCCAGGGGTGCAACTTTTACCCCATTGTGAGGTATGTTCTTACAGAGCCTGTCAGCCTCTTCAAATGTGGCAAATCACACGTTTCTGCAAAATCCTCGCTCAGAGCTATGAGTGCTCAAAGTTCGTCGCAATGTTAAGTCAATGGAAATTTTTGGGGCGCTTTTTCGCCCCTGGGGCGAACACCGCACCCCCGATCGCTTATAAAAGTCATAGCACACCTCTCCTCAATAAGCCGGTCGATTTGACACCTCATTCATGGGTCTGTGACAAACGGTGCGGGGCGAGTTACGCGCCAAACTTTTGTCCAGAACAATAAGAAGAAGAAGAATAATAAGTATGAGCAATAACAATAGTGATGCCTTGCTTTCAGCAAGCACCACTAATAAGAATAATAAGTATGAGCAATAACAATAGTGATGCCTTGCTTTCAGCAAGCACCACTAATAATAAGAATAATAAGTATGAGCAATAACAATAGTGATGCCTTGCTTTCAGCAAGCACCACTAATAAGAAGAAGAACTAGAATGTACATTTCCTGAAGAAAATGTGAAGTGGTGCTTGCAGTGGCAAAACTCACCAATCGGTTGCTGGGTGGCTCTAAATGGTTGCTAGGGTGTGAATACACAGTTACCATGGTGATATTTACAGACTGTTTTACAACTGAAACTAATGAGCCAACCCCCATCTCTATACAATATTCTGATGCAGAGATGTAGGTCTTGTAAAATGGTTGCTAGGGTACTCTGTTTGGTTGCTATGGAGTTGCTTGGCAGCTGCTAATGATGAAACTGCAAAGGCTTCTTGTCAGTATGAATGATATAAACCAACTCCCATCTCTATACGATGTTCTGATGCAGAGATATACGTTTTGCTAAATGGTTGCTAGGGTACGCTATTTGGTTGCTAGCGAGTGGCTTGTCAGCTGCCAATCATGAAACTCCAAAGGCTTCTTGTCACTATGAATGATATAAACCAACTCCCATGCCTCTGTGACATTCAGAATGGAAGATATGCCTCTTTGGATTTTGGTTGCTAGGGTACTCTGTTTGGTTGCTAGGGAGTGGCTTGTCAGCTGTCAATGATGAAATTCCAAAGGCTTCTTGTCAGTATGAATTATATAATCCAACTCCCATGCCTCTGTGACATTCAGAATGGAAGATATGCCACTTTGGATATTGGTTGCTAGGGTACTCTCTTTGGTTGCTATGGAGTTACTTGGCAGCTGCCAATGATGCAATTCCAAAGGCTTCTTGTCACTATGAATGATATAAACCAACTCCCATGCCTCTGTGACTTTCAGAATGGAAGATATCCCTCTTTGTATTTTGGTTGCTAGGGTACTCTGTTTGGTTGCTAGGGAGTGGCTTGTCAGCTGCCAATCATGAAACTCCAAAGGCTGCTTGTCAGTATGAATGATATAAACAACCTCCCATGCCTCTGCGACATTCAGAATGGAAGATATCCCTCTTTGGATTTTGGTTACTAGGGTACTCTATTTGGTTGCTATGGAGTGGCTTGGCAGCTGCGAATCATGAAACTCCAAAGGCTGCTTGTCAGTATGAATGATATAAACCAACTCCCATACCTGTGTGACATTCAGAATGGAAGATATACCTCTTTGGATTTTGGTTGCTAGGGTAATCTGTTTGGTTGCTATGGAGTTGCTTTGCAGCTGCCAATGATGAAACTGCAAACTGTTTTTGTCAGTATGAATGATATAAACCAACTCCCATGCCTCTGTGACATTCAGAATGGAAGATATGCCTCTTTGTATTTTGGTTGCTAGGGTACTCTGTTGGTTGCTAGGGAGTGGCTTGGCAGCTGCCAATCATGAAACTCCAAAGGCTGCTTGTCAGTATGAATGATATAAACCAACTCCCATCTCTATACGATGTTCTGATACAGAGATATTCGTTTTGCTAAACGGTTGCTAGGGTACTCTGTTTGGTTGCTAGGGAGTGGCTTGGCAGTTGCCAATGATGAAACTGCAAAGGCTTCTTGTCACTATGAATGATATAAACCAACTCTCATTTCTCTGTGACATTCAGATTGGAAGATATCCCTCTTTGGATTTTGGTTGCTAAGGTGCTCGACAATGGTTGCTAGGGAGGGGCTTGGAAGTGTTGAGGTGATTCATGATTGGCTGTTTACTGCCCCGAGTCAAATGAGACCACCCCCATGTTTCTATGACAATTCAGTCTGGAGATATCTCTTTGAACTCTTTCAATGGAAGTCTATATAACTTGTTGCTAAGGGGCTCTAAATGGTTGCTAGGGCGTGGCTTGATAGCTTCACAATGATCCTGAGAGACTGATTGGTCGTCTGAGTAAAATGAGCCCTCCCCCTTGTCTCTATGACACTGTGATCCAGAGCTACGTTCAATACAAAGTCCCTATGCAATTTACCATAGTAGGAAAAGCATGTGTGTTTCACGGGACGTTCCTTCCCCATAGTAAGTCAATGGGGCAACTTTGGGCATCTCCTGCCCCCCAGGGGTGCAACTTTTACCCCATTGTGAGGTATGTTCTTACAGAGCCTGTCAGCCTCTTCAAATGTGGCAAATCACACATTTCTGCGAAATCCTCGCTCAGAGCTACGTGTGGTCAAAGTTCGTCACAATGTTAAGTCAATGGGACTTTTTTGGCCGCTTTTTCGCCCCTGGGGCGAACACCGCACCCCCGATCGCTTATAAAAGTCATAGCACACCTCTCCTTAATGAGCCGGTCGATTTGACACCTCATTCATGGGTCTGAGACCAACGGTGCGGGGCGAGTTACGCGCCAAACTTTGTCCAGAATAATAATAATAACTAGAATGTACATTTCCTGAAGAAAATGTGAAGTGGTGCTTGCAGTGGCAAAATTCGGCACTCGGTTGCTAGGGTGTTGTACATGATCGCATACGAGCCAACAACCATGTCTGTACGCTGTTGTGGAGCTGAAATATGGCTTCTTTATGTTGCAATATGGTTGCTAGGTGGCTGTAAACGGTTGCTAGGGTGTGAATACAAAGTTACCATGGTGAAATTTACAGACTGTTTCCCAACCAAAACTAAAGAGCCAACCCCCATCTCTATATGATGTTCTGATGCAGAGACATGGGTCTTGATAAACGGTTGCTAGGGTCCTCTGTTTGGTTGCCAGGGAGTGACTTGGCAGATACCAATGATGAAACTGCAAAGGCTTCTTGTCACTCTGAATGATATAAACCAACTCCCATGCCTCTATGACATTCAGAATGGAAGATATCCCTCCTTGGATTTTGGTTGCTAGGGTACTCTGTTTGGTTGCTAGAGAGTGGCTTGGCAGCTGCCAATGATGAAATTCCAAAGGCTTCTTGTCAGTATGAATGATATAAACCAACTCCCATGCCTGTGTGACATTCAGAAAGGAAGATATTCCTCTTTGGAATTTGGTTGCTAGGGTACTCTGTTTGGTTGATATGGAGTTGCTTGGCAGCTGCCAATCATGAAACACCAAAGGCTTCTTGTCAATATGAATGATATAAACCAACTCCCATGCCTCTGTGACAGTCAGAATGGAAGATATCCCTCTCTGGAGTTTGGTTGCTAGGGTCCTCTGTTTGGTTGCTATGGAGTGGCTTGGCAGCTGTTAATGATGAAACTGTATAAGTTTCTTGTCAGTATGAATGAAAATAAACCAACTCCCATCTCTATACGATGTTCTGATGCAGAGATATAGGTCTTGCTAAACGGTTGCTAGGGTACTCTGTTTGGTTGCTAGGGAGTGGCTTGGCAGCTGCCAATGATGAAATTAAAAAGGCTTCTTGTCACTATGAATGATAAAAAACCAACTCCCATGCATCTGTGACATACAGAATGGAAGATATCCCTCTTTGGATTTTTGTTGCTAGGGTACTCTGTTTGGTTGCTAGGGAGTAGCTTGGCAGCTGCCAACCATAAAACTCCAGAGGCTGCTTGTCAGTTTGAATGATATAAACCAACTCCCAGCTCTATACGATGTTCTGATACAGAGAAATTATTTTTGCTAAATGGTTGCTAGGGTACTCTGTTTGGTTGCTAGGGAGTGGCTTGGCAGCTGCCAGTGATGAAACTGCAAAGGCTTCTTGTCACTATGAATGATATAAACCAACTCCCATTTCTTTGTGACATTCAAAATGGAAGATAACCCTCTTTGGATTTTGGTTGCTAGGGTACTCTGTCTGGTTGCTATGGAGTGGCTTGGCAGCTGCCAATAATGAAACTCCAAAGGCTGGTTGTCAGTATGAATGAAACAAACCAACTCCCATGCCTCTGTGACATTCAGAATGGAAGATATCCCTCTTTGCATTTTGGTTGCTAGGGTACTCTGTTTGGTTGCTATGGAGTTGTTTGGCAGCTGCTAATGATGAAACTGTAAAGGCTTATTGTCAGTATGAATGATATAAACCAACTCCCATCTCTATACGATGTTCTGATGCGGAGATATAGGTCTTGCAAAACGGTTGCTAGGGTACTCAAGTTTGGTTGCTATGGAGTGGCTTGGCAGCTGCCAATGATGAAACTGAAAAGGCTTTGTGTCACTATGAATGATATAAACCAACTCCCATTTCTCTGTGACATTCAGAATGGCAGATATCCCTCTTTACATTTTGGTTGCTAGGGTACTCTGTTTGGTTGCTATGGAGTTGTTTGGCAGCTGCTAATGATGAAACTGTAAAGGCTTATTGTCAGTATGAATGATATAAACCAACTCCCATCTCTATACGATGTTCTGATGCGGAGATATAGGTCTTGCAAAACGGTTGCTAGGGTACTCAAGTTTGGTTGCTATGGAGTGGCTTGGCAGCTGCCAATGACGAAACTGCAAAGCCTTCTTGTCACTATGAATGATATAAACCAACTCCCATGCCTCTGTGACATTCAGAATGGAAGATATCCCTCTTTGAATTTTGGTTGCTAGGGTAATCTGTTTGGTTGCTATGGAGTTGCTTGACAGCTGCCATTGATGAAACTGCAAAGGCTTTTTGTTACTATGAATGATATAAACCAACTTCCATGCCTCTGTGACATTCAGAATAGAAGATATCCCTCTAGGATTTTGGTTGCTAAGGTGCTCGACAATGGTTGCTAGGGAGGGGCTAGGAAGTGTTGAGGTGATTCATGATTGGCCATTTGATGCCCTGAGTGAAACGAGACCACCTTGGTGTTTCTATGATCTACTAGAGCGTTTCTAGACGTTGCTAGGGTGTTCAGGATGGTTGCTAAGGTATTTTTGGTAGTTGCTATTTTGTTACTAGGTGGTTGGTAGTTGTCAAAGATGGTTACTATGGAGTTTTTATAGAGTTATTAAAATCTTTAATAACGAGTGCCTTCAGTACGGCACTCGGCCTGCGGCCTCGTGCCTATGGCTGAATAGGCACAAGCATGGAGCAATATCGCAAGGCCACGAGTGTAATATTGCGTTAAAAAATACAAAAAAATGTAAAAAAAATTTTTTTTTGGTTTAGGGTGGTTGCTAGGGAGCTCTTAGTGGTTGCTAGGGTGCTAAAACTGGTTGCTAGGGTGTGGCTATGAAGATTTTAGGCCATTACTTATTGGCTGCTTGATAATATAATCCTCTGAGGGAGATAGAGAGGGAGATACGCAGGGGTGTCAGGCCCTTTGGAGTGGTGTGTGTGTGAAAACGTCGGTTGGGATTCAAATATTTTTAGAATGCCCAATGTAAAGTCAATGGGGACTTTTTTGGCCGCTTTTTCGTCCGCTGTGCGAACATCGTACACCCGATCGCTTAGAAAAGTCATAGCACACCTCTCCTCAATGAGCCGGTTGATTTGACACTTCACTCAGGGGTCTGTGACAAACGGTGCGGGGCGAGTTTCGCGCCAAACTTTGTCCAGAATAATAATAATAAGAATAACTAGAATGTACATTTCCTGAAGAAAATGTGAAGTGGTGCTTGCAGTGGCAAAATTCGGCACTCGGTTGCTAGGGTGTTGTACATGATCGCATACGAGCCAACAACCATGTCTGTACGCTGTTGTGGAGCTGAAATATGGCTTCTTTATGTTGCAATATGGTTGCTAGGTGGCTGTAAACGGTTGCTAGGGTGTGAATACAAAGTTACCATGGTGAAATTTACAGACTGTTTCCCAACCAAAACAAAAGAGCCAACCCCCATCTCTATATGATGTTCTGATGCAGAGACATGGGTCTTGATAAACGGTTGCTAGGGTCCTCTGTTTGGTTGCCAGGGAGTGACTTGGCAGATACCAATGATGAAACTGCAAAGGCTTCTTGTCACTCTGAATGATATAAACCAACTCCCATGCCTCTATGACATTCAGAATGGAAGATATCCCTCCTTGGATTTTGGTTGCTAGGGTACTCTGTTTGGTTGCTAGAGAGTGGCTTGGCAGCTGCCAATGATGAAATTCCAAAGGCTTCTTGTCAGTATGAATGATATAAACCAACTCCCATGCCTGTGTGACATTCAGAAAGGAAGATATTCCTCTTTGGAATTTGGTTGCTAGGGTACTCTGTTTGGTTGATATGGAGTTGCTTGGCAGCTGCCAATCATGAAACACCAAAGGCTTCTTGTCAATATGAATGATATAAACCAACTCCCATGCCTCTGTGGCAGTCAGAATGGAAGATATCCCTCTCTGGAGTTTGGTTGCTAGGGTCCTCTGTTTGGTTGCTATGGAGTGGCTTGGCAGCTGTTAATGATGAAACTGCATAAGCTTCTTGTCAGTATGAATGAAAATAAACCAACTCCCATCTCTATACGATGTTCTGATGCAGAGATATAGGTCTTGCTAAACGGTTGCTAGGGTACTCTGTTTGGTTGCTAGGGAGTGGCTTGGCAGCTGCCAATGATGAAATTAAAAAGGCTTCTTGTCACTATGAATGATAAAAAACCAACTCCCATGCATCTGTGACATACAGAATGGAAGATATCCCTCTTTGGATTTTTGTTGCTAGGGTACTCTGTTTGGTTGCTAGGGAGTAGCTTGGCAGCTGCCAACCATAAAACTCCAGAGGCTGCTTGTCAGTATGAATGATATAAACCAACTCCCAGCTCTATACGATGTTCTGATACAGAGAAATAATTTTTGCTAAATGGTTGCTAGGGTACTCTGTTTGGTTGCTAGGGAGTGGCTTGGCAGCTGCCAGTGATGAAACTGCAAAGGCTTCTTGTCACTATGAATGATATAAACCAACTCCCATTTCTTTGTGACATTCAAAATGGAAGATAACCCTCTTTGGATTTTGGTTGCTAGGGTACTCTGTTTGGTTGCTATGGATTGGCTTGGCAGCTGCCAATAATGAAACTCCAAAGGCTGGTTGTCAGTATGAATGAAACAAACCAACTCCCATGCCTCTGTGACATTCAGAATGGAAGATATCCCTCTTTGCATTTTGGTTGCTAGGGTACTCTGTTTGGTTGCTATGGAGTTGTTTGGCAGCTGCTAATGATGAAACTGTAAAGGCTTATTGTCAGTATGAATGATATAAACCAACCCCCATCTCTATACGATGTTCTGATGCGGAGATATAGGTCTTGCAAAACGGTTGCTAGGGTACTCAAGTTTGGTTGCTATGGAGTGGCTTGGCAGCTGCCAATGATGAAACTGAAAAGGCTTTGTGTCACTATGAATGATATAAACCAACTCCCATTTCTCTGTGACATTCAGAATGGCAGATATCCCTCTTTGGATTTTGGTTGCTAGGGTACTCTGTTTGGTTGCTATGGAGTGGCTTGGCAGCTGCCAATGATGAAACTCCAAAGGCTTCTTGTCACTATGAATGATATAAACCAACTCCCATGCCTCTGTGACATTCAGAATGGAAGATATCCCTCTCGGATTTTGGTTGCTAAGGTGCTCGACAATGGTTGCTAGGGAGGGGCTAGGAAGAGTTGAGGTGATTCATGATTGGCTGTTTGCTGCCCCAAGTCAAACGAGACCACCCTCTAGTTTCTATGACAATTCAGTCCGGAGATATCCCTTTGAACTCTTTCAATGGAAGTCTATGGGACTTGTTGCTAAGGTGCTCTAAATGGTTGCTAGGGCGTGGCTTGATAGCTTCACAATGATCCTGAGAGACTGATTGGTCGTCTGAGTAAAATGAGCCCACCCCCTTGTCTCTATGATACTGTGATCCAGAGCTACGTTCATTACAAAATCCCTATGCAATTTACCATAGTAGGAAAAGCATGTGTGTTTCACGGGACATTCCTTCCCCATAGTAAGTCAATGGGGCAACTTTGGGACGCTCCTGCCCCCCAGGGGTGCAACTTTTACCCCATTGTGAGGTATGTTCTTACAGAGCCTGTCAGCCTCTTCAAATGTGGCAAATCACACGTTTCTGCGAAATCCTCGCTCAGAGCTATGAGTGCTCAAAGTTCGTCGCAATGTTAAGTCAATGGAACTTTTTGGGCCGCTTTTTCGCCCCTGGGGTGAACACCGCACCCCCGATCGCTTATAAAAGTCATAGCACACCTCTCCTCAATGAGCCGGTCGATTTGACACCTCATTCATGGGTCTGTGACAAACGGTGTGGGGCGAGTTACGCGCCAAACTTTGTCCAGAATAATAATAATAATAATAATAATAAGAATAATAAGTATGAGCAATAACAATAGTGATGCCTTGCTTTCAGCAAGCACCACTAATAAGTATGAGCAATAACAATAGTGATGCTTTTAAAAAAGCACCACTAACTAGAATGTACATTTCCTGAAGAAAATGTGAAATGGTGCTTGCAGTGGCAAAACTCTCCACTCGGTTGCTAGGGTGTTGTACATGATTGCATACGAGCCAACAACCATGTCTGTACGATGTTGTGGAGCTGAAATATGGCTTCTATATGTTGCAATATGGTTGCTAGGTGGCTCTAAATGGTTGCTAGGGTGTGAATACACAGTTACCATGGTGATATTTACAGACTGTTTTACAACTGAAACTAATGAGCCAACCCCCATCTCTATACAATATTCTGATGCAGAGATGTAGGTCTTGTAAAATGGTTGCTAGGGTACTCTGTTTGGTTGCTATGGAGTTGCTTGGCAGCTGCTGATGATGAAACTGCAAAGGCTTCTTGTCAGTATGAATGATATAAACCAACTCCCATCTCTATACGATGTTCTGATGCAGAGATATATGTTTTGCTAAACGGTTGCTAGGGTACTCTGTTTGGTTGCTAGGGAGTAGCGTGGCAGCTGCCAATCATGAAACTCCAAAGGCTGCTTGTCAGTATGAATGATATAATCCAACTCTCATGCCTCTGCGACATACAGAATGGAAGATATCCCTCTTTGGATATTGGTTGCTAGGGTACTCTGTTTGGTTGCTAGGGAGTGGCTTGTCAGCTGCCAATCATGAAACTCCAAAGGCTGCTTGTCAGTATGAATGATATAAACCAACTCCCATGCCTCTGCGACATTCAGAATGGAAGATATGCCTCTTTGGGTTTTGGTTGCTAGGGTACTCTGTTTGGTTGCTATGGAGTTACTTGGCAGCTGCCAATGATGCAATTCCAAAGGCTTCTTGTCACTATGAATGATATAAACCAACTCCCATGCCTCTGTGACATTCAGAATGGAAGATATCCCTCTTTGGATTTTGGTTGCTAGGATACTCTGTTTGGTTGCTAGGGAGTGGCTTGGCAGCTGCCACTGATGAAACTGCAAAGGCTTCTTGTCATTATGAATTATATAAACCAACTCCCATGCCTCTGTGACATTCAGAATGGAAGATATCCCTCTTTGTATTTTGGTTGCTAGGGTACTCTGTTGGTTGCTAGGGAGTGGCTTGGCAGCTGCCAATCATGAAACTTCAAAGGCTGCTTGTCAGTATGAATGATATAAACCAACTCCAATCTCTATACGATGTTCTGATACAGAGATATTCGTTTTGCTAAACGGTTGCTAGGGTACTCTGTTTGGTTGCTAGGGAGTGGCTTGGCAGTTGTCAATGATGCAATTCCAAAGGCTTCTTGTCACTATGAATGATATAAACCATCTCCCATTTCTCTGTGACATTCAGAATGGCAGATATCCCTCTTTGGATTTTGGTTGCTAAGGTACTCTGTTTGGTTGCTATAGAGTGGCTTGGCAGATGCCAATTATGAAACTGCAAAAGCTTCTTGTCACTATGAATGATATAAACCAACTCCCATGCCTCTGCGACATACAGAATGGAAGATATCCCTCTTTGGATATTGGTTGCTAGGGTACTCTGTTTGGTTGCTAGGGAGTGGCTTGTCAGCTGCCAATCATGAAACTCCAAAGGCTGCTTGTCAGTATGAATGATATAAACCAACTCCCATGCCTCTGCGACATTCAGAATGGAAGATATGCCTCTTTGGGTTTTGGTTGCTAGGGTACTCTGTTTGGTTGCTATGGAGTTACTTGGCAGCTGCCAATGATGCAATTCCAAAGGCTTCTTGTCACTATGAATGATATAAACCAACTCCCATGCCTCTGTGACATTCAGAATGGAAGATATCCCTCTTTGGATTTTGGTTGCTAGGATACTCTGGTTGCTAGGGAGTGGCTTGGCAGCTGCCACTGATGAAACTGCAAAGGCTTCTTGTCATTATGAATTATATAAACCAACTCCCATGCCTCTGTGACATTCAGAATGGAAGATATCCCTCTTTGTATTTTGGTTGCTAGGGTACTCTGTTGGTTGCTAGGGAGTGGCTTGGCAGCTGCCAATCATGAAACTTCAAAGGCTGCTTGTCAGTATGAATGATATAAACCAACTCCAATCTCTATACGATGTTCTGATACAGAGATATTCGTTTTGCTAAACGGTTGCTAGGGTACTCTGTTTGGTTGCTAGGGAGTGGCTTGGCAGTTGTCAATGATGCAATTCCAAAGGCTTCTTGTCACTATGAATGATATAAACCATCTCCCATTTCTCTGTGACATTCAGAATGGCAGATATCCCTCTTTGGATTTTGGTTGCTAAGGTACTCTGTTTGGTTGCTATAGAGTGGCTTGGCAGATGCCAATTATGAAACTGCAAAAGCTTCTTGTCACTATGAATGATATAAACCAACTCCCATGCCTCTGTGATATTCATAATGGAAGATATCCCTCTTTGGATTTTGGTTGCTAAGGTGTTCGACAATGGTTGCTAGGGAGGGGCTAAGAAGTGTTGAGGTGATTCATGATTGGCTGTTTGCTGCCACGAGTCAAATGAGACCACCCCCATGTTTCTATGACAATTCAGTCTGGAGATATCTCTTTGAACTCTTTCAATGGAAGTCTATGGAACTTGTTGCTAAGGGGCTCTAAATGGTTGCTAGGGCGTGGCTTGATAGCTTCACAATGATCCTGAGAGACTGATTGGTCGTCTGAGTAAAATGAGCTCGCCCCCTTGTCTCTATGACACTGTGATCAGGAGCTATGTTCAATACAAAATCCCTATGCAATTTACCATAGTAGGAAAAGCATGTGAGTTTCACAGGATGTTCCTTCCCCATAGTAAGTCAATGGGGCAACTTTGGGCAGCTTCTGCCCCCCAGGGCTACAACTTTTACCCCATTGTGAGGTATGTTCTTACAGAGCCTGTCAGCCTCTTCAAATGTGGCAAATCACAAGTTTATGTGAAATCCTCGCTCTGAGCTAGGAGTCGTCAAAGTTTGTCGCAATGTTAAGTCTATGGGACTTTTTTGGCCGCTTTTTCGCCCCTGGGGCAAACATCGCACCCCCGATCGCTTATAAAAGTCATAGCACACCTCTCCTCAATGAGCCGGTCGATTTGACACCTCACTCAGGGGTCTGAGACAAACGGTGCGGGACGAGTTACGCGCCAAACTTTGTCCAGAATAAAAATAAGAATAATAATAAGTATGCAAGAGAACACTAATGATGCCTTGCTTTCAGCAAGCACCATTAATAATAAGTATGCAAGAGAACACTAATGATGCCTTGCTTTCAGCAAGCACCATTAATAATAATAAGAAGAAGAAGAATAATAAGTATGAGCAATAACAATAGTGATGCCTTGCTTTCAGCAAGCACCACTAATAATAAGTATGCAAGAGAACACTAATGATGCCTTGCTTTCAGCAAGCACCATTAATAATAAGAATAATAAGTATGAGCAATAACAATAGTGATGCCTTGCTTTCAGCAAGCACCACTAATAATAAGAATAATAAGTATGAGCAATAACAATAGTGATGCCTTGCTTTCAGCAAGCACCACTAATAATAAGAATAATAAGTATGAGCAATAACAATAGTGATGCCTTGCTTTCAGCAAGCACCACTAATAATAATAAGAATAATAAGTATGAGCAATAACAATAGTGATGCCTTGCTTTCAGCAAGCACCACTAATAAGAATGTACATTTCCTGAAGAAAATGTGAAGTGGTGCTTGCAGTGGCAAAACTCGCCATTCGGTTGCTAGAGTGTGGTACATGATTGCATACAAGCCAACAAACATGTCTGTACGATGTTCTGGTGCTGAGATATGGCTTATTCATGTTGTTCAGGTGGTTGCTAGGGTGTTCTGTGTGGTTGCTATGGTGTTGCTAGGTGGTTGCTAGGGTGTTCTGGGTGGTTGCTATGGCGTTGCTAGGCAGTTGCTAGGGTGTTCTGGGTGGTTGCTATGGAGTTGCTAGGTGGTTGCTAGGGTATTCTGGGTGGTTGCTATGATGTTGCTAGGCGGTTGCTAGGGTATTCTGGGTGGTTGCTAGGACATTGCTAGGCAGTTGCTAGGGTTTTCTGGGTGGTTGCTATGGTGTTGCTAGGTGGTTGCTAGGGTATTCTGGGTGGTTGCTATGGTTTTGCTAGGCGGTTGCTAGGGTATTCTGGGTAGTTGCTAGGCGGTTGCTAGGGTATTCTTGGTGGTTGCTAGGGCGTTGCTTGGCAGTTGCTAGGGTGTTCTGGGTGGTTGCTATGGTGTTGCTAGGCTGTTCTGGGTGGTTGCTATGGTGTTGCTAGGTGGTTGCTAGGACGTTGCTAGGCAGTTGCTAGGGTATTCTGGGTGGTTGCTATGGTGTTGCTAGGTGGTTGCTAGGGTATTCTGGGTGGTTGCTATGGTGTTGCTAGGGTATTCTGGGTGGTTGCTAGGCGGTTGCTAGGGTATTCTTGGTGGTTGCTAGGGCGATGCTAGGTGGTTGCTAGGGTGTTCTGGGTGGTTGCTATGGTGTTGCTAGGCAGTTGCTATGGTATTTTGGGTGGATGCTAGGGCGTTGCTAGGCAGTTGCTAGGGTGTTCTGGGTGGTTGCTAGGCAGTTGCTAGGTGTTCTGGGGGTTGCTAGACAGTTGCTATGGTGTTGCTAGGTGGTTGCTAGGGTATTCTGGGTGGTTGCTATGGTGTTGCTAGGCGGTTGCTAGGGTATTCTGGGTAGTTGCTAGGTGGTTGCTAGGGTATTCTTGGTGGTTGCTAGGCAGTTGCTAGGGTGTTCTGGGTGGTTGCTATGGTGTTGCTAGGGTATTCTGGGTGGTTGCTATGGTGTTGCTAGGCGGTTGCTAGGGTATTCTGGGTGGTTGCTAGGGTATTCTAGGTGGTTGCTAGGGCGTTGCTAGGCTGTTCTGGGTGGTTGCTATGGTGTTGCTAGGCGGTTGCTAGGGCGTTGCTAGGCAGTTGCTAGGGTATTCTGGGTGGTTGCTATGGTGTTGCTAGGTGGTTGCTAGCGTATTCTGGGTGGTTGCTATGGTGTTGATAGGGTATTCTGGGTGGTTGCTAGGGTATTCTTGGTGGTTGCTAGGGCGTTGCTAGGTGGTTGCTAGGGTGTTCTGGGTGGTTGCTATGGTGTTGCTAGGCAGTTGCTATGTTATTTTGGGTGGATGCTAGGGCGTTGCTAGGCAGTTGCTAGGGTGTTCTGGGTGATTGCTAGGCAGTTGCTAGGTGTTCTGGGGCGTTGCTAGACAGTTGCTAGGGTGTTCTGGGTGGTTGCTACGGTATTTTGGTGGTTACTAGAGTGTTTCTAGACGTTGCTAGGGTGTTCAGGATGGTTGCTAAGGTATTTTTTTTAGTTGCTATGGTGTTACTAGGTGGTTGGTAGTTGGTCAAAGATGGTTACTATGGAGTTTTTATAGAGTTATTAAAATCTTTAATAATGAGTGCCTTCAGTACGAATAGGCACAAGCATGGAGAAATATCGCAAGGCCACGAGTGTAATATTGTGTTAAAAAATACAAAAAAATGTAAAAAAAAAAATTTTTTGGTTTAGGGTGGTTGCTAGGGAGCTCTTAGTTGTTGCTAGGGTGCTGAAACTGGTTGCTAGGGTGTGGCTATGAAGATTTTAGGCCATTACTTATTGGCTGCTTGATAATATAAATCCTCTGAGGGAGAGAGAGAGGGAGAGTCTGTGTGTGTGAAAACGTCGGTTTGGATTTGAATTTTTTGGAATGCCCAATGTTAAGTCAATGGGACTTTTTTGGCCGCTTTTTCGTCCGCTGTGCGAACATCGTACACCCGATCGCTTTAAAAAGATATAGCACACCTCTCCTAAATGAGCCGGTCGATTTGACACCTCACTCAGAGGTCTGAGACAAACGGTGTGGGGCGAGTTACGCGCCAAACTTTTGTCTAGAAAAAGTATGAGCAATAACAATAGTGTTGCTTTGAAAAGCACCACTAATAATAAGTATGAGCAATAACAATAGTGATGCCTTGCTTTCAGCAAGCACCACTAATAAGTATGAGCAATAACAATAGTGATGCTTTCAAAAAAGCACCACTAATAATAATAAGTTTAAATAGGATTTCAGTAAGTTGGCTTTCCCAAGCCAACTTAATAAGTTTAAATAGGATTTCAGTAAATTGGCTTTCCCAAGCCAACTTAACTAGATTAAAAAGTTTGTCGAGACAAACTTTAAGTTGGCTTGAGAAAGCCGGACCAGAAAGTTTAAAGAAGTTTAAAATAGTTTGGAGTTTAAATTAGTTTAAAGTTTAAAGTAGTTTAAAGTTTAAAGTAGTTTGAAGTTTAAATTAGCTTAAAGTTTAAATTAGTTTGAAGTTTAAATTAGTTTAAAGTTTAAATTAGTTTGAAGTTTAAAGTAGTTTAAAGTTTAAATTAGGTAGTTTAAAGTTAAAAAGTTGTTGGGGGTTTTCTAGTGGGTTGCTAAGGTGTTCTCGGTGGTTGCTAGGCGGTTGCTAGGGTGTTCTCGGTGGTTGCTAGGCGGTTGCTAGGGTGTTCTGGGTGGTTGCTATTGTGTTGCTAGGTGGTTGCTAAGGTATTTTGGGTGGTTGCTAGGGTGTTCTGGGTGGTTGCTATGGTGTTACTAGGCAGTTGCTAAGGTATTTTGGGTGGTTGCTAGGCGTTTTCTAGGGTGTTCTGGGTGGTTGCTAGGGTGTTGCTAAGCGGTTGCTAGGGTATTTTGGGTGGTTGCTAGGGTGTTGCTAGGGTGTTCTGGGTGGTTGCTAGGGTGTTGCTAAGCGGTTGCTAGGGTATTTTGGGTGGTTGCTAGGCGGTTGCTAGGGTGTTCTGGGTGGTTGCTAAGGTATTTTGGGTGGTTGCTAGGGTGTTCTGGGTGGTTGCTATGGTGTTGCTAGGCGGTTGCTAAGGTATTTTGGGTGGTTGCTAGGCGGTTGCTAGGGTGTTCTGGGTGGTTGCTATGGTGTTGATAGGCGGTTGCTAAGGTATTTTGGGTGGTTGCTAGGATGTTGCTAGGTGGTTGCTAGGGTGTTCTGGGTGGTTGCTATGGTGTTGCTAGGCGGTTGCTGGGGTATTCTGGGTGGTTGCTAGGTGGTTGCTAGGGTGTTCTGGGTGGTTGCTATGGTGTTGCTAGGTGGTTGCTAGGGTATTCTGGGTGGTTGCTAGGCGGTTGCTAGGCGGTTGCTAGGGTGTTCTGGGTGGTTGCTAGGGTGTTCTGGGTGGTTGCTATTGTGTTGCTAGGCGGTTGCTCGGGTATTCTGGGTGGTTGCTAGGCGGTTCCTAGGGTGTTCTGGGTGGTTGCTATGGTGTTGCTAGGCGGTTGCTAAGGTATTCAGGGCGGTTGATATGGTGTTACTAGGTGGTTGGTAGTTGTCACAGATGGTTACTATGGAGTTTTTATAGAGTTCTTAGCATGATCTTGGCATGATTTAGCACTTAACTAATCGCTATTAGCATGTAGCTATTCACTGCTAGCATGTGTAGCATGTTGGAAGTGCTGTTTGCTAGCATGAGTCAAAAGAGCCAAACCTCATCTCTATACGTTGTTCTGATACAGAGATATAGGTCTTGCAAACTGGTTGCTAGGGTACTCAAGTTTGGTTGCTATGGAGTTGCTTGGGAGCTGGAAGCTTAAGAAGTTTAAAGTTGTTTGAAGTTTAAAGTAGTTTACGAGTTTTGAGTTTACAAGTTTACAAGTTTACAAGTTTAAATGAGTTTAGAGTGTGTGTGTGTGTGTGTGTGTGTGTGTGTGTGTGTGTGTGTGTGTGTGCTAGGCGGTTGCTAAGTTGTTCTGGGTGGTTGCTATGGTGTTGCTAGGGTGTTCTGGGTGGTTGCTATGGTGTTGCTAGGCGGTTGCTAGGTTGTTCTGGGTGGTTGCTAGGTGGTTGCTAGGGTATTCTGGGTGGTTGCTAGGCGGTTGCTAAGGTGTTCTGGGTGGTTGCTAGGCAGTTGCTAGGGTGTTCTGGGTGGTTGCTATGGTGTTGCTAGGCGGTTGCTAGGGTATTCTGGGTGGTTGCTAGGGTGTTTTGGGTGGTTGCTAGGCGGTTGCTAGGGTGTTCTGGGTGGTTGTTATGGTGTTGCTAGGTGGTTGCTAGGGTGTTCTGGGTGGTTGATATGGTGTTGCTAGGGTGTTTTGGGTGGTTGCTAGGCGGTTGCTAAGGTGTTCTGGGTGGTTGCTATGGTGTTGCTAGGGTGTTCTGGGTGGTTGCTATGATGTTGCTAGGTGGTTGCTAGGGTGTTTTGGTGGTTGCTATGGTGTTGCTAGGGTATTCTGAGTGGTTGCTAGGTGGTTGCTAGGGTGTTCTGGGTGGTTGCTATGGTGTTACTAGGTGGTTGGTAGTTGTCACAGATGGTTACTATGGAGTCTTTATAGAGTTCTTAGCATGATCTTGGCATGATATAGCACTTAACTAATCGCTATTAGCATGTAGCTATTTACTGCTAGCATGTGTAGCATGTTGGAAGTGCTGTTTGCTAGCATAAGTCAAAAGAGCCAAACCTCATCTCTATACGATGTTCTGATACAGAGATATAGGTCTTGCAAAACGGTTGCTAGGGTACTCACGTTTGGTTGCTATGGAGTTGCTTGGGAGCTGGAAGCTTTAAACTTAAGAAGTTTAAAGTGGTTTGAAGTTTAAAGTAGTTTACGAGTTTTGAGTTTACAAGTTTAAATGAGTTTAGAGTTTAAGTTTAAATGAGTTTAGAGTGTGTGTGTGTGTGTGTGTGTGTGTGTGTGTGTGTGTGTGTGTGTGTGTGTGTGTGTGTTTGTGTGTGTGTGTGTGTGTGTGTGTGTGTGTGAGAGAGTGTGTGTGTGAACACACACACACACACACACACTCAGAGTTTATGAGTTTAGAGTTTATAAGTGTATAAATTGATGAGTTTATAAGTGTAAGAGTTTTTGAGTTTAGAGTTTATAAGTTTTAATGAGTTTAGAGTTTATAAGTTTAAATGAGTTTAAGAGTTCAGAGTTTATTAATTTATGAGTTTAAGAGTTCATAAGTCTATGAATTCATGAATTTATAAGTTAATTAGTTTATAAGTGTATGAGTTTAAAGTTTATTAGTTTAAATGAGTCTCAATGGCTCATATAGTATATAGAACGGCAGTTTGGTTTAGTCTTCAAGGTGTTTTGATTTGAATTTTCGTCGGTTTGAATTTTTTAGAACTCCAAATGTAAGTCAATGGGAGTTTTTGAATGAGTTTTTTCGAGTTTTGATCGTCATTTTTAGGAAAACCGTAAGTCCGATCAGTCTGAAAAGATATAGCAACTCGAGTCAGATCAGTTTGAACTGATTGTTTCCACCCTAATTTAATAACAAATGATCGTTGCGACGGAAGCGAATCAATCAAAACTAACTTTAGCTGGAAAATAACTTTATTAAAGAACCGCTATAAAGCCAAAACAATCTCTGTTACCTTAAATTATACGTTTATCTCTGTAAAGCTGCTTTGAAACAATCTACATTGTTAAAAACGCTATATATATTAAGATGACTTGACTTGACTAGTTTTGGTTTGTTTTTGTTTTAAATTTTTACTTAATAAAAACCCATTGTCTTGCTCTTGAGTCCTCGCTACTTCCACCTACCCAAACCCTGGCAACAGATAGTTTTAAAGCAGCTTTACAGAAATAACAGGAAAATAATGCAACAAAGTTTATTTCCAGAAGAAAGTAGTGTCACAGTAAGCTCAGTGGTTTCAGTTCCCTTTCGAGGGAACTCGCGATGCGTCAATGACGCTTTGGGAACGCTTCTGCGTGATTGCGTCTGAAGCACTTGTATCAACTAGTCCAATGGCGAGAGTGGGCGTCACGGGCGGGTGACGTGACGACCAGGAAAGGATAAAGGACATCCGGTTTAGAACCGCGCCAGCTTCTGTGCCTCAGCAAGCGCTCTGTGTTATACTGGCTGTCAAATAGATACAGATGGTACTCAACCAGAATAATACTTTTACCGCCGCCGTTCCCGCGGCAGTAAAATTGCGGTTGTGTATTTGCTGCCTTTGATCGCTAAGAGGCGCTACAATCGCAGACTTTGAAAAGTGTCAGTTTATTCTCTCTATTGCGTAATCTGCCGCCGCGCCGCGGCTCATTGAGAGTGATTGAAATGTGATACTAGCAGATCAATTCAAGTGAAACATGTAGTTAAACGAATTCATATTATCACAAGAGTGAAATTAAATGTAATACATTTAATAAATAATTAAAACATTTCAACACAAAACATTGCAATAGAAAAATATTAGGCTACATCAATGAGGCTTTCCAAGAGCATAAGATGTGATGTTAACAGCGGTCCGATGATAGTTCTGTGAACAACGCAACAGCACGAGCTTCACGGAGCTTCAAGCGATGCGAGATCGAATCTCACTAGCCTTGGCTGACAGCGTTATATGTTTTACTTGATGCTTAGATAGGTAACTGTTTATTGAAGTCAAGCGTTTTGTTTAATTATCAATGGCACATTACAACATAAATTTGCTACATTCCAGTGGCGGTGCTGCCGAGACGAGAAAACTGATGAAGGAAGATTATCAGCCGATCGCGTCAGAAAATGAAAATGATGAAGCTATCTTTAATCTGCTAAATTATTGTTTTGTGAATCATTCACGAAATTGAGATGACTGACATTGATACCCGCCATAGCAAAGGAAAAAAATTTAAAAAACAGATCCTGGACATTTCAAGGTTTAAATAAAGTGTCGGGGGCAGTTTATTTATTTAAAACAGGGTTGCATCGAGTTAGAGTTTATTTTCTAAGTAAGAAACAGAATCTTATTCTTGCGACATTTTAAATTTGTATTGCCAAAGAAATTGCAGCTAAATAAACAATTAAAACAGTAGGCTAGCTAATAGTTCAAAGCAACATAAATTAAGATCATGCGTTTTTCTTTGCTTTTCTCTCGCGCTGGATCTCTTTTATTTTAGTTTATTTAGTCTCCCTGCACTGCGCGCGCCGGGTCTCTCTCGAAATTAAACATTTCAGGGTAAAAACCCATCATACAGCTGATAATACTGTAGTATGTCGCTGTGTGTCATTCATACAAATCACGAAAAAAAAAACTGTAACAAATTATTGAGCCTTGCTTCAAAGAAACAGAATGCCTGGTTGAATTCACCTTACAATAAAACGAGGTGGATCGCGAATAAAAGAGCTCTCTGCTGCTCACTTGCATTCGTTTAGTTGGCAAGAACGCGTTTCGTCAATACTTCATGTTTAGATAATGCCAGATTGTTGACAAACACACTGCTCAAACATGTTAAAATTCTACAAAACCAGTTGAAACAAATGAATTGAACACTTCAACTGAAAGTGTGTGTGAAACCCCTTTAAATACAATTCATAAAACTACAATATTTATAATTTAAGGGCCTACATTTGGACACATCGAGAGATTTATCTTTAAAAGTATTTTGCCTTTGCCTGGTCATCAGGCTCACTCTCCATATGAAAGACAGAACATTTAACACCTCCTGAACCCCCCAACCCCCCACAGGCTATCTGAGTTTGAGACCGACTTAAAACAAAGAGAAGTCGCAATTCACACTTAATTCTAGACATTAGCATTAGGCTAGTAAAGTGTTGATAATGAAAGAATTTAATTATTTAGGCTACATGTAGGCTAGTAGGCTAATATTTCTGTCATAAAAGTTTATTACTAAACATTTAATTATTTCAATAATTGAAGAAATAAAACGCTACCTCGGTTTGGGCCAGCTTTTTCCAAGCAAACCTAAATACAAACGCATGTTCATTTGTTAAAACGCATGCTCATTTGTTGTCATGAATACAATGTTCAACTCAATGTTAAATTCCACGGGGATCTTTGGATCCTTACAACCAGGGTGCATGCGATTTGTGAATTATTATTATTTTTTCCGAACCACAGTACTTCGTGCTGCTGCTAAACTAAATAACATTTATAGAATAATTATGAACTTGAATGAAACAATATCGCAACATTTCGACAAATAAATTATCTGATCTGTTTTTACAATTTAATTCAGGGCGATTTAGCCTACATTTAATTATAGCGAGATTTTCACCCTTGTCCGTTCATCATTGGGAAGCGCTCACATAGTTTGAGTAGATCCTATGCACCTCTCGGTTTCATACGGATTACCTAATCAGATAACATTTATTAAATATTTAGACATTTAAAGGCTTTAGACATAGCCGATTTCTTATCGTGACTGAGCTGAGGAAAGTGTCTTTCGGTTCATTTTTGTGACGCGCAGTTCCCGGAGACAGAGACGACAGATAAACTTTTGTCGTTAGCCTAATATGAATAAAAGTTTACAGTTATGAACGATGTAGGCTACTCTACTCTGATCTGTAGGCTATGACTAAAAAACTGCGGAGTAGCCTATTAGGGCCTAAGTTATTTTAGCTGTCTGTTATGAGAAAAATAAATTCAAATGAACGCGCCGCCGCGTCTGTCGAACACTAATTAAACATGCCAGAATAAAACCCGACTTTAGAACAATGGATAGCGCCACTCGGCGTGGTGTGCCAAAACACTTAATTATAAACTTCAATATTTCATTCAAAATAATCTCAAAATGCTTTGTGACATTTTGAAAGCAGTGCATGCATTAAGGCCACTGGAACCGTGATCAAACTGGTTCTGATTTTATTGTTTGTCGTTTAAACGTGCCTATTGCATATCTTTATTTTATATATTTTATATGGTCTATTGGTGAAGTAATTTATAGCATTGATTACTGTGGAGGGAGGGGGGATTAAAATAATTAATCAGAAGCAGGGATGTTTAGACCAGAAGGAAATCCCCGTCCCCCTTGGCAAATCGCACCTTGCTTAAAACCATGTTTTTACAAACTCTTTATAGGCTAGGAACCAAAAAAAAAAAAAAAAAAAGGCTATCCTGTATAAAAAAATGTTTTGTTTGTTTGATTGTCTGCATTAATAATAGGCTATGACATGCATTAATAGGCTAATATAAAATGTACAATAGTTTATGTATGTTCGGGATTTGAACCGGTGTCATCCAAATGATCGATACCTAAGTTCTACCACTCGGCCATGAATTTACTCACTGAGAAATGCCCGGTTTCTCCAGTCTTCTCCAGAGAAGCGCTCATCATTCGTCTCATTCCTCAATAGAATAGTAAACAAATAATCAGCTTCATTGCACCTAATTTATTTTTGTTTGTTATTTTTGTTATTATTATTATTATTTTTTTTATCACGCTGCTCCCAACGGGCAATAGGCTTATGTCGCCCACCGACGTCTAGGCGTAGGCTACAATATGAAATAAAGGCTATATTGTTCTCGTCTCTATTTTTAAATTATGATTCTATTTTTCTGTCCTAAACAATGTTCTATAGTAGCCTATTTCATCTGTTAATTGACATTAACCCCGCTTACATTTCAAAATACGGCAATAGCTGCTGTTTTGCACAATGTCCCTCTGCGCCACCTGGCGGTCATTTCGCGAATGACTTTGAAATGCGACTGGATTATTTTTACCGCGGTAGTTTTGCCGCGGTGGCTGGCGCGGCGGTAATAGGCATTCTGGTTGAGTACCATCTGTATTATGGCGAACAAAACAACCTTATATCGTGTGTTCCTCCCTGCCCTCTGTCTTTACGGGTGGGGATACACATGATGTATGTGTTGTTTGTTTGGAACGGAGCATGTTCTGTCAGCGCTCGAGGGTGCTGACTATCTCCAGGATATCTGCTCCCAACATATTTATGTAAGAGACCACTGATGTGTTGTCTGATGGACAAGCGCATGAAGGTCCTTCAGGTCTGGGAGGAATGTCTCAACGCATTGAAGACTGCCATCATCTCCAGGCAATTTATGTGCCAAAAAAGATGACTCCTCCACAGGCCCTGGAATGAGCGGTCTCCCATTACCGCTCCCCAGCCGGTGAGGTAAACATCTGTCGAGATAGCAACTCGATGTCAAAGAGCTCCCAACACCGGAACCTGGGAAATTAATCAGTATTTCCTCCATATAACCAAGGCGCGGAGACACCGCCGCATGACCTTGATCGTACGAAGTGGGTTTCCCCTCGGGGAGAACCCTCTGGTTCTGAGCCATCACTGCAAGGGTCTCATGTACAGTAGGCCAAAGGGTATCACATTGGACGCTGCTGCCATGAGGCCCACTTGGAGTTGGAGTTCACTTGGAGTGAATGACATCAGGCTGCGTCAGACGGAGGTTCTGAAAAAATACCAGAGGTGTCAAAAGTATTCACATTCATTACTCAAGTAGAAGTATATATAATAGGGTTTAAAAAGACTTCTGTAGAAGTTGAAGTATCAACTCAAGCTTTTTACTCAAGTAAAAGTATAAAAGTACTGGTTTCAAAACTACTTAAAGTATAAAATTAAAAGTAATGTAAGGAAAAAAATGCCATTAAGGACAAAAGCTTAGGCCGCGCCACAGGGGCCTATAGTGCACTACCCCAGCTCCTCAAAAAAACACATTTTTCTAAAGGCCATATTTGACTATAATTATATTAAAATGTTGATGTTGAAAATTTTGGGATGATGCACTAGGCTACTGATTCAGCCGTATATATGCCCATAGAAAATTAATTTTCTAAATAAATAAGCTGAGGAATCAGGAAATTAATAGGATAATGTATTAAGGTTTTTAGTCTATATTGACCTTAACAATACGTAAATTAATTAATTCTGTAATGTTACAAATAACTAATAAAGACATGGTGGCAGAGACTTAACAGGTTTAACAGAGACTTAACTTTACTCCGCTCATAGTGCAATACTGTCTTGTTCCTTGCTTTTTGAAGAAGCCAAACACATGTCTGCATCTTTCATTAAAGGGATACAGTTCACCCAAAAATGAAAATCATTTACTCACCCTCAAACTGTTTCAATCCTGTATGAATTTCTTTCTTCTGATGAACACAAAAGAATATATTTTGAAGAATGTCGATAACCAGACAGTGGATGGACCCCATTGACTTCCATAGTAGGAAAAAAAAATACTATGGAAGTCAATGGCTACCATCAACTGTCTGGTTCCCGAATTTGGAAATCCAAAAAATGTTTAAACCATCTAAGGTTAAACATTTAATTGATGTTCAACAAATAAAAAACAGCTATAATACAGATGAGCAAATGCTAAAGCTTGGGTTGCTGAATATTCGATCGCTTACTTCAAAAGCACTCATTGTTAATGATATGATTTCAGATAATAACCTAGATGTGCTGTGTTTGACAGAAACCTGGCTAAAACCAAACGATTACATTACTTTAAATGAATCAACCCCGCAAGATTGCTGTTATAAACATGAGCCTCGTCTGAAACGCAAAGGGGGTGGTGTTGCTGTAATTTATAGTAATATTTTCAAAACCACTAAGAAATCAAGTTTTAAATCTAACTCTTTTGAAGTGTTAGTACTTAATGTAAAAATATATAGTATAAATGATAAATCACGTTTGAGATTTGTGCTGGCTACTGTATACAGGCCACCAGGGCACCATAAAGATTTTATCAAAGAATTTGCGGACTTTCTATCAGAATTAATATTGACTGCAGATAAAGTACTAATTGTTGGTGATTTTAATATACACATCGATAATGAAAAAGATGCATTGGGTTTGGCATTTAAAGACATTGTAAACTCAACTGGAGTTAGACAACACGTGTCAGGACCTACTCATCGTCGTAATCATACTCTAGATCTAATATTATCACACGGAATAGATGTTGATGCCGTTGAAATTCTGCAGCAGTGCAATGACATCTCAGATCATTATCTAGTCTCGTGTAAACTTAATTTAGCCAAGGCTGCAAAGCCGACTCCGTGTTTCAAATATGTTAAACCTATCACTTCTGCCACTAAAGATTGCTTTATCAATAATCTTCCTGATCAGTTTCATCATCTTAGCATCCCAGATAGCTTAGAAGAACTAGATATTGCACCAGAAACTTTTAACTCTCTCTTTTCCAGCACTTTAGACACAGTTGCTCCGTTGCGCTTAAAGAAGATTAAAGAAAATAGTCCAATGCCGTGGTACAGCGAGCACACTCGGGCCCTTAAGAGAGCAGCCAGGAAAATGGAGCGCAACTGGAAGAAAACAAAACTAGAGGTATTTCACATTTCATGGAAAGAGAGCTCGATTGCTTACAGAGAGGCCTTAAAAGCTGCTAGATCTGCTTATTTTTCAACCCTATTAGAAGAAAATAAACATAATCCTAGGTATTTATTTGAAACAGTGGCTAAACTAACGAAAAAGAAAGCTTCAAACACAGAAGTTTCCAAGCAACACAGCAGTAATGACTTTATGAACTTCTTCACTTATAAGATTGATAATGCCAGGGACAGGGACAAAATTATAACTATGCAACCGTCTACTACAGCTACTGCTCAGTAGCTTCCTGCTCAGCTACTGTTCGGACGCTCTTGCTTAATGCTCCGCGCTTTGCTCTATCGCTTTTACATTTTATCTCCTATTTTTTTATATTTTATTTCCTTTTATCACCTAATTTTAACTTCAGCAAATCAGCACAGTGCTCATACGACAAAGTTTGGATTACTACAAAAACGCAGAATTCTTTTACCCGACCAGCTTACATTCCGGGGAAAGGAAAACACAACTGCCTACAAGGATAAGAGAAAATGCCTCTTCTGGTTCAAGAATCTACTTGCTGCACTAACTGCCTACAGACTTTTACAAAGGATTGCAGTTCTTGAAACAAAGTTACTTACGGGACCACCAAACCAGACGGAGCACACAACAGAGCTTCGTCATGGACACCCTCAGCATATAGCCGGTGAGTCCCATGAAATTAGTGCTCCTCGACAGGTAGAGAAACAAGCCGATCGACTTACTAATCGATGGCACACACAGGGAGCGAGACCCAAAGGCACTCGAGACATCAGATTGTCACGAGCATCACATATTGCCGCAGTAGCATCCTCTACCCCAGATACAGCTCTGACAAGGATTGCAAACACTGGTCTCCTACCACCGCCTATACATCTTGAGAACAGATATGAAGTACTAATGAATGTAAATGAGGAATCCCCAAATGTGATGAATGTGATCGAACACAGACTGAATGGGCCAGTAGCTAACACTGATGCTAACTGGCGCTCAAGGTCGAGCAGACAGCGGCACTCAGCTCAGAGTGCAGCCGAGCCCAGGACTCTGATAGTGGGGGACTCCATAATCAGAAACATTAGCGGCAGGGATACAACTACGTGCTGCCTTCCACAAGCAACAACTTCTGATATAAACAGGGAACTTCAGAACATTCTGATGAAATATAAGATTGCAAATCGACTCATCATACATGTGGGGAAGAATGATATTCATAAAGAGCAGTCAGAACTCCTTAAGAAGGATTTCAATGAACTTTTTGAAACACTTAAAAGACTGAAAGTTCAAACATTCATCAGTGGACCTCTCCCAGCAAGAGGAACAAATAGGTTTTCACGGCTGCTTGGGCTTAATACGTGGCTGCAAAAAAACTGCAATATAAAAGGAGTAAACTTCATTGACAATTTCAATCTTTTCTGGAGTCAGAGACAACTGTTTCATCGGGATGGCCACCACCCAAACAAACTTGGTTCAAGAGTGCTAAAGGACAATATCTACTTCTCCCTCAATCATCCTTCTGCAGTGTGTGCCAATCCACTCAATCTGAACGGCACACACACACCTGGACACAGTATGAATGACCACGGGACTTCACTTCAGCAGCAAAATGGACATGCGGTTGACATATCACACAAGGACAATGCTAACACCGCTCCGCCACAACAACCTCTGCTCACGGACACAATCTCAGCTGAGCCCTGCCCACAGAGCTCACCACAGACAGACATATCAGAACTGCTCGAAGATTCAGCACCCAAGGACGACTTCCTGGAAAACAGCCAGGGAAGCCAGGACAGCACATTACAGCCTCCGATAACACCAGAACAACAGCCCCTTTCACCAGACACTTTTTCCCTCTCTCCAGCATCGCCACTTCTGTGCTTCTCACAGAAAATGGAAGAACTGGTGTATGCTGGAACCAAACTATCCCACTCTTTTGCTGCAAGCCCCCAGATACCAACCAAAAAACGACAGGCACCTCAACCACCCGCACCAAAGCCCGCACCAAAGCCTGCAGGCCCAGCTCGCCCTCCCCCTCCTCCTGTGAGAGCTCTTCAGCCTCTGCCACAATGCCAGGGCCCACACCCTCCTCCATCTGCTCGAGGTGAACCAAAAACAACTGATACCAGCTCTCAGTGATATGTGTCGGGTCCCCGCTCTGATAACAGTAACTTTCTCAAATGTTTACAAATCAAGCGGGAACCCAGTGTGCCTGTATCTTTCTCTATTGCTGTTCTATTACAAGATAGAAAGTCAAAGGCCTTCAATAGCCGTACAGCAAACCCAACTAATCTGGTGCCTATTACACGTCAAACTAATATTGCTGTGGGGAAAAGTAAGACTGTTAAGTTAGCACTTTTTAACATTTGGTCACTTAAAAATAAATCACTTCTAGTCAACGACTAAATAACCACAAACAATCTGGATTTTATGCTTCTGAATGAAACCTGGCTAGAAGACAGCTGCAGTGCAACAATCCTCAATGAAGCAGACCCCCCGAACTTTACTTTTATGAGTGTCTGCAGAGCTGTTAAGAGAGGTGGGGGTCTAGCTGCTCTTTTTAAAGATATCTATCAATGTAAGCAAATATCATTTGGGAATTACCTGTCTTTCGAATATCTGGGTATTGTGTTAAAAGGTGCTCCACGCATTTTACTTATCATTATTTACAGGCCTCCAAAATACTCTCCAGCCTTTGCTGAGGACTTTACAGAACTGTTATCAACAATTACCTCAGAGTTTGACTGTTTTGCCATTGCTGGAGATTTTAACATTCACATAGATATTGAAGAAAACAATAAGGCAAAAGAAATCAAAACTGTTTTAAAAACTTTTGATCTGACTCAGCATGTACATGGACCCACACACAATCTTGGACACACTCTAGATTTACTTATCAGTAAGGGTCTAAACATTTCATCGATTGTTATTAAGGATGTAGCACTGTCTGATCATTTCTGTATTTTCTCTGATATATTGATCTCTCCTGCCACTGAAGCTAGATCTGTGTCTGTCAAGAAGAGATGCTTAAATGAGAACACTAGTGTACTATTTATGAAGGCTATATCTTTAACACCAAGCATATCTGCTGACTCTGTTGATTTTCTCCTTGATTCTTTTGACTCAAAAGTTAAAAGTGTAATTGATGAAATTGCCCCTTTTAAAGTCAGGAAAAAGAGTGGCAGACAAAAAGCACCTTGGAGAAACTCAACAGCAGTGCAAAATATGAAAAGACAATGCAGAAAAGCAGAGCGCATGTGGCAGAAGACAAAACTTGTAGTCCATTATAACATCTACAAAGACCGCATCCATGCGTTCAATATAGAACTAGGCAAAGCTAGACAGACTTTCTTCTCAAATATTATAAACAGTAATTTAAACAACACACGCACTCTTTTTGCTACTGTAGAGAGACTGACAAACCCCCCAAGCCAGATTCCCAGTGAAATGCTCTCAGACAACAAGTGCAGTGAGAGTTTGCTTCTTTCTTCTCTGAGAAAATCAATAATATCAGAAAGGTGATCAGCACATCCTTGAGTTGCGCTAGGGTCAGACAAATCAGACCACCTGTGAAAGTAGTTAGTATGTCTGATTTCAAAGAAATTGATGGCAAAATTTTGGAAGAAACCGTACAGCACCTTAAAACATCAACCTGCGCTCTTGACACACTTCCCACATCATTTTTCAAAAGTGTGTTAAACAGTTTAGAAGCAGATCTTCTAGAAGTGGTAAATGCCTCACTTCTCTCTGGGAGTTCCCTTTCAAGGGAACTCGCGTTGCGTCGAGATTGACGCTATGGGGAACGCTTTGCGTGATGACGTCTTGAAGCACATGTAAAATCAGTCCAATGGTGTGGCGGAACGTCAGAGGCGGGTGACATCACGTACCAGGAAGCTATAAAAGCCGGCCCGAAACAGAAAACGAAAGCTTTCTGAGTCTTCAGTTGCGCTCTGTGTTGAATCTGTCCTCGTTATTTGGTGTTGTCTGTCTATATTATATTATATATTCAGTATGGCGAGCAAGCAGCAGTTTAGAGTGTGTGTCCATCCCTGCCCGCGTTATTTAACGGGAGGTGATACTCACACTCTTTGTGTTGTTTGTTTGGGTGAGGAGCATGCCCAGTCAGCACTCGAGGGTGGTGACTGTGTGCATTGCGACGCGCTACCATTGCGTACGCTCCGATCCCGCTTAGCTCGGTTCAATCCCGATCACGTTCCCCAGGGCTTTGGTCCCGCCCCTGCTGAGGCACGGCGTCGATCTCAGACCTGGGGTTCGCAAATGGATTTATCAGTGGATGTTGAGATGGGCTCTGCCTTATCTCAGCCTCCTTCTGATAGATCCAGTGCCTCTCATCAGGGTGTGGAAGCACGCGCTGCGGTTTCTTCCCCCCCGATGGAGGCACCAGTACTGCAATTGTCCAGCTCTGAGGAGTTGGACGTTGTTAGTATTGACGCTGAGTCTGAGGATTCGCCACCTCAGTCTCATGCATTTGAAGAATTACTCGATGTTGTCACGAGAGCAGTTCAGAGATTATCTATTGAGTGGCCAGAGGATAGGCAGGACGTTCGTTCGAAAAGTAAGCTCGACGAACGCTTCCTGCCATCTCGTGCACAGCCTCAGCGCAGAAGCCTTCCGTTTTTCCCCGATCTCCACACCGAGGTGTCGAGATCGTGGGGGAAACCAGTGTCTTACAGAGTATACACACCACAAACATCTCACTATTCTTCCATTTATAAATATAAAGAATATGGTTATGGGGAGATGCCGAAGGTGGAGGAGACGCTTGCGAGCTATCTCTCTCCAGCAACGGCATCTTCCCTGAAGGCTCCTTCACTTCCATCTAAGCCAGTTAAATTTACTTCTGCCCTGGTTCATAAATCATATGCAGCCGCTGGTCAAGCTGCAGCGTGTCTGCATACAATGTCCCTTATGCAGGCATATCAGGCTGAGTTATTGGGTGATTTAGAGGAGGGCGGGGGAATTGGTCCTGACACTGTGGCCGAACTACGCAGGGCCACAGATCTGTCTCTCAGGGCCACCAAGGAGACCGCTAAATCAATCGGGCGGTCTATGGCAGCCCTGGTGGCCACTGAGAGGCATCTGTGGCTCAATCTGAGCGATATAAAAGATAAAGAGAAACACGTTCTCTTAGATGCTCCGGTCTCCACTGTTGGTTTATTTGGTGATGCAGTTAACAGTGCTGTAGCTAAATCACAAGAAGCTTCTAAAAAGTCCTGACGTCCGAGGGCTCAGGACAAATGAGGGTAGTCCCCTCCCCGAAGCAGAGTGGTTAACACCTCTTTTTACGGTGCCCGTCTCTCTTCGGTACCCTCATAGTGCAGCAGATTAATGGCATATTTCAAGAGAATCGTTCAAATTGGTATAGAAGCATGAAATTTGGCACAGACACTCTCTAAGGGTCACTCTTTGGGAAAAAGGCGCTGGCCATCCAAAAATTCAACATGGTGGCCATTTTTTCAAGATAGCCGCTATTTCTGTCAAATGCTCATTACGTCAATCGTTCAAACAGTGATGTAGGCATAACATTTTGTGAAAATACTCTCTTCGGAATATTTTTTTTGGAAAACGGTGCTTGTCCTTCAAAAATTCGAGATGGCAACCATTTTTCAAGATGGCCGCCATTTTTCAAGATGGCCGCCATTTTTCATGAATCCTTAATTTTTTTTTTCAAATGGTGATGCTATCATGAAATTTGGTACAACTATTCGTAAAGGAACATTATCATGGAAAAAGATGTGTGCCACTCAAAAATTCAAGATGGCGGCCATTTTCAAGATGGCCATCATTTCTGTCAGAGCTCAATTTAATGTGTTAAGGAAGGTTTTGTTTAATAGAGTGAAAGTCATTACACAACCAGGGTACACTGGTGACTTCACTGCTGTGGAACTCAGCATGGGATTCAGTGTCAGCTGATCTAGTTTTACTTTCACTGTAGTTCTTGACTAGTAGTAATAGTATAGCTAAGTTTAGTGTCCCTAAACCGCACCCGAATTGACAGGTTGTGCCAGCGTGGGAGAGCCGAGCCAAGGGTAAGCGGGGCAATACATGACTTGTTCATGTATGCTTACCTGGAAGGTGTACAGATCCCACGGGACTTAAATGGCACTGGATGAATGATCGGGCTAGGTGTAGGTGACCCGTACATAGTTGTATCCCATACCTGAATGTGTACTATGTCTATGATTGAGGTGGTAAAAGGATAACCCCTCGGCCTTAATCAGACAACAAACCTCGAAAATGTTAAATGAAAATCCCATGTCAGCCAAGAGGCCAACTGATTGGATGAAATGTTGTCTTTGTCAGACAGACACAAAGGAACCCCTCCAATCACCACCTACCCATCATGTTTCTCAACATGATGGCTATAAAATGATTGCCACCAACATTCCACTCTTTCACAAGATGAACAAAATGCCAATGACCCTGGACCTGGAACAACTGGATGAAGGTGGTGGTATAGAAGCTACTTTGAGAAGGAACCAAGCGAAGTATCACTACAATTGTCGACTTCGGTTCAACAACACAAAGTTACTTCGTGCCCAGAAGCAACAATCCGATGCTCAATGTAGTGAGACAGATGAAGGCCAAACAAAGCATCGCAGAACCATGATGCAGAAAAGTCTAGATGATCAGGTTTGCTTTTTTTGTGATAACATATCTCCTGAATCTGACCTACGTCAGGTAATGACACTGCAACTGAATGACAGACTACATGAATGTGCACAAACACTGAATGATGCTAAATTATTGTCTCAACTAAGTGGTGCTGATGCCATTGCACAGGAGCTGAAATACCATCATTTGTGTCTCATTCATCTTTACAACAGAGAGAAACTCCACCTCAGAAGGCTTGAGAAAGAGTCACAGAGTGAAACGATTCAACCAGCCATCTTTCTTATGGCTCTTTCTGAACTGGTCACCTATATTGTTGAAACCAGTCTTAATTCTGATGGTCCTTCCGCCTTCCCTCTCGCAGAAACAGTGGGGAGAACAAGTATTTGATACACTGCTGATTTTGCAGGTTTTCCCACTTACAAAGCATGTAGAAGTCTGTAATTTTTATCATAGGTACTCTTCAACTGTGAGTGAGGGAATCTAAAACAAAAATCCAGAAACTCACATTGTATGATTTTTAAGTAATTAATTCGCATTTTATTGCAAGACATAAGTATTTGATACATCAGAAAAGCAGAACTTAATATTTGGTACAGAAACCTTTGTTTGCAATTACAGAGATCATACGTTTCCTGTTGTTCTTGACCAGGTTTGCACACACTGCAGCAGGGTTTCTGGCCCACTCTTCCATACAGACCTTCTCCAGATCCTTCAGGTTTCGGGGCTGTCGCTGGGCAATACGGACTTTCAGCTCCTCCAAAGATCTTCTATTGGGTTCAAGTCTGGAGACTGGCTAGGCCACTCCAGGACCTTGAGATGCTTCTTACGGAGCCACTCCTTAGTTGCCCTGGCTGTGTGTTTCGGGTCGTTGTCCTGCTGGAAGACCCAGCCACGACCCATCTTCAATGCTCTTACTAAGGGAAGGAGGTTGTTGGCCAAGATCTTGCAATACATGGCACCATCCATCCTCCCCTCAATACGGTGCAGTCGGCCTGTCCCCTTTGCAGAAAAGCATCCCCAAAGAATAATGTTTCAACCTCCATGCTTCACGGTTGGGATGGTGTTCTTGGGGTTGTACTCATCCTTCTTCCTCCAAACACGGCGAGTGGAGTTTAGACCAAAAAGCTCTATTTTTGTCTCATCAGACCACATGACCTTCTCCCATTCCTCCTCTGGATCATCCAGATGGTCATTGGCAAACTTCAGACGGGCCTGGACATGCTTCGGCTTGAGCAGGGGGACCTTGCGTGCACTGCAGGATTTTAATCCATGACGGCGTAGTGTGTTACTACTAATGGTTTTCTTTGAGACTGTCGTCCCTGCTCTCTTCAGGTCATTGACCAGGTTCTGCCGTGTAGTTCTGGGCTGATCCCTCACCTTCCTCATGATCATTGATGCCCCCGAGGTGAGATTTTGCATGGTGCCCCAGATGGAGGGAGATTGACCGTCATCTTGAACTTCTTCCATTTTCTAATAATTGCACCAACAGTTGTTGCCTTCTCACCAAGCTGCTTGCCTATTGTCCTGTAGCCCATCCCAGCCTTGAGAAGGTCTACAATTTTATCCCTGATGACCTTACAAAGCTCTCTGGTCTTGGCCATTGTGGAGAGGTTAGAGTCTGTTTGATTGAGTGTGTGTACAGGTATACAGGTAACGAGTTCAAACAGGTGCCGTTAATACAGATAATGAGTGGAGAACCGGAGGGCTTCTTAAAGAAGAGCTAACAGGTCTGTGAGAGTCGGAATTCTTACTGGTTGGTAGGTGATCAAATACTTATGTCATGCAATAAAATGCAAATTAATTATTTAAAAATCATACAATGTGATTTTCTGGATTTCCGTCTCTCACAGTTGAAGTGTACCTATGATAAAAATTACGGACCTCTACATGCTTTGTAAGTAGGAAAACCTTCAAAATCAGCAGTGTATCCAATACTTGTTCTCCCCATTGTATGTGCAACCTGTACCAGTAGCGTATCCTTTTTTCTAACAGTGGCCCTTCCTCTCTGTGGACTACACCTTGCAGAGTTGGAGAGGCTTGTGTATGAACTCCATTGAACCTGAGAGCTATGCCGGCGGGGATTTTATATCCCTGGCAAGTTTAACTAAGCTGGACAGGTCAAAGAAGAGGAGGCAGACAAAGCAGACATTATAACTATTTGACAGAAATGGTGGCCATCTTGAAAATGGTGGCCATCCTGAATTTTTGAGTGGCACATACCTTTTTCCAAAAGAGTGTTCCTTGAAGAGTATTTCTGCCTAATTTTATGCTTGCATCACCATTTTAACAATTTAAATAATTAAGGCGAGACACTACGGGTGAATAGGGTAAAAATAAAAAAAATAGCAGATATCACCATGAAACTTTCCCAGTTGATTACCTACATTAAGATGAGAAAAAAATGTATTAAATGTTTTCTGTAATTTAATGTTTAAATTAGCAAATTAGGCAATATCTAATTAAACATGCGCTAATTTGTATATATTTAAAAAAAAAAAAGAAAAAAAAGAAATCTGAGTATTGGATAAAGCCAGATTAAAAATTATTTTTTCATTGTGTTCACTTATTAGATGGAGAAAAAATACAGAGGCATTTATGGATATCTACTTTTGTTATCCTGTAAATCATAATATACTGTAAATAGCCTTAAAAAATGATTTTCGCCATGTTTTTTGGAATAAAATGTTATAAAAATCAGGCTAGGAATAATATATTTACAGATCCCTCAGTAAATGTCTTCATAATATAACTAGGTACAAGACTGGAGAGTTTGGTGTATATAGGTGCTACTGAAGTGGAGATTTCAGACTTGGAGTATGAGAGAAAGGTCATTTTGAGAAAACGGGCTTTAAAGATTTATCATCAGCCAATGAGATCGCGCATTCAGCCCTTTTACTTTCGCGATTGGTTGCTGATAAAAAGGAAATGACCATATTTGGATCCAACAGCATTGTACAGTGAAGAGAGAGCTTTCCAGCGGTGCCTGTGAAGACAAAGAGCAGACAGAGATCGCGGATCGGCGGGAGGATTTACAACGACTACTTTTGTTGAATTTACGCGAAATCTACAGACGCAAACAGACAAAATGTAGTAAAATAAAGATCTAAATGTGTTTTTTGGACTTTTTTCACCACAGTCTGAAAGAAGACATGTTATTGAAGACAAATATCCCAAAATCTCAAAATTGACCAGTAAAAAAAAAAAAACAATGTTTTTGCCTGCCATGTCTCACCTTAATATTCGACAGGAACAGTGGCCATCTTTAAAAATGGCGGCCATCTTGAATTTTTGAGGGACAAGCATCTTTTTCTATTAACATGTCCTTTAGAGAGTATATTTGTATCAAATTTTATACTTGGATCACTGTTTGAATAATTGATATAATAAGCATTGAATAGCAATGGCGGCCATTTTGAAAAATGGCCGCCATATTGAATTTTTGAGTGGCCAACGCCTTTTTCCAAAATAGTGGCCCTTAGAGAGTATCTGTGCCAAATTTCATGCTTCTATACCAAAGTGAACGATTTTTTTACTAATCTGCTGCACTATCAGGGGACCGTTCTGCCAACCCTGCCGCCTCCGGTGTTACAGGGCGCAGCGGTCTCCGGCGAGCACATATCTCAAGGACCACCCGGAAACGTAGTGGCCTCGGGATGCCCGCCCCCTCCGAGGAGGGTGTTAGAGCAGTCTGTTCGGTCGTTCCCTGCCGGTGCGCCGTTACAGGGCGACGAATTGACTACTCAACAACAACAAAATCCAGAAACCAGTCTCGAGTGGCTGGTACCTCTAGTAGAATCTTTGACAGCGTGGAAGCTTCTGTCAAATGTTTCTCGTTGGGTCCTGCAGACCGTGGAAAAAGGGTATCAGATACAATTCAAGAAACGCCCACCTCGGTTTATGGGGGTCCTGCCCACAGTGGTGGGCCCCGAGCAGGTTCTGGTTATGGAACAGGAAGTAAACACTCTGTTAGAGAAAGGGGCCATAGAATATGTACCTCCCTCCAACAGGGAAACCGGGTTTTACAGCCGGTACTTCATAGTTCCAAAAAAGGACGGGGGATTGCGTCCCATTTTAGACCTTCGAGTTCTGAACGAGTCAGTCATGCAGTTCGAGTTCAAAATGTTAACATTGAGACAAATCGTGCCACAGATCAGGTCCGAGGACTGGTTTGTCACGATAGACCTCAAGGACGCATATTTCCATATTTCCATCCGTCCGTGTCATTGGAAGTTCCTGAGGTTTGCTTTCGGGGGCAAAGCATACCAATATCGAGTTCTTCCATTCGGCCTGGCTTTATCACCCCGCACTTTCACCAAATGCGTGGATGCAGCTCTGGCGCCCCTGCGCCTCCAGGGTATTCGCATCATGAACTACATCGACGATTGGTTGATTTTAGCTCAGTCGCATCAGATGGCATTCAACATCGAGATGTTGTTCTCGCCCATATGAAAGAGTTGGGGTTACGGCTGAACACCAAGAAGAGTGTGCTTTCTCCACTACAGAGGACCACTTTCTTAGGCGTGGTTTGGGATTCAGTGTCGATGCAGGCGCGCCTGTCACCACCACGTATAGAGTCCATCCTTGCAGCTGTGAAAAGTGTAAAGCTAGGCCAGATACTCACTGTCAAACAGTTCCAGAGACTGTTGGGTCTCATGGCAGCAGCTTCCAACGTGATACCTTTTGGACTACTGCACATGAGGCCCCTGCAGTGGTGGCTCAGGACCAGGGGGTTTTCCCTGAGGGGCAACCCATTTCGCACAATCAAGGTCACGCGGCGATGCCTACGTGCCCTGGTTATGTGGAAGAAACCTTGGTTCCTGTCCCAGGGCCCAGTGTTGGGAGCTCCTTGTCGTCGCAAACTGCTAACGACGGATGCTTCCCTCACGGGTTGGGGAGCGATCCTGGAGGGTCGCTCATCTCAAGGTCTGTGGGAAGACCATCATCGTTCCTGGCATATCAATCGCCTAGAGATGTTTGCTGTCTCTGAGGAGCTTCATCACAGATCTCAGGGGACACCATGTGTTAGTGCATACGGACAACACGTCGGTAGGTGCCTATATCAACCACCAAGGGGGTTTGCGCTCGCGCCCATTATCCAATCTGGCACGCCATATCCTCTTGTGGTCCCAGGGGAAGTTGCTGTCACTCAGGGCAGCCTACATCCCCGGGGTCCAGAATATAGGAGCAGACACTCTGTCGAGACAGGGGCCGAGGCCCGGGGAATGGAGGCTCCACCCCGAGGTGGTGGAGCTGATATGGAGGGAGTTTGGCCGAGCACAAGTGGATCTGTTTGCGTCTCGAGAGATGTCTCACTGTCCACTTTGGTTCTCCCTCACGCATCCAGCTCCTCTCGGACTGGATGCTATGGTACAGGTGTGGCCGAGGCTACGTCTGTACGCCTTTCCCCCAGTTGCTCTATTCCCGGGAGTTCTGGAGAGAGTTTGCAGGGACCGGGTTTGCCTGCTTCTTATAGCCCCACGCTGGCCGGGCAGAGTATGGTTTCCCGATCTTGTGTCCCTCCTCGATGGGCATCCTCTGGAGCTTCCTGTCAGGAGGGACCTTGTGTCCCAAGCAGGGGGCTCAATATATCACCCCCGCCCAGAACTGTGGAACTTGTGGGGGCCCAGCTCATAGAGTCAGGTCTCTCAACTGAGGTTGTTGAGACCACTCTACAGTCCAGAGCTCCCTCCACGAGGAAACTTTATGCCCTGAAGTGGAGAGTCTTCACTTCTTGGTGTAGTGACCGTCGGTTGGACCCAGTTAACTGCCCAATTGGTACAGTGCTGGAGTTCCTGCAGGACCGGTTCACGGCAGGTCTGACCCCGCCCACTTTAAAGGTTTATGTGGCGGCCATAGGTGCTTACTACATTCCTTTGGGTGGAATGTCTGTGGGGAAAGACCCTTTGATATCTCGTTTCCTTCGTGGCACTTGGAGGCTGAGGCCTGCAGTTCGCTCTAGGGTGCCACCTTGGGATTTGTCCATTGCGCTACAAGGCTTATCCCTGGCCCCCTTTGATTCCATTGAGGAGGTTCCTGAGAAGTTTCTAACTCTGAAAGCTCTTTTCCTTCTGGCTATTAATTCTCTCAAGAGAATAGGGGATCTTCAAGCATTGTCGGTTGCTCCGACATGCTTAGAGTTTGCACCGGGTATGGTTAAAGCTTTTCTACATCCGAGACCGGGTTATATCCCCAAGGTTCCCACTAATGTGGTTAGACCTATTGTTCTGCAGGCCTTTTGTCCTCCTCCTTTTCAGAATGCGGACCAGGAGGCTAATAATTTGCTTTGCCCAGTTCGGGCGTTAGACGCTTATGTCCACAGAGCTGCCCGGTGGCGTAAAAGTGATCAGTTATTTGTATGCTTTGGGTCCCCTAACAAGGGAGGTCCGGTGTCTAAGCAAAGGATGAGCAAGTGGGTGGTCGAGGCTTTCTCACTTGCTTATGAGGCGGCTGGGCAGCCTCTAAGGCCCTTATATCAGGAGTATCGTTACAGGACGTCTGTGATGCGGCAGGCTGGTCCTCACCGCACACTTTCGTCAGGTTCTACTCTCTGGATCTAGACTCTGCTCCAGGGTCTCATGTTTTGTCTTCCTAGTGCTGTTCACCAGATTTCACACAGGACAGACATTTGTAGCTATGGAGGCGTTGGTATAGACGTTCCCCATAGCGTCAATCTCGACGCAACGCGAGTTCCCTTGAAAGGGAACGCCTCGGTTACGACTGTAACCTCGGTTCCCTGAAGAGGGAACGAGCGTTGCGTCGCCTTGCCATATCTCCTTCATGCCTGTCAGCACGACTTCAGACTTTACGAAGCTTTCGTTTTCTGTTTCGGGCCGGCTTTTATAGCTTCCTGGTACGTGACGTCACCCGCCTCTGACGTTCCGCCACACCATTGGACTGATTTTACATGTGCTTCAAGACGTCATCACGCAAAGCGTTCCCCATAGCGTCAATCTCGACGCAACGCTCGTTCCCTCTTCAGGGAACCGAGGTTACAGTCGTAACCGAGGCGTTTTCCAAACTCCCTGAAAACTGCAGTTGTCAAGCCCCTCTTGAAAAAGAGCAATCTGGATAAGACCATATTAAGCAACTATAGGCCGATTTCAAATCTTCCTTTCATAGGCAAGATCATTAAAAAAGTTGTCTTCAATCAGCTGAACAAATTCTTATGCTCGAATGGATACTTTGACAACTTTCAATCTGGTTTCCGACCACACCACAGCACAGAGACAGCGCTCATAAAGATAATAAACGATATTCGCTTAAATACTGATTCAGGTAAATTATCAGTGCTGGTACTACTCGACCTCAGTGCTGCATTTGACACTGTCGATCACAACATACTTCTTGACAGGCTGGAAAACTGGGTGGGGCTTTCTGGGATAGTCCTAAAATGGTTCAGGTCATACTTAGATGGGAGAGGTTATTATGTGAGTATAGGAGACCATAAGTCTGAGTGGACATCCATGACATGCGGAGTCCCTCAAGGCTCAATTCTTGCGCCACTCCTGTTCAACCTGTATATGCTCCCAATGAGCCAAATAATGAAGAAGAACCAAATTGCTTACCACAGCTATGCAGACGACACACAGCTCTACTTAGCCCTATCGCCTAACGATTACAGCCCCATTGACTCCCTGTGCCAATGCATTGATGAAGTCAACAGTTGGATGTGTCAAAACTTTCTTCAGTTAAACAAAGACAAAACTGAAGTCATTGCGTTTGGCAACAAAGATGAAGTTCTCAAGGTGAACGCATACCTTCACTCTAGGGGTCAAACAACTAAAAATCAAGTCAGGAATATCGGTGTGTCACCAGAGTCAGACCTTAGCTTCAGTAGTCATGTCAAAGCAATAACTAAATCAGCATACTATCATCTGAAAAATATTGCAAGAATTAGATGCTTTGTTTCCAGACAAGACTTAGAGAAACTTGTGCATGCTTTCATCACCAGCAGGGTGGATTATTGTAATGGACTCCTCACTGGCCTTCCCAAAAAGACCATAAGACAGTTGCAGCTCATACAGAACGCTGCCGCCAGGATTCTGAGCAGAACCAGAAAATATGAACATATCACACCAGTCCTCAGCTCTTTACACTGGCTCCCAGTTCAATTTAGGATTGATTTTAAAGTATTATTACTGGTATATAAATCATTCAATGGCCTAGGACCTCAATATATTGCAGATATGCTCACTGAATATAAACCCAACAGATCACTCAGATCATTAGGATCATATCAGCTAGAAATACCAAGGGTTCACTCTAAGCAAGGAGAGTCTGTTTTTAGCTATTATGCCAGCCGCAGCTGGAACCAGCTTCCAGAGGAGATCAGATGTGCTCATACAGTAGTCACATTCAAATCCAGACTCAAAACACATCTGTTTAGGTGTGCATTTACTGAATGAGCACTGTGCCAATGTTCGTCCGACTGTACTGTACTGTACTGTACTGTATTTTATTTTTTATTTTTCTAAACTGTTTTAATTATTCTTATTTCTTTTTATTATTTTTAATTTCTTCTATGTAAAGCACTTTGAATTGCCATTGTGTATGAAATGTGCTATATAAATAAACTTGCCTTGCCTTGCCTTGCCTTACAGTATCGCATCAGGCAGTGCATTGTAGTCTCCCGGAGGAAAAATTTTATTCGTTCGTTGATATAGAAGAGGAAGAATTTACTAAACTCATTAAATCATCTAAATCTACAACATGTATGTTAGACCATATACCGACTAAGCTACTGAAAGAAATACTTCCAGAGATCATAGATCCTCTTCTTAATATCATTAATTCATCTTTGTCTCAAGGATACGTACCAAAAACCTTTAAGCTGGCTATGATTAAACCGCTTGTTAAAAAAACGCAACTTGATCCAACAGAATTAGTCAATTACAGGCCGATCTCGAATCTATCTTTTCTGTCAAAGATACTAGAAAAGGCAGTATCTTCACAACTGTGTTCCTTTCTAGAAAGAAATGATATCTGCGAGGATTTTCAGTCCGGATTTAGACCGTACCATAGTACTGAGACTGCTCTCGTTAGAGTCACAAATGATTTGCTCTTATCATCCGATCGTGGTTGTGTCTCTCTATTAGTGTTACTCGATCTTAGTGCTGCATTTGATACTATCAACCACAACATTCTTTTAAATAGACTCGAAAATGATGTTGGCATTAGTGGAATTGCACTAGCATGGTTTAAATCATACTTATCTGACCGTTATCAGTTTGTAGCAGTAAATGAAGAGATGTCTCATCGATCACAAGTTCAGTATGGCGTACCACAAGGCTCAGTACTAGGACCGCTGCTGTTCACTCTGTACATGCTACCCTTAGGAGATATCATTAGGAAACATGGAATTAGCTTTCACTGTTATGCCGACGATACTCAGCTCTATATTTCTTCAAAACCTAATGAAACTTACCAATTCACAAAATTAACGGAATGCATAGCGGATATAAAAAATAGGATGACTCGTAATTTCCTACTTCTAAATTCTGAAAAAACAGAGATTCTAATTATTGGACAAAAAACTTCCTCACGTAATAACCTAGAATACTGTCTAACACTTGATGGCTGCTCTGTTAAGTCTTCGTCGTCGGTTAGGAACCTGGGTGTGCTCTTTAATACCAATCTTACATTTGAAAGTCACGTGTCTAGTATCTGTAAAACTGCATTTTTCCATCTTAAAAATATATCTAAATTACGCCATATGCTCTCATTGACAAATGCGGAACAGTTAGTTCATGCGTTCATGACCTCAAGGCTAGATTATTGTAATGCTCTACTGGGTGGTTGCCCTGCACGCTTAATAAACAAACTACAGCTGGTCCAAAACGCAGCAGCTCGAGTTCTTACCAGAACCAGGAAGTATGACCATATTAGCCCAGTTCTGTCAACACTGCATTGGCTCCCTATCAAACATCGCATCAATTTTAAAATATTGCTGATCACGTACAAAGCACTAAATGGTTTAGCTCCGCAGTACTTGAGCGAGCTCTTAACGCATTATAGTCCTTCACGTCTATTGCGATCTCAAAATTCCGGCCAGTTGATAATACCTAGAATATCAAAATCGACTGCTGGCGGTAGATCCTTTTCCTATTTAGCACCAAAATTCTGGAACAGTCTTCCTACCATTGTCCTGGAAGCAGACACACTCTGTCAGTTCAAAGCTAGACTAAAAAAACATCTCTTTGACCTAGCATTCACATAATACATTATAGACTTCTATAATTCAATGTTAGGCTGCATAGATTAGGTCAGCTGGAACCGGGAACACTTCCCATAAATCCTGATGTACTCGTTACATCATAAGAAGAATGGCATCTACGCTAATTTTAGTGTCTTTGTTTATCCCGAGGTTTGCCCGCAGCCTGCCGGATCCAGGCCGTATCCAGATCTGATGAAGGACCTTCGCCTGGACCCGATGACAACGCAATGCTGAAGTGCCAACTAGTTTCTCCCTATGGAGGATCCCTCTACCACTCTACAGATAAAGCGTTGTCGGGAAACTCAATTCGCGTATCTACCCCGAATTGATAAAATAAAATACAATTTTTGTATCAAAAATTATAAGGAAACACCAGTACGTTGTTTAGGCTTGGTTTGTAGGGAATTACAAACTTGCATACATATATTCAAACGCACATAACTATAGAACCAATTCTTAATGCGCATGTGAACAGCGCTTAGTTTAACTAAGTGAACCATCAGCGTTTCTCACAGGTTCGCGTTTAAAGTTTGTGTAGAGAGAATGGTGTCGTCTTAGCGGCCCCTAATTTAATAACAAATGATTGTTGCGACGGAAGCGAATCAATCATATCTAACCTTAGCTGGAAAATAACTTTACTAAAGAACCGCTATAAAGCCAAAACAATCTCTGTTACCATAAATTATACGTTTATCTCTGTAAAGCTGCTTTGAAACAATCTACATTGTTAAAAGCGCTATATAAATGAAGATGACTTGACTTGGTTATCGACATTCTTCAAAATATCTTCTTTTGCGTTCAGCAGAAGAAAGAAACTGGTTTGAAACAACTCGAGAGTGAGTAAATGATGACAGAATTTTCATTTTTAACTAAGTGAAATAATCATTTAACAGAAATGAACTGTTGGCATATGTTTCACATCACATCAATTCTGTCCAGTTTGTCCTGTTGGACAAGATACACAGCAATACTGTCAAGAGTCACTTGCGACCATTGCTCTGAGCCATGTTTTCAGTGTCCTAAGAGCACTGAAACTTCTTTCAGTCCAGCTGATGAGACCTCTCATTTCAACAAGACCAGCCTTCAACAGACTAATGTTATTTTTTCATGTTTTATGGGGACTTTCCATAGACATAATGATTTTTATACTGTACAAACAAACTGTGTATTCTACCCCCCTATAGACTAACCTTAGCTATCTAAGAAAACTGTCTACATTTTTACATAAAAAAAAAAAAAAATCTGATTTATAAGCTGTTTTCTGAAAAAAAAAAAAAAATAAAAAAAAACATCCCCAAAAGGACAAGGATTTCGGATATTGACATCTTTGTGGGGATATTTTGACCCTATAATGTAGAGTTGCACACACACACACTCACTCTCTCTCTCTATCTCTCTCTCTCACACACACACACACACACACACACACACACACACACACACACACACACAGACAGACACAACACTCACACACACTCTCTCTCTCTCTCTCTCTCTCTCTCACACACACACACACACACACACTAACAACTATGTTAGTGTTATGTTCCGATTGTCATTATATTGTAAAAACGTCTGTCCCCAAATTTGACGCGATTTGCCCCGTCTTTCAGCACAGAACTGTTGATTTCTCCCTCGCTTTCCGCATCTAGAGCCGCGTTTCCACCGCAGGAACTTTCCCCAGGAACTAGGAACTTTGGGCTGGTACTCGATGTGTTTACACCGCAGGAACCAGGGTCTAAATGAAGTTCCGGGTAAATATTTCCCCCTCCGATAGTCCCTGCTCATGAGGTAGTACTTTTTCAAAGTTCAGGAACTTTCAGGGGTGGGACTTGTGCGCTGCACAAGCTGATTGGTTGTGTTCACGCTGCATTTTGGTTGGATGACTCCACGCAGCATTTTATTTATTTATTATAACCTCCCTTTTAAAAAAATCTATTGCGGTTCGTGTCGTGGCTTCATGCAGTAAGAGTTGTCTGTCTGCAAATATGGAATTTAATAAAAAAAAACTGGTGGACTGGGATGAGTTTCAGGCTTTATTTTGTGGAAGAGGAAACTCTCTGCGCGTTCGTCCCAGCCATCTCACGGTCAATGTCCGCAATAGCTGATAACATACAAATTTTATATCTAACGTTAGCATTATGAGCTTATGGAACATGCTTTATCAGTGCTCGTCTCTTTTCTGCCACAGTTTTTATTATTAAGTCATTATGTTTACACTTGTCATCTATTACAAGGCACTCCAAACCATGTTATAAATTTACTATAACAAGATTGAAATAGCGCTTTGAGGTTAGTAACAAACAACTATTTAGACTGTCACTATTTATGATTGATAGACGGGGTTCAGGCTTTTTTTAAGCGTATTTGCGAAAGAGGAAATTTTTGCGCTTTCGTCCCAGGCATCTCACAATAACTGATAACATACGTTGTCTAATTTTATACGCATACGAGTTTTCTGAACACGCTTTAGTATCAGTGCTAGTCTATTTTGTTTTGTTAATTACCTCTTTAGTAAACCAATACATAATTGCAGCACAGTTTCAATCTCCTCCATACTTATTATAAACGTGGCGCTCAAAACTGATTACTGTCCTTCGCAGACGGGGAGGAGCAGTTGCGCGCAGTTTACCTTCCCGGTACTTTAGACCGCGGTGTAAACGCAGAAAGCAACCGGTCTGGGGCAAAAAAAGTTCCTGGGAAAAAAGTTCCTGGGACAAATTGTTCCAGGTAATTTCGGTGGAAACCGGCTTAGGTTTCCTCAGGACTCGGAGGAGTTTTGGCGCTTCACACAACCAAATGTGACTATAGCCTCTCACAAGATAGAAAGAAAACACAAAGCCAATCAGTTTAGCGATGTGTGTTCAGGAGGCGGGACTCAGATCTATTTTTTTTTTTTTAGCGACGACAAGCCGGAATGAAAACAAGCCGAAATGAACTAGGAGTAACAAGGCTATTTTTAAAATGTAAGGAGTAGAAAGTACAGATAATTGCGTAAAAATGTAAGGAGTAGAAGTAAAAAGTCGTCTGAAAAATAATCACTCCAGTAAAGTATAGATACCCAAAATTTCTACTTAAGTAATGTAACGAAGTATTTGTACTTCGTTACTTGACACCTCTGTTCAATACATTAATAAAAAAAAATATTGCCTAAAGAATTGATCATTCATTCACCTCAGAAATAATGACATACTGCTCTCCCCTACACAAAAGTATTTTTTTAAGTAAAAAGTATTGTATTGGTATCGGTATCGGCAATACTGACCCTATATGTATTTGGTATCGGATCGATACCAAATTTTGCAGTATCACCCATCACTAGTGTGTGTGTGTGTGTGTGTGTGTGTGTGGAGTGGGTCTGGTGGTGCGAAGGTCCGCTGCCTGCACTTTGCTGGTTGTCACTATATTGGAGGGTGTGGTTGTCAGGTAGGGGAGGAGGGCCCATGAGCTTCAGTGCCCAGGGGCCCCTGGGGGTACTAATCCAGCCTTGGCCATTCATATGTTTATTAGCAACAGATAAAAACACAAATGTCAGGACCATGTCAAAACATCTCAAGGACCCCAAAAACACCTTAGACCCCAGAGGGTTAACTGAACTACAGGTGAGTTTATAGAGCGATGTTAACCAGTGTTCAGTGTGGTGTTGATGTTGCTAGCTAGGGTTCTTCTTCTTCTGTGGTTTCCCAGCTGTCATCTTCAACACCGCTGGACGACCGCTGACCCCGGCCACAGAACTTCACCACCTTTGTAGGTTTCTGTGATGGAGGAGAAAAACTTATTAGCCCTCATTTGCACTGCACACGTCTGCGACAAGATTTTATTCCATCCTCCATGCGGTGCCAACTCACACCAGGAGCATTTCAGAAGTGGAGAGACTGGAGGCGCGAGACCACGTGATTTGCCTGTCCGACGTGGTTTTTCTTGATTTTTGGGTTTCTACCATACAGTCTATGGTTTCTACCAAGGATATTGGTGTGTAATACGTTTGGGAGTTTGCACAGGGTGTTTATTTTGAATTTGACAATGTTTTTTTACTTTTATTTTGAATTTCCGGTGCGACTTGGACGCGCGTCCGTTAAAAATAGACTAGGCGCCTATATTTAGCGAAGCGGCACGGAGAGCCGCTTCTGGGAAGCTTCTGAAACGCGCCGCGCCGCGACCGGTGTGAACACAAGCATTGACTAGAATGGGCGCGATCAGCTCCGGTAGCCGTGTCGCAGCCGTAATGAGCCGCAGACGTGTGCAGTGTAAATGAGGGGTTACGCGCTTTAAAGTGTCTATTAATCGGCTTTATTAATTCTTTCTTTTTCTGTAGTGAAGCAGATTATCTGGGAAAAAAGTAGGATGGGGACTTGTTTTTATCAGCAAATTGTTGGTTGGTTGACTGTTGATGTAGGCGTGGCTCTGATGAGGAGGTGGGACTAAATGCAGACTTTCAGTAGAAAGGGGCGGAGTTTAAATGATCCAGCATACGTCATTTCACTGGAAGATTGAGTTTTTATTGATGTTTTAATTAGTGCTGTGAAATGATTAATCGCATCCAAAATAAAAGTTTGTGTTTACATAATATATGTGTGTGTGTACTGTGTATAATTATTTTGTATATATAAATACACACACATGCATGTCTATATTTAAGAAATATTTGCATGTATATACTATATATATATTTATACATCATTTATATTATATATAAATATGTCATATATATATAACACATTTTTCTTAAATATATTCATGCACATGTGTGTATTTCTATATACAAAATAATTATACACAGTACACACACATATATTATGTAAACACAAACTCGTAAAAATGAATCGTTGCCCAGCACTAGTTTTAATAAAAAATTATAATAAGGAACATGCATGGATGAATCACAATAGCATGTATGTACAAAATAGTGTGAATCTTAATTTCATGCCCACTTTAAAAGTGTTCACTTTGCCACCGTTTACTTATTTACATGTCATTTTAAAGGCACATGACATGCTTTTTCTCACAGGCATCAACAAGAGCAGCGTGAGCATCCAGATTGTGTGCTTGTCACAGTGTCTGGTTGTGTTTCCCTGGGGTTCACTAGAGGTCTTCGTTCTCACGGTGTCATTCACATTAGACTACATTTCCCAGCATTCTGTTCTGTCACTTATCTGATTATTGCACTCAGCTGGTTCCCATTACCTTGTTAGTTCTGTGTGTATATATGCCCTGTCTGTGTTAATGTTTGTTACGGAGTCCTTGTTATGTCTCACACTTCTTGGCTTGTTCCTGCTTGTTCCTGCTTGTTCCTGCTTGTTCCTGCTTGTTCCTGCTTGTTCCTGCTTGTTCCTGCTTGTTCCTGCTTGTTCCTGCTTGTTCCTTGTGTTCCTTGTTCTCGAGGACCTCTAGTGAACCCCAGGGAAACACAACCAGACACTGTGACAGTGCTATTGTGTTTCACAGAAGGGTTGGAAACATGATGAAGGCGAGTAAATGAAGACGAAATTAGCTCCGCCTTTTAACATGTGAATTAGGATCAAACCTGTTTGTTGGTCACTCCTCGTGGATAGCGTGTGATGTCGTCTCTCCTTCGCTTGACCTTTTCCCAGTCGTCTTCCCAGAGTTCCCTCCTGTAGTCAGATCTCTGTGTCAGGATTCGCTGGTAGATCTCCTGGTTTTCATGAGTCACCTGTAGAAGTTTCTCCTTCCTTTTCTGAGCGTTCAGACTGTAAAACCAGATAACATTATCATAACATAACATAAATAACATTTCGTTACTTCAAAAGAAATGTCAAAAGAAATTAAACAAAATAAAAAAAATATATATTTTCTAAATAATTTCTATATATATATATAGGAAGCTTGTTTCTGCCACAGAATAAAAAAGGTACTACTTTTTATCTCACAATTAAGACTTTTTTTCTCGGAATTGCGTGATATAAAGTCAGAATTGTGAGATAAAAAGTTGCAATTATCTTTTAAATTGATTTGTTCTGTGGTGGAAAACAAGCTTCCATTATTTATATAAACTCTAATGCAGGGGTTTTCAAATTGGGTGAATGCTCCCCTTAGAGTAGGTAAGGACAGCCGAGCCCCCCTTCCCCAAAATCCCGTCCGCCTGCCCTAACCCACACACGCCTCTGCAGTAAATGCCATCTTTAGTGTGTTCCAGGCAATGATGAGTTTCAATAACAACTGATAAAATGTAAATATTATTTTATTTCCACTTTCTTAAAAGTGCATTCATAAACGATTCTTTGCAACAGCAAATAATTTCCAACTTCATGCAGGCCTAATTGAGGCTACTTTTAAAATCACTGAATATCAGTAGGCCTAACCACAAGTCAACAAACATGCTTAACATGTGCAATCGACACCTGACGGCTGAAATCGGCACGGTGTGTCTGGGCTTCAAGCGCACATTTGAAGGAGATGCACGTCATCTCGAACAAAACCAGCACAATGGACAGCACTCTGATCAATGAACGACAACGCTGTTTGTTCACGGAACACATAACATTTAACACAGTCAACTGCATTGAAGGCATGTTATCAGATCGAACAGATTCTTTTTTACAAATGAATTTTTTTAACGATTTCAGCCACATATAACCTCAGATTTAAACAACAAACAAAATGCGCCATTCAAGTCATTTGCGCTACAAGAACGACATCAACCCTACGACCCAACCAATTTATGTATTCAAGACAACACAACATATTAAGGAGCCCGGGATGTCACATGTGGGAGAAAAAATAAACAATCCGTGGCGGGTCTGTGTTGAAACGCTGCTGTCAATCACCAATCGTGGGAGGGGCGTCGATTTTGTGACGTCACAAAATCGAACGGCTTGATTTCAGAGAGGGTCAAACATATAAGAAGATAAAAAAAAAAACACTGGATGGATTTTTATCATTTTATGATGGTTGTGTACAGGCACTGCCAACACACATTTCAGTACAATCAACTTGTAAATGTGCATGTACCATTATATGACCCCTTTAATATTAGGCCTACATTTTAGGCTACATATTTAGAAGACGCTTTTGTCCAAAACGTACAAAAAAGGAACAAAGCAATTTGTCAAATATCAGTTTAGCAGCAGCTGCTTCTCCCAGCATCACTGAACACATATCTCTAGCTGCAGGGCGTAGCAATGTTTCGCCAATGTTGTGGGGTTTGCCTGCCTTCGCTATATGTAGCGTGACACGATAAGATGCTTCTGTCGCCTTCATGTTAATAGTGCCAAACGACTTTATTATGCTTTTTTGTGACTGCAAATCATCACGTTTCATCTAAAAAAAACTCAACTGGCTTGTTCACTAAATTCGTGTGCTTAGTTTCAATGTGACGCTGAAGTTTGCATGGTCTCATGCTATCATTTGCTAGCACATCCTTGCAGACCACACACTGCGGCAGAGGTGCAGCCTCGGACCCCGACCAGGTGAAACCTAACTTTAAGTACTCAGGATCAGATTTCCTCCCTTAATGCTGACTTCTGTTGACTTGGGACAAGGAAACGACGCATTTTAAAGCTAATACTCACACACACAATTACCGATATCAATAGAGCTGCACACAGTTATTTTTTCTTTGCGTGTCACGCTTCCCCTGTGGCTCTTTGGCGCCCCCCCCCCCCCGCTGCGCTAAATGAAATCAAATAAAACATAAAAAAACTATTTCTGGACATTTCTCCTTTTAATTTTGCTTACATTGATGTACTAAAATAACTAAAACTAAAATAGAAATAAAAAATTATAGAAACTATATAGATATATATTTAAAAAAATAATAAAAATGACTGAAAAAATAAAATAATAAAATAAAATTAAACAAAAACAAAAAAATGAAAAAAGCACTAAGGGTACTTTTAAACAGCAACAATGTAGTATAAAAACGGAAAAGTTCTTCCTTTGTGTTTTTCGCATACAGATGACAACATTGTTAAAACGATCCCTGTTCACACGAATCCACGACTGAACGCAATATGCATACGCCGTTTTCACAGATTTGTGTTCATGTAGTTTTACACAGAGACGGGGACAGTATCATTTTCAAAAACTTGCACTTTGAATCCCGTTTTCCAAAGTTTTAGATTTCAGCGCAGCAAAAAGCAGTTGTCGTGTAAATGAACAAAAAAACAAAATGCATGAAAAATAAAATCAAGCACGATTCAAACCTTTTTTTTTATTCAAACCAATCCTCCCATGATCCTGTAGGATCCCTCAGGAATGACGGGGAATAGGTTATGTGTCTCTCAATTATTCATAAAGGCTTTGTCAACAGCCGAGCATTAATGATTCAGACTGTCAGTTTGAGATGATATGAGACGCAGCGGGAGATCCGACAACTGAAACCCAGCTCAAATAAACACCTCACTGAGTTACTATGTTAACCAGCTAAACACACACACACACACACACACACACACACACACACACACACACACACACACACACACACACCTGTACTGTGGGTAATGGTTCCTGTGGTCCACCAGTCCTTTAGAGCGAGAGATAGCAGAGAGTCTGCTGGCCAGAAGATGATTGTCTCTCTCTATGATGGACATCCTTTCTTCCTGCAACTGAAGACAACAACTGTTCTCATGCATTTCATCTGCTCCACGTTACTTCATAACACATCACTGTAGCAAAAGTACTGTTATAGAGCTCACAAAATCATTTTTGTCTACTCATAGGCTAATAATTATTAAAGTATGTTCAACTGTTTGGTTACCGACATTCTTCAGAATATCTTCTTTGGTGTTCAGCAGAAGAAACTCATACAGGTTTGGGACAACAAGAGGGCAAGTACATGATGACAGGAAAATACATTCTCGTTTACATATTAATTAATCAGACACCTGGACTTTCTTCAGTTTGTGTTGAATATGCGCCGGTGTTTGGATGCCCTTGGTGTCGACCATAGGTTTGGCCTCTCTCACCTAAGACAGAGAAAATCAACATATATACATATATATATATATATATATAGAGACACACACACACACACACACACACACACACACACACACACACACAGACACACACACACACACACACACACACACACACACACACACACACACACACACACACACACAGACACTCACACACACTCTCTCACAAACACACAAAGCAGGATTATTATTTGACAACAACCCATAAATTCATAAGCATCAACAGAAATAAAATAAAACAAACTTATCCATTTCAGCAATGACTGCCAACATTTCTAATTTTCACTTAGTCAAGTTAGTGACTTGATATACTAAAATAACTCAAACTGAGCGGCACAAATGAGTTAAATTACACGCAATATTAAACATGCTAATAAAGCACACATAAGCATAAGCAAGACCTTGTCTCGGTGGTCCTGGTGGCTGGACTGGTCCCATCTCTGCTGCAGGAGCCGGTTCGCTGCAGGTTTCAGAGGCTGGTAGGACTTGTGCATCACTTCTGCTTCACAGATGCTCCTGATCTTCTCTCTATTTATGAAAGGGGTCATGAACTGACAATTAAAATTTTCAAGAGTCAAGAGTTCGTTATACTATAAAAATACCCTGCAAGTTTCAAAACTCTAACCTTCCTTGCTATTCCAAAAACTGCTTTTATTGAAACCAAGGCTAGACAACGCCGGATCTGAGAAGTGGAGGCTTGTGACGTCACAGGGCAGCTGTAGACCGCCTGTGCAGAAGAAGAGGCTTGTTCGAGATGCGGCTCGCCTGTAATGTAGTGGAGAGTAGCGGCTGCGGTGAGGGGAGGAGTGCTGAAGCGCAGGCAGGACGGACAGATCTCTCCTCTCGCAGTGATCTGAGATCATCTGACACCTGTGAGATCAGACATGGATATCGCGGGATTCACGCTCGTGCACAGTGTTGCTAATAAACTGGATGTAATTTGAGTTCTGTTGCTTTTATATGAAAATAATTACAATGAACAAGACACCCATTTAATAGCATACCAAAGAGGTGTTTATCAATCATTTTTACTTTAATTACAGATATATATATATATATATTTGTATAAATATGACAACAATCAAATAACAAATAGATTACACTGTCAGAGAGTTTGGAATACTAACACATAATTTATACACATAAAGACATCAAACAGTTTAAAAGAGAACGATACATCACAGTTGTTTAACGTCCACTCGGACACGTTTCTAACCGGTACGGGTGTAACGATACACTCGATACGCATCACGATACTGGGTTCACGATACGATATGTATCACGATATTTTGAACAAAATAAAAAAAATAAACTGAAAATCAAATAACAGATTTATTTAACATTAACAGTGTTCAATAACTGTCTTGTTATACATACAACTTTACAATACTTCAATAAAAATCAAGATTTAGTTTAACCTTCTGTATGTAAAATCAACAATTGACTAGGTGTCACTGACCAATACAACTGAATTGTATCATGAAATTAGAATTAGTATAGCCCAAGAGAGAACTTCTTTAAGCAGTAAAAGTGCACAAACAACAACAACAACAAAAACACCATCAAGTAGTGTCCTGTTCAAGTAATTTCAACACAAACAGCTTTGGGGTTTGTTTAGGTTACTTACAGGTTTTTTTGCAAGAAAATCAGCCTATCTACGTTTTCTGGCAGTAGCTGGGATCTGTGTGCATTTACAATATCCCCTGCTGTAGAAAAACACGTTCACTAGGAACAGAAGTTGCTGGAACTGTGAGGCAAGCCTTTGCAAGAGGTGAAATAAGTGGGTACATTTGAGCATTTTCTTTCCACCATTTCAGAGGACAGCTAGTGAGGGGAATAGAAGTGTCCTCTTTGTACATGTCACTCTCTACTTCTATCCTACTTTTGGACTGGGTGACTGGTGGTGGTTCAGAAAAAGTTGCACTAAAGAGCTCTTCCAGTGCTGTCTTTTTGCTAGGTGTGTCACGTTCACGTTCTTCAGCCTTCATCTGTGTGTGCACTTCATTCCCCAGAATCCTCCATGGCGCACACCTGCACTCACTCACCCAATCACCAATCATCATCACCTGCACTCCCTCATTAACCACCCTTTATATTCAGCACTCTCCCTTCACTCCTTGTCTGGTCTCGTCGATGTTCACCTTAACATGACCCACAGACTTCCCAACACTTACCTGGATTCCTACCTGTCATTTCATCCTCTCCAATCCATCCTGCCTGCCATCCTGTTCTGCCTTCAGCCCGACATCATCTGCAAAGAGAAAGAAAGACAAGGACATTACCAACCAGCTAAGCATCCACTGTTATTCTGTGTTTCTGTTACTCACCATCTGTCTGCATCTCCACACTCCCTGAAAATAAACTATTAACCTTACCATCTTGTCTGCATCCTCTGTAAAACCGTGACAGAAGACCAGACCACACGAAGCATGGAAGTTGCTCACTTCACCCTAACCCCAGCTGATCATCTGATTCATTGTTTTCAAGATGGGTGCTCAATCGAGGAATATGTCGCCGGCTTTCTGGAGCTTTCTGTTGGGGTAAGCTGGACAGATGATGTCCTAAAAACAGTATTTTGGGGCGGACTGGATAACCATCTCTACCAGCAAGCTCCAGCGGAGGCAATCCCAGGCTCATTTGCCCAGTATCTAGATCATGTGTTGTGGTTGAGTGGCTCAAGGTTCACCGTAGGTGAGCTTGAGGACATCGCCACTCAACCACCATCTCCAGCCATCATCATCCGGAATTCAGTCACCAGCACTAGCGGGCCCGCACTTCATGCCAGAGCTGCCGAGACCAAGGCAGTAGGCGTCGTGCCCGCCGCCCCTGAGTCTATGAGCGTCATGCCCGCCGCGCCTGTGACTGACAGGGTCGCCTGCCCGCCAGAGCCAGAGCCAGTCGCCTGCCCGCCAGAGCCAGAGCCAGTCGCCTGCCCGCCAGAGCCAGAGCCAGTCGCCTGCCCGCCAGAGCCAGAGCCAGTCGCCTGCCCGCCAGAGCCAGAGCCAGTCGCCTGCCCGCCAGAGCCAGAGCCAGTCGCCTGCCCGCCAGAGCCAGAGCCAGTCGCCTGCCCGCCAGAGCCAGAGCCAGTCGCCTGCCCGCCAGAGCCAGAGCCAGTCGCCTGCCCGCCAGAGCCAGAGCCAGTCGCCTGCCCGCCAGAGCCAGAGCCAGTCGCCTGCCCGCCAGAGCCAGAGCCAGTCGCCTGCCCGCCAGAGCCAGAGCCAGTCGCCTGCCCGCCAGAGCCTGTGAGCTTCATTCTCCCCGAGCCAGAGCCAGAGTTTTCAAAGCCCTCATCGCTGGTCCCGTCCAGCACAAAGCCCTCATCGCTGGTTCCGTCCAGCTCAAATCCCTCTTCATCGCTGGTCCCGTCCAGCTCAAAGCCCTCATCGCTGGTTCCGTCCAGCTCAAATCCCTCTTCATCGCTGGTCCCGTCCAGCTCAAAGCCCTCATCGCTGGTCCCGTCCAGCTCAAAGCCCTCATCGCTGGTCCCGTCCAGCTCAAAGCCCTCATCGCTGGTCCCGTCCAGCTCAAAGCCCTCATCGCTGGTCCCGTCCAGCTCAAAGCCCTCATCGCTGGTCCCGTCCAGCTCAAAGCCCTCATCGCTGGTCCCGTCCAGCTCAAAGCCCTCATCGCTGGTCCCGTCCAGCACAGAGCCCTCTTCGCCGCTGGTCCCGTCCAGCACAGAGCCCTCTTCGCCGCTGGTCCCGTCCAGCACAGAGCCCTCTTCGCCGCTGGTCCCGTCCAGCACAGAGCCCTCTTCGCCGCTGGTCCCGTCCAGCACAGAGCCCTCGTCGCCGCTGGTCCCGTCCAGCACAGAGCCCTCGTCGCCGCTGGTCCCGTCCAGCACAGAGCCCTCTTCGCCGCTGGTCCCGTCCAGCACAGAGTCTTCTTCGCCGCTGGTCCAGTCCAGCACTGAGCCCTCTTCACCGCTGGTCCTGCCCAGCCCAAAGTCTACACCGCTGGTCCTGCCCAGCACCGAGCCTTCACCGCTGGTCCTGCCCTGCACAGAGCCTTCACTGTTGGTCCCGTTCAGCTCAACGCCCTCTTCACAGCTGGTCCTGTCCAGCTCAACGCCCTCCTCACAGCTGGTCCAGTCCAGCTCAACGCCCTCCTCACAGCTGGTCCAGTCCAGCTCAACGCCCTCCTCACAGCTGGTCCTGCCCAGCACAGAGCCCTCGTCGCTGCCCAGCACAGAGCCCTCGTCGCTGCCCAGCACAGAGCCCTCGTCGCTGCCCAGCACAGAGCCCTCGTCGCTGCCCAGCACAGAGCCCTCGTCGCTGCCCAGCACAGAGCCCTCGTCGCTGCCCAGCACAGAGCCCTCGTCGCTGCCCAGCACAGAGCCCTCGTCGCTGCCCAGCACAGAGCCCTCGTCGCTGCCCAGCACAGAGCCCTCGTCGCTGCCCAGCACAGAGCCCTCGTCGCTGCCCAGCACAGAGCCCTCGTCGCTGCCCAGCTCAGAGCCCTCGTCGCCGCCCAGCTCAGAGCCCTCTTCGCCGCTGGTTCCGCCCAGCTCACAGCCCTCTTCGCCGCTGGTTCCGCCCAGCTCACAGCCCTCTTCGCCGCTGGTTCCGCCCAGCTCAGAGCCCTCTTCGCCGCTGGTCCCGTACAGCTCAAAGCCCTCTTCGCCGCTGGTCTTGTCCAGCTCAGAGTCCTCTTCGCCGCTGGTCCTGTCCAGTCCAGAGCCGCCTTCATCACTGGTCCTGTCCAGCCCAGAGCCGCTTTCGCCCCCTGCCTCTTCCAGTCCAGTGTTAAAGCCTGATATTTCCCCAAAGGAATTTTGGGGGGGGGGGCTATCAGTCTTCTCCGCCATGGCCACCCGAAGGGTCTTCTCCACCATGGCCACCCGAAGGGTCCTCACCGCCGTGGCCACCCGAAGGGTCTTCTCCGCCATGGCCACCCGAAGGGTCTTCTCCGCCATGGCCACCTGAAGGGTCCTCACCGCCGTGGCCACCTGAAGGGTCTTCTCCACCATGGCCACCCGAAGGGTCCTCACCGCCGTGGCCACCTGAAGGGTCCTCACCGCCGTGGCCACCCGAAGGGTCCTCTCCGCCATGGCCACCCGAAGGGTCCTCTCCGCCATGGCCACCCGAAGGGTCCTCTCCGCCATGGCCACCCGAAGGGTCCGCACCGCCATGGTCACCCAAAAGGTCCTTACCGCCATGGTCCCCTGCTCAGCCTGTATCACCATGGTCCCCTGATCAGTCTGCTTCACCTTGGTTCCCTGCTCAGCCTGCACCGTCCTGATCACCTCCTCTGTCTGTCCTGCCACCATCCTGGAGTCCGTACTCCTGAACCTGCTCCACCTTCCCGTCACGGACTCCAGGATGCCCACCCTCCCTCCCGTATGCTGCCTTCTTCGGCGCGGGACGCGCCTTACGGGAGGGGGGAGTAATGTCACGGTCACGTTCTTCAGCTTTCATCTGTGTGTGCACTTCATTCCCCAGAATCCTCCATGGCGCACACCTGCACTCACTCACCCAATCACCAATCATCATCACCTGCACTCCCTCATTAACCACCCTTTATATTCAGCACTCTCCCTTCACTCCTTGTCTGGTCTCGTCGATGTTCACCTTAACATGACCCACAGACTTCCCAACACTTACCTGGATTCCTACCTGTCATTTCATCCGCTCCAATCCATCCTGCCTGCCATCCTGTTCTGCCTTCAGCCCGACATCATCTGCAAAGAGAAAGAAAGACAAGGACATTACCAACCAGCTAAGCATCCACTGTTATTCTGTGTTTCTGTTACTCACCATCTGTCTGCATCTCCACACTCCCTGAAAATAAACTATTAACCTTACCATCTTGTCTGCATCCTCTGTAAAACCGTGACAAGGTGTCTGTTCTGGCTCGAATCTGTGTGCTGTATCTCTCTAATCTGCTGCATCAGTGGGGTCTCCATCACTGGCACCTCCCTCCTTCCTTTGCTTCACAGTGACTGGCTTAAAATATAAGAAAATAAATAATTAAGGTATACTAAGTATAGTTTCAGTTACACACACATAAAAGGTGTGCACAAAGTAGGTTACACAAACATGCAATTGGAGTGAGAAGCAAGATTTAATGTGAAGCAAAACACTTAATGTGAGGTGACAACCCTGCTTCTCTCACTGCCACAACCATGTTGCGTGCGTTGTCTGTAACGACAGCAATGCTAAGAACAGATCTTTCAAGCTCCCACTCTTGTATGGTCACCTTTATAACATCGGCTATGTTTGTACCAGTGTGCGACTTGAAAAGCGGGTGAGTCTGAAGCACAAAACTTTTCATTTCCCACTCTGTGGTAATAACATGCGCTGTGACTGTGATGTAACTCTGAACAGCCCTCGAAGTCCACCCGTCCGTTGTTATCGCCACACTCTCAGCCTTATTCTAACCATCTGTCACATTTGCTTTAACTTCGTTGTACAGGGCTGGAATTACCTCCTGACTGAAGTGTGGGCGTGACGGAATATGGTACCTGGGCTCCAGTACCTTCACCAATTCGCAAAATCAAACATGGTCGACAACAGAGGCCAACAATGGCCTCATGTCTTTTGCGATTAAAAACTCTGATGCACCTGGTTATTTCTTGAGCTTTTGCACTTGACTGAGACCACGTTGAAACAAAACTACGTTGTATAGATGATTGGCCTTCTTTCACTCTCTTTTTCGCACCCGTTTGCAGGAGTTTGTCTTTGTGGTGCCGGTTTAAATGACACATCATATTTGTTGTGTTCGACGTTGTGTATAACAGTGTTTATTTACAGTATTTTCACAATTTGTGTTTTGTCTGTTTTTTTACCGTCCTCCTGTCGAGTAACTGGAAAACCAAAATGCTGCCAGACGTCGGACTTGTAAGTGGACGGGGCATCCTCTACTTCAGTTTCAGTCGGACTCATTTTGCCCTGCTACTGCTCAGTTCAGGCGATTCATTTGAGCATGAATGCAAGCGTGACGCGGGTGTGGTAGCTCAACCAATAGGATAAAACGGATGTCATATCATTAAAAAAAAAAAATCACCATAACTCTACGATACATATCGTAACATTTTTGCATCGCGATAGATCGTACCACGATATATCGTTACACCCCTACTAACCGGCATACATCTCGCGCTGATCATCGGTGATCGGTTCTGCGCAGATTTTGCTCATCTCAAAAAAAGCCTAATATCGACGCCTACGTCTACATCACCGCGTCTCTGGCCCCGTCCACTGGAGCGCTAAGCTAGGTTTATACTTGACGCGTCCACAAGACAGTGTTGCCAGATTGGGCGGTTTTGAATTTGATCGTGCGGGTGAAAAAGGGTTTGGGCGGGTGGACAAAATTTGGGCTGGTTTGGGGTCAGTTCGGCAGTTTTCAAACATCTACATTTTAAAGTCGAATTGGTTAAAAAACTAAAGTGTGCATGTAGTCCATAAAATCAGTCATCATGACATTACTGTACACACACACACACTCATGCAGAGTCAGCTGGCGTTGGTGTTGACATCCCCGACGAGCACGCACTTTTAGCCAATCAGCGATCAGCAGGCAGATGCGATTGAGCGCGATAAGTTGTGATCGCTAATGCCAAAGTGATATAGCCTACTAAACAGTAAGTTGTATCTACACAGTAAAGAGTGTGATGGTGAGCAACTCTAAAAACGTGCACGTGGTGGGAGATATCGATGGTGACTCTGAGAGGAGAGCACAGTTTAATGACTTGAAATGAAATCAAATATGGGACGTGAAATATGTCCATGGTCATGTGCACACTAGCCTAACCTTACCAGACATCGGCAACTGTTACACCGTCCAGATTGCACTATACTCGACCCTGACGGCTGCTGAAAAAGGTTTGAATCAACGATGAATCCGTTTTGACTGCTAAATTCTGTGTTATGTTCTGCAGTGTGTACTTCCGAGGGTTAAAGTCATCGGCTCATTTCTTGATTGCCGTTTTGACAGTGTCCATCTGGACATTTTAGTCATATTGGTTAATTCTCCTTAATTATTGCACTATTTTGATCTGTTTTCCTGGAATTTTTTATTATATTTTATTTTATTCTATCATTGTTATTTTGTTTTAAGGAGATACAAATTGTGCTTATTAACCTTGAATGACATGGTAATGAAATTATATCATATCATTTTGGCAGTAAAATTTTGGGCGTTTTCTTCTTGTAGTGGGCGGGTTTTGGTGAGCTTTTGGGCTGGAAATCACCGTCCCAATCTGGCAACACTGCCACACGAGCGCAAAGGTGCGCGCGGCAAACTTGAGGTCATTGCGGTGTGGGCGGTCATGCGCGTTGGGTGCGCAAGACCCCATTTCGCTTGGCGGTGTGCACGGCTTTTTTTGTAACAGCGCGCACTGTTACGCCCGTTTCACACATACTCCGTTTGCAGTGCGTATGCGGTGCGTATTTTTTTACGTACACACTGCACACTGCACGCAGACTGCACACTGCACACTGCACGCGGTTGCAGTCCGTCGATCCGTTGCAGTTGCGGTGCGTACACAGCAGTGCAGAGATCGTTTCCACACCGAGTCTATTTCTGCTGTGCTGCAAACGCTGAATTACAGCGCATGTTTCGTGGTCAAAATGAACACAGACTGAACTGAAAATGTAGCAATTTCACCATAAATGCGATTAATCAAATAAAATGTCGTAATCTCACCATAAATGTATTTAAATACTTTTTTTTTTCACTTAAAGACCGGGGTAAAGCAAGGAAAGCTACAATTTATCTCAACAAGGTGACATAATGAACAACACTTATCTCATTCGTGGAGGTGGAAAAACAAGTTCTTCGTGATATGCAAGATTTATTGTATTAAAATTTAAATGGAAAAAGAAAAGGCATGAGAGTCGGCTGTTTTTGTCTGCGTTTTAATTAAAAATGTTTGCGATTTAATATAAGTACATGGTTAAATATTTGCCCACTTACTTGAGCAACTTAATATAAGTAGAAGTAATGCATTGAATAATAGGCTGACGTTGTTTAAATTGTGTTTAAACGTGCATACCTCTGTTAAAGAATGTATATGCGTACAAAGAGAATCGCAATGCTGAGACGTTAAGACCGGGGTAAATCAAGGGAAAATACCATTTAGTACTTCAACAAGACAACATAATGAACAACACTCGTCTCATTCGTGGAGGTGGAAAAACAAGTTTTTTGTGACATGCAAGATTTATTGTATAAAGATTTAAATTATGCAAAAGAAAGGCAAGGGTATGAGTCTGCTGTTTTTGTCAATTTTAAGTTTTAATTTAAAATGTAGGCTATGCGATTTTAATAGGCTATAAGTTAGGGGTGGGCGATATCTCGATATTTACGATATATCGATATATTGTTTATTAATTCTGATTTCGCCACTTTGCTTGTTTGTCTTCTCTGTGCTGTGCTCGCCCCCGCCCTCCTCCGCCTCCTTGCTTTTGTTCCCCCTCCCCTCGCGTGTTGTCTCATTCAACCAAGTCCCCCGAGTATGAAGGTAAAATAGTAGCAAAACTCGAGAGCACGTAGATGTGAATTTGAGAACTTGTACAATAAATATTCGTACTTGTACATGAACATTTACACTCACAGCTCCAATGTGAAAACCTGTAAAATAAAAATCTGAAGTTGAATGTTGAAATTTGCACTCGCATACAATAGTCACAAACCTGTATTCTGAATCTGAAGCTGCAGACAAGTAGACACAAATGTGTAAAATGCCATTCACAGAAATACAACGACAGACACAAATTTGTAATATAGATTTTGCGTTTAATCTTACACTCACATTCGCAGTACTACCTCAGTTAGGCACTTGCAACTTCTCAAATCTGTCACTGCAATTTCAAATTTCGCGCCTTGACTTTTGCTACTCTTTTCGCGATATATCAGGTGCAAAACTAACTTGTGCACTTGAAACTGAGAAGCGGCGAGAGAGAAAGGGGGGCGGGAGCGGGGGGGTTCCAATGAGCCGTTTTATTGGTTGGCACCTAGCCAATGTAATGGGACTTCGATGATGTCACGAAACTGCATTAGACTGATATTAAAAGAAATAAACGATATTATCAAACTCAGTAAACACCATGCTAATAATGCATACTACAGAAAAGCAGATGAGCACAGAATATGACGAAAGAAAGCAAATGTGTGTTCAGTGCAAATAAACTTGCTGCCTGTGTTTTATTAATAATGTAACGAATTATGTGGGGTTTTTTTATTATTCTTTTTTTTTTTATAACTGTTGGTCCATTAAGCCTCATTAAGCGTTTTCTTGGTTTATATGGGAGGAAAACGTACAATTAAACGCGTTGAGTTCATATTCTGTGCTCAATTGCTTTTCTGTATGCTTTGTTTGTATGGTGTTTCCTGAGTTTGGTCTTTTAATACCACTGTCTCAATTACACGCGTTGTGTTCATATTCTGTGCTCATCTGCTTTTCTGTAGTATGCATTATTAAGTCAATTCAAGTGTATTTGTATAGCGCTTTTCACAATACAGATTGTATCAAAGCAGCTTCACAGTATTAATTTAAAATAATACAACAAGGTTTGTTCTAATGGAATTTATTGATTGATAAAATCAAAATTAAATATCCCCAAACTGAGCAAGCCAAAGGCAACAGTGGCAAGGAACCGAAAAACTCCATCAGGTGACCTAATGGAGAAAATTATTAGCATGGTGTTTACTGAGTTTGATAATATCGTTTATTTCTTTTAATATCAGTCTAATGCATTAAGCCGTTAGCGTTTCATTGCCATAGACAGTATTTCAGTGCACGCGGGTTTCGTGACATCATCGAAGTCCCATTTCATTGGCTAGGTGCCAACCAATAAAACGGCTCATTTGAACCCCCCCGCTCCCCCCCCCGCTCCCGCCCCCCTTTCTCTCTCACCGCTTCTGAGTTTCAAGTGCACAAGTTAGTTTTGCACCTGATATATCGCGAAAAGAGTAGCAAAAGTCAAGGCGCGAAATTTGAAATTGCAGTGACAGATTTGAGAAGTTGCAAGTGCCTAATTGAGGTAGTACTGCGAATGTGAATGTAAGATTAAACGCAAAATATATATTACAAGTTTGTGTCTGTCGTTGTATTTCTGTGAATGGCATTTTACACATTTGTGTCTACTCGTCTGCAACTTCAGATTCAGAATACAGGTTTGTGACTATTGTATGCGAGTGCAAATTTCAACATTCAACTTCAGATTTTTATTTTACAGGTTTTCACATTGGAGCTGTGAGTGTAAATGTTCATGTACAAGTACGAATATTTATTGTACAAGTTCTCAAATTCACATCTACGTGCTCTCGAGTTTTGCTACTATTTTACCTTCATACCCGAGTCCGGTCAGGCACATCAATCTTTCCCCGCCCAGCGAGTACTTGAAGTGCGTCAGAAACAGCGCGCGCGTGATCAGTTGTTTTTGGTAATTTTTTGTGTAGCGTCGCCTCTCGCCGCATTGCTTTTGTTTGAGGGCGCACTCACACTTAACATGCTCCCCTGTAGAAACGGGCCTGGCAGCTCGCGCCAGCTCTAGACACGGGGAAAGTTTCCTGAGTGTGACGGATGGACGAATTTACATGACACATTATAAATTAGCATTAGCCTACCTATTCTGCTATAGATACAGTGCCAAAAAGAAGAGAAGAGGATAAAGGTGGATAAAGACAGAGGTAAAGTGATGTAATGAATGAACCGTTTATCTAATTGCATAGTAGTAAGATACTGTAATTTAATGGCAGATATTTTTACCTTAAACTTTATGCTAGCAGTTGTTCTGAGTTCCCCAGAGGCCCCAGACAGTGTGATTTTGTAACAATCATGTCAGTTTTTAGATGCATTTGTATCACTTTTTTTTTTATTATTGTTTTACTCTACAGTTGTGCAGTTTTTGGGGGATATATGGCTTTTTTTTTTTTTTTTGCCAAAATTAGTAATGATATTTCTATACAGGTTTATTTAAAATAGTGCAATATGTATTATTTCTTCCTTTATTTTACAGTTCAATTATTATTTTTGTATACAGGGATTATTTATTTATTTTTTTTAATGTCACAGAAACACTTTGTTCCTACATGAACTGCCTACCTATTTGCACTTCAATAAAAAAAGACTTTGTGGTATTTGGCATATTTGTTTTTGCAGTAGTTTTTGGGGGGTTATTTTTCCTGTAAAGATATCGAGATATATCGTATATCGAGATATAGCAAAATATATCGAGATATATTTTTTGCTCCATATCGCCCAGCCCTACTATAAGTAGGCTATAAGTAGCCTACATGGTATTTTACCACTTGCTTGAGCAACTTAATATATAATTATATAGAAGTAGTGCATTTAATAATATGTTGTTTAAAATGTGTTTAAACGTGAATACGTCTATTAAACAGTGTATATGTGTAGGCTACAAAGAGAATCGCAATGCTGACAAAAAACTTTTTTTAAATAAAAGTTGCTGATAACTTCTGGTTCTCTTACGAGAGGTTCTCTCGTATTGCGTAAGTAGCTTACGCATCGGGAAAGTCTTCTTTCTTCGAGATCTGAAGCCAAAAAATTATCCTTAATTTTGTATTCATTGTCAACGCAGTGCAGCAGCCGACAGACCTAGGCAGGCTAAATAAGCGTGCTCATAGGCTGCTCGGCTGCAACTGCTTAAGCCTATCGGTGAGCGCTCTGAACGCGGCAACCAATGAGGGCGCTTCGCGCCCTCCACACCCTTCTAACCGTCAGAATGGGCGTGGCCAGCGTGTATATATTCAGCGCTCACAGGCTAAAATTCTGATTTTCTTGTCTTCAGCGACGCTCTTCGCATCGCTGGATCTTGAGAGCCGCCGCCGTTGAAACCAGCGACCAGCAAGCTTAAGACAGCGCCTGAGGAAGCCGTCCGTCTTCGCCGCCTTCAGCCATCCGTGCCTGCTACGCTATCCGGCAACATATCCTTTACATTATTACTGTTTCTGTGTGTACTCTAAAAGAGCACGAGGCGTTTTTGTAAAAACGCCTCGTTTTTGCGGCTCGTGCCGCGCCCCGCTCAGCAACGGAGACCGCCACCTCTCTGCGCTCTCCGCCTGGGCCGCGGGCACGCCGCCACCGCACTCTCCGAGTGCGAAGAGCTTTCAATGTCGACCCTGAGGGCTCGACTTGAAGCTTTCGACCAAGCTGTCGCTCCGCCTGTCCCTGCCGGGCCGCGCAATAAGAAGCGCCGCGCCGCCGCGTCAGGAGATGAGGAGAATGTGATAGATACCCGTACTCTCCCTCTGTTCGAGCCGTGCAGTACGCCGCTCACAAGGGATGGCAGAAGCGGACGGTCTCGGAGCGAGTTTCCTCTCCCTCTGTTCGAGCCGTGCAATACGCCGCTCACGAGGGATGGCAGAAGCGGACGGTCTCGGAGCGAGTTTCCTCTCCCTCTGTTCGAGCCGCGCAAACTGAGCCGCTCACGAGGGATGGCAGAAGCGGACGGTCCCGGAGCGAGTTTCCTCTCCCTCTGTTCGAGCCGTGCAATACGCCGCTCACGAGGGATGGCAGGAGCGGACGGTCTCGGAGCGAGTTTCCTCTCCCTCTGTTCGAGCCGCGCAAACTGCGCCGCTCACAAGGGATGGCAGGAGCGGACGGTCTGAGCTCTCTTTACGTTACAAGAAAGCTACTCCGTCCTCGCGCGTCACCGGTGAAAGGGGAACAGAGTGTTTTCGTCCCGCCGTGGCCTGGACTATAACCTCCATTCTCACACATTTCTCAGTCCCCTCTTAAGTTCAGGCGACTGGAATTGTTACTATTGCAGTATACGAGCCTGTTATAAATACACGCTCGCCTGCAAGCAAACGCCGTCACAAGACATGATACTAATGTATTCTCCCCTGTGGCTCAGTGGCGGAATCCTAGACTGTCAAGCTAGAGACCGGGGTTCGGTCCCCGCTCTCGCGGCAGTTAAAGTTTATGCTGTTCGCTTCTCCGAGCTCGCGGCCAGTTTTTCTTACATACAGAAAACAAGCCCGCCCTCTCCCTCGTTGGGCCGCGCAGATTGCGCCGTTCAAGGGATGACAAAGCGGACGGCCACGAGCAGCGTTCAGCGTACGCGCCTCACTAACCGGCGAAAAGAGAAGAGAGTGTGTTAGTCTCGCAACGGCTGGACAACCGCCAATTCTCACACATTTCTCAGTCCCCTCTTAAGTTCAGGCGACTGGAAATATTACTATTGCAGTAAACGAGCCTGTTTTAAACACACGCTCGCCTGCAAACGAACGCCGACGCGACACATGAGGTCGCTTTTTATATGCTCGCGCTAACTTAAAGCCTATGTGATTCCCCTGTGGCTCAGTGGCAGAATCATACGCTTTCATGCGAGAGACCCCCGTTCGAGCCCAGCTCTCGGGGAAAATAAAATTTATGCTGCTTGCTTCTCCGAGCTCGCGGCCAGTCTTTCTTACTTACAGAAAGCGAACCCGCCCCTCGCACCACACCTTCTCAGGGTGCTCGAGTATTTTTTGAGCGTCTAAACACGAGAGAAGAAAAGACGGTTAAATCCCGCAGCCCTGCGGCTGGACCACCGTCGAAGCTTAACGCTCTGTCAGTCCCCGTTGCCACGGCTACTGCAGCTGTTTACCCCGCAGTCAACGAGCCGGTATCTACCCGCTCGCCTGCGCGCATCCGCCGTTCTCACGGCAACCCAGAAAAATGTCAAAAGAGCATAATGTCTGGTTGCACGGCTGACGCCGTATGTGTTTCTAGTACAGTGAATGTGCCCACGTTCTGTGCTCACCCCTGTACACAAGCACTATACATCCCGTGTCTCTCACAGAGCCCACTCTCATGAAGCAGGCAAAAGCCGCTTTAGTGTTAAAAGTAGGTCACGTGTCCACTTCTCCGTGCCCACACCTACTCACTGCCCGCTCTGTCACACGGCCTCGCACGACCGGTCATGTTTTAAATGTGAGTCCTGTGCCCGCCCTCGAGCGCTCACACATACATTTTCGCGCCTCACACTATATGTTCCCCGTCCAAAGCCACCGGGACACTGTGTGTAAAATGGCCAGCTATCGCTACGTGCGATCCGCCGTATCTAACCACCAAGAGCGCGCGCGCCGCGCCCGCCCCTGAATGTAACTCCTGTGCCCGCCCTCGAGCGCTCACACATACTAACGAACATTTTCGCCCCGACGCCGCCATCGCGCGTCGCGCCTCACACTTTATGTTCCCCGTCTAAAGCCACCGGGACACTGTGTGTAAAACGGCCAGCTATCGCTGCGTGCGATCTGCCGTATCTAAGCACCAAGAGCGCGCGCGCCGCGCCCGCCCCTCCGTTTCGAGCTCTCGAGCCCGCGATGCGCGGCGATCGGAGCCCGGAGGCCATTCTGCCCCTGGCTGCACACGCAAAAGCGTGGGAAACTATTCCAGGCGCATCAGAACGGGTGCTAAGCACAGTAAAACAGGGCTATACTCTGCAGTTCGCTCGCCGCCCTCCGCGCTTTCAAGCGCGTATCGAGACCAGAGTGAATGGGGAAGTAGCACATCTACTTCGAGCAGAAATAGCTACACTTCTGTGCAAAAGGGCTATGGAACCGGTTTCCCCTTCCATGAGCGAGTCGGGCTTTTACAGCCGTTATTTCCTCATTCCCAAGAAGGACGGAGCACTCAGACCAATTTTGGATCTGAGACGTTTGAACGAGGCTCTTATGAGAAGACCGTTCAAAATGCTCACAACCAGACAAATTCTCGCGCAAATTCGCCCGAGGGACTGGTTTATATCTCTCGATCTAAAAGACGCGTGCTTTTCAGATCCTGATAATACCCCGTCACAGGCCATTCTTGAGATTCGCCTTCGACGGTCAGGTATATCAGTACACGGCCCACCTGTCGACACAGCGCGCGCGCTGCATTCGACGCCTGGCCGCGTCCCTCCGGCCGGGCAGCACCGTACCTCTCAAAACATTTCAGAGGCTACTGGGTTGTATGGCCTCAGCCGCAGCAGTGCTTCGGCTGGGTCTTTTACGAATGCGCCCGCTACAACGCTGGCTGAATGCCCGAGTGCCTCACAGAGCATGGGCTTCCGGCGGTATTCGCATCAGAGTGACTCAGAGCTGCGTTTCAGCTCTGAAGCCCTGGTTAGCGGCCGACTGGTACCAGCGGGGAGTGACAATGGGAGCTATCTCACACCGCAAAATTATCTCGACGGACGCTTCCACCTCAGGCTGGGGCGCTCTGTTCGAGGGCAAACCGGCTTTTGGCCTATGGTCAGACCGGGAAAAATGCCTCCACATAAACTGTTTGGAGATGATAGCGGTCGAGAACGCGCTCAGGCGCTTCCTCCCATTCATACGGGATCACCATGTGCTAGTCCGCTCGGACAACATGTCCGTGGTATCCTATGTGAACCGACAGGGCGGTGTCAGATCCAGGAATCTGTGCAGGCTGACAGAACGCCTTCTCGTGTGGGCTTACCGCTCGCTGCGCTCGAAAGCCGCGCACGTACCGGGCCACCTGAATGTCGGTCCAGACAGACTGTCCAGGGACAACATTCCCCCGGGAGAATGGTCTCTGCACCTCCAGACAGTCCAGTTTCTCTGGCGCCTATTCGGCAGAGCGGAAATCGACCTCTTTGCGTCGAAAGACAATGCTCAATGCCTGAAGTTTTAATTTGAAGAGCGAGGACGCGCTGTCCCAGACATGGCCCAGCCTCCCGCTGTATGCTTTTCCTCCGATCTCCCTGTTGCCACAGGTCATTTCGAGGATCAGAGAAACGCACCACTCAGTGCTGCTTATAGCCCCGCGATGGGAAAACCAAACTTGGTACCCAGAGCTAGTGAGGCTGTCGCACTCACCCCCGTGGCCGATCCCGGTGAGAAAGGATCTCCTCTCCCAAGCCGCTGGATCGATCTGGCATCCCCATCCAGAGCGCTGGTCGCTGCATGCATGGGTGATCAACGGATACCCGTTGACCTGTCAGAAGGGGTCGTGAACACGATCACACAGTCGAGAGCCCCCTCCACGAGACGGCTCTATGCGTCTAAATGGTCGGTGTTTTCTAAATGGTGCGCTACTCAAAACCTGGATCCGCGCGCATGCGGGGTCCCGCGGGTGCTCTCCTTCTTACAAGAGCTGTTGGAAAAGGGCAGATCCCCTTCCACGCTCAAAGTATATGTAGCCGCTATTACAGCGTTCGCTGAGACGACGCGCGGCCGGGAAATGGGAAGGAATGAGCTCATTATCCGCTTCCTCAGAGGAGCTAGACGGATGAATCCCCCGCGGCCCCCCTCGGTTCCCTCGTGGGATCTGTCCTTGGTCCTGGCGGCCCTAAAGGCTTTTCCCTTTGAACCGCTTGAATCCGCGGATCTAAAGTATCTGTCGCTTAAAACCGTTTTTCTGATAGCTCTGTCTTCAGTCAAACGAGTGGGTGATTTGCACGCGCTATCTGTTAGCCCTGCATGTCTCGAGTTCGGGCCGAATGACTCGAAAGTCATTCTCAGACCGAGGCACGGTTACATCCCCAAAGCGATTGGAACCCTGTTTAGGGCACAAGTTATTTCCCTCTCGGCTCTGCCAGCATCCGATAGTGGGGACAGTGATAACCTCCTATGCCCTGTCCGGGCGCTGAGAGTTTACATCACGCGCTCCGCCGCTTTCAGGCGTTCAAAGCAGCTCTTTGTTTCCTTCGGCGGACGCACCAAAGGTCTTGCCGCCTCGAAGCAGAGCTTGTCCAGGTGGATAGTGGACGCGATAGCAGCAGCTTATGCCTCCAAACACCTGCAGTGCCCTCTGGGCATCAGAGCCCATTCCACTAGAGGCATGGCCTCGTCGTGGGCCTGGTCCAGCGGAATTTCTATCCACGACATTTGTATGGCGGCGAGCTGGGCCTCCCCGTCAACATTCGTGAGGTTTTATAACCTGGAAGTTCCTGCCCTACAGGCAAAAATATTGTCAGTATAAGTGACATGTATGCTCTGCCCAGCTCCCGTGTGCAGACTACGTTCATATGCTGGCGCTATTCTGGTAACTACTCAGGGTGAAGTGTTTGACTCAGACCGGCTGATCCGTTCTGTTTCCTATTTCCCGTTACGCGCTGTTATCGGTGCTGGCCCGCGCTGCTGGCCGCCCGCATTATTCTCTGCCGCGCGGGAATTTTTCTCTTCATGTGAGACCGACTATGTCGTTTTCTCCTACCCTTATGAGTGCTTATGTACTGTATGGGCTCGCTCCGCCGGCCCTACTGTTTGTACTGTTATGTTTATAGACCGGCCGCGCCGCTCTATTTCATATGCTGCATGAAGTGCATGTACTGCGCTGGCCCGTCTCTCCGACCGGCCACATTTCCCAGCAGAGTGTTTTCCCCGGTTCCCCTGGGATTCATGGGCTGGATGCTCGGCGCACACGGCGTTGACAAAGGGTTCCCGATGCGTAAGCTACTTACGCAATACGAGAGAACCTCTCGTAAGAGAACGTACTCGGTTACTAATGTAACCTCGGTTCTCTCTAGAAGAGGGAACGAGTATTGCGTAACCTGCCGTGTCGCGCCACGAGCTTTTGCGCTTCAGACTGCGAAAACCAGAATTTTAGCCTGTGAGCGCTGAATATATACACGCTGGCCACGCCCATTCTGACGGTTAGAAGGGTGTGGAGGGCGCGAAGCGCCCTCATTGGTTGCCGCGTTCAGAGCGCTCACCGATAGGCTTAAGCAGTTGCAGCCAAGCAGCCTATGAGCACGCTTATTTAGCCTGCCTAGGTCTGTCGGCTGCTGCACTGCGTTGACAATGAATACAAAATTAAGGATAATTTTTTGGCTTCAGATCTCGAAGAAAGAAGACTTTCCCGATGCGTAAGCTACTTACGCAATACTCGTTCCCTCTTCTAGAGAGAACCGAGGTTACATTAGTAACCGAGTACGATTTGAAATACAAATAGTTAGTATGTATTTGTGGTATAGCTTACAGCAGCGGATCAGTTACGCACTGCAAACGCAGCATATGTGAAAGCACTATTGCGCGTGCTGCTCCTGCACCGCATACGCACTGCAACACGGAGTATGTGTGAAACGGGCGTTACTCTGCATCCTGCATCCGAAGATGAACCGACTTCGAGCCGAATCTGGCCGAGCTCGAACTTCTCATCACACCGGCACCCAGTTTGTGCATCTTAAATTATTTGCTTACATTTAAAAAATGAGCATACAAAGTATTTTTAATGAACATTAAGGTCCATGTTTAATAAAAACGTTCACGAAACTTAATGAAATGATTAGTGAAATTAGAATATATTTAAGAATCGTTAATTTAGTTATATTGTATACACATTCTCATATCCATATATTTTGTTCTAATGTCACGAGTAATAATCTCAGGGTTTACTGGATTTTACACGATTCTTTTTAGTGTATTGGTGGTGATGTACTAAATAAACATTGTCACGTGTGTATAGCTTTCTTCCTCTCACCGCTGATTCCTGATGGTTAAGAGGACAATTACTTGAGTCGCCCCCTGTCGTTTCACAGAATAGTACAACGGCGAGCGCGTCGAGTATAAACGCCTCGTCCTCTGGGGAGACTCACGCTGCGGAGCCAGGCGACAGTATAAACAAGGCTTTAGTGAATAGTGACATGAGAACGAGAAAAGATCGACACAGGAACAATACCATTACCTTCCAAACAACCCTAATGCTAGGCTAGTGGGGTTTCCCTTTTTTCAACAATGTGAATGTCTCAGCAGTGCACTATTTGCATGTATTCGGTGCATTTCACTGTGGATTATTTGGTAAATTTCGACGCAGATGTTGTGCCGAAAATCGACTCAAAAACGTGCTGGTCAAAAACGTGTAAGTTGGAGAAGAATATCTTTAATAGGATTACACAACTAAACAATAAAAAAATAGAGAAACTACTGCTCAACACTTGAAAATAAATACATTTATTTAATACAAGCTGGACACAAGTAGTTGGTAACTTCCATCACAGTGTGGACCACCGAGGGCACACATCACAGCCAATCTTAACATAGGGACAAACTGAATATTAGTATGCACCACAATTATCTTTGAACATCTATTATGATAAAAAAAGATTGTGTACTTGAAGACTACTCTTAACCCTTTCATGCATGAATTATGATAACCTCAGTCAGGATTTTTTCCCTATGTGTTTTCATTGCTCTTAGGGCATGAAAAACAAGAATTGATTTTTATTTTATTTTTGTACAAATTTTTCAAAGAGATCTTCAGATGTCCACTTGAGTGGACAGCATGCGGTTATGGTTTAAACTGAAGATATACTGTATTAAATAAGACAATAATCAAACAGATAAAATATGTGAATTTAACAAACTAATCAATGCAATTATATCAAATCATGTGAAAACTATAAAATATATACAAAAAATATAAATGCAAAATATTGCAAAGGCTTCATACAACTTCATACAAGTTGCACTTCGCGTATCTTTGATATCAGTAAATGAGGACATGATTCCATCAGAATTTTCTATAGCCTGTCAAGGTACAACTGTGGAAACCACTCAGATCCTCCCTCCAGTGCACCAGAGTATGGAGATTTACCCTTATTAGCTGATAATTCTGATTATGTTCAAGATGGACATGCACTTTTCTATCATAGCCCTCCTCTGAGAAAACCTAGCAATACGTTTTTTCAATCTCATCTGAAATGATCAGTGTTGGGGGTAACGCATTACAAGTACCATGCATAATGCATTCAGATTACTTTTTTGATGTTACAAGTAAAGTAATGTGTTACAAGTAACATGCATTACCTAATCAGATTACTTTTTGATCTAACAAGTAATTAACTACAAGTAATGTGCATTACCTAATCAGATTACTTTTTGATGTAACGAGTAAAGAAACGCATTACAAGTAACATGCATTACGTAATCAGATTACTTTTTGATGTTATGAGTAAAGAAACGCATTACAATAACGCACATTACATAATCAGATTACTTTTTGATGTTATGAGAAAGGAAACGCATTACAAGTAACATGCATTATGTAATCAGATTACTTTTTGATGTTATGAGTAAAGAAACGCACTACAAGTAACATGCATTACGTAATCAGATTACTTTTTGATGTTATGAGTAAAGAAACGCATTACAATAACGCACATTACATAATCAGATTACTTTTTGATGTTATGAGAAAGGAAACACATTACAAGTAACATGCATTATGTAATCAGATTACTTTTTGATGTTATGAGTAAAGAAACGCATTAAAAGTAACATGCATTACGTAATCAGATTACTTTTTGATGTTATGAGTAAAGAAACGCATTACAATAACGCACATTACATAATCAGATTACTTTTTGATGTTATGAGAAAGGAAACGCATTACAAGTAACATGCATTATGTAATCAGATTACTTTTTGATGTTATGAGTAAAGAAACGCATTAAAAGTAACATGCATTACGTAATCAGATTACTTTTTGATGTTATGAGTAAAGAAACGCATTACAATAACGCACATTACATAATCAGATTACTTTTTGATGTTATGAGTAAAGAAACGCATTAAAAGTAACGTGCATTACGTAATCAGATTACTTTTTGATCTAACAAGTAATGCATTACAAGTGTCATTATGTAATCACATGACTTTTTTCAATGTCAATGAAAATTACATTCTAATAATACAAATACATTTATTTACAGTAGAAAAAGTCAATGCATATTAAGTTTTTAAGTTTTAAATTTCAAAAACAATATTCACATTATAGTTATGAATTATAGCTGAAATATAGCAGTTGATGCATGACGTCCACTACAGTGGACATGTGATAAATCAAAGTTTTCTCTCAATCTAAAATCAAAACTTGGAAAATTTTACTGTGAAATGACTCATTAGATATTGCTTGATGCTGCAATATTTTTTTTACCTACAAGAGTCTCCTAGGATAAAAGGAATGGGTGAATATTCTGGAGCAACTTGGCATGTCTGACTGACCCTTGGCCATCTTGGTTTGGAGGAGGACAAAATCGAAACACAAAGGCTTGCCACTTGGTTGCAATTTATAGGATGATGCACCAGGGTCCAATGAAGAGATTGATGTGCGACTTTGCCATAAAAACCCGTGCAAATTCTTGAAAATGCTTTTTTAATAGCTGTCCACTAGGGGTGGCACGGTTCACAAAACCCACGGTTCGGTTCGTATCACGGTTTTAGGGTCACGGTTTTCGGTTCTGTACGGTTCTTGTTGTTGTTTTTTCTTTTAATCTTTAACACTCCAAAAATGTACTTCAGCATATGATATATATAGCTGAATTATCTAATTATTAATTTATTTATTTCATAAATGGGGTGTGTTTGCAAAACGCAGCTTCTCATTTCCCATTCTGAAGTAATATGAGTGAGCAGCAGTCACCGTGAGGAAACTTTCAGTGGCCCTGGAGGTCCATCCGTAGTGAGAGCTACGTGGGCTGTGTCGGACAGTTATTTGTCAATTTCTCCTCGTGTCTCGTCATCATAGGCGTAATTTGCGGGTGGGACATTTCCCCACTAATTTTTGCCAGGGTTGATATTATCTCCCAGCACGGATGTACCAATACAAATAAATAAAACATTTCCAGTTAACTAGCAAAGTATTCGTTTCATTCGTCAAGAGCCAATATAATGAGACACAAGGCCAAACCTCACAATGGCCCTCATTTATCAAAAGTGCGTACACCAAATTTCCAGCGTACACCTGGCGTACACCCAAAACCACGGTGACTTTGAGATTTATCAATATGGACGTTGGCGTACGGCACGCTCAAATCCTACGCCAGCTCCGGAGGTGGTGTACGCACGTTTTGAGTGCGGGAATGCGCAGAAAAACAATTCCTAACACCACAAAACGCACTGACAAACTAAAAGATATAATATATTATGACCCACTGTAAAAAAAACAACAACATAGTAATTATAAACTTCAGTGTTTATTTTTGTGCAACATGGACTTCAGTGTTTAATTTGTGTGAATTTACCAAAGCATTTGATTTGTAGGCATATGTATTCCTTAAGCTGTGAGCCTGTGCGCTTTACCTGACGTTTCAAGCCTTGTTAAATACTATCGCCTGGCTCCGCAGCGCGAGTGTCCGCAGACTGCGCGCGCACCTCCCCAAACGGACGAGGCGTTTATACTCGACGCGCTCGCCGTTGTACTATTCTTTGAAACGATGGTTAGGCCAGGGTTAGGCCCGGCAGGTGTGCACGGACTAGGTTCAGTAATGAAAGGCTTTCAATGACCAAAAAAATAATTCAGACTGACAAAATAATAAAAATGCCATTCTTCTTATTTTAAATAATAATAATAATAATAATACAAATAATAATAATAACGACTGTAAAAAAGGCCACCCTTTGGAAATGGACTCTCCCAACTCCCCCGCCTCTGTTCGTGATTTGGACTGTTCTAAAACTTTCCGGGGAGTTGAAAACAAGATCCTATCGAGAGAAGATGTATAGATGTGCTTGTTTATTATAAATTACAGTTAAATTCGGCAGAAATGTTGTCATCTCGAGATTTGAGGATTGTGTGTGTGCGTGCAACTAACTAACCACACACATGACATTTGCACAATAAATCATCTTCAAGTACCCCCTGGTGTGAGACGTTATGTTCTAACCGGACATCCTGTAGCCATTCAATACTCTGAACCAGAAAGATAAAAGAGTGAGCAGCAAGTTTTACATGGTCCTTCGAGCCGGATAGTGGACTGCTACAGCCATGTCTCACCCAGAAAGAGAAGCCCCTGCCGTACGACCAAGGAGACAAGTTAACCCTCCAGCTTACTTTGAAGACTATGAGCTCAGTGGACCTGGGCTTCGTCGACAACAACCACTGTCGCCTACCTACCCGGCTGTACAGGATGACGAACCGCCAAGTCCTACAGGTTACTCCAGATCCACTTCTCCAGTCAGCCAAGCATCAGATCGTCCAGAATGGAGATTGACCGACCGATGGGACAGCACTTATGACAAGCTGAGAGAAGAGAATGCTACATTGCAACGGCAAGTGAAACAGCTGCCAGAGCTTACAGCTATGTTTGAAGAGATTAAGCGGGAGAACGCAGCCTTGCAACGACAAGCTAGCCAGCTCCCTGAGATCATCACAGCATTACAAGAGATGCGTCAACAGAATGCTGTACTCTGTAATGAGCTTCAAAGCCTGAAATCTGAACGTGGAGCTTCACCTGAGTCAGTCACTTCACCGATGCCATCACCACGCTCTCACTCTCCAGCAGTCGACATTCAGACTCCACAGCCATACCGCCCAATAGCAGCCCCACGCTCCAGGTTACCACCACCTGTCGTTAATAGACAGCCATGCCCATCTGCGCCAGGAGAAAGCTCAGAGCTGATTGAGGACCTGAGAAACATGAACATTTCTTCCTCCTCACAAAAGAGAATCCCCTTTACAAAACAGTATAGTCACTCACCGCAGATCAGGTATGCCAACTCGACCCCGTATTCACTTCCACCTCAGCTGCCTGAATATGTGGTCCCATCACGGGACTGGAGGAGGCCAGCCCATGCAGAATACAGTTCAAAGCATCTCTTTCCTTCATCTACTAATGAGAAAATCTACAGAGGTCCAGCCCCTACCATCCCATTTCTTACGTCCCCTGACCCTAGGGCGTTTTCAAGGCTGAGAATTGCTTTGGAGAACATCCTGCCTGACGATGCCACAGAACACTTTAAGTTTCAAATCCTCACCGACCATCTGAAACTGGAGGAAGCCCTCCTAGTGGCGGACTCTTACAGCAATTCGAGGTTTCCCTTCACAAACACTATGAGAGCTCTGAATAAAATGTATGGTCAACCTCACCAATTAGCCCTGCAACGAATCTCTGAGCTGATGGATGGATCTAACATACGCAGTGGAGATATAAAAGCCTTCAGGATGTTTGGACTGCAGGTGCGCTCTCTTGTCAGTATGTTGCAACAGCTAGGCCACAAAGGTAATGTAGAGCTGGAATGTGGATCACATGTGTCTCGCCTCCAAAGTAAACTGCCTCATGACCTCAGATCTAGTTTCAAAAGATATACCCACCCACTGCAAGTTGCTATTCCCACACTGCTGGACTTTGCGGATTGGCTGGAATATGAGCTTCAAGTACAGGAAGACAATAGCCAGTATACTTGTCACCCAAAGCAGGACTCCTCAGCACACATCAGAGAGGTGAGAAAAGAGCCTAAGCAGCCTCGCAGACCAACTACTGTTCTCCTTGGTACTGAAAAGTCACCATCCATGCTGACAACATCAGCCACATTTAAACCAGCTCCAGTCAGAGCAGAGAAGGTAAAGGCCTTTTGTCCGTACTGTGACAACAAAAAGCATTATTTGAATGGCTGTGACAACTTCATGCTTCTCAGCAAAGACATGAAGATAGACTGGATAAAGACTAAAAACCGATGCTGGCGTTGTGGTCGTGGACACCAAACAGCCAACTGCACTCTAAAGACTCTCTGTCCAACTTGTAACAGGAAGCATCTTCTGGTACTGCATGAAGTCAATGATCAAGTCAAGCCATATCAGCAAAATGTAGTTCCTTCTAGTGCAGTTTTGTATGTTGACCGCCCAACATCCGGCAGTAAAGTGCTTCTCAAAGTGGCAAAGGTACTGATCAGGAATGGTAACAGGGCGATGGAGGCTTATGCTGTGTTGGACGATGGATCAGAGCGGACCATCATTCTGCATGATGCAGTAGAGAAATTGGGACTTGTAGGGGAACCCGAGGATCTTATGCTTCGCACAGTGAGACAAGATACCCAGGTCATACACGGGGCGGCAGTGACTTTTACTGTGTCCCCAACTGCTAACCCCAGTAAAGTCTACAAGATCTGTAAGGCCTTCACAGCCAACGTACTCAACCTGGCAGAACATACTCACCCAGTCAGTGCACTGCAGAGAAAGTTCACGCATCTTGCCGGGTTACCACTACAACAGCTGAACAAGGTACATCCTGTGCTTCTCATTGGCTCTGATTGCCCCCACCTTATCACACCTATACAGCCAGTCAGACTGGGACCCCCGGGTGGTCCGGCAGCAGTGAGAACACGTTTGGGATGGACACTGCAGGGTCCAACTCAAGAATTGAGCAGTCTTCTATCCCCTGATCAATGCTTTTTTACCTCGCTGCGGCCCGTCAATGACCTTTATGCAAACGTGGAGAGACTGTGGCAAATGGATGTTCTACCTTACCAGAGTGAAAAGGTGATCACCAGGTCACGCCAAGACAAAGAATCCATTCAGCTTCTGCAAGAAAACACTGTGAGAGTGGATGTTGCTGGTGTTCAGCGATATGCTACTCCCCTGCTACGTGTCAAGAACATGCCTCGTCTCTGCGCACCTAAGGAAGCGGTTTTACCCCAGTTAAGGGCAATTGAGAAACGACTTGAAAGGGACCCTGATCTGGCTGCAGTATACCAAGAGGAGCTAGTCAAGCTAGTGCAAGCTGGGTATGTTGTCAAACTTAATCAGGAACAGGTGAACAGCACAAAGGAAGCCTGGTACATCCCGCACCACATGGTGCAACATAATGAGAAGAATAGGGTGGTCTTCAACTGTTCATTCTCATACCAAGGGCACAACCTAAACGAGCTCCTACTACCTGGTCCAACATTTGGTCCGACACTTCTGGCAGTCCTTTTGCGTTTCCGGGAGCACTCTATTGCCATCAGTAGTGACATCCGTGGCATGTTCCATCAGGTACGCCTCTTGCCAAAGGATAAACCACTGCTGAGATACATCTGGAGAGATATGCAAAGAGACAGAATCCCTGATGTCTATGAATGGCAGGAATGGCATCCTCTGGCTCCGTGACGGTCACCAAGAGGCTCAGGAATCAACACTTGGCCTGCATTGGAATTGTCAGTCCGACACCCTCTCATACAAACGACGCAAACCTGACTGTCAAGTGCCCACAATGCGAAGCATCTACCAGATTCTTGCTCGCCAGTATGATCCGCTCGGTTACATTGCACCATTCACCACTCGAGCTAAGGTGTTAGTACAGAGGTTGTGGGACAAAAGGAGGGAGTGGGATGACCCACGGCTACCAGAGGACCTAATAGACTCTTGGAAACACTGGGAGAGCGAGCTGGAAGGCCTGCAGCATATCACTTTGCCTATATGTTATTGCAGCAAGGAACTAGACTGCCCCACTAGTAATAGGCAGCTTCACATCTTTTGTGATGCCTCAGAGAAAGCTTACGGATCTGTGGCTTACTTAAGAACAGAGAACCCTCAAGGTATAGTGGAGGTGGCCTTCGTAACAGCTAGATCCCGTGTTGCTCCCAAGAAACAACAGAGCATTCCTCGTCTTGAGCTGTGTGCAGCACTCACAGGAGCGCAGCTTGCTAAAGTCCTGAAGACAGAGCTAACATTACCACTCAATAGTGTCACTCTGTGGTCCGACTCCACTACTGTACTGACCTGGCTTTTATCAGATTCCTGCCACTTTAAGGTTTTTGTGGGGACCAGAGTGACAGAGATACAGGACTTAACTGAATCTGACACCTGGCGTTATGTACAGTCAGGTGACAACCCTGCAGATGCCATAACGAGAGGAAAGTCTCCCTCTGATCTCAACAGAGACAGCATATGGAATCAAGGTCCAGCATTCCTCAGACAACCACCAGGAAGCTGGCCAGAGATGCCACCATTAGCTCACACAAACCAAGACAGTGAGCTAAAAAAGTCTAGCTTCTGTGGACTGTTAACCTCTGCTCTTCCACTGCCAGATCCTCAGCAATTTCACACATTCACAGACTACCTAAAGGCCCTTATACAACCATCCAATGAGAGCTCTCCCCCTATTTTAACTGCTGAGGATTATAAAGAAGCTGAACTCAATGTACTCCGTCAGATCCAAGCAGACTCATTTCCTGAAGAGGTGTCCCATTTACAATCTGGTAAACCTCTGCCAAGTAGCAGTCGACTGCTGTGCCTAGCCCCTGATCTAGATTCCGACACACATCTTGTACGTGTTGGCGGTCGTCTCCGACAGATCAGTGAACTAGAAGAAGATACCATTCATCCTATTGTCCTTGACCCACATCACCCACTCACCAAGCTGATCATCAAAGATTATGATGATCGTTTGCATCACCCTGGACCGGAGAGGGTATTTGCGGAGCTCAGAAGGAAATACTGGATATTAAAAGGAAGAGCGGCAGTCAGACATCATCAACACCAATGCACTGAATGCCAGAAATGGCGGGCCAAACCGCATCCCCCAAGAATGGCTGACCTCCCATCAGCAAGATTGAGAATTCACCAGCCAGTTTTCTATTCAACTGGGATAGATTGCTTCGGCCCTTATCTCATAAAGGTGGGACGCAGAAATGAGAAACGTTGGGGGATCATTTTCAAGTGTATGACCATCCGTGCAGTGCATATTGATCTCCTCGCAAGTCTGGACAGTGATTCATTCCTGATGGCCCTTCGTCGCTTCATTGCTCGGCAAGGGAAACCTTATGAAATCCTTTCAGATCAAGGAACGAATTTCAAAGGTGGGGAAAAAGAACTTCGTGATGCCTTTGCAGCTCTTCAACCTGAGCTACAGGCTCAACTTGCAGGCCAGCAGATTAGGTTCACATTCAATCCACCCAGTGCACCACATTTTGGTGGATGCTGGGAGCGGGAAATTCGATCCTTGAAAACAGCCCTGCAAGTGGTCCTCGGAGCACAGACAGTCACTGAGGAAGTATTGCGGACTGTTCTCATTGAAATAGAGGGTCTACTAAACGCCAAACCAATTGGCTATACATCTTCAGATATTGCTGACCCAGATCCCGTTACACCCAACATCCTTTTGATGGGGCGGCGAGATGCCTCACTTCCACAAGTGACATACCAGGATTCTGAACTCCTGAGCAGACGGAGATGGAGGCATAGTCAGCTGCTGGCTGATCACTTTTGGAGGCAATTCATCCGTAATTACCTACCTAGCTTTCAAACCAGACAGAAATGGATGTCAGAGAAGGACAATCTACGGGTAGGTGAAACCGTCATGATCGTGGACCAGCAGCTACCTCGCGCACTGTGGCCTGTAGGAAGGATAACACAGGTCTATCCAGGAAAGGATAACCGAGTCAGATCAGCTGAGATCAAAGTAAAGGACAAAACTTACCTAAGACCAGTGACCAAAATCATCAGCCTACCCCCTCTGCCTGATTAACATACCAATAAATCACCACTTAGTAAGGCCCTTTTAATTGTTCAAATTCACGTTGTGAATTTGGGGGCGGCTGTAAAAAAGGCCACCCTTTGGAAATGGACTCTCCCAACTCCCCCGCCTCTGTTCGTGATTTGGACTGTTCTAAAACTTTCCGGGGAGTTGAAAACAAGATCCTATCGAGAGAAGATGTATAGATGTGCTTGTTTATTATAAATTACAGTTAAATTCGGCAGAAATGTTGTCATCTCGAGATTTGAGGATTGTGTGTGTGCGTGCAACTAACTAACCACACACATGACATTTGCACAATAAATCATCTTCAAGTACCCCCTGGTGTGAGACGTTATGTTCTAACCGGACATCCTGTAGCCATTCAATACTCTGAACCAGAAAGATAAAAGAGTGAGCAGCAAGTTTTACAACGACATTCTTCTTCTAAATAACAATAAGTGTCATTAATAATAAAAATCTAGAAATCAATTTTGTTTCTTTCCACTTCCCTGGTTTCGCTTTCTCTTTCTCAAAGAAGTTTCTCTTCTTTGCCGTCTTCCGTGTGTCCATGGCGTAAAATGAGGGCGTGGGGGGAGCGGAGACTTGATATATAGGGGCGTGTTATTCTAATGACGATCGATTTCAGCCGCGGCATTTATCAAGGGCAGGTATTGCGTACACCTGGATTTCAAAGGTACGCACAGCTTCATAAATCAGGCGATGAGAAGAGTGTAAGCATAATCTTACGCCAATATATACACCCGTTTCTACGCAAGATTGATAAATGAGGGCCAATTACTTTAAACAGGCTTTTACAGCAGTTTCTTCAAAAAGACCACAAAATGAGCAAGTTTAATCAATATCAAGATATTTACAGATAGATATTTAAATGTGTCGTTTGTATCTTTTAAGTTGTTGCGCGTGTGATAACGCGTCGTGGGTCACATGATAACGTCAACATGGCAGATGTCCGGCTCGCATTCATACTCAACGAGATCTGGCTATAAAGTACCTACTCTTTTAGCGCTCGTTAAGTAAGTACTTATTGAAATTAAAGGGGGGGTGAAATGCTCATTTTCACTCAATCTCCTGTTAATCTTGAGTACCTATAGAGTAGTATTGCATCCTTCATATCTCCAAAAATTCTTTAGTTTTATTATAGTTATAAACGAAAGATAGGAGTCTTTCCGGAAAAAAACGAGCGGCTGGAGGCGGGCCGTGTGGGCGAAGCTAAAGCTGTGCTAACGCGCCGAGCTAACAACACACAGGCATTTAAAGCAGTTTTACTCACCGCCCGGTTCCAACCACGACCGCGAACCTTTATCATTGTGACTGCTCGATCCTTAAGCATTAGACGATCTGCAAATCCGTCGATCTGGGCTTTGTTTATAAAACAATCATCGTCGAAATGCAGGGAACAAACAGTCTTGCACAACCTCCGTTGATGCTCTGAAAAAACAAACTCCATCCACTGGTCCCTTCACCCACTGGTCCCTGGGTTCTTTGGGAATCTGTGCAGGGTTGTCTTGCCCTGGCAACCAAAAGCCCACTTCTTTGGTGACATTGACTTCCCTAAAGCCGAGCATAGCGCTTTGATGGCGTACTGCTTTCGCTCTCTCGCTCTGGTCTACGGATGCGCGCGCGCCCGTGGTTTTCCGGCAGAAGTGCCCTTAGGACCCGTATAAGGAAATTCCGCCCCAACTGACGTCACACATGCCCATACTCGAAAAAAACTTTCCGAAACTTGTGACAAACCGGAAGGACAATTTTTGGCACAGAAATACTCCTTCAAATGTACAATTTCATTTTTGAAACTTTGTCCATGTTTAGCATGGGAATCCAACTCTTTAACAGTGTAAAAAAACTCAGTATGCATTAAATAGCATTTCACCCCCCCTTTAAGTACCTACTCATTGAGTATGCGGTTTCGAACACAGCCTACCTATATTTCTTTGGAGTCATCAGCGGGTGGCGCTTTGTGTATTGCGCACAACAACGCCGCGTTTGCGCTCTTGCCTCACGGCATCCATAGTATATTTTGTTGGTGAGATGTGCAGCGGGCAGTGCAAGAGAGACGCGCACTCTCAAGATATTGTCGACAATTTGAGTCATTCATGGGTAAATACAATGTTTTGTAAATATATTGTTGTTTAATACCATTTGTGGATGTATATTTTGTGTTGATTCGGAGAACTGTCAGGTTTGGGAAGTTATGTTGTGTATAATGTCCACGATGATATGACGTCACTTCATGCGGTCTAGGCCATGTTATTTGGTGTTATGCCAAATGTGATATACTTAATCTTTTCCATTTGTTTCAGGTGTTTTTCATGTAATTATAATTTAATGTGATTATTTACAGTATGCACCATAGTGTTGGAGATTTCAGCCCTTCGTGAAGTGAAAGTGTTGGTGTGTAAAAGCTGATTATTATGTGAGTGTTATTTTCTCTAGTGATAAATAGGTGGGTAATATAAAAATGTACTTATGTTGTTTTGTTTTCTTTGAACAGTATTCCCACTGCCGTATTGTATCGAAAAGTTTTGATACTCTTATTTTTGATTTTCCTTTTCTTTTCTTTCTTTGCATTTTAAACGGTTGTATTATTGCATTGCCGTGTTTAAGAGTCTTGTGTTTATCATACACAAGTGGACTGTGATATACGGCTGGTTTTAATTGTCACCAGGGGCCTGTACCATGAAGGTAGCTGAACAAACTCGGGGTTACAGGATTAGTTTTGAGTTGACAAAACCAAACCGATGCAATCAGGCTTTATTGGTACCATGATGCAGCTCATCAACTTTCTCTGTCAACTCAGGCTTTGATCCTCAAGCTATGATTACTCCACACGCGCGCGTGCACATAAAAGAGTGACGTCGACACTGAACAACCAATCGCGGGTAAAGCGAGAGCGATATATTTTTCCGCGGAGGAGCAAGAGATAATCATTCATAATTACGATGCATTTAAATATGTATTTCAAGCTCGAAACAATACGGTGTGTGCTGCCAAAGCAAGAGAAGACTGTTGGAGAAAGATTGCTGATTGTTAATGTGTAAGTTAAACAAATACGTTCTATATTTATGTAAAATTGTGTATGTATAGGCTATATGTATGTGTAGCCTATATGTGTAATATAGCCTATTTTTATAATATATAAAAAATGTGCATGTAGGCTACTAAGAAAGATTAATATTCATTGATTTTTAGATGCAACCCCAACTCCAAATGTTCTTGGCAGCAGATAAAGACAAAATATAAAAATATAATTCAAAGTGGTGAGAATTTACCACAACCTTTTATTATTTTTGTGAACATTTTATCACAAATACTTGTTTGCAGCAAACAGAAATAAAGAGTTAAATTCAGAAAACCAGAATATACTGGCGGAGGAGTTGGCTCTGAGTGGGCAACAAGGGACGGCCGATTATGGATGGGATTACAGGTGCTGTACAATCAATCTGACCCTGGTGCTGGCTCCTCAAAGCAAGTAACACTGGGTACGTGTGCAATACATTACTACTTTTTTAAAGTTTTAAATATGGCTGACTGTATGTTCTGCAGTAGAGGGAAATACAGTGTCCCTGTTGAAGCCAGCACACATACACACAGTCTCCCACACAGAGGTCAGTATGCAGCAGACAGAACACCAAACATAACCTGCTTTACAACAGTTATGCTTTACATTGGCCTATTTTTATTTATTAGGGTGGAGGAAATGATGAAGACACTGTCTGTGTGTTCTCAGAGTTGCTGATGTGAATGCACTGGGCTTTTTATTATGGCAAACATTTGAATGTGTGGCATAAAAAGGGACTGGCCCTTACACATCTCTTTTATTGTAGGATTTTACACAACCTGCCCCAGAAACTGAGGCCTCTACCTCAATGGGCTTCAGAAGAAATGTGTAAGGATTTAAAACCCTTGACATAAATTACAGTCAGTCCTGTGTTTGTAGGAAGTCAAGGAACTTTTTGTGATTTTGATGAGCCTCCAGAAAACTTGTAATGATCATGTTTGTGGTGGAATTATGTTTCAGGTGGAAACAGACTCAGTCAGGGCCCTGTACAAAAGGAGTCTTGAACTAGACTGCACACTAAAGGAGTCTCGAACTAGACTGCACACTAAAGGGGTCTTGAACTAGACTGCACACTAAAGGAGACTCGAGCCAGACTGCACACTAAAGGAGACTTGAACTAGACTGCACACTAAAGGAGTCTCGAACTAGACTGCACACTAAAGGAGACTTGAACTAGACTGCACACTAAAGGAGTCTTGAACTAGACTGCACACTAAAGGAGTCTCGAACTAGACTGCACACTAAAGGAGACTTGAACTAGACTGCATACTAAAGGAGTCTTGAACTAGACTGCTCACTAAAGGAGACTTGAACTAGACTGCACACTAAAGGAGACTCGAACTAGACTGCACACTAAAGGAGTCTTGAACTAGACTGCACACTAAAGGAGTCTTGAACTAGACTGTTCACTAAAGGAGTCTTGAACTAGACTGCACACTAAAGGAGTCTTGAACTAGACTGCACACTAAAGGAGACTCGAGCTAGACTGCACACTAAAGGAGTCTCGAACTAGACTGTTCACTAAAGGAGACTTGAACTAGACTGCACACTAAAGGAGTCTTGAACTAGACTGCTCACTAAAGGAGACTTGAACTAGACTGCACACTAAAGGAGTCTTGAACTAGACTGCACACTAAAGGAGTCTTGAACTAGACTGCTCACTAAAGGAGTCTTGAACTAGACTGCACACTAAAGGAGTCTTGAACTAGACTGCACACTAAAGGAGTCTTGAACTAGACTGCACACTAAAGAAGACTTGAACTAGACTGCACACTAAAGGAGTCTTGAACTAGACTGTTCACTAAAGGAGTCTTGAACTAGACTGCACACGAAAGGAGTCTTGAACTAGACTGCACACTAAAGGAGACTCGAGCTAGACTGCACACTAAAGGAGTCTCGAACTAGACTGTTCACTAAAGGAGTCTTGAACTACACTGCACACTAAAGGAGTCTCGAACTAGACTGTTCACTAAAGGAGTCTTGAACTAGACTGCACACTAAAGGAGTCTCGAACTAGACTGCACACTAAAGGAGTCTTGAACTAGACTGCACACTAAAGGAGTCTTGAACTAGACTGTTCACTAAAGGAGTCTTGAACTAGACTGCACACTAAAGGAGTCTTGAACTAGACTGCACACTAAAGGAGTCTTGAACTAGACTGCACACTAAAGGAGTCTTGAACTAGACTGCACACTAAAGGAGTCTTGAACTAGACTGCACACTAAAGGAGTCTTGAACTAGACTGTTCACTAAAGGAGTCTTGAACTAGACTGCACACTAAAGGAGACTTGAACTAGACTGCACACTAAAGGAGTCTTGAACTAGACTGCACACTAAAGGAGTCTTGAACTAGACTGCACACTAAAGGAGTCTTGAACTAGACTGCACACTAAAGGAGTCTTGAACTAGACTGCACACTAAAGGAGACTTGAACTAGACTGCACACTAAAGGAGTCTTGAACTAGACTGCACACTAAAGGAGTCTTGAACTAGACTGCACACTAAAGGAGTCTTGAACTAGACTGCACACTAAAGGAGACTTGAACTAGACTGCACACTAAAGGAGTCTTGAACTAGACTGCACACTAAAGGAGACTTGAACTAGACTGCACACTAAAGGAGTCTTGAACTAGACTGCACACTAAAGGAGTCTTGAACCTGACTGCACACTAAAGGAGTCTTGAACTAGACTGTTCACTAAAGGAGACTCGAACTAGACTGCACACTAAAGGAGTCTTGAACTAGACTGCACACTAAAGGAGACTTGAACTAGACTGCACACTAAAGGAGTCTTGAACTAGACTGTTCACTAAAGGAGTCTTGAACTAGACTGCACACTAAAGGAGTCTTGAACTAGACTGCACACTAAAGGAGTCTTGAACCTGACTGCACACTAAAGGAGTCTTGAACTAGACTGTTCACTAAAGGAGACTCGAACTAGACTGCACACTAAAGGAGTCTTGAACTAGACTGCACACTAAAGGAGACTTGAACTAGACTGCTCACTAAAGGAGACTTGAACTAGACTGTTCACTAAAGGAGACTTGAACTAGACTGCACACTAAAGGAGACTTGAACTAGACTGCTCACTAAAGGAGTCTTGAACCTGACTGCACACTAAAGGAGTCTTGAACTAGACTGTTCACTAAAGGAGACTCGAACTAGACTGCACACTAAAGGAGTCTTGAACTAGACTGCACACTAAAGGAGACTTGAACTAGACTGCTCACTAAAGGAGACTTGAACTAGACTGTTCACTAAAGGAGACTTGAACTAGACTGCACACTAAAGGAGACTTGAACTAGACTGCTCACTAAAGGGGTCTTGAACTAGACTGCACACTAAAGGAGACTTGAACTAGACTGCACACTAAAGGAGACTTGAACTAGACTGCACACTAAAGGAGTCTTGAACTAGACTGTTCACTAAAGGAGACTCGAACTAGACTGCACACTAAAGGAGTCTTGAACTAGACTGCACACTAAAGGAGACTTGAACTAGACTGCTCACTAAAGGGGTCTTGAACTAGACTGTTCACTAAAGGAGACTTGAACTAGACTGCACACTAAAGGAGTCTTGAACTAGACTGCACACTAAAGGAGTCTCGAACTAGACTGCACACTAAAGGAGACTTGAACTAGACTGCACACTAAAGGAGTCTCGAACTAGACTGCACACTAAAGGAGTCTTGAACTAGACTGCACACTAAAGGAGTCTCGAACTAGACTGCACACTAAAGGAGTCTCGAACTAGACTGCACACTAAAGGAGACTCGAACTAGACTGCACACTAAAGGAGACTTGAACTAGACTGCACACTAAAGGAGACTTGAACTAGACTGCACACTAAAGGAGACTTGAACTAGACTGCACACTAAAGGAGTCTTGAACTATGGAGCTATTCTTGTGCCAATAAAAATGAACGTAGCTTTTCAAGAAACTAATGAAAATATAAATTGAAACTAAATAAATTATCTCTAAAACTGAAAAAGAATAAATCGCAGACAAATTTTTTGACTTCGTTTTTAATACACTGCATGTTTTGCTAACTATTTCTCATATTTCAATCGCTGATCTGAACTTACAAATGCGCTTCCAGAGTTTTCATTTAGGCTTCTGAAGTTTTCGTTTTCACTCCCAGAGTTTTCGTTCGCCGTTCTGACACATTTCTCTTGTGGGGGCGGGGCTAGTAGCAGTGTGTTCTCATTGGTTACTGAGCTTTTGATTGATAGCTTCGTGACCTGGAAGTGAAGACGTCAGTGGTGTGTTTATGTGTGGATGTGAGCGTCTGTAATCGCAGCTTTCTATTTCATTTTAGTGATAAGTTATGTTTGTTTTTTTTATTTTATCTGTATTTACCTGCTGCTACTACTTAGTTACTACTACTTACTACTACTCACAAGAGATCTATTCAGTCTATTCAGGTGTAATTGCACATTAAAGTACTGTCTGTATATAATACTTAAAATATTGTAGTGTCCAATGTTTTCGGACAATATTTGTTTATTCCTGATGATTATTTTGCATGTTAGGCTCTGATTAGGTTCAGCTGTTACAATTTAAAGAGAATATTAGCAAACGTGTGTGATATATTCAGCCGTCAAGAAAGTCAAACTTCAACCAGGTAATCAAGGTTGGCATTTGGCAACCATGGCCATCACACTACTCATTGTTAGCATGATATACGTTTACACCATCAAAATTAATGATCACTTAAATAAGAGGAATTTAAACAAAATGAAAATTACAGTCGTGGCCTGCTGTCAGATACAGACCTCAAAGGGCATTTCATTACATATGTCACACAAAGAATGTTCTTATTGCCATTTTTTTAAATTGATAATTATATTTAGTTATTTCATTTAATTAACATTTTCATTTAATTTAAATATATTTTAACAATCATCAACCGTTTCAATCGTGACTTATACAACCAGTTAAATTAATGTAATTGAAAATATGAATTCCAATAAATGTACATTCTTTATTGTCTCTAAAGCATATACACAAGTATCAGAGTGAAGGTCTTGGATGCAATTATGTTGTGACTGGAAAGACCAGAATCCACAAAACATTAACTGCATAATATACATGTAATGCACAGTATTCTCATGATATACATTACTATACAAAATGCACAATTACAAATACACATTTTAAAAATTAATATACATTTTAAATGTTGCAATGATTCTTTAAACAGTTCCTGTTACAGTACAAGTAACAAAGCAGTGACTGGACACAAGCAGAACAAGGATTGTCCACCCAAAACATGAGCATTCTCTCATCATTTAGGCTACTCTCCTTCATGCCATCCCAGATGTATATGACTTTCTTCTTCATATAAACATAGACAAAGATATTTAAGGAAATAATCCATCTCCGTGAGTCCATAATACAAGTGGATTGTAACCAATGTACGTATGATTTTTAATAGTTAAAACAGTTTACATTATTATTATTATTTTATCTAGCGTATTGTTTGACTTCAGAAGGCATTGATTCATCCACTGAGGTCGCATCGCATGGATTACCGTCACGCTCACTGTGTGCGGTTTTTAAAGCGTCTTTAGGACTCGCAGAGATGGATTACTTTCCTTACAATCTTAATTCGTGTTTATCTGTAGAAAGAAAGTAAAATGCATCTGGACAGCATGAGGGTGAGTAAAATAAGAGAGAATTGTATTTTTGGGTGAACTATCCCCTCAACATTCATATGCTATTGGTATGCTAATCCAAGATTAGCATAGTTTAATAAGAATAAAGTGAAACCTCTTGTGTACTTGCGAACTATGTTTGTTTTAATCTAGAGGAAATTGAAATATTTGCTATATTAAAATAAATCAGGTGACTGAAGATCAAGATCCCAGTTATTCAAAGGTGATGTGTCTGAACAAAGTGAGATTATTGTCTGACAGGGACAGTGGATCTCTGGTACTATCACTCCATCAGCATCACTCTGTGTCAGCATCAGTTTTATGGAAAAGTTGCTCCACTCCCTGGAAAATGAGAGAAGAAATGTATTATAATCTAACAATACAAACTGCTTTGAACTCCCCATACAGTAACAATTTGCAGACTTAAAATATTTATTATATATACAGTATATTTAAGGGATTTTACAGTACTAAATATTTACCTCGGAGTCAAGCAGCATTTATCATCTGTAATACTGTTGTGTAACCAGTAGATGGCTGTATAGCCCTATATATAAACATATGGATGTGTATTCCCTATAGCTGGATGTTTTCAGTTATAATTACTTGCATGTATTAAGTTTTTAATGTGGACATATATTTATTATTAAAGACTATTAAAGATTTAACATTTGTCAAATAAATGTTCATTTGAAGTGCACTTTTTTTCATTATTATTAGTCAGATATGGACACAGAAAAAGCATTTTGTTACTCATACTAGCTACATATAATAGCTTTATTAGTCATCTTTATCACACAAAAGTAATCAGAAAAAATACTGCAACCAGGGCGATACTTCAAAATAATTGAGTATTTACATATTACGAACAGAGACTTGGTCAAGTCGTGTCTCTCCTCTTTCAAAAACTCTGCATCGCAAATTAATCAGAAATTGAGGAATTCAGGTTTAAATAGCTTTATTGGCATGGTAAAAAAGGCTTTACATTGCCAAAGTTGAATCAGGCAGTGATTGACAGCACTCTGGTCCTATGGCATCGGTCATTGACTGATACAGTACAGATAGGCTACTGTACAGTACTCTAGCTCAATGTTGTTTGGGGTGGCTGGGGGGAAATATGATCTAATCGAAGCAAATATGATCTAATCGAAGACTGTAACCGAATGTAGATAAACAAGTCATGTAATGATTGGGCTAACAGTTAAATCAAGACAAAACAGCTCAGCTGTATAATGTTATGGGCTCTCACTGAGCTCTAATGCCTCTCCACCTGAAAAAAGCCAGTACTGTATTATAAATAGTATTAGTATAGTATAAAAAAAAAAAAAAATCAGACTTACCACGAGTAGGCTTATCCAGTAACGTTATCCTCCTGATATAGCGACGATGACTAATGATAAATATCATTCGTCTGTACTATTCCTTCTATAAGAGATCATCTCAACAATATAGTGTAGCAGCAAATAAATACAGATATAAACTTAATATCGCTAAAATGAAATAGAAAGCTGCGATTACGGACGCTCACATCCACACATAAACACACCACTGACGTCTTCACTTCCAGGTCACGAAGCTATCAATCAAAAGCTCAGTAACCAATGAGAACACACTGCTACTAGCCCCGCCCCCACGAGAGAAATGTGTCAGAACGGCGAACGAAAACTCTGGGAGTGAAAACGAAAACTTCAGAAGCCTAAATGAAAACTCTGGAAGCGCATTTGTAAGTTCAGATCAGCGATTGAAATATGAGAAATAGTTAGCAAAACATGCAGTGTATTAAAAACGAAGTCAAAAAATTTGCCTGCGATTTATTCTTTTTCAGTTTTAGAGATAATTTATTTAGTTTCAATTTATATTTTCATTAGTTTCTTGAAAAGCTACGTTCATTTTTATTGGCACAAGAATAGCTCCATAGTCTTGAACTAGACTGCACACTAAAGGAGTCTTGAACTAGACTGCACACTAAGGAGTCTTGAACTAGACTGCACACTAAAGGGGACTCGAACTAGACTGCACACTAAGGAGTCTTGAACTAGACTGCACACTAAAGGAGTCTTGAACTAGACTGTTCACTAAAGGAGACTCGAACTAGACTGTTCACTAAAGGAGTCTTGAACTAGACTGCACACTAAAGGGGACTCGAACTAGACTGCACACTAAAGGAGTCTTGAACTAGACTGTTCACTAAAGGAGACTCGAACTAGACTGAACACTAAAGGAGACTCGAACTAGACTGCACACTAAGGAGTCTTGAACTAGACTGTTCACTAAAGGAGTCTTGAACTAGACTGCACACTAAAGGGGACTCGAACTAGACTGCACACTAAGGAGTCTTGAACTAGACTGTTCACTAAAGGAGACTCGAACTAGACTGCACACTAAAGGAGACTCGAACTAGACTGCACACTAAAGGAGACTTGAACTAGACTGCACACTAAAGGAGTCTTGAACTAGACTGCACACTAAAGGAGTCTTGAACTAGACTGCACACTAAAGGAGACTTGAACTAGACTGCACACTAAAGGAGTCTTGAACTAGACTGAACACTAAAGGAGACTTGAACTAGACTGCACACTAAAGGAGTCTTGAACTAGACTGAACACTAAAGGAGACTTGAACTAGACTGCACACTAAAGGAGTCTTGAACTAGACTGCTCACTAAAGGAGACTTGAACTAGACTGCACACTAAAGGAGTCTTGAACTAGACTGCACACTAAGGAGTCTTGAACTAGACTGTTCACTAAAGGAGACTCGAACTAGACTGCACACTAAAGGAGACTCGAACTAGACTGCACACTAAAGGAGACTTGAACTAGACTGCACACTAAAGGAGTCTTGAACTAGACTGTTCACTAAAGGAGTCTCGAACTAGACTGCACACTAAAGGAGTCTTGAACTAGACTGCACACTAAAGGAGACTTGAACTAGACTGCACACTAAAGGAGTCTTGAACTAGACTGAACACTAAAGGAGACTTGAACTAGACTGCACACTAAAGGAGTCTTGAACTAGACTGAACACTAAAGGAGACTTGAACTAGACTGCACACTAAAGGAGTCTTGAACTAGACTGCTCACTAAAGGAGACTTGAACTAGACTGCACACTAAAGGAGTCTTGAACTAGACTGCACACTAAAGGAGTCTTGAACTAGACTGCACACTAAAGGAGTCTTGAACTAGACTGCACACTAAAGGAGTCTTGAACTAGACTGCACACTAAAGGAGTCTTGAACTAGACTGTTCACTAAAGGAGTCTTGAACTAGACTGAAAACTAAAGGAGACTTGAACTAGACTGCACACTAAAGGAGACTTGAACTAGACTGCACACTAAAGGAGACTTGAACTAGACTGCACACTAAAGGAGTCTTGAACTAGACTGCACACTAAAGGAGTCTTGAACTAGACTGTTCACTAAAGGAGTATCGAACTAGACTGCACACTAAAGGAGTCTTGAACTAGACTGAACACTAAAGGAGTCTTGAACTAGACTGCACACTAAAAGAGTCTTGAACTAGACTGCACACTAAAGGAGTCTTGAACTAGACTGCACACTAAAGGAGTCTTGAACTAGACTGTTCACTAAAGGAGTCTTGAACTACACTGCACACTAAAGGAGTCTTGAACTAGACTGCACACTAAAGGAGCCTCGAACTAGACTGCACACTAAAGGAGTCTTGAACTAGACTGCACACTAAAGGAGACTTGAACTAGACTGCACACTAAAGGAGTCTTGAACTAGACTGCACACTAAAGGAGTCTTGAACTAGACTGTTCACTAAAGGAGTCTTGAACTAGACTGCACACTAAAGGAGACTCGAACTAGACTGCACACTAAAGGAGTCTTGAACTAGACTGAACACTAAAGGAGACTCGAACTAGACTGCACACTAAGGAGTCTTGAACTAGACTGTTCACTAAAGGAGTCTTGAACTAGACTGCACACTAAAGGGGACTCAAACTAGACTGCACACTAAGGAGTCTTGAACTAGACTGTTCACTAAAGGAGACTCGAACTAGACTGCACACTAAAGGAGACTCGAACTAGACTGCACACTAAAGGAGACTTGAACTAGACTGCACACTAAAGGAGTCTTGAACTAGACTGCACACTAAAGGAGTCTTGAACTAGACTGTTCACTAAAGGAGTCTCGAACTAGACTGCACACTAAAGGAGTCTTGAACTAGACTGAACACTAAAGGAGACTTGAACTAGACTGCACACTAAAGGAGTCTTGAACTAGACTGCACACTAAAGGAGACTTGAACTAGACTGCACACTAAAGGAGACTTGAACTAGACTGCACACTAAAGGAGTCTTGAACTAGACTGCACACTAAAGGAGACTTGAACTAGACTGCACACTAAAGGAGACTTGAACTAGACTGCACACTAAAGGAGTCTTGAACTAGACTGCACACTAAAGGAGTCTTGAACTAGACTGCACACTAAAGGAGTCTTGAACTAGACTGAACACTAAAGGAGACTTGAACTAGACTGAACACTAAAGGAGACTCGAACTAGACTGCACACTAAAGGAGTCTTGAACTAGACTGTTCACTAAAGGAGTCTTGAACTAGACTGCACACTAAAGGAGACTCGCACACTAAAGGGGACTCGAACTAGACTGCACACTAAAGGAGACTTGAACTAGACTGAACACTAAAGGAGACTTGAACTAGACTGCACACTAAAGGAGTCTTGAACTAGACTGCACACTAAAGGAGACTTGAACTAGACTGCACACTAAAGGAGACTTGAACTAGACTGCACACTAAAGGAGTCTTGAACTAGACTGCACACTAAAGGAGTCTTGAACTAGACTGCACACTAAAGGAGTCTTGAACTAGACTGCACACTAAAGGAGTCTTGAACTAGACTGCACACTAAAGGAGTCTTGAACTAGACTGCTCACTAAAGGAGTCTTGAACTAGACTGAACACTAAAGGAGACTCGAACTAGACTGCACACTAAGGAGTCTTGAACTAGACTGTTCACTAAAGGAGTCTTGAACTAGACTGCACACTAAAGGGGACTCGAACTAGACTGCACACTAAGGAGTCTTGAACTAGACTGTTCACTAAAGGAGACTCGAACTAGACTGCACACTAAAGGAGACTCGAACTAGACTGCACACTAAAGGAGACTTGAACTAGACTGCACACTAAAGGAGTCTTGAACTAGACTGCACACTAAAGGAGTCTTGAACTAGACTGTTCACTAAAGGAGTCTCGAACTAGACTGCACACTAAAGGAGTCTTGAACTAGACTGAACACTAAAGGAGACTCGAACTAGACTGCACACTAAGGAGTCTTGAACTAGACTGTTCACTAAAGGAGTCTTGAACTAGACTGCACACTAAAGGGGACTCAAACTAGACTGCACACTAAGGAGTCTTGAACTAGACTGTTCACTAAAGGAGACTCGAACTAGACTGCACACTAAAGGAGACTCGAACTAGACTGCACACTAAAGGAGACTTGAACTAGACTGCACACTAAAGGAGTCTTTAACTAGACTGCACACTAAAGGAGTCTTGAACTAGACTGTTCACTAAAGGAGTCTCGAACTAGACTGCACACTAAAGGAGTCTTGAACTAGACTGAACACTAAAGGAGACTTGAACTAGACTGCACACTAAAGGAGTCTTGAACTAGACTGCACACTAAAGGAGACTTGAACTAGACTGCACACTAAAGGAGACTTGAACTAGACTGCACACTAAAGGAGTCTTGAACTAGACTGCACACTAAAGGAGACTTGAACTAGACTGCACACTAAAGGAGACTTGAACTAGACTGCACACTAAAGGAGTCTTGAACTAGACTGCACACTAAAGGAGTCTTGAACTAGACTGCACACTAAAGGAGTCTTGAACTAGACTGAACACTAAAGGAGACTTGAACTAGACTGAACACTAAAGGAGACTCGAACTAGACTGCACACTAAGGAGTCTTGAACTAGACTGTTCACTAAAGGAGTCTTGAACTAGACTGCACACTAAAGGGGACTCGAACTAGACTGCACACTAAAGGAGACTTGAACTAGACTGAACACTAAAGGAGACTTGAACTAGACTGCACACTAAAGGAGTCTTGAACTAGACTGCACACTAAAGGAGACTTGAACTAGACTGCACACTAAAGGAGACTTGAACTAGACTGCACACTAAAGGAGTCTTGAACTAGACTGCACACTAAAGGAGTCTTGAACTAGACTGCACACTAAAGGAGTCTTGAACTAGACTGCACACTAAAGGAGTCTTGAACTAGACTGCTCACTAAAGGAGTCTTGAACTAGACTGAACACTAAAGGAGACTCGAACTAGACTGCACACTAAGGAGTCTTGAACTAGACTGTTCACTAAAGGAGTCTTGAACTAGACTGCACACTAAAGGGGACTCGAACTAGACTGCACACTAAGGAGTCTTGAACTAGACTGTTCACTAAAGGAGACTCGAACTAGACTGCACACTAAAGGAGACTCGAACTAGACTGCACACTAAAGGAGACTTGAACTAGACTGCACACTAAAGGAGTCTTGAACTAGACTGCACACTAAAGGAGTCTTGAACTAGACTGTTCACTAAAGGAGTCTCGAACTAGACTGCACACTAAAGGAGTCTTGAACTAGACTGAACACTAAAGGAGACTTGAACTAGACTGCACACTAAAGGAGTCTTGAACTAGACTGCTCACTAAAGGAGACTTGAACTAGACTGCACACTAAAGGAGTCTTGAACTAGACTGCACACTAAAGGAGTCTTGAACTAGACTGTTCACTAAAGGAGTCTTGAACTAGACTGAACACTAAAGGAGACTTGAACTAGACTGCACACTAAAGGAGACTCGAACTAGACTGCACACTAAAGGAGACTTGAACTAGACTGCACACTAAAGGAGTCTTGAACTAGACTGCACACTAAAGGAGTCTTGAACTAGACTGTTCACTAAAGGAGTCTCGAACTAGACTGCACACTAAAGGAGTCTTGAACTAGACTGCACACTAAAGGAGTCTTGAACTAGACTGCACACTAAAGGAGTCTTGAACTAGACTGCACACTAAAGGAGTCTTGAACTAGACTGTTCACTAAAGGAGTCTTGAACTACACTGCACACTAAAGGAGTCTTGAACTAGACTGCACACTAAAGGAGCCTCGAACTAGACTGCACACTAAAGGAGTCTTGAACTAGACTGCACACTAAAGGAGACTTGAACTAGACTGCACACTAAAGGAGTCTTGAACTAGACTGTTCACTAAAGGAGTCTTGAACTAGACTGCACACTAAAGGAGACTCGAACTAGACTGCACACTAAAGGAGTCTTGAACTAGACTGAACACTAAAGGAGACTCGAACTAGACTGCACACTAAGGAGTCTTGAACTAGACTGTTCACTAAAGGAGTCTTGAACTAGACTGCACACTAAAGGGGACTCGAACTAGACTGCACACTAAGGAGTCTTGAACTAGACTGTTCACTAAAGGAGACTCGAACTAGACTGCACACTAAAGGAGACTCGAACTAGACTGCACACTAAAGGAGACTTGAACTAGACTGCACACTAAAGGAGTCTTGAACTAGACTGCACACTAAACGAGTCTTGAACTAGACTGTTCACTAAAGGAGTCTCGAACTAGACTGCACACTAAAGGAGTCTTGAACTAGACTAAACACTAAAGGAGACTTGAACTAGACTGCACACTAAAGGAGTCTTGAACTAGACTGCACACTAAAGGAGACTTGAACTAGACTGCACACTAAAGGAGACTTGAACTAGACTGCACACTAAAGGAGTCTTGAACTAGACTGCACACTAAAGGAGACTTGAACTAGACTGCACACTAAAGGAGACTTGAACTAGACTGCACACTAAAGGAGTCTTGAACTAGACTGCACACTAAAGGAGTCTTGAACTAGACTGCACACTAAAGGAGTCTTGAACTAGACTGAACACTAAAGGAGACTTGAACTAGACTGAACACTAAAGGAGACTCGAACTAGACTGCACACTAAGGAGTCTTGAACTAGACTGTTCACTAAAGGAGTCTTGAACTAGACTGCACACTAAAGGGGACTCGAACTAGACTGCACACTAAAGGAGACTTGAACTAGACTGAACACTAAAGGAGACTTGAACTAGACTGCACACTAAAGGAGTCTTGAACTAGACTGCACACTAAAGGAGACTTGAACTAGACTGCACACTAAAGGAGACTTGAACTAGACTGCACACTAAAGGAGTCTTGAACTAGACTGCACACTAAAGGAGTCTTGAACTAGACTGCACACTAAAAGAGTCTTGAACTAGACTGCACACTAAAGGAGTCTTGAACTAGACTGTTCACTAAAGGAGTCTTGAACTAGACTGAACACTAAAGGAGACTCGAACTAGACTGCACACTAAGGAGTCTTGAACTAGACTGTTCACTAAAGGAGTCTTGAACTAGACTGCACACTAAAGGGGACTCGAACTAGACTGCACACTAAGGAGTCTTGAACTAGACTGTTCACTAAAGGAGACTTGAACTAGACTGCACACTAAAGGAGACTCGAACTAGACTGCACACTAAAGGAGACTTGAACTAGACTGCACACTAAAGGAGTCTTGAACTAGACTGCACACTAAAGGAGTCTTGAACTAGACTGTTCACTAAAGGAGTCTCGAACTAGACTGCACACTAAAGGAGTCTTGAACTAGACTGAACACTAAAGGAGACTTGAACTAGACTGCACACTAAAGGAGTCTTGAACTAGACTGCTCACTAAAGGAGACTTGAACTAGACTGCACACTAAAGGAGTCTTGAACTAGACTGCACACTAAAGGAGTCTTGAACTAGACTGTTCACTAAAGGAGTCTTGAACTAGACTGAACACTAAAGGAGACTTGAACTAGACTGCACACTAAAGGAGACTCGAACTAGACTGCACACTAAAGGAGACTTGAACTAGACTGCACACTAAAGGAGTCTTGAACTAGACTGCACACTAAAGGAGTCTTGAACTAGACTGTTCACTAAAGGAGTCTCGAACTAGACTGCACACTAAAGGAGTCTTGAACTAGACTGAACACTAAAGGAGTCTTGAACTAGACTGCACACTAAAGGAGTCTTGAACTAGACTGCACACTAAAGGAGTCTTGAACTAGACTGCACACTAAAGGAGTCTTGAACTAGACTGTTCACTAAAGGAGTCTTGAACTACACTGCACACTAAAGGAGTCTTGAACTAGACTGCACACTAAAGGAGCCTCGAACTAGACTGCACACTAAAGGAGTCTCGAACTAGACTGCACACTAAAGGAGACTTGAACTAGACTGCACACTAAAGGAGTCTTGAACTAGACTGCACACTAAAGGAGTCTTGAACTAGACTGTTCACTAAAGGAGTCTTGAACTAGACTGCACACTAAAGAAGACTCGAACTAGACTGCACACTAAAGGAGTCTTGAACTAGACTGCACACTAAAGGAGTCTTGAACTAGACTGCACACTAAAGGAGTCTTGAACTAGACTGCACACTAAAGGAGTCTTGAACTAGACTGCATACTAAAGGAGCCTCGAACTAGACTGCACACTAAAGGAGACTTGAACTAGACTGCACACTAAAGGAGACTCGAACTAGACTGCACACTAAAGGAGTCTTGAACTAGACTGTTCACTAAAGGAGCCTCGAATTAGACTGCACACTAAAGGAGACTTGAACTAGACTGCACACTAAAGGAGTCTTGAACTAGACTGCACACTAAAGGAGTCTTGAACTAGACTGTTCACTAAAGGAGACTCGAACTAGACTGCACACTAAAGGAGTCTTGAACTAGACTACACACTAAAGGAGTCTCGAACTAGACTGCACACTAAAGGAGTCTCGAACTAGACTGCACACTAAAGGAGTCTCGAACTAGACTGCACACTAAAGGAGTCTCGAACTAGACTGCACACTAAAGGAGTCTCGAACTAGACTGCACACTAAAGGAGTCTCGAATTAGACTGCACACTAAAGGAGACTTGAACTAGACTGCACACTAAAGGAGTCTTGAACTAGACTGCACACTAAGGGAGTCTTGAACTAGACTGTTCACTAAAGGAGACTCGAACTAGACTGCACACTAAAGGAGTCTTGAACTAGACTGTTCACTAAAGGAGCCTCGAATTAGACTGCACACTAAAGGAGACTTGAACTAGACTGCACACTAAAGGAGTCTTGAACTAGACTGTTCACTAAAGGAGTCTTGAACTAGACTGTTCACTAAAGAAGTCTTGAATTAGACTGCACACTAAAGGAGTCTTTGAACTAGACTGCACACTAAAGGAGTCTTGAACTAGACTGTTCACTAAAGGAGTCTTGAACTAGACTGTTCACTAAAGGAATCTTTGAACTAGACTGCACACTAAAGGAGTTTTAAACTAGACTGCACACTAAAGGAGTTTTAAACTAGACTGCACACTAAAGGAGTCTTGAACTAGACTGTTCACTAAAGGAGTCTTGAACTAGACTGTTCACTAAAGGAGTCTTGAACTAGACTGCACACTAAAGGAGTCTTGAACTAGACTGCACACTAAAGGAGTTTTAAACTAGACTGCACACTAAAGGAGCCTCGAACTAGACTGCACACTAAAGGAGTCTTGAACTAGACTGCACACTAAAGGAGACTTGAACTAGACTGCACACTAAAGGAGTCTTGAACTAGACTGCGCACTAAAGGAGTCTTGAACTAGACTGCACACTAAAGGAGTCTTGAACTAGACTGCACACTAAAGGAGTCTTGAACTAGACTGCACACTAAAGGAGCCTCGAACTAGACTGCACACTAAAGGAGTCTTGAACTAGACTGTTCACTAAAGGAGTCTTGAACTAGACTGTTCACTAAAGGAGACTTGAACTAGACTGCACACTAAAGGAGTCTTGAATTAGACTGCACACTAAAGGAGTCTTGAACTAGACTGCACACTAAAGGAGTCTTGAACTAGACTGCACACTAAAGGAGCCTCGAACTAGACTGCACACTAAAGGAGTCTTGAACTAGACTGCACACTAAAGGAGTCTTGAACTAGACTGTTCACTAAAGGAGTCTTGAACTAGACTGCACACTAAAGGAGTCTTGAACTAGACTGCACACTAAAGGAGTCTTGAACTAGACTGCACACTAAAGGAGTCTTGAACTAGACTGCACACTAAAGGAGTCTTGAACTAGACTGCACACTAAAGGAGTCTTGAACTAGACTGCACACTAAAGGAGTCTTGAACTAGACTGCACACTAAAGGGGACTCGAACTAGACTGCACACTAAAGGAGTCTTGAACTAGACTGCACACTAAAGGAGTCTTGAACTAGACTGCACACTAAAGGAGTCTTGAACTAGACTGCACACTAAAGGAGACTTGAACTAGACTGCACACTAAAGGAGTCTTGAACTAGACTGCACACTAAAGGGGACTCGAACTAGACTGCACACTAAAGGAGTCTTGAACTAGACTGCACACTAAAGGGGACTCGAACTAGACTGCACACTAAAGGAGTCTTGAACTAGACTGCACACTAAAGGAGTCTTGAACTAGACTGCACACTAAAGGAGTCTTGAACTAGACTGCACACTAAAGGGGACTCGAACTAGACTGCACACTAAAGGAGTCTTGAACTAGACTGCACACTAAAGGGGACTCGAACTAGACTGCACACTAAAGGAGTCTTGAACTAGACTGCACACTAAAGGGGCTGGACTGTGAGCTGAGGAGGTTCCAGAAAAAAAAATTGGAGATCAAACTCCTGGATAAAACTGATCTCAGTATGTATTTAGTTATATAGTGCACTGTAAAAAATTTCTAACCCTCCCAAATCAAAAATTTCAAGTGACCGATAACATTTAATTTTTTCAATTGGCCCAAGTGAAATTTTGTAAATTTAATTTTATAATTTACAGAATTTCACTTGGGCCAATTGAAAAATTTAAATGTTATCGGTCACTTGAAATTTTTGATTTGGGAGGGTTAGAAATTTTTTACAGTGTGTATATATAGTATAACTTATTTAACCAAGTAACACTTTAGTATGAATATTTATTAATGCAACTTTCTCTTGCTCTCTTTCTCCCTCCCATCCCACAAAACCAATAAAACAGTTTGAGACATATCTGCAGTTTCAATGTGCTTTTATTAAGTGTAATATTGTATGGTGATTGCATCTACATCTGCACCAGCTGGGTGGTCAAGTGTGATCAGGTCAGTTTCATCGGGGAGAAGCTGGTTTTGTGGTGGTTCTCGCTCCTTTCTACTGGTGGCTATATTGTGCAGAATGGCACATGCAGCCACTATCTGTGATGCCCGCTCTGGTGACTCTTAAGGGCCGAACACAGTTGAAACGTGCATTTAGGATGCCAAAGGTCATCTCGATCTTCACTCTGGTTTTACTGAGGGCCACACTGAAGCGGTGCGGTGGCCCTGTCTGAGGGTCATGATAGAGGGTTATTGTGTAGGTTTTTTTAGCTCAGTTCAAATTAACAGTGTTTTGTGCTGATACAACACAGACTCAGGGAAAATGTGTGAGACAAGCACTGGAGCCAGGCCATTTGGCATCCAAACTTGTGATCATACGTTCATGACCACAAGTCGTCTGCAGATGAAATGTTTAGTAGATCATTTTTTATATCTGTTAATGTTATTATTAATTTAAAGATTAATCTCACAGAAAATAACCATCTCACATCTTCACATCATCTCTACCTGAACATTAAGACTGTGATAGGACTTCCTATTAACATAATCTGCCTCATGTTCTCCTAGAGCAGTGGAGACTGGAGCAATAGACTGCATACATGTTGCAATGACTCTAGAGAATCCTATCATAAGATTAACAGAATAATAATAAAGATTTAAAATAATTCTTAACATGTATTATATTGTATAGTACATTTGTGAAATTTGCTTTTTTAAAAAAAAAAAAAAAAAACAAGTGTTCATGTGATGTCACCCTATCAATATATCTTACCGGCAATTTTATAAAAGCCCTCTTTGATAGACATGGTCGATAAATGTCCAGGGAAAACTATTAATGAAACTATTCATGTACTCCTGCAGAGCGAGGACCACCTTGCGAATGGTTCGACAAACCGTGTTTTCCCCTAGCTTCTGTGCGTCACCCACCGTGCAAGTATGTACCACTTGCAAAAAACCGCAACACAATGCCATTTGCGGCACAGTAAGTGCATGAATTCGACGTGTTAAATTCTTTATGTGCGGCTCAAGAAGTTCGCAAAGATAAGACATTCCTTCTGCGGAAAATCTGTATCTTTCATACAAGTAACTATCAGGAAAGGCAAGGGGATTTTGTCTGGCTAAAAACTCTTTCTCTACGAAGTGCTCGTCAAACAATTTGCGCTGAGCTGTCCACCGGATTTGGAAGAAAAGGTGAAGCCATTGTAACAGACACTGGGAATAAGTTACGTCACCTATATGTTTCTTTGCTCACGGCTGATTGGTCAAACTTCAGTCTGAGATCTTGAATCCAGAACATAACCTGCCCCGGAGCAGGTTAGCCGTGCAGCGTGAGATACCATGGCAACAAACACTGATTAAAGCCAAGCTACTTTCATAGTACCTAAAACCCAGGGTTGGCGGAAACTAAGCTGAAACATAGCTGGCTAGCCACCTGAACCGGCTTCATGGTATAGGCCCCAGCTCTGTGAACCTCATCATTTAATTTAGTTTTTTTTTCCTGCTCTTTTCTGTTTATTTTGTGAACATTTAAGAACCGGAACTGTTTCTTATCAATTAAATTGATAAAGCACATTTGAAAATCAGTAGTTTTTATTTTATATCATTAAAGGAATAAACTTAAAGTAGATAGAACCCCCCAAATGTGTTCCTGGTGGTAAACCTAAATCCCCGGCCACATATATATATATATATATATATATATATATATATATATATATATATATATATATATATATATATATATATATATATATATATACATCAAAATGTTCCTTCATTTAAAAGAGCTTAATTATCATATAGAGACAATTACATCCAATCTCAGTCAGTAATATGTAAATAGTATCACAGAGGGCAACCAACAACCATCTTGATTACAGGGACTTCAAATAGCTTGTCACCTAAAACATTTGACCGTTCTGTTTTAACAGAAGATCAAAGATGTGAACACTTCACTTAGATTTTATCACCTAAACCTTTTGCTGTTCTGATATTATTTACATTTAAACCAGAGCTTCATTTACATGTTGAAGGGAAAGACAATGTGCTTAATTTATATGTAGAGGGGGAAGACAACGAAATAGAGGATAAATGTTTGAGCTGAGAGGATGAGATTCATTCTGTTTGACTCCGCTGAATCCAAGGTGCTTTGTGTACCTTGCCACTGCTATTCTGTAATAAACTTCATTTTTGAGATCTTCGACGTCCACATAATTTTTTCTTACAGGCTCCTGAATAGACTACTTTAAATAGACAGTCTGAATATTTTGATTTTTTATTTTTTTTGAGGTGATGGTGTTCCACATTTAACTGTGCTTTTTAGGAGGCTATGTAAGTTGGTATATGTCCAATCTGATGAGATTCACACTCGTCGTGCTTGTTGAAAACAGAACTGGCTTATTGTCCAGGATACATTCACTAAACTAAAAATAAACCATTAATGGAGAACAATTTCATTGTAATAAAGACAAAAAGCTGTTGGTTCTATCAAAGATTGCAGTCAATACACTGACATCGATAAAGAAAGTAAGAACACTGTAAATCTTACTGTGTGACTGTCAGTGAGTGGTGAATGTGGTCAGCATTTTAAAGCAGAGTTTGAGCTGATTTTTATGCTATTCATTAGGGACTATGAATACTGTCTTTTTAATCAGTACTCTTAGTCAATTCCATAATTCTTACGTTTAGGACAAAGGCCCCACAGGAACTGCTGTCCTTTTGGTGTGTGTGTGTGTGTGTGTGTGTGTGTGTGTGTGTGTGTGTGTGTCACATGCCCATGTGGACACATGGATGCCTTTTTCATTCATGAATGACCTGTAATCAATAGAAAAAGCTCAGAACAGAACTTTTTTCCTCATTCAACATTCATTGATCATTTGCCCCATCATAGGACTTGTTTAAAAGGTGTAATTATCTTTTAAGGTCAGGTTGCTTCTCCCCCAGAGGATCCAAATACAGAACCCGCCAGGCCCGGAGTGGGTAATCGGGAGAATCGGGAGAATTCCCGGTGGGCCGCTTCACTTTTGGGCCGGTTGAGGAATTTTTTTTTTCTTTTTTCACATTTCAATGTTACGTTAGTTACATAGGCTACACACGTTTCGCATTCTGACACCGCAGCGCGCAGCCTCTGCATGGGTTGTACCATGTGAGGGAGTTCTCCCCTCCCCTCCTATAGAGTTGGTTGGGTCCATAGTCCGTCTTTTCCATAGACATAAAAGAAAGGTCTTTTCCAAAACGTTTTCTCAGGTAGGCTACCGCGGCACCGCCGGCGCCTACCGATAGCTGGGCCGGCCCTACCGTAACGCGTCAGGGAGGATGGATGGGAGGAAGAGGCCAGGAGGTATGGAAGCTTTTTTTAAGCCACGGAATAAAACATTTTAAAAGATAATTGCGAGTTTACATCTCGCAATTCTGACTTTATTTCTCAGAATTGCGAGATATAAAGTCAAAATTGCGTGAAATAAAGTCGCAATTGCGTGTTATAAAGTCAGAATTGTGTGAAATAGAGTCGCAATTGCGTGTTATAAAGTCAGAATTGCGAGATATAAAGTCAGAATTGTGTGAAATAAAGTCGCAATTGCTTCTTATAAAGTCAGAATTGCAAGATATAAATTCAGGACTGCGTGAAATAAAGTTGCAGTTGCTTATAAAGTCAGAACTGCAAGATATAGAGTCAGAATTGTGATATAAAGTCAGAATTGCGAAATATAAAGTCAGAATTGTGTGAAATAAAGTTGTAATTGCTTCTTATAAAGTCTAAGTGACTTATTATTTAACTTTTACATTATTTGTTAACCCATGGTATTAATACAAACTACACAATAGTAAGAGCTGAACTGTTGCTTCATTTATCCAATTTAGAAAAAGTGCTAATTTGGAATTCCACCATGGAAAAAGTGGGCCGGTCTTGGGCCTGAAACTCCCGGGCTGAAAAGTGGCCCCACTCCAGCCCTGGAACCCGCTGTTCCTTTGGGATCATAACCTTAATAATTGGAATATTACAAATTGTTTTTAGATGGACATTAGATGTTGTATTATAGGCAAAATTATGATTTAAACTGTATAATATATAAAGTTACCAAGATACTACCCACAATGGATTTTAGCACTATAAAATATTACCAACACAGTCCAGTGATGACAGTCATTGATGATCCCAAATATATATTTGTACGGCATTGGATCCATCTAAAATTTGAACAGCTGTAATCTTATATGTAGTTCTGAAATGTGTAAAAGTTGCAATGAAGATTTGAGTGTAATTTAAAAAAAAAATCCACCAACCTTCACTTCTGCTGTTTCCCTGTCCCAAATGCGCATCATTTCAAATGAATCAATTGCTTCAGCCCTTTCTGTTGTCTCCCTATTAAACTTTTGTACTAGATAGTACATACAGGCGTTCATGACCTTACAGGAATCAATGGAGTCAGACTATCTGTTTCAGGTAGAATAGAATAACACACAGTAGTAATAGACAGTAAATGCATAGTAGATTTTAAAGCTACACTGTGTGATATTTTCACCCATCTAGCGGTGAAATTGTACTGTATATGACTACCCAGTGAATATTAGTTTCTGTTCCTTTCAATTCCGAGGGCGTTTTAACTCCTATGGTGGCCGTATTATTCCAAGATTAACATGGCTTCCACTTCGACTTCATCCATGAGTGTTCCTTCAAGTGATGAGGTAGTCCTTCATAGTAGATTTTAAAGCTACACTGTGTGATATTTTCACCCATCTAGTAGATTTTAAAGCTACACTGTGTGATATTTTCTCTTTCGCTTCCTTGGCGACTCTGCTACATGTTCTCGAAAATAGGCGTGATCCTCCATCTTAAACAATCTTTCAAATATGCCGGCAGTCGTGAGTAATCTCCCCCTCGCATTCGTCACAGTGTCACTGAGTGTAAAACGCGAAAGGCGAAGCTTGAATTTCCAGGTATGTCCCTCTTTGGCGAATGTATTTTCAAGATGGAGGCGCAACATGGCTGCCACCATTCGAGCGACTCACTCGTATGTATTATAAATGGCAGATTTTGCGCTTACGAGAATACTTGGTGGTGGCGCAATGGATAAGACACATGCCTTTGGTGTGAGAGACCTGGGTTCGAATCCACTGTGAGACACCAATGTGTCCCTGAGCAAGACACTTAACCCCTAGTTGCTCCAGAGGCGTGCGACCTCTGACATATATAGCAATTGTAAGTCGCTTTGGATAAAAGCATCAGCTAAATGAATAAATGTAAATGTAAATGTACTTTATTAGTTGGTGGAAGTAATTACACATGAATGAGCACATATACTTTTGATAGAACAAAGTGTTTTTTGCTAAGAATCAACTTAAAAAGTTACACAGTGTAGCTTTAACCCTCTGGGGTCTAAGGTGTTTTTGGGGTCCTTGAAATGTTCTGACATGCCCTGACATTTGTGCTTTTTTGGCTACCATAATATGTGAGCAACACGTATGTACATGTTTGTATTTTTGAGAGAATGTTTATGCATGGTTATTGAAAAAACTAAAAATAAAAGTTTCTGAAATAAGGCCACAAAACACCCGCATACTTAATGGGGTCCGCATACTTAATAAGCCATTCATTCAGGTGTGTCACCTATAGCCACAAGAAAGAATGCAAGAGCAATATGTGTGTGTGTGTGTGTGTGTATGTGTGTGTATATATATATATATATATATATATATATATATATATATATATATATATATATATATATATATTTATTTTTTTTTTTATTTTTTTTCTACCAAATTGGTTCACAGTTGGAAGCATCTCATTTTTTTATTTCTCCACAAATTGTGCTTGCAAATTGTATAATATCCAAGGAAAACATGTCTAGTAATTGTGCAGTTAATTCTCATACTGTATTTTCAGTTTTGGAATATTTATCCTCTCCCCAAATTTGTCAATAATAAAACACAATAAAAATTATTTAAAGAAAATGCTTTTTTTTACCTTTTAATAGTTTGTTTACATCTACCTTGTAAATATATTTTTTATTAAAAAGGTTACAATTAAAACAACAATTCAAGTGTAATCTTTCTTTGTAAAAACTAAAGTATACATTTTATCATACATATTTCAAAGTTAAGGATTCATTACTTTGAATATAGCCTACATTGGAACAAACAAATAATAACATATTATTTGATTATTTTTGACAAAACATACTATATTTAACATATGAGCAAAAATTTGCAAACAAAAGCTTATTTGAGGTGGCAGAATCACAGTAAAAATGTATAATCTATCTAAAACTAGTCAATGAAATGTTGTCTTTTTTTTTACTCATCTCAGTATAGCAATACTAATACTGCTAAAAGCAGATCGTTCATTCACACACAGAAACGCAATTCAAATTTAAACCGTCTTTTTGCGAGTTGTGGTAAACAGCGCATCTCTGCCGTTCATTCATTCACACAGAAACGCGATTCACTTGAGAATGAAAAAACTCACTACATTATTCCATAGCTCAGGATCTGTTGCTCCTCGAAATACACGCACTTCTTCTGAGGTACATTTTCCATTATTATTATTACGATAGTATTATTCCTCACAGCGCCGCGAGACGGTGTAAACAAGTACAATGATCTGATAAACCTGATGTGTTTTCTCGAGCTGATATGGGGGCGTTCACAGTTTGCATGGATTGCCTCAGTCATTTGCGTTTGAATAGCGGGCGCTCTCCGTGGGCGGGGTCACATTAACCCTTTTGAGGTCGACAAACGCGCCGGCGCGTTTTGCTGGATTTTCTTCACATAATAGCACAATAAACTTAAGTTTCTCCGTCATTTATGGTCATACAGAAAAAAGAAATATGAAAAAAGAATCTGATATTTCTACTTTTGTATGTGTCCACTTACAATCGAATCAAAACATTGTGCTTTTGTAAAATAAAGAAAATAAACAGGGTGTGCGTTCTGCCTCTCCGTCGCTGTGAACTTTTTTTTCTTGAGCACGTCTATAAACTAAAACAAAACTCAGCGAATACTTGTCACACATTTATGAGCCATATACCTTTATAAACATTTAAGTGTGTACTTTTAAATGATCAGATTTAAACTGAAAACAAATATTCTCTGTTTAAGTAATTTGTATAAAACCAACAAGATGTCCAGCTTCTCACGAGCTTGCTAATTATTTTTAATTTGAACACGCCCACTCGCGCAAAAGACATTCACATGCAAATCTCCACATGGAACGCGAACGCGCTCGTTACCTCAAAAACAAAGCACGAAATCACTTCACAAGGCTCTGCTTTTCGTCGAGTTTGAAAGACGCGCCGTGAGCTTACATTGGATTTACCTCAGAAGAAGAAGAACGCGATTTGAAGACAAGAAAGATGTAAGGTAAGAAATTCTTAATTATTAGTTCATGTTATTGTTGCATAAACTTCACATTGCAGTTGAACTGTTGCTAGATATATGGTGAATATTATAATATTTAGACCCATGTTTACTGTTTACTGTACTCAAACGTAGATATGTATAATATGGTAACCATAATTTTTCATATTTTGGAGCGAGCTCTGGTTTTGAATGTATCGCGATCGCGTTTGAAAAGCAAAACGCACCAAACAAAGGCTTTGTGTTTTTACTACTATCTCATTTCATATCATCATAACGAATGGAAACATTTGAAGTAACATATGATAATCAATATATTTTTCTCTAGCTTAGTTGTTACTGAAATCTTTTGGAAGATTTATAGGCTTATAAATGTATTTTATGCAGCACCGTGCATAGCCTATGCCTACAAGGCACAACAAACCTGGTGTTCATTATATTATATATTGTTGGAAACATTTGTGTGTGTGTGTGTGTGTGTGTGTGTATGTGTGTGTGTGTGTGTGTATTCTGTGAATTTTAAAAAGCAATTTTAACCAGAAAAATCTAAAATGTATTCTCAATAAATTTTAGAACTATATTCCCTATAGTTTCTCTTGATCAGTATGTTCACTTTTTTTTTCTTTCAGGGCCCAGATGCCACTGAGTCCTGCTGACTTCAACATTCACATGAGTCTCTGTATATGAACATGGTAAAGTGAAAATCAAACACCTTGGAAATTAAAGGTATGTACAATGTTTTTAGGAATGGCACAAAGGTCTCTGTCTTTAGTTCAGTGTGTTAAATAGTGTGCTTTTTTGTCATTTGTTGTGTATATTTGGATTATGTTGTGTTGTAAATAAATCCAAACAAAAAAAATCAAAAAGCCATTATTTTTAAAATCTCCACATTCTTTGTGCAAGGTTGCTCAGAATGATAGGGCCTGATAGCTCCTAATAGGGCCGATAGGGGAGGGTCTTTGTCTTTCTTAGGTGTGAAAAGCTTACATATTAATGAGATGTTCACGCTCCTTCCGCATAAAGCTTTATCACACAAAACACGTCTTAGAAATTTTAAATCAATATATTGTCTTCTCTGAATGAACAGTCAGGATGATTTTCACATAGTTTTAGAGCAAATATTCTAGGCTATATGATACAATTTTCAAAAGTCTTGTGAAGAAATAATCAGTATGGGTTTCATGGCCTTATTTCAGTGACACTTTTTTTTTTGTATTTTCACAAACCACACATAAATGTCATTATCTCAAAACTACAAACTTTTTCATACATGCTGCTTATATATTATTGTAGCAGAGTTTGTGCTGAATACAGTGTTATCAGACTTTAGCCATGACAATGTCACAAGTAACAGAAATAAGCACAAATGTCAGAGCATGTCAGAACACATCCAGGGCCAGAAAACCCCTCAGAACCCAGAGGTTAAACCATAATGAGCTGAGATGAGAATGACTGACATCTCTCTCTTTTCATACAGATTACATAAACTGAGAATATTTATTTCCTTTAAAAGAAGAGAATTCAAGCTTCATGCCTGTGTGTCTGTATTCCTGTTTGACTGAGTATTCGCTGAGTTATTGTTCATTTTCGGACGCGTTTCAGAATTGACTACACTGACAGAGAGAAAGCATCATGTTTATTTTTCTTTATTTGGCAAAAAACACAACACTTTGTTTTTATGGTGAGTATACACAAAAATAATACACACTTAACCCTCTGGGGACCAAGCTGTTTTTGGGGTCCTTGAGATGTTCTGACATGCCTTGATATTTGTGCTTTTTTCAGTTATTTGTAAACATGTTAATGGCTAAGGTGTAAATTCACTCTATATAGCACAAACAGGGCTACCATAATATGCGAGCAACGTGTATGTAGATGTTTGTATTTTTAAGAGAATAATGTTTATGCGTGGTTATTGGAAAAAAATAAAATGAAAGTTGCTGATTTAAGAACACAAAACACATATTAAATATGTGTCCACAAGACTTTTGAGTAATTGATGTTGTTCCTTTGAGTTCTAGCTTCAAAATTATGTGAAAATAGTCTTGCTTTATCGTTCACAAAAAAAAATACATTGATTTAAATGGTGTAAAACAGGTTTTGCTTGGAAAGCCAATATGCGAGGGGGAGGAGTAGTTCACACCCACTCTGCATAATGACTCTGCCTAATGAGCCATTCTTTCAGGTGTGACACTGACTGAGCCACAATGCAAAGACAAAAGATGTATTTAGAAGACTTATATTGACCATTTAAGATTTCGCTTACACCTCTCTTGTAAATATGTTTTGCTATTTTATTAAAAATGTTACAATTACAACAATAATTACAATTTCAACAATATTTCAAGTGTACAATTTCTTTGAAAAAAAAAAAAAAAAAAGATTATAGGCCTACATTTTATCATATGTATTCATTAGTTTGAATATAGCCAACATTGGAACATCTAACATCTTAGTTTATGAATTTATTTTTGACAAAAATAGTATTTTTTTGCAGGTTAATATGTTGCTTATACAAATACATTTTATTTCAACATATTCCAGTCGATTTTTACTCATCTCAGTAGGCTATAGCAAAGCAGTTTATTCTTTCACAAACAGACGCGCGATTCATATTTAGGCTAAACAGTCTTTACAAATATGTCCCCTTCATTCATCTCACAGAAAGGCGAGTCATATTATAGAAATGCGATTCATCTTTTTGCGGTTTGCATAGGCCTACACTAACGTTATTCCATAACGTTATTCCACACGTGAGAAAAGAAAACAGCCTACCTCACTTCTCAGCGGGATCTGCTCCTCATATCAGGATATATTGCTCCTCATATCAGCACTGTTCTGAGGAAACTTTTCTCCATAAAGGTAGGCTATAATGTCACTCGCGAGGAGTCGCGACCATCGCGACGCGCTTTGTTTACAGCTGATGTGGGCGTTTCACAGCTCTGAAATAGTTCTCAGAATTTGCGTTTGAATAGCACGCGCTCTCCGGGGAGTGGTCACATTAGTGTGAATCATCTCGTAATGAGGTCGACTGGAGTCGCTCTCTTTTTATACAGATTACAGAAGCTGATAATATTTGTTTTTTATTTAAGTGACTTCATTTAACAGCTGCGATCTCAAGCTTTATGCCCGTGGGTCTGTTTGCCTGTTTGACTGAATTTTCGCGGAGTTATAGATCATTTTCGAACGCGTTTCAAATGGGAGTTTTCTGACAGACAGAAGGCAGACATCGCATCATGTTAAAGTTTCTTTATTTGTCAAAAAGCAAAACACTTTTTTTCTATTGTGAGTATCCTGAAAAAAAATAGAAACTGAACAGGATCGATTGATGTATAACACGAAAATTAAAGATCAAAATTAACAGAGCATTTTGTGTTTATTTTTCATTGCTAAAAAAAAAAACGAACAAAACGCGCCGGCGCGTTTTTGGTCCCCAGAGGGTTAACAGGATTGATTGATGTATGTATGAAACTGGTTTGTAAGATCAAAGTCAACAGAGTATTTTGAGTCTCGTTTGAACTGATAAGAAAACAAGCGAGCAAATCACGTGATTGTCGACCCCAGGGGGTTAATGATCTTTGCAACGGAAGTGAATCAATCAATCAAACTAACTTTAGCTGGACAATAACTTTATTCTAGAGCTGCTGTAAAGCCTAAACTATCTCTGTTACTGTAATCTCCTATTATCACTGTAAAGCTGCTTTGAAACAATCTATATTGTAAAAAATGTGCTGTATAAATGAAGGGGACTTGACTTGACTAGATACATTTTACATTTAATGCGGTGGAACAATTGATGTGGATGCCATAAAGGCATTGGACTAAGTACAAATATGAATACCAGACCCATTCATTATAAAAAAGCTAAGACTAACCTCACTTTCAATTTGTAGAGTTTTATGCATGTCCTCAAAGAAAATTTTAAATGGCCCAATTTTGAGAGAAGGACATAAACATTCTTTCCTTCCCAGGCTTCTCTCACACCTGTAAAATGAAAATATAGAGAAGCATGGTCTTTCTCTCTACATTACATGATATTGAATATGGAAGGCAAGAGAATAACGACAAAAAACAAATTCTACAAAAAAGTAAGTTGGATCTCGTTTCACTATATGCATACATTGGGCTATGTCGACTGTGGAGTCTGACAATGCTGGGCTGGTGTGGAGACTGTGGAGCTGACAGAGTCTGTGGTGACAGGAACTGCAGATGGACTGGAGGAACTCTGGGTAGATCATCAACATGGTGCTTCAAGTGATCAATGTTGATTTTGAGGAAAGTCACACCCCTCGCATCCTCAAGATCAGCACTCTTGCCTTCCAAGCAAGTAATAGTAAAAGGCCCAAGGTAGTTTGATTCAGGTTTGCCCCCTTTCTTATCTTGGTTAGTATATTGAAACATGTATTGATCGTTAACATATCTTTTTCAAAAGTGAAGAAATCTCCAGTTACCCTGTAGTGCTCTGCAGTTTGAGAGGGATAACGTGCCTCTCTCCCAAACATTAAAAAAATGGATAGTAAGTACCTGGTTGTCATTTGAACTTTCGTCCGTAATCCAGATATGACTGCGTCCAGGTGCCTGTCCCAGTCTTTTGGCTGGTCTTTCACCAGTTTGCAGAGAGTTCTGTATATCAATACAGTATATTATTACATATGACAACCTTTCAATTTGAAAACATTTAACTCTTGCGCCATGCTCTTTGATTTTATACATTTTAAATGCATTCTATTTTACACTCTAAAAAATAAAACATTGGGTCAAAAAAAAAAATGTTAACGTTTTCCACTAGAATTTTTAAGTTAAGACTACTGGCAGAATTACATTAATTCAAAGCGATGTTTTGAGTACGGTGAATTACCTTTTAGGCCACAATACATTTCTATGTAACATGAAGTCAATAATTTTCAACATGAATGCAAGTATTTAAGTTGATCCAACATAATGTTTTAAGTAAGGTGAAGAAGCTTTTAGGCGACAATAAAACACATTTCTAAGTAACATGAACTTAATAATTTTCAACATGAATGCAAGTATTTAAGTTGATTCAACGTAATGTTTTAAGTAAGGTGAAGAAGCTTTTAGGCCACAATAAAACGCATTTCTAAGTAACATGAACTTAATAATTTTCAACATGAATGCAAGTAATTAAGTTGATCCAACATAATGTTTTAAGTTAGGTGAAGAAGTTTTTGGGCCACAATAAAACACATTTCTAAGTAACATGAACTTAATTAAGTTGATCTCTGCAAGAGTTAAGTTGAGCCCTGTCCTATAATAAAGACATTTTCATGTGTTTCCCAGGAGGCAATTTTTAAAATATAAACAGACACCATTAATGATCAGATTTTTTCCAAATAATTTTCAGGCTTACCATGTGCTGTATCTGCTCTTCTGTCATGACCGTGAGAAAAAATCTTTAGCCAAGCTCAGCAGGAATCCCCCGAAATTAGGTGTAGCTACAGAGCCTCGCTGTCTTTGTGAAGCAAGAAGCAGTTCAAAGCAAATGATTACAACACAATCTGAGGAAGATAATGATGGTGTGTGTGTTTGTTTGTTTGAGGGTGCCTGAGGGAAAACAGCAAGAAGATGACAAACACATTCTGAAAGGTTGCTAGGTTTATTTAGAGGCATGAGGGGGGTGTCAAAACCTGGCAACCGGACAGCAGCTAAAGGTGCTCAAAAAGAACAGAAATTCAGACAGTAATATTCATATTAATTAGAACCATTTTTTAAAATTAACAGCAGCACTAAATCCTTAAAAGTGCAAACAGCAGCATTTGTAGGCTACATTCTCCTAAGACACAAAATATGTACCCACAAGCTTTATGAGGAGGAACAGTGTTATAAAATTAAGTAAAACCCTGTGCATGAATCACCATCCTTTGACTTGTACACATGACATGTACACAGGTGGCTGTACATTTCAAGGCACTAATTTCAGCATCAAATGAGCAAAGCTTCTTTCAATCAACTTTGGCAGTACTCACATCATCATCTCTTCTCTCATCAATATCAGACTGCTCATACTCCTGACTAACTCCAGGAAAAATATCCAGCAAAACAAGGCACTGCATATAAAGTTCAAAATACACTAACACCCTCAGAGAACAGAGGTCATCCTTTTCTATACTGATAACTTTCACTGATTTGGACTTCACTCAGTAGGTATTCATACTATCACAGAAACAAAAGAACGTGTGTGTGTGTGTGTGTGTGATGTGAGCTTCTCCCTCACGCAAGGTCAGTCAAGTACGCTCTAGAAAATACCATACTTGAGATTCATTACTTTAGAGCTGGCTTTTTGTCCATCGAGCTCAAGGCAGAGCTTCTGGAATGCCTCAAAGGTAAATTTCAACTGCTTGGGATAGCTAAGGTTAAGAGCATAGATTACCCCCATCAGCAAAGCAGAGATCTGGCGACATCAATCCCCTGCAGGATCTTGGTTCCCTCGACTACGATGGTTGCACGCCCATCACCGATGATGGCAATCTTCATCACTTGCATCGCAAGGTCTGCGTCAAGCTCCTCGACGCATCCTTGCAGAAGAAATTAAAAGATGTTAGGATGTATAAAATACATGGCTCAAGCTCTTCAGGGTGACGTGCATAAGGGAATGCAGGGTGACCATGTACTTCAATGTACTAGCCCACATTAGGCTGGTGCACGGGATTGAAACGGCCATATCTCCACGTGGGAAGATACATGTCCTACAGAGACATGCAGTTTAAACAAAAGTAAAAATTAAGTATACTCAATTACTTACGCGGTACTGTTTGAAAAGGTCCTCCTCCTTCTCTCCAAGATAGACTATGAGGCAGCAAATGGCAGTTTCTCTCCGCCATTCAACTGTGTTGTCCTGATTCATGGAAAAAATAGATCAGGTGTTCAATAAAAATCAAATGCAAGTGTAACCCCAAAAAAATTGTGTTAGTTTGGGACTGTTGGAAACTCAGAATCGAAGACCAGGAGACTTGGTTGTTTCTTCAGCAGAATTCTTTATTGAGAACATGAGCTGTCGGTAGCTGCAGTCACCAAAGTCTAACTAACGTAACTTTACATGGTTTCTTTATAGGTATTTCAGTGGGCTGTCCTAGGTGCTGAACTTACACACAGCCTTTAGGAATGACAATAGAGGCAATTACCCCCAACTGAGATAATTGTACCTACCCAAATTGTATTAACAACACATGGTCACGAGAACTAAGACTTTGTAACATTCACACATAGTTCAACTCTTAGTATGAAGATTAAAGACTTTCCCAAATGGTATAAACAACACATTGTCATGAGAACTAAGACTATGTAACATTCACACACAGTTCAACTCTTAGTTTTCTTATGTGATGTTATGTAAGGGAGTAGGATCAGCAGATCTAAAACATATTTAAAATAGATTCTTAAAATTTGTTATTCTTCAGTCCCCTCTTTGAGAGTTCTTAAAAACTCTCACAAAATACAAATTTAGACACGTAAAAGTTTTACTTGTAACTTGTGTAAGTTACAGGCACATAGCATGTTCTGTGTTGTTCATCTGTAATTGCATGCTGACACAGAAACATAACATGCAGTTAGGGTCCGTGAAGTCCTTACGGGTAATAGTCTTTTCTGGTGAAACTGTTATTTCCTTGTGCTGGACTTGAGTCATTTGTTGGTTGACACACTCGATACTAACAGGTTTCCGAACCATGAAGAGTTCTCTTCAGTCATCTGGTGTAATTTTGTTGAAAGATCAAGAATGTCTTGTTGGATTTTGTTCAACTTCTCTGATGGATGACTGAAGTTCCCGTAGGTGAGTCTCTGCATTGTGTATTTTTTCTTTTTCTTTTGGGATAGTTCATTCAGCAGTTGTCGTCTTGAGGTTGTGGCTTCATATGCAGGTGAGATGGTCGTTGCATATGGGTCTCGGGACAAGTGTTTATCTGCACAGAGTAAGAAAGAAAACAAGAGACGACAGAGCAGTATTTGTTCAAACACTAGGGTTGTAGCAGTATTTGTGTAAATACAGGTTGTATCGTTTTCAGAGTCTGCTGTTGTTGTTTCATTCTTTCCCTATTTCTTAATTGATTCGACACCTATGGACCAGTGAGGTAAGGATGGACTAAATGGGGAAAGGCCTACGAGGTAGTGTCTTCACCCTGGGTTCACCCCCGAAGCTGTTGCATTCAGTTCTTCCCAGGGCACCTCACTTGTCCGTGTGTCCTATCCTGTCCCTGTAGGTGCTGTGAATAAGTTAGCAGATGACAGAAACGTATTGTACTAAGCAACAGCATATCCTGCCTGATTGTTGCCTTTCAATAACCTTATGCAGTATGCAATTATCCTTATGCAATAACATTTATATAAATTTACGAAAATTCCCAAAATAATGCAATTATGAATTGCCACATTTCCATTCTCCAGTGAAATAGCAAACAGGCTGAGCAGAAGCTGCGTAACCTTATTAACTTCTTTAAAGTTCTTTTTGTTTTTCCTACACTCTCTCATCCAATGCCCAGATTTACCACAGTAATTACAGCTGCCCTCTCTCTTAGGACATTTGCGTTTCTGTTTCTCTGAATTGACCTTAAATGATGCTGCTGCATTTTTACTCTTGCCTTGACATCAGAGTCTCTTTCCCAAGTAGCTAACCTGTCCAAGTTGTTTTGAAGGGTTCTACTGGACCATGTTAATTCTAAGTAAGGCAATGCATTTTTATGTTCTAACAGAAGACCCTGAAACCATACGCGAACGAGGGGACCATTATCCTCTAGCACCTTCTCTGAAGTGTCAGCAATTCCGCTGTAGGCTGCAGCGGTCTGGCAAAATCTTTCTGTGTACTCGAATACATTTTCACCCTTCTTCTGTACCAAACTAGTGATCTTTGACCAGTCCACGTTCGGTCCAACAATGTTCGCTAACACTTTCAGAACTCCCTCTCTCAATTCATCTTTTCTGGCATTTTGAAACTCAGAATTGTTTTCAAAATCATTGAATTCTGACTCAGCTAGAGACATATCGTAGAGCCGCATCTTTTTGGACAACTCTCTCCTAAACTCAGAAAAAATTTCTTTGCACTGGTGGCAAACTTTCAGCAATTCTCGCTATATCTTTAGGACATAAAGCTGTGTTGACTGCTAGTATGGGGATTGCAGATTGAACTGGATCAACCCCTTTTCCCTGAGCTTCAACTGCATTTACATCTTTCATCATTGCATTGACATTGTCCTCTATTCTATCAAAAGACTGAAAATCAGGATAACTTTCATCTGACTGTTGGTCTTCTGAGTCACATTTGGTTGAGGCCTTGTTATGGCCCACCTTTGTCTTGAGACAGGACATGTGAGTCTGCAATTGTTTGTTCTGTTCTTTTAACTTAGCAATACACTGAGCTTGTTCTTTTGCAATGGATAAGCTAAAATCTCTGTGACAACAAATAATCCTTTCATATTTTTCTTCCTGATACATGCACCCAACACTTTCTTGCAATCTTCAATTGACCATACTTTGTCTGCATCAATGCCAAATTTCTTTGTCAAATTCAATCTGACTAATTCAGTCACGATTCCATGTGCTCTGATAACAAAGACTTGAATTCCCTATCTGACCATAAAGGTGTAGCTAGTCCAGCTTTCTCAGTTGTGGGAATCAGTCTAGTACTTTTCATTTTGTGAATTTCTATGTTACCACACAAACAAACACTAAACTTCTCTGATCAACAGAGGGTACACGTTAACACAGATCAACTATTGTTAACCTTCCTTGCCCAGAGCAAAGGATAATACAAATTACTAGCACTTTACGCTAATCTTCCCTGCCTGACAAGAACAGAGGATAAATTTCATCTCTAAAAGACAACTTTAGAGGATAACTTAGTTAACAAAACCCTGCAGCTGTTTGTTAACTTCTCTGTCGGCGCAGAGGAAACCAAATTTGTACTGGTCTGCATTGGTTCTTTGAATAGAGTGAAACTCACCGAATCGTTGGTTGTACAGAAAAAATTAGTCTGGAACTGTTCAGTCTTTGAGATTATTTGTGCTTGAAGTTTCAAGATTCAGTTCTTTGAGCTTGAAGTTCTTTGAGTTTCCTTTTTCTCCATCCGGGTCACGGCACCACCTGTTGGAAAGTTTTCTTTCATCGAAGCAGAGACCAGGAGACGTTGAGATCACGTTCAAACAAAGTTATTCTTTATTGAGCGCGGCTGCGGTTCGTCCAACATAATCTGACTAACGTAACTTTACATGATTTCTTTATAGGCATTTCAGTGGGCTGTCCTTAAAGGAGCTGAACTTACACACAGCCTTTAGGGATGACTACTGAATCTAATCATCTAAAGACAATAGAGGCAATTACCCCCAACTGAGATAATGGTACCCCCCAAATTGTATAAACAAACACATGGTCACGAGAACGATACTAGGTTACTTGCGTAACCACAGTTCTCTCTAGAAGAGGGAACGAGTATTTGCGTAAGCTAGCTTACGCTACGGGAAAAGTCATCTTTTCTCGAGATACTGAAGCCAAAAATTATCCTAATTTTTCATATATTGTCAACGCAGTGCAGCAGGCAGCACAGCAGAGCTAGAGCGGGCAATACTGCGCGCTCATTGGCTGCCGCGCGGCAACTGCTTAAGCCTACCAGTGAGCCCCGCGTGACATCACGCCCAATGAGGGCGCGCGCGTCAGAGCGTATATAAGGAGGGCTCGGAGGCTGAAATCTCTGGTTTCTGTCGAATGAAGCGACATAACTCGAGGCGTGAGCACGGCAGGGAACGCAAATACTCATTCCCTCTTCTAGAGAGAACCGTGGTTACGCAAGTAACCTAGTATCGTTCTCTTACGAGAGGTTCTCTCGTATTTGCGTAAGCTAGCTTACGCTACGGGAACCCTATTGTCAACGCCATGCGCGCCTACATCCACATAACATTCCCGGAGCCCGGGAAGCATAAGTGGAAAAAACGGGTGGCCAGCGGGGCGGGCCAGCACACGTTCAGAAGCACTGATAGGGAAGAAAGAACGGCGCAGCCGGTCTAACATATATCTGACATTCCCCAGTGCAGCTCAACCAGGAGAGCTAAAACGAGTGGCTAGCTTGTGCACACATGAACAGGGCATATACTCTTATAGGTTACGTCCGTGGATCACGGCTGAACGCGTCTTCTCCGCACTCATTTACAAACAAACATTTTTTCGCCTTTCGTGCGTCTACTCTACACCCGTACCACTAAAAAAGACGGATTATATCCAAGACTTCAGTCATAAATTAGTATTAATATTGATAGCATCACTGGTAGCGTCGTTGCTAACTTAACGTACTGTCCATCTGTTAAAATGGCGAATATATCAGATGTAAGTAGCCTACCTTTTGGTGCAGGTGAGGACACATTTGAGCTGCACGCGGTGCAGTCTGAGCTGGAAGCTGTTGAGAACCAGATCCACGACCTTTTAGTGAGAAAAGCCGAGCTGATAGACCAGCGTTTGGCTCTTGAAACATCACGCGCCGATGCACACAAATCAGAGATTAACGTTACTAACCCGCTGACTCCGACCTCGTCTACTCCGTGCATTTTTCAACATCGGTCCCGAGCGTCGAGGTCGCGATCAGCCATGGTCTCGTTCACTCCGGCTCCAACACGCCACCACGAAGCCTGGATATTTCCGCAGCGGAAGACGCGAGTCAGGTCTAGACCAAGAAAACTCTCTCCGACCCTCCCGGTTTTCGAGATATCCACACAAAACCGCTTCTCCCCTCTTCGCGAAACAGAACGCGATGCTGTGATCATCGGCGATTCCATCGTTCGACACGTCCACGCTACATTAGGTAAAAGTAAGGTGCATAGTCACTGCTTTCCTGGTACTCGTGTTTCTGAAATCGCTGCTCGCGTTCCCGAGATTCTGAACGAGCGCGTCGGAACTGTGGTCCTGCACGCGGGAGGGGCCGACATCAGACTGCGCCAGACGGAGGTTCTGAAGAAAGACTTCAGGATCGATACGATACGCAGCACATCGCCTGATATAACGATCATTGTGTCAGGACCGCTTCCCACGTACCGACTAGGTCATGAAAAGTTTAGTAGATTATTCGCGCTAAATGAATGGTTAATGTCATGGTGCAATGAGCAGAAACTGCTCTTTGTAAATAATTGGAATCTGTTTTGGGAGCGTCCTAGGCTTTACCGTGCTGATGGCTTACACCCAAGCAGATTTGGATCGGATCTTTTGTCAGATAACATCTCCAAAATGTTAAATACCTTTTGACTAGTAACCAAAAGTCCAAATCATAGTCTCTGCTGGACCAATTTAACCAATTTAACTGATATAAATAGTGTTGAACATTGCATAGAAACTGTGTCTATTCCTCGTTTAGTGAGATCAAATAATAAATCTACTGCAGGATCTAGAAAAAATCTAATTGTTATTAAACCAGAAAATGTTGCTATTAGTAATCAAAAACAATTTCTAAAGCTAGGTCTTCTAAACATTAGATCACTCACACCTAAGGCAGTTATTGTAAATGAAATAGTCACAGATAATAGCATCGATGTACTTTGCCTTACTGAAACCTGGCTTAAACCAAATGATTATTTCGGTCTTAATGAGTCTACTCCATCAGGATACTCCTATAAACATGAGCCCCATCTGATTGGTCGTGGCGGCGGTGTTGCAACAATCTATAGAGATATTCTCAATGTTACTCAGAAAACGGGCTATACTTTTATTTCGTTTGAAGTACTTGTACTAAATGTTACGCTCTTAGATGTTCGAAAAACATCCCTATTATCTCTAGCCTTGGCTACCGTATATAGACCGCCTGGGCCTTACGCTGATTTCCTAAAAGAGTTTGCAGATTTTCTCTCAGACCTATTAGTTAATTTCGATAAAGCATTAATTGTTGGAGACTTTAATATCCACGTAGATAATTCAAAACAGATGAACTTGAGGAATTAACTAGCACTATGAGCACCATTCTCTCTGGAACATTGGATATCGTTGCACCCATTAGATTAAAAAAGGTCAGAGAGAAAAGTAAAGCACCATGGTACAACAATACTACGCATGTTCTAAAGAGAGAAACCCGTATTTTAGAGCGTAAATGGAAAAAAACTAACTTAGAGGTCTTTAGAATCGCATGGAAAGACAGTATGTCACGTTATAAAAAGGCCCTAAAAGAGGCCAGGGCTGAGCATCTCCGCAAACTAATAGAAAATAACCAAAACAATCCAAGGTTTTTATTTAACACCGTGGCTAGACTAACAAATAAACAGATGTCTCCTGAACAAAATATTCTGTTACAGTTTAGTAGTAATGATTTCATGAAGTTCTTCACTGAGAAATAGAAAACATTAGAACCACAATTATAAACGTTCAATCCTCAATCGCGCCTTATAATTCAGCCTCAATTATTACCCCGCAAGAACAATTACAGTGCTTTACAACTATAGAACAAAAGAGTTAACCTATTAAGCTGCAACCCCACTTTTGAAAAATCCCCAGAAATGACATACCCAAACTGAAACAGATACATTTCATGAACCCTTTGTACTAAAAGCACAAGTATGATCTCATTTGAAAGCTGACACCTGGCAGTTTATTGTAAATGTAGAATTAATTATTGTCATAATGAAAAAAATTGTTATAAATAGCTTTAAAGTTTTGTAAAGTTATTAGAAATTTATTTTTATGAAACATCTTCATGAAAATAAAATAGAAGTTGACACTGTAGCAATCTAGAAATGCACTGCAGCTTAAGCCACTTGTCTGACCATATTATATTTAAAATATGAAGATGATAAGTCTAAAACTCTGTATTTAGTTAATTAGTTAATTTTTTTTCAAGATAGAAGCACCTAGAGCTAGCTAGCATGTTAGCTTAGCACACCATCAATACATGACAATTTATGAGATTAAAACCATGTTTGTGCTCCAAACTTACTTTAAAACGCAAGTGAAGTGTTTTAAATAATCTTCTGTGATCTAATTTGACATCAGATAAAAAAATCTGACAGAAAATATACTATTTGATCATATTCTGCACAATGATGGTCTATATAGATTAGCATTACATTATAAATATAATCTATTATTATGAAAATACCTGGCATGGCTTGAAAAACACAGGTAACTCAAATATCATTGCAATCATGTTTATTGTCTTCAAAACATCTTTATCTGCATGTTATACAGCGCAATCTCTGTAGCTTTGTGTGTATCTGTGACGTCCTGGAATGTCACATGATTATGGCTCTTCTTCATAATCCATATATGGGTTATTCTTGTGCATATAGCGCCCTCAGGCTATTGGTATGAATTGAAAACACAGTAAATGAGAGTGCCAAACGCTCATAAAGATTACATCGACGCATTTGGGTATAAATTCAATAAATATTATTCCTGTCAATAGAAATCTGATGTAAACCTATGAGAATCTATCAATATTTCTCCAAATCTGCACATTTTTGAGCTAAAAGCCCTGAGGGACGTTGTTTTGTGAATCGCTGTCATGACGACAGCACAGAGTTTTTTTATGAATGAAACCGGCTGACGCGCATAATTCATATTAAAGGTATCGACTCAGTGCGGGCGCACTGGCAACGGTTAACAGGTTAAATAAACTTATCACCTCATCTAAAACAACAACATGTTTACTAGATTCGATACCAACTAAACTATTGAAAGAAGTGTTACCATTAGGGGAAGAGCCTCTCCTCAATATTATTAACTCGTCTTTATCTTTAGGTTATGTTCCAAGAACATTTAAACTGGCAGTTATAAAACCTCTCATTAAGAAACCACAATTAGATCCACATAATCTAGCAAATTATAGACCTATTTCAAATCTACCTTTTATGTCTAAAATACTAGAAAAAGTTGTATCCGCTCAACTAGGCTCTTTCTTGCAAGAAAATGACACCTATGAAAAGTTTCAGTCTGGGTTCAGGCTGCATCATAGCACTGAAACTGCGCTCGTTAAAATCACAAATGATTTACTTTTAGCTTCTGACCAAGGCTGTATCTCAATATTAGTTTTACTTGATCTTAGTGCTGCGTTCGATACTATAGATCATACAATACTCTTAGATCGACTACAAAATTATACTGGTGTTAAAGGACAAGCATTAAGCTGGTTTAGATCTTATTTATCTGACCGCTACCATTTTGTTTATTTATATGGAGAAAAATTGATCATAACTCCAGTAAACTATGGAGTGCCGCAAGGATCTGTGTTGGGCCCTCTATTATTCTCAATATATATGCTGCCACTTGGAAATATTATAAGGAAACATGGAATTAGTTTCCATTGTTATGCTGATGACACTCAAATCTATATTTCATCACGGCCAGATGAAAACGCTAAATTCTCCAAATTGACAGAGTGTGTTAAAGATATAAAAGATTGGATGACGCGCAATTTTCTTTTATTAAATCCAGACAAGACAGAGGTACGAATCATCAGTTCAAAAAACCACCCACAAAACCTCTCACAATACAACTTTAACATAGTAGGATGTCCTGTTACTTCATCCTCTACAGTAAAAGACCTGGGTGTTATACTAGACTGCAACCTGTCTTTTGAAAATCATATTTCATATGTTACAAGAACAGCCTTTTTCCACCTTAGAAACATTGCTAAGCTACGTAACATGCTATCAGTTTCTGATGCAGAAAAGTTAGTTCATGCATTCATGACCTCGAGACTAGATTACTGTAATGCTTTATTAGCTGGTTGTCCTGCAACCTCAATAAACAAGATACAGTTAGTCCAAAATGCCGCCGCAAGAGTTCTAACTAGATCAAGAAAATATGATCATATAACACCAATTTTATCATCACTACATTGGTTACCTATAAAGTTCCGTATTAACTACAAGGTATTGCTACTGACTTATAAAGCCCTAAACGGCTTAGCTCCAGTCTATTTAACCGATTTTCTATCGCCCTATAATCCATCGCGCTCTTTAAGATCACTAAATTCGAGGCTTTTGGTCATACCTAGGATATCTAGGTCCACCAAAGGAGGGAGAGCATTTTCACATTTAGCTCCAAAACTCTGGAATAGCCTTCCTGATACTGTTCGTTACTCAGACTCGCTCTCCCAGTTTAAAACTAGATTAAAGACGTATCTCTTCAGCCAGGCATTTATATAATTCTTTTAATCTGACAGGTAAATTTGACCTCTAGTTCATAAACGCCAGAGGAGAACTGGCCCCCGACTGAGCCTGGGTTCTCCCAAGGTTTTTTTTCTCCATTAGGTCACCTGATGGAGTTTTTCGGTTCCTTGACACTGTTGCCTTTGGCTTGCTCAGTTGGGGATATTTGGGGATATTTAATTTAATTAATCAATCAACGATACTATTGATCAGCATTACCAAACGTGGACGTTCCACTAGAAACAAACATTGATGTATTGTTTTAATTTATTACTGTGAAGCTGCTTTGATACAATCTATGTTGTGAAAAGCGCTATATAAATAAACTTGACTTGACTTGATATACTCGGCTTAGACTGACAAAAGTTTAGCCTGCAAGGCGGGAACTTCCAGGTTATAAAACCTAACAAATGTAGAGGGGGAGGCCCAGCCTGCCGCCATACAAATGTCCTGAATGGAAATTCCTCTGGACCATGCCCACGACGAGGCCATGCCTCTGGTGGAATGAGCCCGTATGCCCAGGGGGCATTGCAGGTCTTTGGACGCATAGGCAGTAGCAATAGCGTCGACTATCCATCTGGACAACGTCTGTTTCGAGGCGGCGGAACCCTTGGTGCGCCCTCCGAACGAAACAAAGAGCTGCTCCGAAAGCCTGAAGGCGGCGGAGCGTGTGATGTAATGCCTTAGAGCCCTAACAGGGCAAAGAAGACTGCTGTCATCCCCGCTGCCTGACGGCAGAGCAGACAGGGAAATGATTTGAGCTCTAAACGGAGTACCCAACACTTTGGGGACATAACTGTGCTTTGGTTTGAGAATGACTAAAGAGTCATTAGGACCAAACTCAAGACACGTAGCGCTCACTGACAGCGTGTGTAAGTCACCCACGCGTTTCACTGAAGCCAGGGCTAACAGAAAAACGGTTTTGAACGTCAGGTATTTCAACTCCGCCGAGTCTAGGAGTTCGAAGGGATGAGCTTTCAGGGCCTCTAGGACCAAAGACAAATCCCAAATGGGCACTGAGGGCGGCCGTGGAGGATTCATCCTCCTGGCCCCTCGTAGGAAGCGGGTAATGAGCTCGTTTCTTCCCAGTGCGCGGCCGCGCGCCGAGTCGGCGAGCGCAGCAATCGCCGCAACGTAAACCTTGAGCGTGGAGGGGGACCTGCCCGCGCCCAGAAGCTCTTGGAGGAAGTTCAAGACCTGTGGAACTCCACAAGATTGAGCATTCAAGCCCTTACCCGTACACCATACGTTAAACACCGACCATTTAGACGCATAGAGCCGCCTCGTCGAGGGGGCTCTGGACTGCGCAATCGTGTTAACTACCCCTTCTGGCAGATCAACGAATATCCGTTGATTACCCACGCATGCAGAGACCAATGCTCTGGGTGGGGATGTAGAATTGAGCCCCGGGCTTGAGAGAGAAGGTCTCTCCTCACCGGGATCGGCCACGGGGCTGCATCTGACAGCGCCGTCAGCTCTGGGAACCAAAACTGGTTCTCCCAGCGCAGGGCTATGAGGAGCACCGCGGAGCGTGCCTCCCTGATCTTTGCTAACACTTGCGGCAGCATCGAGATCGGGGGAAACGCATACAGCGGGCAGCTGGGCCAGACTTGGGCCAGCTCGTCCTCGCTTTTTGAGAAGAACCTCTGGCACTGAGCATTCTCGCTCGTGGCAAAAAGGTCGACTTCTGCTTCGCCAAAGCGACGCCACAGCATTTGTACTGTCTGGCCGTGTAGAGCCCATTCCCCGGGGGGAACGTTGTCTCTGGACAGCCTGTCTGGTCCGTCGTTCAGGTGACCGGGCACGTGTGCGGCTCTCAGCGAGCACAACGGTCCCTGTGCCCAGATCAGAAGACGCTCTGTCAGAGCGCACAGAGTTCTGGATCTGGTTCCACCCTGACGGTTCACATAAGACACCACTGACATGTTGTCCGTACGGACTAGCACGTGGTGCCCGTGCAGATACGGGAGGAAGTGTTTGAGCGCCTTCTCGACCGCTAGCATCTCCAAACAGTTTATGTGAAGGCTTTTCTCCTGGTCTGACCAGTGGCCGTAGACCGGTCTGCCCTCGTGAAGCGCTCCCCAACCCATGTTGGATGCGTCTGTTGAGATCAGTTTGCAGTGAGAGATCGCTCCCGGCGTCACTCCCTGCTGGTACCAGTCGGCTGCCAGCCAGGGCTGCAGGGCTGAAACACAGCCCTGGGTCACTCTGATTCGGGCACAGCCTGAGACCCACGCTTTGCGGGGCGCTCTCGCATTCAGCCAGCATTGAAGCGGGCGCATTCGTAGCAGACCCAGCTGCAGAACTGCTGCGGCTGACGCCATATGTCCCAACATCCTCTGAAACATTCTCAGGGGGAAACACCTGTCTTTTTAAAAAGACGCGGCGAGGAGTCGAATACAGCGCGCGCGCTGTGTCGACAGCCTGGCCGTCATGGCCACCGAGTCCAGTTCTAATCCCAGAAAGGATATTGACTGGCTGGGGGATAGCGTGCTCTTGGCCCAGTTCACCGAAAGACCCAGGCTTTCTAAATGACTGAGAAGCGTCATCTTGTGGGAAGTGAGCTCTTCCTCTGACTGTGCTATAATGAGCCAGTCGTCCAGATAGTTCAGAATTCGCAACCCCTGTGATCTCAGGGGAGCGAGCGCCGTATCCATGCACTTCGTGAATGTACGGGGTGCCAGGGATAGACCGAACGGAAGGACGGTGTATTGATATACCTGGCCGTCGAAGGCGAATCTCAAGAATGGCCTGTGACGGGGTATAATCTGAATCTGAAAATATGCGTCTTTCAGATCGAGAGAGATAAACCAGTCCCTCGGGCGAATATGCGCGAGAATTTGTCTGGTAGTGAGCATCTTGAACGGCCGGCTCACGAGAGCTTTGTTCAAACATCTCAGATCTAATATAGGTCTGAGCGCTCCGTCCTTCTTGGGAACGAGGAAATAGCGGCTGTAAAAGCCTGCCTCGGTTAAAGAAGGGTGAACTTTCTCTATAGCCCCTTTCCGCAACAGATTCGCTATCTCTGCGTGAAGCAGATGAGCTGCCTCTGCATTCACCTTCGTCTCGACGCGTGCTCGAAAGCGCGGAGGACGGCGGCGGAACTGAAGCGAGTAGCCCTGTATTATAGTGCTCAGTACCCAGTTCGACACGCCCGGAATAGCTTTCCATGCATCCGCACTCATAGCTAGGGGTCGAATGGCCTCCGGGTCTCGCCCGCTGCCCTGCGCGGGGCAAGAGACCCGAAAGGTCGGCAGGGAGCCGTGCTGGGGAGCGGGGGCTCGCTGATACTGTCGACCGGCTGAGCGGTGCACACTGACACGGTCTCTAGCACGGGGGTGTTTACAAGCGAGTGTGAGCGCTGAAAAGCGGGCACATGACTCTTTATTAGCACACCGCCAGGGGCATGGGGCTTTATGAGATCTGAACCGGTGGGGGAAAGCGGGGCATTAAGAAAAACGGACCGCTCTGCCTCTCCCATGTCAGCCAACGTCAGCCAGAGGTGGCGCTCTGTGATGGTCAGGGAAGCCATCGAACGCCCAATAGCCTGAGCTGCAGTCTTCATAGCGCGAAGGGAGAGATCCGTCGCGCTGCGCAGGTCTGTCAATGCGGTCTGTTCCGGGCCCTTTTCTTCCAGCTGACGAAGGAGGTCTGCCTGGAAGATTTGAAGGACCGCCATAGTGTGCAGGGCTGAAGCGGCTTGACCAGCGGCGGTGAAAGCGCGGCTGACAAAGGCTGAAGTGGTCCTGCAGGCCTTAGACGGGAGGGCAGACTTTGAACGCCATCTCGCGGATGGGGGGCAAAGGTGCGCTGCGACCGCCTGTTCGACCGGAGGGATGTTGCAGTATCCCTTCTCCGCGGCTCCGTCCATGTGCGAGAGGGTCGCTGAGGCTGGAGAGCGAAGTCTGGCCGAAACTGGAGCGTCCCACGACTTAGAAAGCTCTGCGTGAAGCTCCGGCAGAAAGGGCGCTGATCTAGACGCTGGTGACTGGCGGCGGCTGGGCAGAAAGAACCCGTCGAGCCTGTTCGGCGCGGGCGCCGCAGGCGGGGACCAATTGAGGCCCAGGTTTTCGACGGCCATAGTGAGGAGGCGGAGAAGCTCGGCGCCCACACTGGCATGGGTTCTCCCAGACTCGTGAGTAGAGGAAGCGGCGGAGCGGTGCGAACCGGACCATGCTTCGCTGTCTGACGCCAGTTGAGAGCAGCTGTCCAGTAGCGCGTCATCCTCCGCTTCATCCCCTGAGGCGACGGCATCGCGGGCGGTAGCCGGCGGCTGCACGTCGGGAAGCGGGGGCGGAGAAGGAGAGAGCGAGGCTTGCGGGAGGGCCTCCGGCGAAAGCCTGACTCGCGTCTCGGACTCCGGTGGTCTCTGAGAGTGGCGCTTCTTCTTGCGCGGCCCGGAGACTGGAGCGGAGTCGGCGTTGAACAAGGCGAGTCGAGCCCGCAGGGTCGACATCGGCAGTTCCTCGCAGAATTCACAGCCGCCTGAAGAGAAAGCAACGGCGGCGTGGTCACGTCCCAGGCAGAGAGCGCAGATCATGTGGCGGTCTCCGTCGCTGAGGTGAGAGCGGCAGGAGCCGCAGGAATTGTGAGGCATTTTGCAACAAACGCCTCTGCTCTTTTAGTGGTGAAGAGAACGAACACACACACACACAGCAGAAAAGGATATGTCGCCGGATAGCTGAGCTGGCACGGCAGGCTGAAGGCGGCGAGAAATCGTCCGGCTTCCTCAGGCGCTTACCTAAGCTGGCTCGGTGCTTTTTCGACGGCGGCGGCTTCTCTCGGAGAGCAGCGATGCGAGTGCTTCGCTGAAGAGACAGAAATCAGAGATTTCAGCCTCCGAGCCCTCCTTATATACGCTCTGAGACGCGCGAGGGCGCGCGCGCCCTCATTGGGCGTGACGTCACGCGGGGCTCACTGGTAGGCTTAAGCAGTTGCCGCGCGGCAGCCAATGAGCGCGCAGTATTGCCCGCTCTAGCTCTGCTGTGCTGCCTGCTGCACTGCGTTGACAATATATGAAAAATTAGGATAATTTTTGGCTTCAGTATCTCGAGAAAAGATGACTTTTCCCGTAGCGTAAGCTAGCTTACGCAAATACGAGAGAACCTCTCGTAAGAGAACTAAGACTAGGTAAACATTCACACACAGTTCAACTCTTAGTTGGAAGATCAAAGACTAACAAAACCCCTGACTATTACAATGTTTAGACAGCTGACTTACAGCTGACTTCTGATCAGTAAATTGATGCCATCATGTTCACCTTGAATGCCCAATACAGTGTAGTTCACCTTAGTTTTTCATGTGATTTTATGTAAGGAAGTAGGATCAGCAGATCTTAAACATATTCTTAAATTTGTAATCCTTCAATGGTATATCCATTTTTTGTTTGCACACAGAATTAGAGGCAATGCAATAATTTTAACACTGATATACCTCATTTGATGCTAATCCAAAAAAGATGCAAGGCAACTGTTAAGTTGTGATAGCATTTTTTTAAATATATAATATAAGCAGTGAGTGTTTTACATTTTGAAGGTTTGTTTGGATCGCGCTGTTTGTTTACATTTGTACTTAAAAGTTTAGGTCAATTTTATTAGCTGACAATATTGTGCAGGCTCCTGGAGTTATTGTTAATATTGTTAAGTTATTACTTTAGTTATTGTTAAACTAAAATGTTAAGGAGTTATGTTATACTTTTTTTTGCACTAATGCTGCTGCCAGCCAGCTGCAAACACCAATAAAACGTTGTTTCATATATATATTTTTTTATATCGTCATAAATATCATTATCGCACATTTTTTGCACATTGTCCCTGTTGAAATAAATAAATAAACGATAACTAACTAAAACTGTATGTGTGTTTGGCAAAACTAACTAAAATAAAATAGAATTATAGAGTAAATGTCCTTAGTTTTCGTCTTTGTCAATGTCTTTAATTTTTTAACGCTATTTAAAACACGCAGCGTATTCGTTCAGCTGCATTTCCTTTCCCTGCTCTCCCTCCGTCTCTCATGTGTGTGTCTCTCTCACACACACACACACACACACACACACACACACACACACACACAGCCCCTCCCCTCTGTGCACACCGCATCTTCATGAGAACGAGTGTTCGTTTGACGTTGAAAGCAAGTTCGCGAAAGGTTGGTATCTCTATCTCGTGAACACCTTTACACAATCACACATTAAAAAGTGGTATAAAAATATTTTAAATTCTGAATATAATTTTGTTAGTGTGTTAATGTCGACCCGAGAAGCGATTGCGCCTTCTTTAGAAAGTTAACTAGTTGCAAGTTTGAGGTAAAATGCACTTTTTGGTTGTGGTTGTCGATGTCAAAACACACTATATAAGTTGTGATTCAAATATTAAATAATGTTATGTAATTTTTTTTACTTTTACACTGAATGTTTGCTGCTTCAATCCAGATGAGTAGGCTATTGACTGTACAGGGTAAATTTAGTATAGGGTGTTATAATTGTACAGCTGTGGCATTTGTATAGGGTGTGAATTCTGTATAGAAGATGTGTAGATTTTTGGTATGGCGTGTGGATTTTGTAAGAGGTAAAGAATTTCAATGGGGTGTGAATTTTGAATTCAAATTACAAAAAAAAAAAAAAAACTAAAACTAACACTACAACTAATAAACACTAAACTAAAACTAAGCATTTTCAAAAACTAAAAACTAAACTAGCAAACACACTTTAAAAACTAATTAAAACTAAACTGAATTTGAAAACAAAAAGTCAAAACGAAACAAAAATAAACACTAATGAAAAATGCAAAACTATAATAACCCTGGTTCAAACGTGCTGTGTAACACAAGAATGAACCTCATTAGCTCTTTTCAGTTTTTCTTTTTCAGCATTGACAAAAATAAAACTAGTTCTGCTGAACTTGTTGACTGTCATGCTTGATTTTCAGTCACAATTTCTTCAACAAACAATGGCCTTTGACTCTAGAAGCAACATGGTCATGTGGTGTAACTGTTTTTTGTCAATTGGCGTAACCAGTATTTTTCATAAAAATATAATTATATACAGGAGAATTAATGTGGAATAAATGTAATAATCTAGTTAGTGTAATAACATGTTTTTTTAACAATTTTTACATCATTTGTCAAAGATTATTTAGAAAACTGGTGTTTTCAGCATATGTCCTGCCAAATATTGCAAAAACACTTTAAAAAGTACGCAGAGATAACTAATAATATCTATTTTTGTGTGATATATTAAAATTAAGTATTTATTTCTATACATGTATGTACACCTACATGCCGTCTAGGTGGATAAAATATTTAATAGTTCTCATTCTTTGGCAGTTACACCATTTGACACATTCAGGTACATTAAGTCTTAACTTTCGTAAAAATGGATACACTATGTACATTTTAACATACCTGATGCATGCTTTTAAAACAAGTTTTTACAAAATTTTTGAATTTCTTTTTCCTTCAAACTTAAAATATTAGTTCGCCCAAAACATGAAAATGATCACATTGCCCTCAAGCCATCCTAGGTGTATGAGTTTCTTCTTTCACCTGAAAACAATTGTAGTTATATTAAAGGTAACCTATTATGCCCCCTTTTACAAGATGTAATATAAGTCTCGGGTGTCCCCAGAATGCCTGTGAAGTTTCAGCTCAAAATACCATACCTCACAGATAATTTATTATACCATGTTGTAAATGCACATTTTTGAGTTGAGGCAAAAACATGCTGTTTTCGTGCATGTGTCTTTAAATGCAAATGAGCTGCTGCTGCTCCGCCCCCATCGTTTACAGCTCAGCTTTACTCTGCCAAAAACGAAAACATCTGTTTGGTTTTGATTATCATCTCTATCGCCATCACGCTCATGTGACATTACAGTTCATCATCATCATGAAAGTTTATTATATGTATGTGTTTTAAAGTCATATCAGTCTAAACTGCTGATATATGGTTTTCAGAGCGCACACATCCTAAGCATGCGCACAGAAATCTGGATGTCAGACGGAGCATCCCGTGAGTATTAAACCAAGTTCTCTTTCACATCTTACAGTGGTTAAACTAATAATATACAGTACCTACTGCTGCTTACCCTCTGGGGTCAGCCGTCGCGCCGGCGCAATTGTCTCGCTTTTTTCTTATCAATGCAAAAGAGACTCAGTTAACTCCATCGATTTTTGTCATAAGTGTTATACATCATTCAAAACTGTTAAATGTCTTCTTTTATTTGTGTACACTCAAAAACAAAGTAAAATAAAGAAAATAAACATGATGCGCATTCTGCCGTCTCTCTCAATGTGAAGTTCATTCTGAAACGTGACAGAAAATGACCTGTTACTCAGTGAATGTTTGTCATAGACTTAAGACGTATGTCTTTACAAAGCTTGAAGTCTATTTTTTTAAAGTATGTAAATTATATAAAAAAACAAATGTTCTCTGTTTAAGTAATCTGTATGAAAGCAACAACATGTACAGTTTCTCAATTAGACATGTACAGATCCTCATTAACTCTAAAGTGACCACGCCCACACACGCACGAGCAATTGACATGCAAATAGTCCATGCAGACCTGTAAACACCCTCATTACCTCAAAACAAAGAATCAGAGACTCCTGTAACATACTCCTCTGCTTTTCATCGAGTTTGGAAGACTGTGTTTGTGCTGTGCTGTTTACCTTGGATTTACCTAAGAAGAAATAGAAGAACACGATTTGAAGATGAGAAGATTTTTAAGGTAAGACATGTTGAACTGGTGCCAGACTCAAATGTACGTTATGAAATGAGATTGGAGTAACATGAAGCCTAATGTCGTACATGTAGATGTATCTGGGTCAGTGACGTGACTCCTACATTTTCTGTCTGATTGCATTTTTTCAGGTAAAAACCAGTTAATAAATATACTGTATATTTGTAGTACCTCTCCCATGTTTGTACTCACTTTTTTTCAAAAACCTTTAGTTTTCAAAAACTTTTCAAAAACCACAAGTCAAAATATCATGTGGTGTGACTGTCCGGCCATAACTGTTTTGAAAACGTCTTTGAAATTACTCTAAATTTATTCATATTTATTTTCTGCACTATTTGGCATGATTTCCAAAATGTTTTGTAATCCTGTAAAAAAACTCAAAGCATTTGTATTTATATTTCCATCATAATATACAGACAAACTTTGTCCGATGATGTCCATTTTATGAAATATCATGTGGTGCGACCATCAAGGAACTACCATTTTGGGACTTATATGTTGAAAACTATTCAAATACAGGAAGTTACATCATATACCAATTTACCAAGGACCCATGGAAGCAGCAAGCAGGTTTGTAATTCTCTCAAATTGAAAAAAAAAATAAACCTTTGTGAAAACGAGACGATAACTAAATAAAAACTAGTTTTGAATGACAAAAACTATGACAAAAATCTACTGACATTTTCGTAAACAAATAAAAACTAGACGAAAATGTTAGATAGTGACGATTTGGGAAGCGATCCAGTCTGATGTCCTGCGTTTGTGGTAGATGTGCACAATTGTACTGTAACGTGATCTACCCAGCGGCACACAAGTTGGCATGCGCTGCATGTCTCATAAAACGTTAAAACATGTAAACGTCTGGGAGAATGAGTAGAGCAGACATGAAGATCTGAATAAGAGTGACAACGCAAAAAAAGAGCTCTATTCTGTACGGTTTTCTGTGCACACACACGACCCGAAGCGTGCAGCCACGCACATAGACACCTATACAGCGCACGAGTACAGAATTGAGCTCTCTTTCGTGTCTGAATGGACAAATACACAAAAATATTATGTCTAAATGTCCGTTTTGGAGAGTATTCACGTAAATTATGTCGGTTATGTCTTAAACAGCTGTGAGTGTATCGTATGTGCATCAGTGCATTGGATCCGCATGTCATTGGACATGATCCGATGTCTTAAAGTGACAGTGGGTAATAAACCTGATGTGTCCTGTGTCCTTAATATTGATCAAGCAACAAAAGAAAAAGAGAAAAGCATGCACTGCTCGTTAATAGCTTTAATAAGGATTAATTATATTTAATTCATAAAATAATTAAATAAAATCTACTGTAGATTTAGTCGACTAAAATCTTATTGTATTTCGTCGACTAAAACTAGACTAAAACTAAAACAATTCAGATGACTAAAATATGACTAAAACTAAATGGCATTTTAGTCAAAAGACTATGACTAAAACTAAATCAAAATTTGCTGTCAAAATTAACACTGTGTGGTGCGACCAAATATCATGTGGTGCGACCACTGCAGACTGTTTTCCATGATAGATATATGTCCTAGGTTGGCAGTTGACTTTTATATTCAATTGATGGTTTATATACAAAAATTACTTTGGTATCATTTGGAAAAGATTTTTATGCAATTTGGGATTTTTTATATATTTCATAGAGTTTTTGTTTTCTCTTTTTACAATATGAGAAAAATGCAACAAAAAAATAAATAAATAGAGCATGTAATGTCAGTTTAGTAATTATGCATTTATTAGTAATGTATTTATTATTGCCTATTTAAAACTATTTTAATCTATTTTACCAGATGCCACTGCCAAGCAAAAAAATCTGACCCTGCAGCAAGAGCAGAGTACCTTGATAGGAGAAGAGTGAAATATTATTACAGTATAAATCATCTGTTTTCTATGTGAATATACAGTAAAGTGTAATTTATTCCTGTGATCAAAGCTGAAGTTTCAGCATCATTACTCCAGTCTTCAGTGTCACATGATCCTTCAGAAATCATTCTAATATGTAACTCTAGACCACAAAACCACTCAATGGGTCACATGGGTAAATTTGAGATTTTCATCATATGAAAGCTGAATAAATAGGCTTTCCATTGATGTATGATTTGTTAAGATAGAACAATATTTGGCCAGTGCAAAAAAAAATCTAAACAAAAAAAAATAATTTACAAAATATTTTCATGAAACATGATCTTTATTTAATATCAATAAATCAATAATTTTGACCTATACAATGTATTGTTGGCTATTGCCACAATGCCACAATATAGCCGTGTGACTTGTGACTGGCTTTGTGATCCAGGGTCACATATAATGATTTGCTGCTCAAGAAACATGTCTGATTATTATCAATGTTCATAATTTTATGGAAACTATGATTATTTGATGAATAGAAAGTTCAAAAGAACAGCATTTATTTGAAATAGAATCTTTCGTAACATTATAGCCTAAATATCTTTACTGCATCTTCTCTGTGTTTATGAGGTCCCTGTGGATCCTGAGCACGACTGGCTTTGCCACACTCAAAACCTTCTGGCAATCTTTCATGCCAGGAGGCCACTCAATGAACCGTCCGTTTGGATTAAACATAACAAACAAGACAGGTTATTGAAGAAGACACCACGCACATGAATCATGACATTATTGAAATAAAAAAGGAAAATGCAAAATGAATGTTTAAACCATTAACCTTGTATCACATGTCTTGTTATCATGGATCTTGTATGAAATTGTAATTAAACACTCAAACACACACGCATACATGTCTATATTACTAACGGGACTATCACTCTACCCTGGCCAAGAGGAGACTATTTATATAATGTTCACACAGGCATCAATCTTTTGTTTAGAATTGTGTGCGTGTTCTATAAATATAAATTCTGATCTATTATTTTTCACGGTATTTTGAAGTGCCCGCGATAACAATATCGTGCATATTCATTACCGCGATTTATCGCATTACTGAATACCGGCACATGTCTATGTTCAGTCAGTGAAAGAGTAAGCATATGTGAAAAAGAATTCAAATGTAATATCTACCTTACATTGTCCTGCACTAAGTGAAAATGTAAAAGCGACTTAAAAAAAAAAAGATATATGTATATGTGTGTGTGTAAAATATGTATATGGCAGTGGGCTTACATATGCTACACTAGCAGACTTTCGACAGAAACTTGCAGATGCACTGGTGGATCTGGACTGTTTTGTATGGCCAAACTTCTCTTTCAGCTTTCTGACTTCACTGTCGCTGACAAGAGGGACACGTTCTGCTTTAAACTTCCTCTTTAGGGACATGTGCCAGGTGTGCTAGTAAAAAAACACGGAGACTTTTTGGCATATTCCAGCAAGTAAAAGATTAAGTAACAATATCTTGAGGATTATGCAAACAGATCAATCAATGGCTTAAGAACAATGCAACTTACATAGCCATTTCCCTCCTTATCACTCAGGACAGGGTATTTCACAATCAGAGCCTTGGCGACTTGAATATACTCTGCATTAGTTGGATACCTAGCACAAAGGCAGAAACAAACTAAATCAATCTTTTGATTTTGTCTTATGGTCTACATAGATTGTGAATTGATCTTAAGTAGTACAGTTGTAGTAGCAGAGGTGGTAATAATTGTTATACTTACAGGGTGTATTCTGCCATCATTTCATACAGCGTTGTGATTATTTTGTTGCGTACTTTTGGAATTGTGTGACACGGTTCCTTGGTGTCAAGTCTCGCCTGGACATCTTTGGGAAAGGTTGGAATGACAGTCACAAGGGGTAGTCTCCTGTGAGCTGCTTCACCACTGCAATACAACATCAAATACATCAGTTACCAATTGACCCTTCGCAGGGAGCTTGATTGACAGGTGATCTGGCCAAAATACTTCGCCATCCACCATTTTGTCAGAGCACGCAGTCAAGAGAGATAGTAGATTAACATGGGAGGATTTGAACTTGAAAAACAGAGTGTACTGATGCCTTTCCGCGGTTAAAACAACATTCCTTCTTATGTTCATTCATGTTTACTGCTATAACTGAACTAAAAGGAAGAGATGATCGGTTCACGAGCAGCTTTAACTGAGACTCTACAGTGATCTGACAGACACATTAAAGAGCCACAAAACGGTATTTATTGTTTAAATTTCTTTTAAAAAATGACCAAATATGAAAGGTGTACGGTGGCCGAGAAGGGTCACAACTAGGGATGCAAATTATCGATTAATTCATTAATCATTAGTTGATTGACCTTATCGATCGATTAACGATTAACTGATAAGCGGCTATTTTCCTGAGAATCTAAATTTCTCATGGTATCAATAGTGTCTTTAACATAAAAAGCAAAATATCGCTTATATACTGAATAAAAATGCATGTTATATTGCTCAACTGATATTTTATTGTAACAGTTGGGATACGGTACAGATAATGGCATTTATGTAGTTTAAAATAAATTATGCACAGAAAATTTAAATACATAAAAAATAAATGTAAAAATAATTGTAAAAAAAATTGCATCACAATAAGTGTATTGTGATTGTCACTAACATTTTAGTAACTAAACTGAATTTTATTAGGTTTAGTGACAACATGTTACAATGTTTACATGGTACAATTTCTGGTAAGCTACGCTTTTTTATTATTTCAATTCAATTATTGTGATTTTATTTAATATTGACTCATTTGGATAAATATTACTTTACTTTTTCTCAAGAAAAAAAACAACTCACCTAATGCTGTAAACATACAGAGAGCCCTATCAGCTGGTAGTAGGCTATTAATTAAATATGATGCGTTTTTTTATTATAATAACTTTACTCTCACGCGCTGAAAAATACATTGCGGAGCAGAGAGGACACTGACAACGCGCTGACAGACAGGACAGACCAGGTTACTTTGATATGAAACAAAGTCACAACTTTAAAATTTGGGTCATTTTTTAAATAAATTAAAACAATAAACAACGTAAAAAATAACTTTAAGATAGATCACTGTAGAGCCTCAGTTAAAGATGCTCGTGAACCGATCATCTCTTCCTTCTAGTTAACTTATAGCATCAAATTAATATAAGGAGAAGTGTTGTTTTAACTGCGGAAAGGCATCAGTACACTCCTTTTTTCCGAGTTTAAATCCTCCAACGTTAATCTACTAACTCTCCTGATTGCTTTGTCATACAAAAACGGCGGATTATGATTGGTCAGATCGCCTGTCAATCAAACTCCCTGCGAAGGGTCAATTGTGGGTGGATCCTATTGCATAAAAACAGATAAAATTCACCATTCAGCAAAAGCCCAAACGAGCAGACAAACTCTTGTAGAACACATTTACCATTTACACATTTATCTTGTGAAAACGGGACCCTCATAATGCTGCCCTTACCTTGGATTAGTGAATGGATGAGGCTGGGGTTCTTCCGTAGACTGAACGACTTCAACTGGTACGGGCTCTAATACAACAGTGGTCTCAGACTCCTTATATTGGCGTACAAATTGTTGAAATTTTAGTTGCTTTTTGAAGGAACCATCAAACAGGTAGCCAACCATGGCTTCAGTGAGTCCACAGTCCACTATTTCTCCATCCACGTCATTTTCTGAACAAACGCAAAATTACAACAGTTATACACTGATAACTGTAAAACACACACAGAATTAAGTGACTTTACGGCCAAATGTGTGGAAAACGAGAATCGACAGAAAATGGCAGTTTTGCTCAACTATGAACTGCTAAAATGAGCTAAACCAAATACGGTGCACTCATTACTTATGAATTGGAGAAAGTGCAAAATAGGGGCAAGTCCAAAACACCTAAATAAATACCCATCCATGACTGATTAAGTTATCATTCACTGCCGCTGCCACTGAAGCTCCGGTTGCTATAGAAACCGTGTTCTTAAGGCGAGACACAGCAAGGCAAAAACATCAGGGTTTTTTTACTGGTCAGTTTTGAGATTTCTGGATATTTGTCTTCAATAACATGTCTTCTTTCAGACTTGTGGTGAAAAAAAGTCTGAAATACACATTTAGGTCTTTATTTTACTACACTTTGTCTGTAGATTTCTCATAAATTCAACAAAAGTTGCTCTGCTATCGCAGCACCGTAAGGAAGCTCTCTCTCTCCTGTACAATCCTGTCGGATCCAAATATGGTAATTTCCTTTTTATCAGCAACCAATCGTGAAAGTAAAAGGGCTGAATGCGCAATCTCATTGGCTGATGATAAATCTTTAAAGCCCGTTTTCTCAAAATGACTTTTATACACCAAACTCTCCAGTCTTGTACCTAGTTATATTATGAAGACATTTAGAGAGGGATTTGTAAATACATTATTCCTAGCCTGATTTATATCACATTTTATACCAAAAAACATGAAAATAAATTTAAGGCTATTGACAGAATTTTCTGATTTACAGGAAAGCAAAAGTAGAAATCCCTCTGTATTTTTTTCCCATCTAAATTTTAACCTGGCTTTATCCAATACTCAGATTTAAAATATTTGCAAATTAGTGCATATTTAATTAGATATTGCCTAATTTGCATATTTAAACATTAAATTACAGGAAACGTGTAATAATTTTTTTTCTCATCTTAATTTAGGTAATCAACTGGGAAAGTTTCATGGTGATATCTGCTAGTTAAAAATTTTACCTGTAGTGTCTCGCCTTGGGCCGTTCACACAGAATGCTTCTTTGCATTTAGACACGATTTTAACGTTCATAAACCTCGACCTAGTGCCTGATTGCATCGAAAACCATTTGAAAAGGTGCGAGTGGGAATAGAAAAACGTGCTATGTGTGAAGATCCCACATGCGCCTTGGTTGGTCTAGCCTGAATAATATTTTTATCGCGGTTTGAACATAAGAAACAACATCTATGGGACAGGTCATGTCATATTTTGTTCCTGAATTGACAAATGTTAATTTGTGCAGTTTTTGATTAAGGATTCCCTCATCATGTGAGGTTAACTTAGTCGACAGCAGACCGCGCGACGCAGGAAAAATAAATGGTTGAACTGCCCAAGACTGCAGGGGCTCTTGCTTAAAATGAATTAATGGCGGCGACAAGTGGAAATATTTTAAGCGACTTACTTAAATAAATCAACAAAATAACTATGTAATGTTAACCCAGCAAGCCATAACTTACATAACGTTGGTGTAACGTTAGTTGTTCCTGCCGATTGACTGTCCTGCACAGTTCATCTCCAACCCTAATCAAACGCACCTGAAGCAACCAATTAAGGTCTTTAGGATCACTTGACAATTAGAGGCAGTTGTGTTTGATTAGAGTTGAAGATAAACTGTGCAGGGCAGTCGATCGGCAGGAGCAGGATTAAGCACGTTGTCAATAGCTAACAGTAACATTAGCATGAACAGAAAAACCAAGATATGGTTAACGTTAACTTACTTACCCCTGAATTTTCTTGCCTCTTCTTCGTTGATCTGTATTCCAGCTTCAATTATTTTTTGAAGTAGTTCATCCGTGGACAAACTCGACAGAAATGGACAATTAATCGACATTTTCACTTATTTCACATACTCTAATTGTGCACGAGAGAAAGCGCAACTGCATTATGGCGATTGGCGACCACTTGATATTGCGCCTTCTCAATAGACCCCTTCACGGTCGACGTCACAGGAAAATTCTAAGTTCGCAGTGCGCATGTCGGGGTCAGAAAAAAAAATCACACCGGTTGTGGAGTCAAGTTTTTCAGGATTCCTGCAGGATCTCATCCGTTTAAAAAAAAAATAGACGACATCTGTTCAGATCTATTTTTTTACAGTCTATGGTTCAGATACTGCTGCTATCTGCTAAGTAGCATGACACAGGTCACAATTAATGCCAGATATCGAACTTCACCGAACTATTAAACTAGTCTACAGTTTACAGAAAACATTTGTTTACTTACCAGGGCTTAACTGTACCGTTGTTGTCACAATAACTGTCATATAACACAATAACACTACAAACACGAGCATCTTTGATCGTAGCATTGTCCCAGTCTGCCCGTTTATTATATAAAAAATACACATACTTAACAGTGTTAAATAAAAAAAAAAACACTGTTCGACAGAACTGCTTGGTTTTGTTACCACAGTTCTCTGCGTAGTTCCTCGGCGATGAAGTTCCACATTTGCGGCTATCCAACACAAAAATGCATGCAGCAAATAAGCCGTTCACAAAATTTTCTTCAGATAACTCCAAATTTCTCGCACACACGACACTTGATTTTTGATGACTGTCGACAACTTTACAATCTCCACTAGCTATTCTTCTCTTCAGCATCTCAAGGACTCCTCAGCATCCATGGTCACTCGTCCGAACCCGTGCAGGACTTGTCACGTAACGGATGAATATGAGACGAGGATTCAAATGCAGAGGAATTTATTGATGACATGCAGACAGGGTAACAAACTCAAAAAACACAGAGCTCCAGGAACACGCAACAAGGACAACGAACCAGCACAAGACTACAAACACAAGGAGACTAAATAGGGGAACAAACAAAGGAGGGTAACGAGATACACAGGTGGGACAAATTAACCAATAATCAGATAACAAGATGGGAAGGGCTAGACAATAGACACGAGCACATGGCCCAAAATAACAAAACACCCATGTGCATAACAAGACAGGACAGGCATGTGACAGGACTCTAATCAGGCAGACAATCGCCATTAGCTAAAACAAGTTTATTATGATTCTGTTCCCGTTCCTGTGATGGCAAAGACAGTGTATACTAGGGATGTCCCGATCCGATCCACGGCATCGGTATCGTGCCGATACTGGCCCAAAATGCTAGATCGGATATCGGAGGGGAGAAAAAAAATGTATCCGATACCTGTGATCCGATACCCATTAGGGGTGGAACGGTAGGTATTCGCACTGAACGTTCGTTCGGTGCATGGATTTACACAGAGAATTCACGGTATAAAAATAAATAAATCTCGCGTGCACATTAATTAATGTAATACGGAACTAACATTACTGTTAGATACGCGCATATGCGGGTTCTTTAGGGACACCTAATCTGTAGCCCGCCTTAGCTCTGAACGCGCGTCTACATCGCTTCAAACGCTCACTTTATCATTATATGCGCGCGCGCGTCCTATTCGCTTTGGACGCGCGAATGGATTCAAACTGTTCAAGCGTCGAACTAGACGCGATAGACGCAAATTTGACGCTCTATTCGCATTTGGTTTGAACGCAGCAAAATGAACAGGCTGCGATGTCAAGATTGCAATGCTGGAGTGTGTGTGTGTCAGAGAGAGAGGCACGGGCGCGATCGAACAGTAGAAACACAAAAACATACTCCGTCATTTTCATACAGGACATCATTAAAACTGCAAAAAGTGTTTAGCCTACTTATATTTGTGTAAAACACAACATTGTGCTTTTGTCAAACTGTAAACTCTTGTCAAACTGTAACTGTCACCCAACCAAAATCTCTCTCTCTCACACACACACACACACACACACACACACACACACACACACACACACACACACACGCTGTTTAAAAGCAAAAATGATCTCATCTTTTGGACATTCATCATTGCATTGGTTTTCATTTCTTGTCCTAAAACAGAGCACTCATCTGTTTATTTTTAAGTTACACATTCTACATTGAATAAAAAAGAAAATCAAATGTGTTTTTAAAAGTAGTATTATTTTAAACAGAAATAAATTATTTGTAATTCAGATGAGAATAAAGTTAAAGTTAATTAAAATTTTAAGGAAACAAATATATTGATCTGAAATATAGCAAATTAATTTTAAATTCATTCAGGTTACCAAACATATCTCAAGGTCTTTTGAATAAAGGCTGGCAGTCTTTCATTATCAACTGTTGTTGTGGACTATATACTGGAGAAGTATTTGTTCTCCATTTGAGTGATATGTTTTTATGTGGCTAATTGAGCAAAGTGCTTCCATTATATTTTATTATTATTAGTATTAGTTCAAGCATAAAATAAAAATATCGGATTGATATCGGTATCGGCAAATAGCCAAAGCTGCGGCATCGGTATCGGTATCGGAAGTGAAAAAGTGGTATCGGGACATCCCTAGTGTATACCCTTGACACAATATGCCGGTCTATTAGCCGCACCATTTTTCTGACCCCATGCTGCGCGCGCACCCAACCTAGGCGTTCGATGTTTACAAACATTGAAGGGGTCTATAGAAGAGCCAATCGCTGATTGGTAAAGTAAACGCGTCATCGCAGCTGCCGTTAAAAAGCTCTGGTTGCTATGGAAACAGTGTTCTTTCAAAAACAATGAAGTGCGAGTGATAAGCCCCTTTCACAAAGTAATGCCAGTAATCTGCAGTAAATGATATATATATATATATATCATATATATTTTTATATTTAAAAATATACATTTTTTATTATTTTTTTTTTAATGTGCTGTTCACACAAGATTGATAGATCTTTGCCAGAACCAATTTACCAGTATTTGTGTATGCCCTGTTCACATGTAATTTACAGGGAGTTTACCAGTGTGTATAAAAGGATGTATAAAGGATTATATTGTTGGTATTTGAATAGACCATATCATGATCCTACATTGAATCTATCCATTTATAATTTGCATAAAAACAATGCAATGTAATGATGACTAGCTGAAAGTTATTAATGAAACCATTAATAACTTTAATGACCAGTTAAAATTATTTTTTTAACTGGTCATTATCTTGACCAGTATAGGCCATACTGGTCAAGAATTGAAGGACATTTACCAGTAACCTTTTTACCTAAATAAACACAACTTTCTATTTAAATTAAAATTGATCTCTGATTTGCTGCATAATTTGTACCTTAAGCTTGTTAAAAGTACATTTATGTACCCTTTGCTGTCAGAACTGATTTTGTACCTTTAAATTAAAACAAAGGTTCAGCTTTGTCACCTTAAGGACCATATCCTATACCTTACAGGGTACTTTCGTGGCAAATCTACTTTAAGGTACAGAAACGATACCCCTATTTTTCTGTGTGTACGCATGTTATCAAGAGAGAAACCCGTAATTTAGAGTGTAAATGGAAACAATCTAATTTAGAGGTCTTTAGAATCGCGTGGAAAGACAGTATGTCACGTTATAAAAAGGCCCTAAAAGCAGCCAGGGCTGAGCATCTCCGCAAACTAATAGAAAATAACCAAAACAATCCTAGGTTTTTATTCAACACAGTGGCTAGACTAACAAATAAACAGACATCACTTGAGCAAAATATTCCACACTGTGTGGACATGGTATAAATAAATATATGAGATATATAACTAGAGAGTGCGTTTTTTCATCTTTACTTAATTGCTGTTGGGCATAACTTACCTATCAAACACTTATTTAGTTAGTTTCAGCCTAAGCCATCATCAGTGTGTGGTGTGAAACACCAAAAGGATTGCTTTTTAAACATCACAGGTGAACCCCATTAACGTCATCAAATCATCTGCACCGTCAGATGCATCAGGTTACCAACATTACTGTAGAAACACACAAGAGTAAAAAAGATAAGAGTAAAAAACATAAGAAAATAATAATAAAAGAGAAAAAATAATTAACAAATTAAATAAATTGAACAAATTTAAACATAAGAATTAAATTGATTAAATTGATTTCAAATTAAATTGTTTCACAAGAAACAATTTAAAGCCCAATTTTCATTTGAACCATTGGGGTATACTGTCTGAAGCGTATAAATCCAGAAAGCCTCTCGTTGAAGGAGATAGCGCTCCATATCCTCCACCCCATTGAAGAGGTGTAACTAACTCGATGCCTTGACATTTCAAAGTACAAATTTATTAAAATGTCTAGCCACAGGTGATTTAATGTCGTGATTACGTATGTTACTTTTGTGTTTGTGTAATCTTATTCTTAACTCTCTTTTTGTTTTACCAACATAACAAAGCCCACATGGGCATTTGAGTAAGTAAACAACAAAGGACGTACGGCAAGTAATTCTCCCTCTCACAGAGAATGTCTTGCCAGTCCGTGGATGAGAAAAAGAATTACCTAAAATCATCACATTACAATTCGCGCAACTCCTACAAGGGAAATTGCCCGGATCAAGGGCTGTAAGCCAATTGGTAGGCGGAGTGTAGGAATCAGCTCTAACCAGCATATCTCTCAAATTATGCGACCTCTTATAGGCAAAAAGTGGAGGGTTTTGAAAAGACTGGCCGATCTGTGTGTCACTAGATAAAACATGCCAATGCTTACTCACTATTGATTTAATCTCACCCGAAAGGGGAGAAAATGCCGTAGATAAGACAACTCGATTATCTGAAATGGCTGTTTTTTTTCTTAAAAAGTGATTCTCGTTCAATGCCACGTACCCTATCCAAACTTGAGTCGAGATTTGTATTATCTTAACCTTTAGAAAGGAAACGGTCATATACTATTTTCACCTGGTTTTCAAATTCTTCATCAGTACTACAAATCCTCCTTATACGCAAAAACTGACTATACGGGAGGCTTTTTTCCATAGATGGAGGATGGTAACTTTTAGAATGTAAAAAATTATTCTTATCTGTGGATTTACGAAATACTGTCGTCTGTAGCGCCTGTCCAGTAGACCTAAAAACCTTAACGTCAAGAAAGCAACAGCAATTAAGAAAATAAAAATTAAGCAATTAAAATAAATGATTCACATATATATTCAAATATTGAAAAGAATACTTCATACTGAAAACTTGAGAGGGCACAAACCGTCAACAACGTGTTTGTCGAGCCTAGAAAACTGTTCCATGAAACAAAGTGGACACCGCAGCTTTCCGTTATATCTAGAAATATTAACAACAACAACAAACAATTAAAGTTTTTTTTTTTTTTAAGTGACACTTTATTTATAGGGTTCATTCATGTAACTTTGTAAATAGGAGTAAAAAATAATTCACACATAAAATGCACATTCCCAAAATTTGTCAGTTAAACTTGTACATTAATAATTAATGAAAGCCAATTATTCACAATTAGAGTGTGTGTGGTTGCTCATTCACAATTATTATAACCCATGGGCACAAATTACAAATGAAACCATATAAATATAGCATTATGTAAGTGAAGATTTCAACATATCTACACAAAAGAGTAGGGATGCACCGTATATTTGGCAACCGAAATTGGCAAAAAAAAACACTTTCGGTGTTTGGCCGAATAAGTGAAAATAAATAATAATAAAAAATTTACCGAACAATGACGTTTTTGTGATGCGATCAAATGGAAACCAGCATAGAGTGAGAGGCGCGCACGCTTTATGAATGCATTTATGAATTTTTATGAATGATAAATATATATATATATATATATATATATATATATATATACCCTTGTGAAAAAAAAGTGCACTTAAGTGTACCTTTATAAAGTGTACTTATTACATAAATAATATACTTTAAATATATACACTTAAATGTGAATTAAATGCCATCTTTTCGGCGCACTTAATGCACATTAAGTGTAATTAATTTCAAATATATCATATATTAAGTTGAAATAAAATGTAATAAGTTGCCATTAAGAGTGATTTTTTGGAACAACTTAATTGGTACTTTATTACAACTTTATATATACTTTCATAATTGCTTCTAGTGTTTTTAAAATATACTTAAAGTGCACTACAAAATGTAATGACACGCAATTAATCTGATTTAAAATATACTTTAATGTCAGTTAACAATACACTTAAGTGTGAATTAAATGCCAATCAACAAAACTAAATGTAAAACCCTCTAAATTTACTGACAAAATAATCTCTAAAAGAAATACATAAAAACCTTTCTGTTGATGCACAAGAAAACCCCAAGAAACACTATGCATAAACACAAACAGTTTTGGAAAGAGACCTTTGGGTAATGCTTTACAAAAATATATTAGTTACCTACTTGTCACAGTGTTGGGTTTGTGTTCCCCGGTTGACCACTAGATGTCCTCCTTCCCCACGGTGTCTGTCACAATTCTGAACTGCATTCCCCACAATCCTTGTCTGTACCTAACACTGTTTATTGCACTCAGCTGTTCCCCGTCATCATTGTTCCCAGCTGTTCCTTGTTTCATTGTTAGTTCTGTGTGTATATAACCCTGTCTGTTTTAGTATGTGTCACGGAGTCCTTGTATTATATCACGCCACTTCCGTTCCCTGTGTTTCCTGTTCCTGTTTATGTTCTTGTTTCTTGGATTGATTATTTGGATTTTGACCTCTGCCTGGACTGGATACGATTTTGGATTTGCCCAATAAAATATCTTTACTGCATTTGGATCTTCCCTTTTCCCTTTCCTTGGTGTGTGGATCGTGACAGAAGGACTCCGTCACAGTATAGATCCAGCAGTATGGGGTTTCGTATCCTTCCCCCCAAGACGGAGAATGAGAGGAGGGGACGGGTCCAAAACTTAATGGACCTACGCCAGCAGGGCCAGCCGGTGGGATGTCTGGCCCAAAAGTTTTGGACCCTCTCTAGAGGGTTGGGGTACAACGACACGGCATTGAAGGAATTTTTCAATGTCTGTCTGGATGACCCATTGCCTGGGTGGGAGATTAAGGGGCTGGAGATCCTGGATTTTGGGGGATTTACCAGCTATCTTCAGCATCGGAGCCAGTGGGATACTCCAGTCCCGCCTCCGGTGGTCCCAGTTCCGGTGGTCCCAGTTCCGGTGGTCCCGAGTCTGGTGGTCCCGAGTCCGGTGGTCCCGAAACGAAGGAGGAGAAGGAAGACTCCCTCCGTGACTGTCCCGGTGGTCCCAGTGCCGGTGGTCCCAAAATCCGGTGGTCCCAGTTCAGGTGGTCCCGAGTCCGGTGGTCCCGAGTCCGGTGGCTCATAACACTGAGACCATCCCGGAGGTGACTACCGTCCCTGAAGCACCACCCAGGCGTCTTGTTCTGCCTGCGCCGCCCAGGCGTCTTGTTCTGCCTGCGCCGCCCAGGCGTCTTGCTCTGCCCGCACCACCTAGGCGTCTTGCTCTGCCCGCGCCACCTAGGCTTCTTGCTCTGCCCGCGCCACCCAGGCATCTTGCTCTGCCCGCGCTGCCCAGGCGTCCTGCTCTGCCGGCCCCGCCCGAGCTGCTTGCACTGCCTGAGCCAACCCAGCGATCCATCACTTCTGCTACTCCAGAGACTGTTCACGTCACGTCTGCCGATCCAGAGACTGTTCACGTCACGGCCGCAGAGCCAGTGTCTTCAGACAAGATGGCCGACGCCGAGCCTGTTCATGTCGCGTCTGCCGAGCCTGTGTCTTCGGACAAGATGGCCGCCGCCGAGCCGGTGTCTGTTCCAGAGTCGGTGGTGTCTGTTCCAGTTCCTGAGCCGGTGGTGTCTGTTCCAGAGTCGGTGGTGTCTGTTCCAGTCCCTGAGCCGCTGGTGTCTGTTCCTGAGCCGGTGGTGTCTGTTTCTGAACCGGTGGTGTCTGTTCCAGAGTCGGTGGTGTCTGTTCCTGAGCCGGAGCCAGTGTCTGTTCCTGAGCCGGAGCCAGTGTCTGTTCCTGAGCCGGAGCCAGTGTCTGTTCCTGAGCCGGAGCCAGTGTCTGTTCCTGAGCCGGAGCCAGTGTCTGTTCCTGAGCCGGAGCCAGTGTCTGTTCCTGAGCCGGAGCCAGTGTCTGTTCCTGAGCCGTTGGTGCCAGTTCCACCGCCCGAGCCGTTGGTGCCAGTTCCACCGCCCGAGCCGTTGGTGCCAGTTCCACCGCCCGAGCCGTTGGTGCCAGTTCCACCGCCCGAGCCGTTGGTGCCAGTTCCACCGCCCGAGCCGTTGGTGCCAGTTCCACCGCCCGAGCCGTTGGTGCCAGTTCCACCGCCCGAGCCGTTGGTGCCAGTTCCACCGCCCGAGCCGTTGGTGCCAGTTCCACCGCCCGAGGGGTCGTCTCTGCCGTGGGCGCCCGAGGGGTCGTCTCTGCCGTGGCCGCCCGATGAACAGTCCGCTCCGCCCGATGAACAGTCCGCTCCGCCCTGGCCACCTGAAGGGTCGTCTCCGCCCTGGCCACCTGACGGAAAGTCTCCGCCCTGGCCGCCCGACGGAAAGTCTCCGCCCTGGCCGCCCGACGGAAAGTCTCCGCCCTGGCCGCCCGACGGAAAGTCTCCGCCCTGGCCGCCCGACGGAAAGTCTCCGCCCTGGCCGCCCGACGGAAAGTCTCCGCCCTGGCCGCCCGAGGGAAAGTCTCCGCCCTGGCCGCCCGAGGGAAAGTCTCCGCCCTGGCCGCCCGAGGGAAAGTCTCCGCCCTGGCCGCCCGAGGGAAAGTCTCCGCCCTGGCCGCCCGAGGGAAAGTCTCCGCCCTGGCCGCCCGAGGGAAAGTCTCCGCCCGAGGGAAAGTCTCCGCCCTGGCCGCCCGAGGGAAAGTCTCCGCCCTGGCCGCCCGAGGGAAAGTCTCCGCCCTGGCCGCCCGATGGGTCGTCTGCTTCGCCCTGGCCGCCCGATGGACTCTCTGCTTCACCCCGGTCGCCAGCTAAGATGTCAGCCCCTGTTCCTGTTCCCCTCCATGGACCTGGCCCCCCATCCCTCCCCCTGATCCTCCACCATTCCACCTCCCGCCTGGACTCTTGTTTTGTTGTATTTGTCGTCTTGGAGCGTCTGGTAGCCGCTCCGTAGAGGGGGGGTTATGTCACAGTGTTGGGTTTGTGTTCCCCGGTTGACCACTAGATGTCCTCCTTCCCCACGGTGTCTGTCACAATTCTGAACTGCATTCCCCACAATCCTTGTCTGTACCTAACACTGTTTATTGCACTCAGCTGTTCCCCGTCATCATTGTTCCCAGCTGTTCCTTGTTTCATTGTTAGTTCTGTGTGTATATAACCCTGTCTGTTTTAGTATGTGTCACGGAGTCCTTGTATTATATCACGCCACTTCCGTTCCCTGTGTTTCCTGTTCCTGTTTATGTTCTTGTTTCTTGGATTGATTATTTGGATTTTGACCTCTGCCTGGACTGGATACGATTTTGGATTTGCCCAATAAAATATCTTTACTGCATTTGGATCTTCCCTTTTCCCTTTCCTTGGTGTGTGGATCGTGACACTACTTCAGTTAACATGAACTAAGAATGAATAATACTTTAAGCATTTATTAGTCTAAGTAAGATAATATCAGTCTTGGTAAGATCATGTTGGCTAAAAAATAAACTAATATTAACAAATGAGACCTAATTAAAAGTGTTACCAAAACTTGATATTTAGCTCTTAAAGGGATACTCCACTTTTAAATGAAAATTCTGTCATCATATACATCATATACAGTTTTTGGTACCATTGACCATTTTTTTTTTCCTACTATGGAAGTCAATGGTACCAAAATCTGTCTGGTTACTAACATTCTTCTAAATATCTTTCTTTCTGTTCAGCAGAAGAAAGAAATTCATACAGGTTTGAAACAACATGAGGCTGAGTATATTATTATTATTATTTTATTTTGGATAGCCCCTTGAGATGTACCATCTCATTTTCAAGGGGGTCCTTTCAATCACCAATTGAAAATAACACCAAGAGCCACACATGCTCAAAACATAACAATACACAATAACACATGTAAAAAGAAAAACAACACAAAAATAAAGACCAAACTCAACAGGACATCATTCACAGCATTTTCCCCCATAAGACCCACCTCCTCCCCAAATTATACAATATATTACATGGCTTGCATTGACAAAACAATAAATAAAAAAAAAAAAAAAAAAAAAAAAAATAAGGCCTCATAGAATGTTCACATGACATTACAGCATTCTAATGTGCCCAAGATTTACTACAATATGAACTGAGAAAAGGAATCCTCAATTAAAACATGTACATGGTGTCTTTAAATATGAAAATAGAGCTGATTTAAATAAATGTAAAGATGTAATAGATTTCAGTGACAGTGGGAGGTTATTCCAGTCCATAGGAGCTTTATGACAAAATGCTCTTCTCCCAATTTCCCGTCGGATTCTTGGTGTAGCAAAAAATGGATGTAGCAAATGTCGTATGGGATAGGCTGAGATGTGTCTGACAAAGTATTGTTGAAGATAAGGGGGACATTTATTGGCATAATTAGTGCAATTAAAAATATACATATACCAGTGATACATTCTTCTTTCTTTAGGTTGGAGCCAGTCCAATTTTTCATAGAGCGTACAGTGATGTGTCATAAATGGATACCTTAAAACAAATCTACATATAGAATTAAATAAAAGATCTAGAGCTTTGAGAGAAGTAACACTTGATGTGTGGTAAACAATATCTGCATAATCAATTAGTGGTAATAGGAGTTGCTGTGCAATACGCTTTCTTGTACCAAATGTAAAGCAATCAATTGAACGGTACAACTGACACAAGCATTGTTTAACTTTCTTGACTGTAGCTTCAATATGAGCATTAAATGATAGCTCAGTATCTAACCACAGTCCCAGGTACTTAAATGCATTTACATTTACAAGAGATCTTCCATCATTCATGCAGATTTGTATTTCATTCGTGGTAACTTTAGATGGTTTCAGCTTAAACAACATAGTGCATGTTTTTTTCTCATTAAGAAAAAGGTTGTGCTCTCTAAGCCATTTTTGGACAATGCTAAAATCTGATTGTAATGCATTTTGTACCTGGTCCTTTTGGTTATACGATGCATATAGGACCGTATCATCTGCATAAAGATGGACATTACAGGATAAACAAATACAGGGCATATCATTAATATAAATAGAAAAAAGGAGTGGCCCCAGCACAGAACCTTGAGGTACACCTTTACCTATAATTATACTAGTGGAGCATGTATTTTGTGATGCAACGTATTGACGCCTACCATGTAAATAGGCATTAAACCATAATAAAGATCTTTGGCTTAAGCCAATCGAATACAATTTATCTAGGAGTAAATAATGATCAACTGTATCAAAGGCTTTCGAAAAATCAATAAAGATGGCTCCAGTATATTTTCCTTCATCAAATGCTGTATATACATCATTTGTAAAGTTGAGGAGAGCTGTGGTAGTAGAGTGATTAGGTCGGAATCCAGATTGTGCTGATGATAAGATACCACGTTCTTCAATAAATTCACATAATTGCAGGGATTAAAGTGAAAAAAATTCTTCTGACTTTATATTTTTTTTTTAGGCCAAGTCATATTCCTTTAACTTTTTAAATAGTCGAGACCAATAGCGTTTTAAGGGGAGACGTTTTAAACCGCTTTAATATTGCCAGTAGGCGTATTTTAAAAGCTATATTTTAATCTATGAAAACCAGGCATGGAACATACTAATATAATTAATAATTTGTAACTAATAAATTAATAATATATATATATATATATATATATATGCAAATTATAACACGTTTACACAAAATTTGTTAACACACAAGTAAGTTACTTTTCCCCTTTACTTAACATAAATTGTAAGAATATGACTAATAGTAAAGACTAGTACTAATAAATACAGTGCTATGCATAAGTTTAGACACCCATGCTAAAGTTGACTAAAAAGAGGAATAAGAAATCATCTTTTGAAAGTATAGCGGAGGATCTTTCCGAATTTTAGATAAGTCCCGCCCTCTCCACTTTTTGAAAAGTTTGATTGATTCACCAGAATGATTGACAATTAGGAGGACCAATAGTATAGGGTATCCACCCGGAAGTAAAAAGATCCTCCGCTATACCTTTAATGCCTTAATTTAAAAAATTAGGAAAAATCCAACCCTTTAAGGACACCAATTTTCTTTGTGAATGAATAATGTATCGTAAATAAATAAATGTTCTTCCTTAAAATACAGGGTGCATAAGTTTGGACACCCCTATGATAAATTCCCATAGAGGCAGGCAGATTTTTATTTAAGTATTTTTTTTTATTTATTTTTTAGGATACTATGAATCCTGATAAAGTTCCCTTGGCCTTTGGAATTAAAATAGCCCCACATCATCACATAGCCTTCACCATACCTAGAGATACTTTCCATAAGATCATCTCTCAATGCAAATCAAACTAGCTATTAGGCTAACTGAAATACAACCATGCCAATCTCTAGGTATGGTGAAGGCTATGTGATGATGTGGGGCTATTTTAATTCCAAAGGCCAAGGGAACTTTATCAGGATGCATAGTATCCTAAAAAATAAATAAAAAAAATACTTAAAAATAAAAATCTGCCTGCCTCTATGGGAATTTAACATAGGGGTGTCCAAACTTATGCACCCTGTATTTTAAGGAAGAACATTTATTTATTTACGATACATTATTTATTCACAAAGAAAATTGGTGTCCTTTAAGGTTGGATTTTTCCTAATTTTTCAAATTAAGGCATTAAGTTCAGTTTCCAAAAGATGATTTTTTTTTCCTCTTTTTAGTCAACTTTAGTATGGGTGTCTAAACTTATGCATAGCACTGTAAACATTAGGCCTAGGCTAAAGCTATTAAATAGCAGTCCCAAACTAGTTTTTGTTAATACAATGTTGGTATGAGCCACCACAGTCATTTAAAAATATAAAAAACAACACAAAGAAAAATAGTGGCATTTTGGGGTTATATGGAAACGACAGTTACCATGGTGAATACACAATATTAACAATAACTGTTAATGAAACATGGAAACTGGTGAATAGAATGAGAATCATACCTGCATTACTTTTATTTCGTGTAATTTACAACGTAACGGCGTTGCATGCTCGTAGTTTCTTTTGCACTTGATCAGTGAAGCAATACAGCGCGCGCCGCTGAATTTGCGCGTGCAATTGAGTGTGCGCTACGAGAACAGGATAACGACTGACAGGACAAGAAAGTCCGTTTTTCTGAGGTGAAAAACTTTATTTCAGCGTACACTTATGTCACTGCCTGCCTGGTAGTTCCTATTGTGCTGGGTTTTCTGAAGTAGTCATGATTCGCCTCTCATAACATAACATGCTCTAAACACGCACGCAGTGTGGAAAAGGAGGAGCGGAGGCGCGGGGAGCAAGGATCACAGCGCAAATTTGAACTATATCGATGTGATATGGTCTAATTCCATATCGCATTTAAAAAATATATCGATATATTTTTTATATCGATATCGCCCAGCCCTACCTGCATTATAAGCGTGTCACTGAAATATAGTTCTACCTCAGCGCTCAGCTGTAGCCTGACATGCACTTTCCGTGAGCGGTAATTGAAAACCCGGAGTGGACTATGAGCGAAGTGATTACAGAGTGCTTAGAGTGGAGAGAGGAACGTGCTTTTGCTCCACTCCAGGCTTTGATCACATCCCCCTCAGCAGGGTGAAGACACCTCGTCTTTCCTTAATTTAAGACCTATTCAAACTAAAATTAAGATATTTATTACACTATTTGAGAAATGAAAGCCTATTTACGGCCTTAAAATTATGAAAAGTGAATTTAAGACTTTAAGGACAGACTGGAACCCGCAATGACGGAAATCCGTCATGGACTTGCTGCAATTAACGGAAATCCGTCGTAGCGACGGAGAACTTTAATCCCTGTTATTGCATGAAAATTAATTTCTCAAATATTTTTTGGACTGTACATATAATAGAAATAGGTCTGTAGTTATTCAAGCCATCTGGTTTTCCACCTTTGAAAACAGGCAATACCCTAGCCAGCTTCCAAATAGGTGGAAGTGAGTTTGTATTTATAGATAAATTATATAATTCTGCAAGGGGGAACATCAAGATATGTGATGCATATTTTATAAACTTGGATTCCATTCCATGAAATCGGTTTAAAAGGAAAAAGATTTTGGGGCAGGGGTTTTTGAAAGTTGCATGTGAATATGGGGTCTCATTAGCTTGAGAGACTGCAACAAAGTGATCATTAAGAGTTTGTGAGATTATTGTGGAGTTCTGTATAATTTCATTATTGATATTCAGTTGATTAATACGTCCTATTTTGTTACGGTTAAGTAAAGTGTTAAGTTTATTCCAAAATTGTCTTGGATTCTTAAACTCTCTATTTAAGCTATTTTTATAATATTCTGACTTTGCATTCCTTATTTTAGTTTTACTACTATTCCGTAATTGTCTATATATTTCCCAATCGCTTTGATTTCTAGTTAGGCGGAATTTGGCCCAAGCAACATCTCTTCGCTTAAACAGAGAAATCAATTCTGAGTTAATCCAGGGAAGACAAGTCCCTTTTACTCTGACTGTTTTAAGTGGAGCATGCTTATTAATCACATTCATAACCTCACTGTAAAAGAAGTCCCATGCATCATTAACTGTAGGTATAAGCGAGAGGCGTTGCCAGTTAATATTGCCCATGTCATCATTAAAGAGGTTCACATCAAAATATTTACACTGTCTGAATGTTATATCTTTAGGGTGAGCTTTATATATTTTGATTTTCCACACACAATATATTACAGAGTGATCACTTAAACAATCTGACATGACTCCGGAGGTTAATATCCTTTCTGGGTTGGTTACGAGTATCCAATCTATTAATGTTGATGATTGTAAATTTACTCTGGTAGGTTTATTAATCAATTGTGATAAATTCACACTGCTAATTAAATCTCTGTCTCCTGCTGAAGATCGGTCAAGCCAATTACTGTTAAAATCACCAAGAATTATACATTCATTATTCTTTCCTAAGGAGCTTAGGGTTGACAATATATTCTTCATAGAGCCAGAGGGGGCTGAGGGCGGTCTATATATGTTTCCAATTGTAAGCAATTTATTTACATGTAATATTATATTAACAAAAACACACTCAAAATCAGTTAGACCAATTTTAGGGGTAGAATGCTGAGAGCACAAATTGGAGCACACATAAGTGACCACTCCTCCTCCTCTTGATCCTCTATCAACCCTGTATAACAAATACCATCCATTTCAACATCATTATTAGATATGCCACTATGTAGCCATGTTTCAGAGACTGTAATAATATCAGGTTTATTGTGACTTACCCAGGCTCTTAGAAGATCTATTTTAGACATAAGGCTTCTAATATTTAAATGAATTATTTTAAGACCTTTATAGGAATTAAAAGCCATCATTATTATTGGAGCTTGCCATCAGCAACAATAGGGTTAAATGGTGGGAAAAGTGGGGAGCACACTGTACATTTAAGAGACAAACATGACACAGAACAAAAACAAAACATAAAAAGCAAAGCAAGCATGTACTGTAAAATTTAAATTTTGTGATGGAATAGATCAGACTACTTTCACAAATATATCAATACATAACTTATATAATCCTTATTTATTTACAACAATTGTGACGTATAAGCAAACGACAAACAAAGCGAGTTTACGTCACTCATTTACGGCAGCAAGAACTGTTTACTGCAAACAAAACAAGTGTGTTGATCATAATCATACACGCCAGTATATGATGACAGAATTTTCATTTTTAAGTGGAGTATCCCTTTAAACCTTTACCAGAACCAACATTAAACAGGACCAAATGCTTACTCCAGCATTACAGTGAATCTAAGTTTGTCTAAAAAAAACAACACCAAAAAAACTGAAGAACTCCAAAAGCACAAAAAAACAAAATTATTTGTCACCCAATTTTTTAAGTTGTTGGAAAGTGCTGTTTATGTCAATGCCCCAGATGTTCTCCAGAGTATATGTGAATGGAAATATTTCAAAGATGCAGGAAAGTCAGAAAAAATGCCTTGAGGAAAAAAACAAACACAAAAAACAGAACATTTGTTTATAATACAGAACCAGTCCATTATTATATTTGGCTCAATTGAATGAAAGAGATAGATTAGATATACAGTTGCGCTTCAAAGTTGATATACACTGTAAAAAATTGCGCTGTAAAATAACGGTAATATACTGGCAGCTGTGGTTGCCAGCAATGTACTGTTAATTCACAGCCCTCTACCGTTAATATACAGCTCTCTTTTTTACAGTATATTACCGTAAAAATACCAAAGAAGGTAACTCATTTGGGTAACCAATTGCTTCAAACAGTTCGAGTTTAAAATCTACCATTTATACTGATAGTACTGTGAAGTTACTTCATTTGAGTCCACTGAAAATTAATATCTCTTAATATTAAACTGTAAACACCTAATGTGTAATAGTGAATTTATAAAAAAAGTGACTAACTAAAATCTTTGCAGTTCGCGTTTAGCGAACATTAGCATACATGTATGTGCTAAAGTACTTAGCAAGGAGATTGTCACTGCATCAAGAATACACAGTTACTGCTTTTAAATAAAGCAACCGGCAGCGTAACATCAGTGCTTCTGTGCTCATCTTTGACTGAAGCACAGGCTCTACTCTCCAGCACAATGGTGACACACAAAACTAATGAATTAAACTAACAGATCTCTCCTGTATCATCTTGAGCAAAACACATAAAACACTTAAATTTAATATTTACTCTCCTTATCAGTTATTGATTTTGCATACATTTTTTCTATAAACATTTACTAATATTTCAGTGAAATTAACCTCGTTTGTTTAGTAAATCTGACTGTTGCATTTTACAGTATATTACTGTTTTTACTTGATTTTACGGTAATCTACTGGCAGCTGGGTTGCCAGAAAATTGCTGTTTTTCTACAGTTTTATGCCGTAAATTAATTTACAGTTGATTACTGTTAAATTACGCTTCACTCTGTGTTCTTTTTATTTGACACATTTAACCCTTTCAACCCCACTTCAGTTTTAAATGAACACTTGTGTGTCCACACTACAGAGTGTTGGAGTAACACTGAAGCAGTGTTGAAGTTAATGATATAATTCAGTGATTAATTAACTGATGATTGAGCATTAGTGATGAACACCTGATGTTAACAAGCAGAATCACCGAAGGACAGAGAAACAACAAGAAGACAAAAAAGCGAAACACAAGAACTAAAACTGACTTCAGCCACAGAAGACATTAAATCTCTGAAGATCTCAGCAGAGGAGGATTAAACAACTCTAAAACAATAACATTACTATCTTAATTTATTACTAACCGGATTGACTTTATTTCTTTTTTCATATACGTCTACAGAAATTCCTATTGAGAATTAACAGAGGTTTAGATGTTGTTTTGTTTCATTTGATGTTACCATTAAGGAGATCAGTGTTTGCTTTATGTGTCTGTTTCGAATGCGCATGCGTCGCGTCTGAGCGCGTTGTTGTCTTTGGAGCTCCATCGATTGATTTATAATTCTTGATTTCTCTTTAAACTCACTTACAACGAACATTTTCTACTTTTCCTCACCTCATAGTTATAACGCGGATTGTTGAGTAGACGCGTCTCAAGCCTAGTGATCCAACGCTGGATACTCTTATAGGTTACGTCCGTGGATCACGGCTGAACGCGTCTTCTCCGCACTCATTTAAGTTACAAACAAACATTTTTTCGCCTATCGTGCGTCTACTCTACACCCGTACCACTGAAAAGACGGATTATATCCAAGACTTAAGCCATAAATTAGTATTAATATTGATAGCACCACTGGTAGCGTCGTTGCTAACTTAACTTACTGTCCATCTGTTAAAATGGCGAATATATCAAATGTAAGTAGTCTACCTTTTGGTGCAGGTGAGGACACATTTGAGCTGCACGCGGTGCAGTCTGAGCTGGAAGCTGTTGAGAAACAGATCCACGACCTTTTAGTAAGAAAAGCCGAGCTGATAGACCGGCGTTTGGCTCTCGAAACATCACGTGCCGAGGCACACAAATCAGAGATTAATGTTACTAACCCGCTGACTCCGACCTCGTCTACTCCGTGCGTTCCTCAACATCGGTCCCGAACGTCGAGGTCGCGATCAGCCATGGTCTCGTTCACTCCGGCTCCAACATGCCATCACGAAGCCTGGATTTTTCCGCAGCGGAAGTCGCGAGTCAGGTCTAGACCAAGAAAACTCTCTCCGACCCTCCCGGTTTTCGAGATATCCACACAAAACCGCTTCTCCCCTCTTCGCGAAACAGAACGCGATGCTGTGATCATCGGCGATTCCATCGTTCGACACGTACACGCTACGTTAAATAAAAGTAAGGTGCATAGTCACTGCTTTCCTGGTGCTCGTGTTTCTGAAATCGCTGCTCACGTTCCCGAGATTCTGAACGAGCGCGTCGGAACCGTTGTCCTGCACGCGGGAGGGGCCGACATCAGACTGCGCCAAACGGAGGTTTTGAAGAAAGACTTCAGGAATCTGATCGATACGGTACGCAGCACATCGCCTGATATAACGATTATTGTGTCAGGACCGCTTCCCACGTATCGACTAGGTCATGAAAAGTTTAGTAGATTATTTGCGCTTAATGAATGGTTAATGTCATGGTGCAATGAGCAGAAACTTCTCTTTGTAAATAATTGGAATCTGTTTTGGGAGCGTCCTAGGCTTTACCGTGCTGATGGCTTACACCCAAGCAGATTCGGATCGGATCTTCTGTCAGATAACATCTCCAAAATGTTAAATACCTTTTGACTAGTAAACAAAAGTCCAAATCATAGTCTCTGCTGCACCAATTTAACTGATATAAATAGTGTAGAACATTGCATAGAAACTGTGTCTATTCCTCGTTTAGTGAGATCAAATCATAAATCTACTGCAGGATCTAGAAAAAATCTAATTGTTATTAAACCAGAAAATGTTGCTATTGGTAATCAAAAACAATTTTTAAAGCTAGGTCTTCTAAACATTAGATCACTCACACCTAAGGCAGTTATTGTAAATGAAATAGTCACAGATAATAGCTTCGATGTACTTTGCCTTACTGAAACCTGGCTTAAACCAAATGATTATTTCGGTTTAAATGAGTCTACTCCATCAGGATACTCCTATAAGCACGAGCCCCGTCTGAATGGTCGTGGCGGCGGTGTTGCAACAATCTATAGAGATTTTCTCAATGTTACTCAGAAAACGGGTTATAAGTTTATTTCATTTGAAGTACTTGTACTAAATGTTACGCTCTTAGATGTTCGAAAAACATCCCTATTATCTCTAGCCTTGGCTACCGTATATAGACCGCCTGGGCCTTACGCTGATTTCCTAAAAGAGTTTGCAGATTTTCTCTCAGACCTATTAGTTAACTTCGATAAAGCATTAATTGTTGGAGACTTTAATATCCATGTAGATAATCAAAATGATGCGTTAGGGGCTGCGTTTACAGATTTATTAAACTCCTTTGGGGTCAAGCAAAACATTACCGGACCGACTCATCGATTTAATCATACACTCGATTTAATTATATCACATGGAACCGATCCAACCGATATAGATATCATTCCACAAAGTGACGATGTCACTGACCATTACATGGTAACTTGCATATTACGTACTCCTGTAATATATCATACTGCGCCGCGTTATCGATTAGGCAGAACAATCCTTCCATCCACCATAGATAATTTTTCAAACAGCTTATCGGATCTGTCTCAGCTGCTCAGTGAACCCAAACAAACAGATGAACTTGAGGAATTAACTAGCACTATGAGCACCATTCTCTCTGGATCATTGGATATTGTTGCGCCCATTAGATTAAAAAAGGTCAGAGAGAAAAGTAAAGCACCATGGTACAACAGTACTACGCGTGTTCTAAAGAGAGAAACCCGTAATTTAGAGCGTAAATGGAAACAAACCAACTTAGAGGTCTTTAGAATCGCATGGAAAGACAGTATGTCACGTTATAAAAAGGCCCTAAAAGCGGCCAGGGCTGAGCATCTACGCAAACTAATAGAAAACAACCATAACAATCCTAAGTTCTTATTTAACACTGTGGCGAGACTAACAAATAAACAGATGTCTCCTGAACAAAGTATTCCATTACAGTTTAGTAGTAATGATTTCATGAAGTTCTTCACTGAGAAAATAGAAAACATCAGAACCACAATTGTAAACGTTCAATCCTCAATCGCGCCTTATAATTCAGCCTCAATTATCACGCCGCAAGAACAATTACAGTGCTTTTCAACTATAGAACAAAAAGAGTTAAATAAATTTATCATTTCCTCTAAAACAACAACATGTTTATTAGATCCCATACCAACTAAACTATTGAAAGAAGTGTTACCTGTAGTGGAAGAGCCTCTCCTCAATATTATTAACTCGTCTTTATCTTTAGGTCATGTTCCAAGAACATTTAAACTGGCAGTTATAAAACCTCTCATTAAGAAACCACAATTAGATCCGAATAATCTAGTAAATTATAGACCCATTTCAAATCTACCTTTTATGTCTAAAATACTAGAAAAAGTTGTGTCCGCTCAACTGGGCTCTTTCTTACAAGAAAATGACACCTATGAAAAGTTTCAGTCTGGATTCAGGCCGCATCATAGCACTGAAACTGCGCTCGTTAAAATCACAAATGATTTACTTTTAGCTTCTGACCAAGGCTGTATCTCAATATTAGTTTTACTTGATCTTAGTGCTGCGTTCGATACTATAGATCATACAATACTCTTAGATCGACTACAAAATTATACTGGTGTTCAAGGACAAGCATTAAGCTGGTTTAGATCGTATTTATCTGACCGCTACCATTTTGTTTATTTAAATGGAGAAAAATCTATCATAACTCCAGTAAACTATGGAGTGCCGCAGGGATCTGTGTTAGGCCCTCTATTATTCTCAATATATATGCTACCACTTGGAAATATTATAAGGAAACATGGAATTAGTTTCCATTGTTATGCTGATGACACTCAAATCTATATTTCATCACGGCCAGATGAAAACGCTAAATTATCCAAATTGACAGAGTGTGTTAAAGATATAAAAGATTGGATGACGCATAATTTTCTTTTATTAAATCCAGACAAGACAGAGGTACTACTTATGTTGTAGCAAATTCTAAGTCCTCAAATCGGGTCTCGAAGAAATCTCTCAAGAGTCAAATTTCCAGGTGTCAGAAGAAGTAACTTTATTGACAAGCAACAAAGTGAGATGCAGCTGTTCATCTGATCTACAATGGTCAGAACCTCAGGTTTTATACCTTTTCTTATCACTAGGTAGCCAATCAGCTATCGAGATCTCGCTACCGTTAGCGTCACCTTTCCGGAGACATTATTCTATTGGTGGAAAAATCTTTGGTCATACCCATTTTCTAGAACATCTTTGGTCACATGATTCAATGCACCTGCAGTGTTGTCATACCATCCATCATTTTTAATTGACGTTTTTAGTACCATCTTATCAGCTACCCATACACATCTTCTCTCTGAGCTTGTTAGGTACTCTTTCATCCTCACAGACCACTTGACCTAATTTGACCTGATGTATCCTGATTTAACCTGGGTTCTGACTGAGACACAGAAATACAGACTTTTTACATGAGGCAAAGGAAAATCTCCAACACATCCCCCCTTTGGGACTTATTTAAGTCCCACCTTCATGTTTATCCCAGAATGTATCTTCATGCGCAAGCCTCCTTCCTTTATCTATCAATCATGGCCAAAAATAAACCATCCGTCTTTCTTATCAATAGGCTTTTGTCACAAAGGTACACTCTGGAGGAATAGTGAGACCAAACATCTCCGCCCCCCTTTGACTAGAGCGGAGTAAAAGATCTCACCTTCCTTTTCTATTATCATTCTTGAGGGAGAGATGAGCATCTGTTATCCAGTTTTAATCAACATTTCTTGTACAGGCTTGAGGGTAGAGTTGTCCCACGGTGCCAGAGGAACTGCACAGGCGCTTCCGGTGGCCTGGAGTGCTATCTGGGTTGCTCCATCGTTGCCAGAGGTGCCCTGGTCCTGCCTAGGGCGCTATCTGGTGTTGGAGCAGACAGCGGGTTTTTAAACCACCAGTTGAGTCTGCCCTTGCTGGTCCGGCAATCGGTGACCGCGCTTGTAATTTATTCCTCTTTTGCCCCGTAAAAACATTTTCCAGTTGCCTAAGGCATTTACTTCACATTTATTTCATAAAGAAAACTTTAAAATATTAAAAATAACTTTTTAATAAAGTGATTAAAAAGTGATAAGAGTGATTAAAAGTAATAAAAACATTCTGATCTTTTCCCTTTATATCTGGTTGCATTACCTCGTACCACGGGCAATGACCTGCTTTAAACCTTGTATCGTCCCCTCTCATTCACATATTCATATTTTGTGAACAATTAGTGTGATTATATAAAATATACTCAGTAGGATTATATGTAAAAATATATGAAGGATTATATGTAAGAATATATGTAGGAATATATGTAAGAATATACTCTGGAAGGAGCCCTTGTTTCAAAACAAAACAAAAACAAAAAATAAAAATAACCCCTCTAACTAACTCCCTACTCTACCCATTTCCTAATGATCTACCTAATTTTACCCCAAAAATAAAATACACAGTGGGGCTACCTCCCTTTCTATCAAAAACAGTGTCAAATTGTGAAAATCAATATTCAGAAAATAAAAGTAACAAGGCACTTTCTTCTTTACTCCTTCATCAGTACTGTTCACAGGAAGTCATCCAACTCATCCAGACCTGACCCAATAGGGTACACTCCTGAGTTTGTGCACCCGATGTCAATTCCCGAACGTTTGACTGACACATTAATCATCTGTTTGGCAGCTGCGTTGGCTATCATAGATCAGTATCCAATGTTTCTGTCTCTTCCCGCATTTTCCGTAACCTCTTGTCTTAGCTGCTTCAGTTTCTTCATGGCTCTAGTAAAAGCTCCATCAGGGGCTGTATTATTTGGAATAAAGGTACAACAATCAGTTCCAAACATCACACATACTCCTCCTTTTTCTGCCAATAGCCAATCCAGAGCTTGTCTGTTTTGCCATGTCATTTTGCTAGTATACCTTAATTGATGGCCTAAGGCATCAAGTGCGTCGTCTGTGTAATTAATGCATCTCTGTTGGTTATAATAAATGTAATTAATCCATTCTTGATTCTTGTTTGGTAATATCCACACAAATATGGATTCCCAGCCTGCTGCTACCTCATCTCTGGCTTTAAATTCATGAGGTATCCCTCTTGGTTGTCCTATGGAATCTATTGTTACTTTAGGGTCTGGGGTATACGCTCTTTTAACTCTGCGTTTTTGTTTGTTGATGCTCTCCAGGTCTTTTGTTTCATTTAGATCCCAGTCTATAATCCCAACTTCCTGAGCCAGTCTTACTCTGACACAGAGTCCTTTCCAATCGACTAAGGTGGCTCTCAGTCTTCCGCCTCCACACAACCAAAAGTAATCAGCAATTGCTTCATTTTGACTTTCAAAGGGTTCTATTAAAGGAAAAGTCAATGAAGCGTTCTTACAATTGTCTTTAACAGTCGTTATCGTCATGTTGTTGTTCACTGTTGCTGTGGCATATATTATGCTGAAAGATTTATACACATCTGGGTCATAATACATTTCTCGGTCTAGATGCCATATTATTGAACACTTGCCTTGGAATTTCCCCATATCGTGCCGCCCCTTAGTCTTATTAAAACATTCATATTCAAATGATGTATCTAGTACATAGTTCTTTGGAGTTTCTCGTTTGGCTGGGTCTATTCTTACATCAAGTTTTTTGCATTCACTTCCCCACCCTTTCTGATTATAAAATTTATGGTAATATTGGCTGCCCAACATGGCTAGACATTCCGCTGGGCAATATGGAGTTATTTGACCAGTTTGGTTGTCACAATACTGCGAATAGAATCTGGCACAGTCTACGTTGTCATACTGGTTTGGCACGATTGTTAACTTTTTCAAAGGCGAGGGTGAGCACAACACACAAGTACTCTTTGTCGTCTGTTTTACTGTGTATTCTGCCCACCTGTACCATTCATTGTGATAGGCTGTATCTAATAGTTTCTCCTTTCTTAGTTCCAATTCAAAGTCATATTCAATTTTGGTATAGTTCTCATCAGTGGCCCAAGTCCATTTCAAATCTCTTTTTACATTGTGTCTGCTTCTCTTATTACCTTGAGTTGGTTCAGTCATGTTATGGTAACTCATCCCATTCAACATCGGAGAAGTCGATGTCGGGGAGATTGATGTCGGGGAAATCAATGTTGGGGAGATCAATGTCCTGAAGGTTGAGGTTAGCAAGCTCTTGCTGCTGGTGTGGTTCTCTGGTGGAGGGCCCGGATTCAGGTGACTGTTCCTCTGGAGGCCTTGAGCTTGAGGCAACTGCTGCAGCAGATGTATCAATACTAGGATCAGTGTTAAGAGCTCTCTCACCTTCATGCTCTGGATCCTCTGGAAGGACTGCATCATTCTGTATTGGCATTTCATCTCTTGGTCCAGTGTGCTCAGTTTCCCTAGAATGAGGTTCAGCAGCATTATTACCTTCTCCTTCAGCTCTTTGATCTTCTTGGGCATTTTGCTCTGTTTCCTCACTGCTTCCCTCTGAGCTATCTAGTTCCTCCCCCTGCTTTCTAGGCCTCAGTCTTGGGACCCTGGTGCAGTGGTTCAAGTGATACCATGTTGTGCTACCCTCTACCTGCACTGCTGTTGGTGTTGCTCTTACTACAGTATACGGTCCTTCTCTCCTGGGCTCATTCCACTTCCTCCTAAAGACCCTTAAATATACTTGGTCCCCAGGAACTACTGGACATGGAGTTTCCTCTTCTTCCCTGGGCCCCCTGTTTTGTTCCTGTGAATGAATAGCTCCATGTATAGCAGTCAGTTGTCTCATATATGTCCTTAATTCCATCTGCAATTGTTCTAACGGCGGCCCTTCATACGGACCTCTCAGGTGGGGCACAGGCATGGGTCTGCCTGTTAACATTTCATGTGGAGTCAAGTTGGTGATTCTATTAGTTTGCATACGGTAGCTCATCAGGGCAAGAGGTAACGCATCTACCCAGTTGAGTTTAGTGTCTGCACAGATTTTGTTGATTTTAGCCTTAAGCGTCCCATTAACCCTCTCAACCATCCCTTGCGCTTGCGGCCTGTAAATACAGCCGAGTCTTTGTTTTATTCTTAACTGTTGTATTACTGCTTTCACTGTCTTTTGGATAAATGCAGATCCATTGTCAGAACTAATCTGGGATGGGATACCAAATCTTGGAATGACTTCTCTGGTTAGGAACTTGATCACTGTCTGCGCTCCTTGTTCTGCCGAGGGTTCTGCTTCGACCCATCTACTAAATCGGTCTATTATAACTAACATATATCTTTTTCCCCTTACTGATTTTATCATGTCCACATAGTCCATCACCAAGTGTTTGAACGGTCCTTCAGGTACTGGGATAGAGCCTATTGGGGTCGCCGTTCCTTTTCTGACATTGTTTTGTGCACAGATTTCACATTCGCTTAGAAATTCATCTACTCTTGCTTGCAGATATGGTGACCAGAATCCTTGTCTTTTAATCTTTTTCAGAATCTCCCCCCTTGCGCAGTGGTCAAAACTATGCGCATCTGGAATTAGAATATTAAGTAAAGGGGTTGGGGCTATCAAATGGCCTTCGTGTGATCTCCAGATATTATTAGCATCTCTCGTTGCCCCTCGTTGCTGCCATAGGTGTAGTTCAGCTGGAGAGGCTCTAGATTGCATTTGGGCAATGCTATCTACAGTGGGGAGGGGCTGGATGAGGACAGACGGGGCCATGACTGCCAATTTACACCCTGACGCCTTTTTAGCTAGGATGTCAGCTTCATTATTTCCTTTAATCACAAAGTCATTACCTTTTTTATGAGCCTGACATTTGATGATGGCTAACTTGGTAGGAAACATCATAGAGGCAATCAATTTAGCAATTTGGTTCCCATGTTGGATTGGGGTTCCATCACTTTTTTTTAAATCCTCTTTGTTTCCATACTGCACCAAAGAGGTGACATACACCATGGGCATAAGCAGAGTCTGTATAAATGTTGGCGACTCTGTTTTTGGCCAGTATACAGGCTTCAGTAAGTGCCTTTAGTTCGGCCAATTGTGCCGAGCAAGGTTGTTCACAATGCTGCGTCACAACAGGTTTGAAATTTTCCCCATCCTTTTGTACAACAGCAAAGCCAGCATGATTGCCTAAGTGGTCTCTAAAACAAGAGCCATCTACAAAGTAGACTACATCTGCATCAGCAATTGGTGTTGATTCCAAGTCTGGTCTCAGACGAGTAAAAGCCAGAGAGGCAGAAACACATTCATGAGGCGTTCCCTCTCCTTCTAACAAGACAAAATTTGCTGGGTTTGTTGTGGTGCATCTTTTGATTGTGATATCAGGATAAGTCAGTAGGGTGGAGTATTCTAAACATCTAGCTTGAGTTAAAACAAATCTTCCTTGCTCAAGTAATTCAACAATCTTATGATGGGTGTAAATTATGACTGGATAGCCCATTGTAATGGCAGAAGCTTTATCATATGCGAAATAAACAGCAGCTAAGCCTTGTTGATAACATGGTGGGTAGCCTTGAGCAACATTATCCAACTTTGTACTATAGTATGCGATAGGTTGTTTTTTCCTACCGCTACATGTTTCCTGCATAAGTACAGCAGAAGCAAATCCATCTTTTCTATTCGCCACGTATAGATAAAAATCCTTATCATAATTAGGTGTGGCTAATGCTGGGGCAGATTGCAATTCCTTTTTTAAAGACTCAAACGCCAACAGTGCCCCAGAATCCCATGTCAGGGATGCTCTAAGATTCTGCTGTCCTGCCTGTTTCATTAAAGCTCGCAGTGGGGCTGTTTTAACAGTATAGTCCTCTATCCAATCAGCACTAAACCCTGTCATTCCCAGAAACGTCATCATCTGTCCCACAGTTTGCGGTTGTGGTGCTTTGCTGATTCCCTCCAATTGATTGGGTGATATTGCTCTTGTTTGATGTGCAATAATTCGACCCAGGTATTCTACCTGAGACAAGCAATATTGTAATTTTTCTTTTGAAGCCTTGTGACCGCCTTCTGCTAATTTAGTGAGCACTTTGATTGAATCCTGATGGCACTGTTCAAGCGTTGGTGAGCATATTAATAAGTCATCTACATACTGAATCAATGTGCTATCCATTCTCAGATCCTCCAAATCCTGCTTCAGGACTTGATTAAATATATGGGGTGAGTGTTTTAGCCCTTGGGGAATTCTCGTGTATGTATATTGTTTACCTTGGTATCTGAATGAAAAAAGGTGTCTGCTTTCTTCCGCTAGAGGGACTGAGAAAAAAGCAGAGGTAAGATCAATCACAGTGAAATAATTAGCAGCAGGTGGAACATTTGTCAACAGCGTATGTGGATTTGGGACTTCTGCTGGCCAATCTTCAACTACTTCATTTACTGCTCTTAAGTCATGCACTAGCCTCCACTTTGACTTGTTGGCTTTTTCAACTGGCAAGATCGGGGTGTTACAATAACTAGTAGTTTCAATCAATACTCCAGCTTTCACTAATCCCTCAATTGTTTTTCTTATTCCCTCTACTGCTTCACGTTTTAATGGATACTGTTGTTTTCTTGGCAACTGCATTCCTGATTTTACTCTAATTCTAATAGGATTTGCTGATTTTACCAGTCCTACATCTGTATCATGTTTGGACCATAATTGCATGGGTACTTTCTGTTCCATCTCTAACATTAATTCCTCAATTTTTGACCTTGATTCCTGTCTTTCTTTCATATCTACTATTAATTTGGGAGTCCCTATCATGTTAGCTGTGCACAAGATTTTAAGGTGTGTCCTATCTGCTGTTTGAAAAATGTAAGGGTTTTCAGTAGCTTCCCATTGTTTTCCTTTGACTCTTAACATCATTGGTCCTAAGTCTTTTGCTTGATATCCCTCATTTAGGTACAGAGTAACATGTGGGGTTGAGCCTTCTATCTTAAACCATTTCTTGGTGAAATCACACTCTTCAATGTGCAATGCTGCTCCTGCTGATCCTACAATCAAATAATCTGAGGTCAATTGTACAGTTTGTCCCTGTGTCTTTTCTAACCAGTCTTTTTCCAGTTCTGGGCTTCTAAGGGGATCATACCTCATAGTACAATGAAACTCAGTTTCTGGTAGGCGTGGTTTTCTAAGCTGTTCTTTTATGTACTTTCCCCATTTCTCAAGTATTTCCTTCACTCCACTATCTAGATTCCCTATCCAAAATATACTGGCTTGTGGTTCCTGTAGGGAGCTATTTCCTGCGACTGCCATTTGTTTTATGCCAGTGTTGTCTATATATATTCCATCTGGGGAGCACCATATTTGTAGATTCAGCTTGCATATGGCGTCCCTACCCAAAAGATTAATTGGGGTTTGTTCGGAAATCAGTACAGGAATTTTTATTTCTGAGTCCTTGATTTTTATGCTGACTGGGGTCGTCATTGGAATTAGCTGCGTTAGTCCCGAGAATCCTACTGTCTTGACATATTTTCCAGACCTAGGGAGGTGAGAGGCGTAATTTGAGCTCAAGCTCGTGAACGTTGCCCCCGTGTCCAGCATCATGGGTATTATTTTGTCCTCTATTTTGACCCGCAGCATAGGTTCTTGATCAGCATTAGATGATAGCATTGGAAGCTGACCCCTCCCTGTAGGATTCTCTGGGCATCCCTAGAAGCCTTGATCAGGGCCACGCCATGGATTGACAGGCCCTGATATTTGATGTTGCTGGTTCTGGTGAATCTGCTGCCATGGCTGATGCATCTGATCCTGTGGGGGCCCATTTTGTGGCCATGGGTTTGTGGGGCAGATTCTCTTGGTATGTCCAGGCTGGTTGCATCCCCAGCATACCAGGCCTTGTTGGTAAGTAATCTTTTGTTGATTGTTGTATTGTCTTCCTCTTCCTCTTACTCTTCCTGGCATTGTTCCACTTCTATTGTCCTGTTGTTCAGGAAGGTATATCACAATTGGTGCGTTTTGCTGCTGCGGTGGTCCTGCAGTGTTAAGTGCAGTCTGGCCCACAGGTGTTGGTACCGGCTGTGCGGCCTGTGTGGCTGGGTGTGGTATATTTACAGCTGCCATGACTGCAGATTGATCTTCAACGTCCTTTACTGCAGCTTGGACTTTTTTCTTTTTGTTGATTAATTCATCCAGCTGCAGCTGAGTCAGTCTTCTTTGAAGTTCTCTTTCTTGATTCTTCAACTTTTGTTCGTTCTTTCTGTATTGTTCTACTGCATGAGTCACATGGTCACAGAATTCCTTTGTTGTCTTTGAGTTCAGTCCCACCACATCTTCCAATTTGGTTTTCACGGCAGAAGGCATGGCTTCCAGTATGGCAGTCCTGAACAGTGTTGCTATCACTGGATCCCGCTCAGGATCTCTTTCCAGGTCTTGTTTCCATCTTCTTGATTGTCTCTGGACATAAGTAGTTGGGTTTTCTGCTTCTCCCATTGGTTCACCTCTTAACAGTTTTAAATCCATTTGAGTTGGATAATGTTCCCTTAGGGCCTGCCACATTGTGGTTCTGTTATGGTCGAGTGGTATGGCGTCCATTGTTATGGAGTCAATTGCTCGGTTAAGTCCTGCATCGGCAAGGATTTCATTCGTTTTTGCACCTCCCACGCATTTCGCCAGCAGGGCTTTGATATCTCCGATGGCCAGGATCTTGCCCATCGTCTCCTCCTCTAACAGTCGAATCCATTTGCCAGCCCCCTCATGTATGTCAGGGAGGCGGGCTATCAGTCCGTCCAGATCCTGTCCCGCCCATGGCACATATTGTCCTTGATGTCCTTTTATCAGGATGGGGCATTGTTTCTGTTCTTCTTTTTGTTGATTCCCTTCTTCTTTGTGCAGGCATAATCCGCTCACTGACCTGTTCCTCAAATTATGCCCTCTTCTCCAATGTGGCTGGTTGTGGGAGGGGTCCTCCAGAAGGAGAGTTCCTGATACATTCTTGTAGTAAGGGCTGACTGAGCGGGATCTGCTCCTTGAGCGACTTTGAAGTCTCTGACGATCTCTCTGTGAGGCTTCTTTCAGGGCTCGTCGCATGGAGTCAGCTTCTTGTCGAATCGCTTCTTCAGTTATGTGAATGTCTCTTTCTAGCTGTTCTTGTTCAGCTGTGATCCGTAGGCTGTCTTCTTCCTTCTCCTTTTCCAGGTGTTCTTTGAGTTCTCGGAGGGCTTGGTCTGCATGGTGATAGGGATTTTTTAGGGTGGGGTCTGTGTTTGCCCTGGCCCGATGTCTCATACTTGGTCTACTGTCTTGGTGTCTTTCAAAACTTGGGATGTCTTGATTCATTAGAGTCGGAGTGTCAAAGATTGAGCCAGTTGTCTCCCTGTGGCCAGGACCCCCTCGTCTTTCTCCTCCATCTCCTTCTTCATCTGGGTCATCTTCAAAGTCCACCTTGCCCTGTACTGTTACTTTGGCATTTATAAGTGGCAGTTGTTTACCAGTTAAATCATAGGGTGGTGCATAAGGGGGTGGGGTTTCTATTGTTTCATTTTTCTCCTCTATCTTTCCATTAGCTTGTTTTTCCTTTAACAATTTTGCTCCCTGACTTCTAAATAAATTCAACACCTCCTGCTCTTTTTCCCTTTTCTCATCTCTTTTCTTACTTTTATCGTGTGCTTTGTGGTTTTTTATTATCGCTCCCATTTCCCTGCACATAGCCAAATCAAATGTTCCCTCTGCTGGCCACTTAGTATTTAATTTTTTGGTCCTCTTTTCCCATTTTCTAGACAGGTTTTTAATAGTATCTTTGCATATCGGATACTGTGATATGAGCTGCTCTACAGGGGTCTCTTGTTGAGGTGACGTCGAAGCCATTGCCCTAAATCCAATTGTCTATATCCCCACTCAATTAGCTAAAAAATTATGATTTTTTTTTTTTTTACTTTTCTTTTATGTTGAGAAATTCAGGTACCTGTTTAGTTTTTTGGAGATACTTCAAAATGGCTCGTATTTGTACCTCAGTCAATGGCTTCGGCGTCACGTCTCCTAGCCAATCGTGTATATTGCGTTTCCAAATTATGTCTTCCCCCAGGCACATCAGTTCAAAACTCCAGATTATGCTCTCCTTCACCCACCGGCCTCGTGCAGTTACACTTCCTGCCCTATATAGATAAGTGAGAGATGGGGTCAATTTCACTTCATGGCCTCCCCACATGGTGATTGAAATGTTTAATTCCTCTCTAGTGCAGGTTTCTAATTGTAATGGCTCAAATAAATTAATCAAATGTTTTCTTTCGTTTTTGTTTAAAATTTTTCTCCCCCTGTTTCCTCTCCTGCCCCTCCTAGTTGTCCATTGTTGCGACATCCTCAGTTGTTACTGACTGCTCTTCTTCGGCAGCTGACTGCTCTTCTGTCTCTTCTTCGTTGTCATAGATTTCTACCAACATATGACTGGCTTGGTTGAGGTTGCTCCTCAAAAATACCTCTACCTCTAGCCTTTCCAGTGTCCAATTGTCTACCAGTGCTGGTCTGATTTCCCCTCCATTTCTAACTTCAACGACTATGTCACTTTCCCACTGTACTGGTCTTAGACATGAGCTCACTACCATATGCATGTTCCTCAGAATTGTGGCTCCTCCCAAACCCCGAGGCCAAGTGTACCACACATCTCTTTTTAGGTATGGGACATACAATGGACTCAGCTTTATTTTTGATTTAATCAGCAATGATTCCAAAAGGGTAGTTTTGGGAAGGTCAAATCTGTCCAAGTGTGGTCTTAAGACCTCAGAGGTTATCTGTCTTTTGATCACTTTAACCCAATCCACTAAGGGCCACTCATCCTCAAGATGATTCAGATTTGTGATTTTTGTCAATTTTTGTAAGAATTCATTTTTCTTCTGAGTCGTCAATTCTTGTCTCTGTCCTTCATCATCTATGAATTCTTTTTCTAACCAAAAATGATTTTTGATGCCTTTGGTTTGTCTTAATGCCTGTTTAAAGTCATTTTCTTCTTTTCTTTCTCTCGATTTCCTCCTATTCTCTTCATCATAATGATCTCGTGCCCTGGTCAACATGTGTTTTCTTCCTCAAGCTTCAAAAAATATAATCAGTTGTTTAATTGTTATCACCTTCCTCCCTCCCTACTTCTTTATCTCAATCCAAATATACTTAGTTTGTTAGTATATTCATTCATACACCCGGGATTTCATTCACACACACACATACATACATGCATACACACACACACACAGTTATTTTCCCTTATAACAAATGGAGAGACAAAGTTAATTCATTCAATTTCTGGTCAGTATGGGCTGTGTTTCACCATCTGGATCACAGAATCTGCAATCTGGAACGTGACCAAACAGTCTACAAACCCAGTATCTGGGAGTGTTTTTATGAATTCTATATTTTCTTATATTCTTTATATTAATTTGCTTTTCATTGTCCATAGAATTTTATCAGTCTTGTCTCTCCATTTTTATAGATCCAACATAATATTCTCATACACTTTCACTGTCTCAGCTTCTCTCAGTCACTTATCTCAGTCTTATCTCAGAAATGACTTCTCTTCTCTTAATTAGGGCAGTTCAAAGCAGCGTGGTCAGTGCCAGCACAAAACAGCTCAAAGCAACACGGTTAATTTATCAGGCAGAGCAGTTAGTAGCAAAGCAAAAGAGTTTAACACAGCGCGATTAGTGTTAAAGCAGAGCAGTTTACAGCAGCGCAATCTGTGATCACAGCACAACCAAAAGAAACTTTATCTCTGGATCCTGGCCTTTTATAAATTTTCCTTAAAGCCAATTTTATACTCCGGAATTTATTAAGCGCTTTATCTTATCTAACTGACGCACTTCTTGCGTTTTTAAGCACTTCTTGCTTTATTTCGCACTTCCTGCGTTTCGCACTTCCTGCGTTTAGGCACTTCTTGCCTCTTAAGCACTTCTTGCTTTATTTCGCACTTCCTGCGTTTAGGCACTTCCTGCCTTTTAAGCACTTCTTGCTTTATTTCGCACTTCCTGCGTTTAGGCACTTCCTGCCTTTTAAGCACTTCTTGCTTTATTTCGCACTTCCTGCGTTTAGGCACTTCCTGCCTTTTAAGCACTTCTTGCTTTATTTCGCACTTCCTGCGTTTCGCACTTCCTGCGTTTAGGCACTTCTTGCCTTAGGCCTACTTACGCATGCGCTCCTTCTTGAGACCTGGAAACTACCCTCCTTTTGATTCCTTATCAATTTTAGGTTCTTTTTGGTGGGGTCTTTTATTTAAAGCCGTTATCAACCAGGCGCTAGCTTACCAGGAGCCACACAAAACAAATATAAGCAAAAATTGCTTACCTGATTTTATGGCGCGCCTTTGTTTTGTGAGGCCTCTGCCAGCGAGCTCCCCTGGTCACTCCTCGACCCCTTCGCCACTCCTGGCTTCGCTCGCCAATTATGTTGTAGCAAATTCTAAGTCCTCAAATCGGGTCTCGAAGAAATCTCTCAAGAGTCAAATTTCCAGGTGTCAGAAGAAGTAACTTTATTGACAAGCAACAAAGTGAGATGCAGCTGTTCATCTGATCTACAATGGTCAGAACCTCAGGTTTTATACCTTTTCTTATCACTAGGTAGCCAATCAGCTATCGAGATCTCGCTACCATTAGCGTCACCTTTCCGGAGACATTATTCTATTGGTGGAAAAATCTTTGGTCATACCCATTTTCTAGAACATCTTTGGTCACATGATTCAATGCACCTGCAGTGTTGTCATACCATCCATCATTTTTAATTGACGTTTTTAGTACCATCTTATCAGCTACCCATACACATCTTCTCTCTGAGCTTGTTAGGTACTCTTTCATCCTCACAGACCACTTGACCTAATTTGACCTGATGTATCCTGATTTAACCTGGGTTCTGACTGAGACACAGAAATACAGACTTTTTACATGAGGCAAAGGAAAATCTCCAACACTTATCGGTTCAAAAAACCACCCACAAAACCTCTCACAATACAACTTTAACATAGTAGGATGTCCTGTTACTTCATCCTCTACAGTAAAAGACCTGGGTGTTATATTAGACTGCAACCTGTCTTTTGAAAATCATATTTCATATGTTACAAGAACAGCCTTTTTCCACCTTAGAAACATTGCTAAGCTACGTAATATGCTATCAGTTTCTGACGCAGAAAAGTTAGTTCATGCATTCATGACCTCGAGACTAGATTACTGTAATGCGTTATTAGCCGGTTGTCCTGCATCCTTAATAAACAAGCTACAGTTAGTCCAAAATGCCGCCGCTAGAGTTCTAACTAGATCAAGAAAATATGATCATATAACACCGATTTTATCATCCCTACATTGGTTACCTATAAAGTCCCGTATTAATTACAAGGTATTGCTACTGACTTATAAAGCCCTAAACGGCTTAGCTCCAGTCTATTTAACCGATCTTCTATCGCCCTATAATCCATCGCGCTCTTTAAGGTCACTAAATTCGAGGCTTTTGGTCATACCTAGGATATCCAGATCCACCAAAGGAGGGAGAGCATTTTCACATTTAGCACCAAAACTCTGGAATAGTCTTCCAGATACTGTTCGTTGCTCAGACTCGCTCTCCCAGTTTAAAACTAGATTAAAGACGCATCTCTTCAGCCAGGCATTCATATAATACTTTTAATCCTACAGTTAAATCCGACCTCTAGTTCATAAACGCCAGAGGAGAACTGGCCCCCGACTGAGCCCGGGTTCTCCCAAGGTTTTTTTTTTTCTCCATTAGGTCACCTGATGGAGTTTTTCGGTTCCTTGCCACTGTTGCCTTTGGCTTGCTCAGTTGGGGATATTTGGGGATATTTAATTGAATTAATCAATCAACGATACTATTGATCAGCATTACCGAACGTAGACGTTCCACTAGAAACAAACATTGATGTATTGTTCTAATTTATTACTGTGAAGCTGCTTTGATACAACCTGTGTTGTGAAAAGCGCTATATAAATAAACTTGACTTGACTTGACTTGACTTTAGTTGGGCTCTTGACCCTTGACTTTAACATTAGTTTCGCTTTGGCTGTAACTGTGTTATTAAGACACATTTGTTACAAAACCAACAAAAAATAGATCAGGTGTTGCTGGTTATGTTTTGAATGTTTCATCACATAATGTTTGGATCACCAATCTCATCCAGAGTCAAATCATTTATCTAAAATGTGTTTTTTATTACAGATTAATTTTATATTTCTGCACTGTGAAGTTACAGCAAAAGATCAAGCATCCTGCACAATCAGTTATGAAGTATTTTTAAACTCATCATTCACTAAAAAATTTGAACTGCGGTTTCAGTTAGACACACACAGATATCAAGAATAAGCCAATGAATCTCAACAATGGTGACAATCAACAAAAAAGATATCAAATCTGAACATTACAAAACACACTATTTAAAGTCAACACAAAACAAACATCAAAAATAAAAGTAAACATTAAAGAAAATAACCAGAAAATTCAGCTGCATAATTTTTTCATGCCGCAATGCATGCTGGTACCCAGCATGCATTACAGCATGACACTTTTTTTGATTGTCACCATTGTTGAGATTCATGTGCCGATTCTTGTTGTCTGTGTGTGTCTGTCTGATATCGAAGTTCAAAAAATTCTAAAAAAAATAACTTTTTAAAATCCTAAATATTTTCTGGTTGTCAAAATTCCGACAGATCTCGATATGTAAAATCACAGTGATACGATAATTATTAGGGCTGGGCGATTTAAATCGCAATATTGTTATGCGCATCTCGTCAGTAAAGCCGGTTCCTTGATTAGTAGTAAATCACCATCACCTGCTTGTGATTGGTGGCAGCCACTGCAACATGCTTTATTATTGTCACCATTGTTGAGATTCACAGGCTGATTATTGATGTCTGTGTTTTAAATGAATTTATCTGAATGTCTTTTGATCAGAACAATGTTTATTAGATATTTTGAATTATAAGTAAAGTACTGGTAATCATAGGCTGAAGAATCACAAAGCTGCTGCTAACAAGTTAAACCAAACTATCTCAATAAGTTTCCTTTTTAAGATCACAGCATGATTATGTCAAAACATAATCAACACTATCAGATCACATTTTACTTTGTTCATTTAACTGTTACAAATCAACAACAGCAGACAAACAACAGTAAATATTAAAGAAAACATATAATGGTCTAGAGCCCAACTAAAGCAAACACCCATCACCTTAATGGTAACTTACAATTTGTGATTTTCTCCTTCAGTGATTCTGCTTGTTAACATCAGGTGTCTTCAATAATGCTCAATCATCACTAAATTAATCACTTAATTATCTCATCAGCCCTAAATATTCACTCAGTCAAGCGGACTATATTAGTGATCTAATGTAGGGAATAGTGAATGAGGGTATAGGGTGTGATTTGGAACACAGCCTCTGAGTGTCGACTTTGAGCGCGGTTAATTCACAGTAAATTCCTGTAGGCTAGTTTCTCGAAAACGACATATATCACCCAGAATGCATTTTTTCAACGGAATATTGCTGTTTTAATGGAAAACAGCATTTTACTGTCAAAATGTGGCCGTTTTTTTACAGCAATTTTTTACAGTGTACTGTACACCTTGCAGTATCTGCAAAATGTTAACAATTTTAGCAATAATAGGGATCACAAAAATGTACACGTTTTATTTTTATTTAGTACTACCCTGATGAAGCAGTTTATTCTGCAAGGTGTATGTAAACTTTTGACTGTTAACTGTTGATGAGTGTGTGATGTGATTGATTACCTCAGTCATCAGGGCCACATCGGAGTAGAAAGCTGGGCAAGGTTCCTTCTATTTCCCACAAACACCAGGATTCCACTGACTACGCCATCTTTACTGACACTGGGCTTAAAGTGATTCAAAATAGAGAACCTTTTTATTGCTACTTTACAGGGAATTAAGCATAACTTTATCAATAACACAAATATAGAAATATGACCCATGCAAACCCAGGACCAATGCAAATTAAGAAAGGTATTCTTACATTTTAAGCTTGCCCCACATCTTCATGAAGGATGTTCCTGTTCCTGTATTTACCACGGTTGACACAGCAATGCTGCAAGCCTTCTTCCTTTGGTTTGCTACCTATAAAATAAATGATGATTATAGGGCAGGTGTAAATGCACAGGTGGGAATTTATTACTTGCACATGCAAAAGATTCAAAGCATTTAAAAGCTATAGGGATAGTTAGTGACTTGAAAGTAGTGTTTTAGCTTGATCATGTGCTGTCATGATAAATCTTGTAACATCACCTCATCAATACAGGTCTGTGATTCCACACCGCTTGCACTGTATCTCCAATAACAAATATGAACTGATCCTGCAAAATGAACGTTTAAAACACAAACATATTACATATTCCAAAACAAATAGTAATCGAACAACTCTTTAAATACAAAATGAAATTGAACACATTACAAGCATTTTTTCTAGAGGTTGGTAATATATTAAATATTTATGGTGGTTATAAGATCGATTATTTGTATTAAATGTATATAAACATCTTCGAGTGTTACAATATTGGATCAGCATTCAGCAAATTTTTAGTAGCTTGTTTAAAATATTTTTTTTTAAAAATCAGCAACCAAATTCCTCGAACACGACCACACACGCCTTCCTCACATTACAATGTAAGACATTATTAGAATGCAATCATATATAAATTATTGAAAACATGATTAATTCACCTCCCGAGTCTATTGAGTTTATAATATCTGCGATTAAAATGCACTCAGCAACTGACATGTTACGGTGAAAAAAAATTAAATAAAGAAAGCATCAAGATATACTTACTTGACTGATTATTTGCAGCATAACGTCTCATCTGCAAACAAACATCCAAACGTGGTGCTCCTTTTGTTCTCTTGTTTGGCTAGCTTCAGTATCATCACACATCGCAAACGGATCGCAAAACACAACAGCGCATTTTTCAAACTCTAGTGAAGTAGTGCGTCATAATGACGTAGTATTTTTCGCGCATTAAACAACATATTCATATATCATGCATGGTTAAATGTTATTTCAGCTTTTCTGTTTAAGTTGAAGTTGTTCTAACTCATTGTGCTGTTAAACTCTGTAAGTTCACAAAACTTTACTCATTAACCTAACTAAAAGTCAGTCTTTTTTTCAATGTAGTGTAGTGTGATTAAAATTAAATGTATTTTAACTGAATTTAAATGCAAATTAATTTTGTTTACATTTGTTTAACTTTTGCTCGCAATTAATACAATTAAATGTGTGTTTAATTGACTTAGAACAACATAATGATATTGAAAGTATTATGTTCACAGATGTAAAGTAGCTACGACACATACTATTAGGCTCCTCTCATATATTACATTTTATTTTCAAACATGTAGAAAGCTGACACTAGATAAGTTGTACTGGATTATACTGTATAAGCAGATGAATTGGATAAATACATTTCAACTGCATAATGCACACAGTATATATATATTATAGACAAAACACATTTAAAATACATTAACAAATTAATTTTGGACAACACACTTGAGTTGGAATTAAAATAAATTATTTTCCATGTTTTCCATTAAAACTGTTATTTTATTATATTAGTCAATACATCAAAATAAATTTCCTTTAATAACTTATAACTTTAACTTTAATAAATTTAAAACACTATAAATCATAATTATTTAAAATGTATAAGTAAAACTTAGTAGACATTACAAAGTGCAGTTTTTAAAACATGCACTTAAGTGTGTTTATAAATATTGTCATGAAAGTGTTCTTTCTTTAAATAACATTTAATTAGACATTATTAAAAAGTGCATTTGTAAAAATTGCACTTAAGTGTGTTTATAAAAATTATGATGAAAGTGTACTTTCTTTATGTTAAGCTTAATTAGACATTATTACAAAGTGCATTTTTAAAAATGCACTTAAGTGTGTTTATAAATATTGTGATGAAAGAGTACTTACTTTAAGTTAAACTTAATTAGATATTATTACAAAGTGCATTCATAAAAAGTGCACTTAAGTGAGTTTATAAATATTATGATAAGTGTTCTTTCTTTAAGTAAAACTTAATTAGACATTATTACAAAGTGCATTTTTAAGTGTATTTAAGTGTGTTAAGAAATATTGTGATGAAAGTGTACTTACTTTAAATTAAACTTAATTAGATATTATTACAAAGTGCATTTGTAAAAATTGTACTTAAGTGTGTTTATAAATATTGTGATGAAAGTGTACTTTCTTTAAGTTAAGCTTAATTAGACATTATTACAAAGTGCATTTTTAAAAATACACTTAAGTGTGTTTATAAATATTGTGATGAAAGTGTACTTACTTTAAGTTAAGCTTAATTAGACATTATTACAAAGTGCATTTGTAAAAAGTGCACTTAAGTGTGTTAATAAATATTGTCATTAAAGTGTATTCCCTTTAAGTACACATAAGTGGTCTTTAATTTTAATTTTATTATATTATCTGCAAGTGCACTTTTCAAAAAGTATACTTTTATTATTTTAAGCACACAAAAAGTGCAATTAAGCACACTTCTTTTTCACAAGGGTATATATATATATATATATATATATATATATATATATATATATATATATATATATATATATATATATATATATATATATATATATATGCCTTACAAAAGTAAAATAGTATATACTGTATAACAGAGGCGTAGGTAGAGCTGGGCGATTTTTTCCCCTAAAAAAATCTGTGATTTTTTTTATAAAAAACTCGATTTACGATTTGATTCGATTCCCCCCCGAATAACATAACATAAACAAAATTGCAAAGGCAAACCCTTTCCCTAACTGAAAAGTCACTGTGCAGTGTGCAACAAAGATTGTAAAACATCCAAATTATTTATACTGTATTATAGATTGAGCTAATAAAACAACAAAAAATCCTGAGGTAACTCTTATGCCTGGTTCAGATTACACGATTTTTTTGTCTGTTACGATAGTCACTCACTGTGTCAGATTACACAATTTTGACTCCTAAAAATCTTGTCATGTCGTGGACAAGAAACATGTCAGACTACACGTTGTTTTCCGACCAGTCATCGCGAGCCGTCTCACACACTCATTCACTCGCACATATACACAAGCTCACTCACATAGCCTACACACACACACACACACACTCTCTCTCTCTCTCTCTCTCTCACACACACACTCACTCACTCACTTGCGAACACACACTCTCACTCACTCACTCGCGCGCCGTCGTCGTGGAGGACCGTTAAAAAATTAAACATGCTAGTCTTTATGTCGTGAAGCATCGAGGGCTGCGCTGCAGGGAACGTGCTACGGAAACCCTGAAGGAAGATTTGGCGAATGCAAAATGTATGTATTGTACGCTATACTGAAGAGGGGGAGAAAAAAAATCTAAAAAATTGATTTTTTGAAAATATGAATCGATTTGACCTACCAACTCGATTTTTAAATCAAATAGATTTTTTCCCCAGCCCTAGGCGTAGGTTTGATTTTGAGATTGGTGGGGAAATCCCCGGAAGCTGAGGATTCAGGAAATTAATAGGATAATGTATTAAGGTTTTTAGTCATTGACCTATGTTAATTGAACATTGAATATGTTAATTAATGAATTCTGTAATGTTACAGGTATAACAAATAATGACAAGTAGGCAGTTTAACAGACTTATTAACTTTACTCCGCTTATAGTGTAATGCATTAATGAATTCTGCAATGTTACAGGTAACAAATAATGACAAGGACGCAGTTTGACAGAGACTTAACTTCACTTAACTTTGTGTCTACTGTCTTGTTCCTTACTATTTTAAGTAGCCAAACACATGTCTACGTCTGTCATTAACAGAAATGAACTGTTGGCATATTTGTTTGACATCAACTTTGTCCAGTTTGTCCTGGTGGACATGGCACACAGCAATACTGTTAAGTCTCACTTGTGCCATTGTTGATCTGAGCCATGTTTTCAGTCTCCTAAGAGCACTGAAACTTCTTTCAGCCTCAGCTGATGAGACTGGGATGACTAAAAGCAGTCTGACAAGGGTTTTAACTTGATCAAACAAGCCTCTCACTTCAATAGCCATTCCTCTCATGATATTAGCCACTTCAGTACTTGATTTGAAAGTATTTTTAGTCTGAAACATGGCTAATTGGACTTTTAGATTATCCCTATTCAGTTCTGGATAGTGATCAACAATGTCATTTACTTTTCCAGTCAGTAGAATTTCCTCTAGCTTCTGCAATACATCTAGATCTGGTTGGTTGAAGAACCTGTCCTGAAGCTGAGCATCAACACAATCTATCATTTTATAGAACTCTGTTCTATAATGCTCCTCAGCTGACTTGGGAGTGTGCTGGGTCGCCCCACCAGTGTAACGTTTTGGTGGCTGTCTTTGGTGAGGAATCTGAATAGACTCAATCCCAAGGGAGTCAACCATTGCCACTGCTTTCTGAAAAACCTCCTGAAAGCTGTCCTCATTTCTTTTGCCTTTTAAAGTAGATCTGACACAGTCTATTGACCTTCTCATTCCTGCAATTGTTTCTGTCCGTTTTTGCAGGGACTTGTTCAGACACTCTAACTCATCAATCACTTCTAACGCCAAAAAAAGTCCAAGCACAGTTTTCCCCTTTTCAAATCTCTCTCGTAGTCCATTTGCCCTCACACCTGTGTTAGATCCATTTGACGCCATCTCCTCCAAGCTAGATAAAACACTCTCATACTGAGACAGCACTGCTCTGATAGCTTTTCCTCGGACTGTCCACCTGGTTGGGCACAGTGGTCTGAGTGATATCGACTGTCTTTCTGAACCTGCTGCTACTGCTGAAAATAAGGCTTTAAATTTCCCAGACTGGTGGCTTAATGTCCCTAGCTCATGGACCCACTGCAAGGCATCACGTATCACGGGACTGGCTAGGCAAGCAGACTGTGTGATCAAGTTAAGACAGTGTGACCCACAATGCACATGCAAAGCTAATGGCTGCTGTCTTTTAAGTTCTGCTTGTGCTCCCAAATGTCTTCCTGACATATTGGCTGCACCATCATATGTCTGACCCCTTAGACAACTCATGGGAATATTTAGCCTCAAGAGGACATCCGCAGCCACCCTAGCAATTTCCACTCCAGTTGTCCCTGGAACTTCATATAAACCAACAAAAACCTCTTGTGGTATCAGGTCATGGTCCACATATCTAAAACAGATAGATTCTTGCTCTACCCCTGAGACATCTTGAGTGCCATCTATAATGAGTGAGTACTGTAAAACTGGTAGAGACTGGATAGAGACCAAAAAAGCAGACCCTGCTTTTTCCAGCTGGCAAAACAACACATTGGCGGAATTAACAGCGAGAGAAAACATTTATGGCTAATTATTTTTATTTTTTTTTTACAATTGTTGACGACTGTTAAATCGTTAAAATATGTTAAATTACTTACTTGTATTTGTTTTAAAGTAGCTCCTAATGTCTACCTTTCTTTTTTTAGCTGCCATCCTGACTCAGCACATCAAAAAAAAATGCCTAATTGACAAACACGTTTGTTTCACTATATTAGTACTAAGCATTGCAGACTTCCACTTTTTTTTATCAAGTTCATAATTCATATTTGATATGACCTAGACCAAGCCCCACCCCTAAACACAACCCTTACAGAAACTTGTGCAAAACACTAGACTTAAATAGAAACATGATTTGTCAGATTTATACATCTTTTTAAATAGCAAGCACATATAAAATAGCCTAGCCTCATGATCTTTCACTTTAAGTGCCCATCACAAAGTGTACACACACACACACACACACACATTTTTTATACTGTACAAACTGTGTAAAAATACAGTTTACACGAACCCTACCCATCACAGAAAACTTTTTGCATTTTTACATTTTCAAAAAACATCACTTAGATAATTTATACGCTGTTTTCCTCATGTGGATCAAAAAATCCTTGTCCCCATACGGACAAGGATTACGGATATTGCCATCATTGTGGGGCATTTTACACCCACAAGGGTTTACCAGCACATACAGAGAGACAGAAAGACACACACACACGCACGCGCACGCGCACACATATCCCGCGATTGTCATACATTGAAAAAACTGCACTGTCCCAGAATCAATATTTGACGCGATTTGTCCCGTATTTTTGTTCACAGAGCTATTGATTTCTCCCTCACTTACCGCATCTAGGTTTCGGAGGAATTTTGCCGCTTCTCACAACCAAATTAAGCTACAGCCTCTCACAAGTTAGAAAGAAAAAGCAAAGCCAATCGGATTAGCGATGTGGGTTCGCGAGGCGGGAGTTCTATGAGATCCATTAACCAATTGTGTACCAGGAATTGCGCCTTTTTCACAGAACGCTCTTGTAAGAGTGTTTTTATAATACATATATTTAATTTATAAATAAAATTTGTTTTATATATATATTTTTAAAAAAAATCTAAATTATTGCAAGGGACAAATCAGTGGTCATTGGATATTGGTAGGGACACGTCCCTAGCGTCCCTACTAAATTCTACGCCCCTGCTGTATAACGTTATGAAATAAAAGATGCACTCTTTTAAATGCACTTTTTTGTTGTTGTAGGCATACAAAGTTGAAGACTCAAATCTCATCATTTAATATGGTTTTTAGTATTATTATTACTTTTTATTAATATTTATAATCAGTAGTATTATGTATCTGTTTTATATTCATAATCATTTGTAATCATTGTATTTTGTGAAGATGTGGGAGAGACGTTGGGAGACTTTGAGTGTGTGCTGGAGAGACTGAAAGTATATGCAGTGTTTTTCCACCAAGCATAGCGGGATAGGATATACATTCCAATGTTAATGGAAACCATATTGTTACGACCTGTGGCTCCGGAAGGCTGCAACAAAGGAAGGGACACACTATGTCGTTAGATTAAACGCAAGGTTTATTAACAGAAAGGAACAGAAACTAAACCAAACGAGTGCAAATATGACATCAGTCAAATCAGTAATGAAAAGTATGATGTAGGCATGAAATGTAATGTATTGTAATGTCAAGTCAAGTCATCTTCATTTATATAGCGCTTTTAACAATGTAGATTGTTTCAAAGCAGCTTTACAGAGATAAACGTATAATTTAAGGTAACAGAGATTGTTTTGGCTTTATAGCGGTTCTTTAATAAAGTTATTTTCCAGCTAAAGGTAGTTTTGATTGATTCGCTTCCGTCGCAACGATCATTTGTTATTAAATTAGGGGCCGCTAAGACGACACCATTCTCTCTACACAGACTTTAAACGCGAACCTGTGAGAAACGCTGATGGCGTTCACATGCGCATTAAGAATTGGTTCTATAGTTATGTGCGTTTGAATATATGTGGGTAGATACGCGAATTGAGTTTCCCGACAACGCTTTATCTGTAGAGTGGGAAAGGGATCCTCCATAGGGAGAGACTAGTTGGCACTTCAGCATTGCGTTGTCATCGGGTCCAGGCGAAGGTCCTTCATCAGATCTGGATACGGCCTGGATCCGGCAGGCTGCGGGAAAACCTCGGGATAAACAAAGACACTAAAATTAGCGTAGATGCCATTCTTCTTATGATGTAACGAGTACATCAGGATTTTTGGGAAGTGTTCCCGGTTCCAGCTGACCTAATCTATGCAGCCTAACATTGAATTATAGAAGTCTATAATTTATTATGTGAATGCTAGGTCAAAGAGATGTGTTTTTAGTCTAGCTTTGAACTGACAGAGTGTGTCTGCTTCCCGGACAATGGTAGGAAGACTGTTCCAAAGTTTTGGTGCTAAATAGGAAAAGGATCTACCGCCAGCAGTCGATTTAGATATTCTAGGTATTATCAACTGGCCGGAATTTTGAGATCGCAATAGACGTGAAGGACTATAATGCGTTAAGAGCTCGCTCAAGTACTGCGGAGCTAAACCATTTAGTGCTTTGTAAGTGATCAGCAATATTTTAAAATTGATGCGATGTTTAATAGGGAGCCAATGCAGTTTTGACAGAACCGGGCTAATATGGTCATACTTCCTGGTTCTGGTAAGAACTCGAGCTGCTGCGTTTTGGACCAGCTGTAGTTTGTTTATTAAGCGTGCAGGGCAAACACCCAGTAGAGCATTACAATAATCTAGCCTTGAGGTCATGAACGCATTAACTAACTGTTCCGCATTTGTCAATGAGAGCATATGGCGTAATTTAGATATATTTTTAAGATGGAAAAATGCAGTTTTACAGATACTAGACACGTGACTTTCAAATGAAAGATTGGTATCAAAGAGCACACCCAGGTTCCTAACCGACGACGAAGACTTAACAGAGCAGCCATCGAGTGTTAGACTGTATTCTAGATTATTACGTGAGGAAGTTTTTTGGCCAATAATTAGAATCTCTGTTTTTTCAGAATTAAGTAGTAGGAAATAACGAGTCATCCAATTTTTTATATCAGTTATGCATTCCGTTAATTTTGTGAATTGATAAATTTCATTTGGTTTTGAAGAAATATAGAGCTGAGTATCGTCGGCATAACAGTAAAAGCTAATGCCATGTTTCCTTTTTTTTTTTTTTTTTTTTTTTTTTTGGCCCGCCACCACCCCCCCTCTTCAGAGGACAACTTTATTGTTTAATAAAGCAAATCATATACACAATATATTACAATACTGACAACAGATTTATATACAGTGCGTGACCATTCAACCAATTTAGTAGGACCCTGGGTACATGAGGGGTGGGGGGGGATTATAACACCACGAACAGAGTGTAACACATAACATATACTGTAGGACATGACAAGGTGATAGACAGACAACAGAGGGACAGGACAGTTGACAAACACAAAAACGTATTATTATTGATTTAAGCAAATTTTATTTGTTAATCTAAGATTTATATTAGTTGGTCATGGCTAGGGTGTTTGAGAGGGAAAAGGGTTTGGAAACGTGTTATGCATAAGTGTATGCCTATGTGTATGTATGAAGTGATGGCTGCAAGAACAAAAGTTGGTAATGTACACGGCTTGTAGTTATGTTTGTGTGGTATTAAGAAATGTCAAAAATGGTGACCAGGTGTCTTCAAAGGCTGATGTTTGCTTCCTTCTGTGTGCATTGTGTTTTTCCATTGAAATGTATTCTGAGATTAAATTTTTCCAGTGTTTGATGTGGCAAGATTTTTTTGATTTCCAGTTTTGGAGAACTACTTTCTTAGCGACAGCTAGAGAGATGAGCAACGGATTCCTGTATTTTTGTGGGATATGGATTTCGGAAGAGTCGCCTATGAGACAAAGTGTTGGTGACGATGGGATTCTGTGGCTCAGGATAGTGGACAGTGTTTCAGTGACTGTAATCCAAAAAGAGTGAACTGGTTGGCAGTGCCACATGGCGTGCAAATAGTCGTCTGTGCTACCCAAAGTGCATTGTGAACAGATTTCGGTGTTGTGTAGGCCCATTTTGAACATTTTACTTTGGGTGATGTGAGTTCTGTGAATGACTTTATATTGTATAAGCTGCAGGTTTGTGTTATCGGTCATGGAAAATGTATTCCTACAGATTTGTTCCCAGTATTCAGGGTTGGAAGAGACGGCCAGGTCGGTTTCCCACTTGGTTGTTGGGAGTGTTATTGTTGTGTTTTGGTTGGAAATTAATGTATATAGTTGGGAGGTTAATTTTTTGAAGTTATTAATTTTCAAAATTTCTTCTATAAGCTGGGAAGGTTGTAATGTATTGTTGGTAAGTGTGGTTTTATCTTTAATTTGAAGTCTAATTTGTTGATATTGAAGGAATTGTTCTCTCCCAACCCCATATTTCTGTGTGAGTGTGTTAAATGACATGAAATGTTGGTTCTCAAATAAGTGGTGAAGGTGTGTGATTCCTTTTTGTGCCCATGTGGGGAAATAAAGAGGTTTGTTCTGTATCATGAATTCTGGGTTGTGCCAGAGTGGGGTGTACCTGTTTAATTCTAGTGATGATTTTGTGATTTGGTTCGTTTTCCACCAGGCTGTCAGAGTTGAATGGATGGTAATGTGTTGGCAGAGTTTGGATTTTTTGATTGATTGTGAAAGGAAGGGGAGATCTGCAACTGAGATATTTGTGCATTTGTTTTGTTCCAGTTCTAGCCAAGGATAATTATGCTTGTGTATATTGATCCATTTAGCTAGGTATTGTAATTGATTAGCCAGGAAGTAGTGATGAAAGTTTGGTGCCTCAAGCCCCCCATGTGATTTTTTATTTTGTAGTGTTGAGAGTGATATCCTGGGTTTTTTGTTTTTCCAATAAAATTGTGTTGTTAATGAATTAAGAGTTTTGAACCATTTATCTGTAGGAGTGATAGGGATCATAGAAAAAAGGTAATTTATTTGGGGTAGGGTTTTCATTTTGACAGCAGCTATTCTTCCGATGAGTGTGAGTGGGTGTTTAGACCAGCGTTTATATTCATCTTCAATTTTCTTTAGGAGTGGAGTATAGTTGAGGGTGAAAAGCTCTGACAGCCTGGGGGAAATCTGAATCCCTAGGTACTTGATGTTGCCTGTGTGAAGGTGGAGGGATGGGTCCTGAGCTCCAGAATCCCATGCATCATCTGAAAGTGGTAGTAAAATTGATTTGTTCCAGTTGATAGTGTAATGTGAGACAAGGGAGAATCTGCTGATAATGTTGAACGTTTCTTGAAGTGATACTCGTGGGTTCTGTAAATAAAGTAGAAGATCATCTGCATATAAACTGATTTTGTGTTGTGCGTTGTCTACCTGAATTCCTTTGATTATGGTGTTTTGTCTTATTGCTACTGCGAGTGGTTCAATGAAAATTGCGAAGAGGGAAGGCGAGAGTGGGCATCCCTGTCTGGTGGCCTGATGCAGTGTGAAACTCTGTGAAGTGATTCCGTTAGTGGTGATGGTGGCCCTGGGTGATGTGTACAGTATTTTAATCCAGTGGATGAACGACTCTCCAAAACCGAACTTGTGAAGTGTATTGAATAAAAAAGACCAGTTTACCTTATCAAAAGCTTTTTCTGCATCAAGTGAAATGATAATGGTTTTCTGTTGTCTTTCTTGTGATATATTAAATAGATTGAAAAGTCTGCGGACATTATCTGTGGCGTGTCTATTTTTTATGAAGCCTGTCTGATCTGGATGAATGAGTGTGGGGGTGACTGTTTCTATTCTGGTTGCTAGTGCTTTGGTAATAATTTTCAAGTCAGTATTCAATAGTGAGAGAGGTCGGTAACTAGAAGGGTTAGATGGATCTTTGTTGGGTTTTAGCAGTAATGTCATGGCTGCTGTATTCATGTGTGTGGGTATGGTAGATGACGTTTTAATTTCTATAATTACTCTGTTGAATAGTGGTGATAATATGTCCCAGAAGTGTCTGTAAAATTCAGCTGGTAATCCATCTGGCCCGGGAGATTTATTGCTAGGAATGTTATTGAGTGCTTTAGTAAGTTCATTAAGGCTAAGGGGTGTGTCTAAGATGTTGGTTTGTTCTGCAGTTAATTTTGGCAATGTCAGACTGTTCAAGAAGGTGTCGATTTCTGATTGAGTAGGTTGGTGAGTGGGGGAATAGAGGTTGCTGTAGAAATTCCGAAATATGTTATTTATATCCTGTGGGTTTTGATTAATATTTCCTGCTGCGTCTAGGATGGCTGGGATGATTGATTTCTCTTTTTTGCATTGGAGTAGATTTGCTAAATATTTACTGTTTGCTTTATTACTATATTGAAGACCATTAAGTTTCAGTTGTTGAATTTGAAATTGTGTTTTTTTTTGTATGATGTCATCAATTTGAGTTTTAAGTTCCTTTAATTCTTTCTGATTTGATTCACTGGGGTGGTGAGATATTTCATTTGTGAGGAATTTGATTTTTTGTTCTAATCTATTTTCCAATTCTTGTTGCTGTTTTTTCCTATATGAAGAGTATGATATAATTTTTCCTCTGATTACGGCCTTCCCAGTTTCCCATAGCAGTGAAGGTGAGGTGTCTGGAGAGTCGTTCATTTCCAAAAAGAATGCCCACTCTTGCCTTATAAGGGTTGTAAAGTTGGAGTCTTCTAATAGTGAGGTATTGAAGCGCCATGTAGTTGAAGTTTTAGCATATGTTTGAGTATTTATAGACAGAGAGATAGGGGCATGATCACTGATTACAATTGGGTGAATTGTGTTATCTGATATCTTGGTTATTAGTGAGTTGCTGATGATAAATAAGTCAATTCTAGATGAACATTGGTGGACGGTGGAAAAATATGAATATTCTCTTAAAAAAGGGTTCCTCATTCTCCAACTGTCGCTAAGGCCATAGTCCTCCATATATTGCTTTATTATGTCAGTGGAGTGCCAGTTTCTTAAGTTGCCAGAGGTGCTCGAGCGGTCAATTATAGGATTGATGACTGTATTGAAATCTCCTGCTATGATGAGATTGTTTGAATTTGATAGTATGGAGAAGAGATTGTGGAAGAAAGATGGGTCATCATTGTTAGGGCCATAAATGTTTGCCAATGTAAATGTTGTATGATTTAGAGTTGCATTAATGATGATGAATCTACCGTCTGGGTCCATGATAGATTGATTTAGTGAGAAATGAATGTCTTTATTTATTAAAATAGAGACACCTCTTTGTTTGCTGTTATATGTTGAAGAATAAATTTTGTCAAATTGTTTAAAGTTAAGATGTTGCAATTCTGGGTCTGTTAAGTGTGTTTCTTGAAGGAAGCAAACATCAGCCCCCAATTTTATTAGATGATTAATTACTTTGAGTCTTTTGGTTTGGTTACGGAAGCCGCGTACATTCCATGTTATCAATTTAAGTGGTTGCATGTGTGTATGTCAGGTATATCAGAGTTGTGGGCTAGCACGTATATATGGTTTAAGAAGAGACATATGAAGTGATAAAGAGAAAGAAAGAGTGTTGAGCGAGAGAGAGGGATAGAGGGGTTCAGTTGATGTAATATGTAATATGGAGTGTTTTTTATCCTCAGTATTAGGTGAATGTGTGTCATTTCTCGCATACCATGTTTTCCAACATTTTTGTTTATGATTAAGCTGAGATGGAGTGGTGGTGTTGAACATGAATACAAAACTAACAAACAGATACTGGACCAGAGAACTTTACACATATAGACAAAGACAAACAGAAAGTCAAGACATAAATACTCAATATACAAGGAAAGGCACATGTATGCCTTATTAGAGATTGAAAGGGAGGGAGAGACAGTGAGAGAGAGAGAGCGAGAGAAAGAGCTAGAGAGAGAGAGAAAGAGCTAGAGAGAGAGAGAAAGAGCTAGAGAGAGAGAGATTGCTAAAAAAAGGAAAAGAGAAGAAAGAAAAAAAAAAAAAAAAGAAAAAAAAGAGAGAGAGACTACTACTACTGAACAAAAATAAGAGAAAAAAAAAATGTAGAAAGGGCAGATATGCAAATAAGAAAAGCGAGTGTGAGCACAAAACTTAGACGCTGGGTTAACAGATTTGTAGGTTAACAGAGGTGTGGGAGAAAAAAAAATTATATATATATATATATATAGAAAAACTAAAAAAAAAAAAAAAAAAAAAAAAAAAAAACCAACAACAACAAAAAAAACAACTAATAATTAATACTGCTAATAATTATACATAGCCTATAACATATTTGTATATTTATTCAGAAAAGCCATGGTGTTTTTTCTTGGTTTCGGAATAATTGTCCATTTATATACAGTTTATCAACTGCTAGTACTGCACGTATGTTGTTTCTTCGGTTTTCCTTTAGAATGGGATAGAGAGCTTTTCTTCGTTCGTTTATTTCTCGTGGGTATTGATCATTCATTCCAAAATGAGTGTCCTTGAGTAGTTTTCCTTTGCTTTTGACCAGTTCCTTTTGTTGATAGTGTAACGAATACGACTCTGGGTTAATTTGAATTAGCTCAAGGATATAGGGAAAAGTCGCATGTACATTTATTTTATCAATTATCGAGATTACCTCGTTCTATGACTGGTCTAATCATCAGTTATTCGTCCAGCGAAGACTGTAAGATCATCACAGTCAAGAACAAACTCCAATAAAGTTTAGGTTCTGGCCACGAACAGTAAACTTTATGAGTTTATTAATTAAAACTACGGAATGTAGTCTAATATCGAGCTTGTAGCTTAAGACCTTTTATTTCAGTGACTTTAGAATGGTGGGTTTTTGAAACACAGAGACAGTGAAAAGTATAAATGGATTTTAATAAGTGTAACTTAACTAGATTATATGAGCTACGAATAGGAACGTACGTAAAAATGCAAACAATAAACACAACAAACATTTAAACAATAATAACATACGTGATAAGAATAAAATGACATGAAAGAAAGAAAGAAAGAAAATGGAAAGCTAGTAATTGTTACATACAGAAACCTAAAGTTACGAGACACCGGGAAAAACAGCTTTTATCAGACAATGTAGCTTTACTTGCAAGTTTCTGTGCTCTTTCTGGTCAGGCTGAAGAAGAGGGAGCGCGCGCGTGCGCGTGTCCTGTTCTGCTGCGTCTTCCGGTGTCGCGCGAAGCTTGAAAAGGCTCACTGAAATGTACTATTACAGAGAAAGTTCGTCTCCCGGGATGGGAGAGGTCGGAAATCTTGGTTGCAAAGACAAGGCAGCCACTCGACCATGTGTTGGTCAGAGGAGAAGGTCCAAAGCCCTTCCCGAGGGTCCTGGAGAAGCGCTGCCAGGGGAGGAGAGGAGAGTAGGAGCAAAAGTAAAAGCACAGCACCAAGAGAGAAGGGAAGCATGATATTTTGAAGGGGCCAAAACTCACGCCCTCTCACGGACGTGGGCCAACCGTCTTTAACAACGGATCGGGCACACCTCCTGACGTTTCGAGATCTATACCCCCCTTCCTCTTAGAAATTGGAACGATAGATTCGTTCGTAACATTAATATCACTGGTATTAATAAAACAATTCATCCTCTGATATGTTGCGTTAAACATTCGAGACCGTTGGGATATCTGGAACAAGACGATACCATGAATGGCACTGCTATGACATAATTACACACAGATACACGATTATAGTCACATCACATTGATTACAAACCAATAGAGTTATATAGGCATAGTATTTGGGACAAGGGATCATGCACACATCAAGAAAATACATTTAAACATTGTACCAAATGATTTCGATCACGCGTGGTAGGATCCATGTGGGTTTCTGTGTGTGTGTGCGTGTGTGTGTGACCAGGACTGAGAGTTCATGCTGCCGCTGAACTTTTGCTCTCTTGCCTATGTGTGTTAATGCAGCTCGGCCCACGTGTGGAATCACGAGGGGGCAAAATATGATATTATGCTCGGGGAATTAAAATGCATGGAACCATAACGTTTATCACAGTCCCTTACCAAAAATCTCCTTCGTCTCGCGACGAGGATTAGAACACTTTGAGGAACATAGGAAAACATATCAACATTTAAAGAGTTTACTCTGAAGAGTTTCATGGAAAGTTCCATGTGTGTGTGTGGCGTGTGTGTCTCTATGGCTTGTCACGTGATCCCAAGGCATGGGGGGGGGGTGTTCGATTGGAAGATGGCATTCAGCAAAGACAATGGCAGTTCTGTGGACCAGCCTGAGGTGTTTTAGAATTGATGCTGCTATGGTCCTGGAGAACTGAAACTGAAAGGAGTCAGTCTTTTAAATTTGCCTTCAGTACACAAAGAACCAATGATAGACATAGTAAGGGAATTGTCGTAGTACCCCGTGACAGCTTGAGAAACAATATAGACCTGTTCGTTTATTTCATTAAGTCGTGGTAAACATTAACCAGCAGAACAAAAACGATGTGTTTTCGATCAACATGATACACTTAACTAGAAACAGATGTCGTTGTGGCTACAATAGTGTTCAAATTTTGCTATGATGGGACGCGTTTTGTCCTGATGTTGTTTGCCGAGACGATGAACTCGGTGGAAAGTAATATTTTGAACGACGTCAGCGGGTAATTTGAGTTGAGAGTGCATGAAGTTTTGAATCTGTAGCTCTGGATTATCGGGTGATATTTCTGGGATGCCTGAGAAGATGAGGTTATCGCGCATCGAGCGTGTTTGGATGTCTAAAATTGTTTCTTTCATCTGTTTGTTTTCTGCGGTGACATTTTGCATTTGCTGGGTGAGTGTTGTTATTGAGGTTTGAAGCTCTTGATTTGATTGTTGTAGTGTTTCGATTTGATTGTGAGCAAATTCAAGGCTCTTCCGCATATCCTTTAATGCCATGTTTCCTAATGATATCTCCTAAGGGTAGCATGTACAGAGTGAACAGCAGTGGTCCTAGTACTGAGCCTTGTGGTACGCCATACTGGTCCGTGTACTTGGCGGCCAACGGATTTTCGTTTTGAAAGGAAAAAGACAAAAATGAAAAACGGCCGGTTTCCCAGTTACCATTAGTAAATAGGAAAACGAAAAACGGAAAACAACCCATTATTCGTTTTTTGTTTTGATATTAAAAAACGGAAAACGAAAAACAATCTCGTTATCCGATTGTCCTTGATGTGTTTATAGATGGAAATCGGAAATCAAAATAATCCGTGTATCATTCGTTAAGTCGTTTTTTATGTAAAACATTTTTCCAAAAAAACGAAAAACAAGAATTCAGCTTGATTTTTCGTTTTTCGTTCTGAGGTAGAAAAATGAATAAACAGCTTGAATATTCGATTTCTACATGTGGGCGGGAATGAAACGCCCCTTTCCTCTGATTTGTCAGCCAAAGATCAAACTGTCCCGTCATCAGTTCTTCCTCAGTTTTGCACTGCAGAATAAGAGTCCTCAGTTGTGTGGATTCTTAACGCGTTTATTGCAACTTTTTCCATCAACCGGACTAACATGGCTCGACACAACCCGTTCTGGGGAATAGACTAGACAGGGCTTTCTTCTTTGTAGACCAGAGTTCTCAAGTGCCAGGGGTTTGCTATTTTCATATTTTCCGAACTGTAAAGTCACGTTTTTTTTTATCATGAACCACGCTGTGTTTTATTCCTAAGTGACCATTTAATGCATTTTACTTCCAGGGGTGCAAACACATGTATGGTCAAAAAAGAGAGAGGTAATCGAAGCCCTCGTGCCGCGGGAAATATCCAGATACTACATTGCCACCATCCCCAACCCACCCCTATAGGCACATAGGCCCTCATTTATCAATCTTGCGTAGAAATGGGCGTATATATTGGCGTAAGATTATGCTTACACCCTTCTCATCGCCTGATTTATGAAGCTGTGCGTACCTTTGAAATTCTGGTGTACGCAATACCTGCCCTTGATAAATGCCGCGGCTGAAATCGATCGTCATTAGAATAACACGCCCCTATATATCAAGTCTCCGCTCCCCCCACGCCCTCATTTTACGCCATGGACACACGGAAGACGGCAAAGAAGAGAAACTTCTTTGAGAAAGAGAAAGCGAAACCAGGGAAGTGGAAAGAAACAAAATTGATTTCTAGATTTTTATTATTAATGACACTTATTGTTATTTAGAAGAAGAATGTCGTTATTATTATTATTTGTATTATTATTATTATTTAAAATAAGAAGAATGGCATTTTTATTATTTTGTCAGTCTGAATTATTTTTTTGGTCATTGAAAGCCTTTCATTACTGAACCTAGTCCGTGCACACCTGCCGGGCCTAACCCTGGCCTAACCATCGTTTCAAAGAATAGTACAACGGCGAGCGCGTCGAGTATAAACGCCTCATCCGTTTGGGGAGGTGCGCGCACAGTCCGCGGAGACTCGCGCTGCGGAGCCAGGCGAAAGTATAAACAAGGCTTGAAACGTCAGGTAAAGCGCACAGGCTCACAGCTTAAGGAATGCATATGCCTACAATTCAAATGCTTTGGTAAATTCACACAAATTAAACATTGAAGTCCATGTTGCACAAAAATAAACACTGAAGTTTATAATTACTATGTTGTTGTTTTTTTTACAGTGGGTCATAATATATTATATCTTTTAGTTTGTCAGTGCGTTTTGTGGTGTTAGGAATTGTTTTTCTGCGCATTCCCGCACTCAAAACGTGCGTACACCACCTCCGGAGCTGGCGTAGGATTTGAGCGTGCCGTACGCCAACGTCCATATTGATAAATCTCAAAGTCACCGTGGTTTTGGGTGTACGCCAGGTGTACGCTGGAAATTTGGTGTACGCACTTTTGATAAATGAGGGCCATAGAGTCAAATGAAATTTAGAAAAACTATCTTGCACTTCTTCTTCTTGCTTTACTGCTACTTACTGAAAACAATTTCACCTGATGATTTGAATAGCTCTTTTTGTAAATAATTAAAGCAGCACTCAGTAGCTTCGGGATTTCTTCGCTGTCTTCTCGCTTTTTGCTCGCAGGTTTCTCTCTAGAGCTCCCCCCACAGCTTCGGAATAGATATTTGACAACACTGTTGTAAAAACTCGTTGGTGATTCTCAGACACCAGAGGCTAGTAGATCAACGACATCAAAGCAGATGGGACATTCTTTAAAACGTCTTCTTCATTCGGGTTCGGACAGCGTGAGGGAGCGCAATAATGACAGCATTTTAGCAGATTTCTTTTGGCCGTAAAGCAATTGTTTACATCGCGAGACCTGACCCGAGTCTTCCTGACGCGGCGGCCGGCGGCCCGCCGGCTCAAAGTTGCAAGTGCGTATTTTCCGCTCACGGGCACCAGGGGGGTGCGAAACGACCACCATTCAACCCGAAATAAGTAATATAACCATTCCAATGACTCCGAAGCTGTTCAGTTAAGGTAAAAAAAGTTACTTAGTTCACCTTTAATAATTCTAGGATGATTGGGGTAATTGTGTAGGGTAGGCCTAGTGCATCTGCATAGAAACTAATAAACAAAATACAAATATAAATACAATAAAACACAAATACACGAGAAATAAAGCAGTGCTTTATGTTTTTCAGGTAAATTAACTGTATTAAGTATTAATACAATTTATCTTTTGACAAAATGTGATTTTTCTCTTTCTGTTTTGTTGTTTGATTAACTTTGGTGACACAAACAGCTGCAGGTATATTGGGCGCTGTCCCTTTAAGACGAATGCACGTATCTAATACCGGTAATGACACGCATCCGTTTTATTTTGACTGCGTTTACGGGGAAACTCGTTGAGACGGACACTGGCTTATTTTTTCGTGCACATGTCTGTTCAAACACAAATAGATAAGAAAGAAAAGGGAATTCGGTGTTCACGAACTTCACGTGCTGTCTGCGACTGCGTGGCTCTGTGCGCCGACAGATCGTCTACATTTGGATGTTCAACATAATATATATAGCCTGATACAGCAAAGACTATTTCGTTCTGTAGGCCTATTGACAGGGGCAATATTTGAAAATCGATAATTAGGCCTATTTTTTAAATTACAATTATATATGCATTTGTCAAAACCGAGAGACTTTCAAGCATCAAAATGTAATTTATTAATATGTATTTGCGCCTTCTATTTTGTCTGAAAACTTACAACACTCTTGCGTGTCGCGTGATAGGCGTCGGTTGCGGTTCTATTTCTAGTACGCGGTTTCGGCGCGGCTCGAGAAGTGTGTGTGTCTCGCAGGCATTGTGCTCTAACACAAGCTCTAACCAGTTAACATGAGAGCCGACATAAAAACGGACACTCCACGATTCACACAAGTCACCCAAACTGACGTGAAAAAAGCCGGAGGCGCCGAAAAGCGCGCTGTTTGCACCCCTGTACTTCAAATAATCTAAATGTTGACTTTGAAAAGTAGCCGCGTCAGAAGGCTATTCACTCTATTTTGGTTCATTTTTGGTGTGCACCAGAAAGATGTTCAAGGAGACTAAAGCAGCGCATCATGTTTTCTTTATTTTTCAAAGGCATGACATTTTGTAGTCATTTTAAATAAAAATATAAATTTTACTGTTTCGAATGACAGAGTATTAAACGACAGAATATTAAGTTATTTCCCCTGCTGAGCAACAAATCCAAGTGATGGCGCCGACGCATCGCTCGCTCACACATCTATTATCAGTTCACTTCTGGCATTGCTAACTTGACATCGCAGCCTGTTCATTATTAAAATAAAACATAGTCAACCAAATATATAAAAAGTTATTCTGCTTAATTTAATTGGTCTTTTGAACAATATAAAAGCTGTGCTTGTGCCGCACAGTCCTACTTGCTGTTATTCCAAACTCATTTCCCTTGCTGTGAAGATGCTGATTTTGTCATACTGGATTAACGAGGAAGCAAAAGCAGGTGCAGTCAACTCTTTATTAGAGACAAGCTGAACAGAGGCAACAAACAACACAGGTGGGTGGGCAGCGCAGGGACCTCGATGGCCAAACACAGAGAGAAGAGCTGGTGCAGGGTGATGTGATGATGATGATGATGAATCCGACGTGAACACGAACTGGAACAGGTAACAGGAAACTCGAACAACACCACACGATCACAGACGAGGAACACCAGACATCTAGACATCGACAACGATCTGACAGTGGAGAAAAGAAACCGGTGAGTATAAATAGGCTATGGAGATGAGTTGCAGCTGGCGCCGAGCTGATTAGAGATTGAATGAATGAACAGGATTGTTTGGGCCACGCCCAACCCACGCGACACAGACACACACACAAATAACAAAGGCACGAGACAAGAAGGAAACAATGCATCTGAAAACCGTGACAGTACCCTCCCTCCTAGGAACGCCTCCTGGCGTCCCCAGACTCCCTTACCTGTCGATTGTAATCATCGATAAGGGAGTGATCCAGAATGTCTCTAGTAGGAACCCAACTTCTCTCCTCCGCACCGTAACCTTCCCAGTCCACCAAGTACTGGACTCCGCGTCCCCTCCGCCTAGAGTCCAGAATACGATTTACCGAATAAGTAGGTTCCCCATCTACGAGACGCGGCGGGGGAGGAACCGGAACTGGCGGGTTAATCGCTGATCGAAACACAGGCTTAATCTTGGATACATGGAAGGCGGGGTGAATTCTCCTGTACGCGGGAGGAAGGTTGAGGCGGACTGCCACCGGACTAATGATCTTGGTGACAGAAAACGGGCCAATAAATTTGGGTGCGAGCTTATTCGATACGGAATGGAGAGGAATATTCTTAGTAGAAAGCCACACTTTTTGACCAACGACGTATACGGGAGGCTTCGACCGGTGGCGATCGGCTTTAGCCTTGGTGCGCGACCTCACCTGGAGTAGAGTCTCACGGGCTCTAGTCCAGGTGCGGTGACACCTCTGGACAAAGGCGTGTGCGGAGGGAACCGCGACTTCGGACTCCAGACTGGGGAAAATAGGTGGCTGGTAACCTACACTACACTCAAACGGAGAAAGACCCGTGGATGACACTGGTAATGTATTGTGGGCGTACTCCACCATAGACAGTTGTTGACTCCAGGAAGAAGGATTCTTGGATACCAAACACCGCAACATTCTCTCCAGATCCTGGTTGGCTCTCTCGGTTTGACCATTGCTCTGGGGATGAAACCCTGAGGACAGACTAACAGTCGCGCCCAGCAGTTTACAAAACTCTCTCCAAAATTTGGACACAAATTGGGGTCCCCTGTCGGAAACCACGTCAATCGGAAGGCCATGTAAACGAAAGACGTGATCCACGACAGCCACTGCTGTCTCCTTGGCTGAGGGTAATTTGGGCAAGGGAATAAAGTGAGTCGCCTTCGAGAACCGGTCCACCACGGTCAAAACTACCGTGTTGCCCTGGGAGGGTGGGAGGGCGGTAACAAAATCTAGCGCGATGTGGGACCAGGGTCTCGAAGGGACAGGCAGCGGTTGAAGTAACCCATCTGGGGGTCGATTGGAAGACTTACCAATGGCACAAACCGAGCAAGCCAAAACAAAACTGTGAATGTCCCGGGCCATGAGAGGCCACCAGAATCGTTGTTTAACCAGAAAACTAGTACGAGTCACTCCTGGATGACAGGCTACGTTGGAACAATGTCCCCACTGAATAACGTCTGACCGTAGTCCCTCCGGCACAAATAAACGGTTCGGTGGGCAACCGACCGGGGGCGTTACCCCTTCTAAGGCCTTCTTGACCTTCGACTCGACCTCCCATGTGAGTGTGGAGACAAATAGGGTCTCGGGTAAAATGCACTCGGGAGTAACCAGGCGTTCGGAGCGATCAAAAATGCGAGATAAGGAATCGGGTTTGATGTTTTTAGAACCCGGGCGGTACGATAGAGTAAAATCAAAACGACCGAAAAAAAGTGCCCACCGAGCCTGCCTGGAGTTCAATCTTTTAGCAGATCGAATGTATTCCAAATTCTTGTGATCGGTCCAGACGATAAAAGGTACCCCCGACCCTTCTAACCAGTGACGCCATTCCTCCAACGCCAACTTGACTGCCAACAACTCCCTATTACCAATGTCATAGTTACGTTCGGCAGAGGACAAACGATGAGATAAAAACGCGCAGGGATGCATCTTTTCGTCTGTGGAAGAACGTTGGGACAACACCGCACCTACCCCCACCTCTGACGCATCGACCTCCACCACGAACTGACGTGAAGAATCAGGGGCTATCAGAATGGGAGCCGAAACGAAGCGGCTCTTCAGTTTGGCAAACGCGGCCTCAGCCGCGTCTGACCACCTGAACGTAGTTCTGGGGGAGGTCAAGGCAGTCAGAGGTGCGGCTAGTTGGCTGAAATTATGAATGAAACGTCGGTAAAAGTTGGCGAATCCCAGAAACCTCTGCAGGGCCTTGCGGGAATCTGGGATTGGCCACTCCACCACAGCCTTAACCTTATCAGGGTCCATACGTACTCCCTCAGACGAAATGATGTACCCAAGAAATGGAACCGACTGTGCATGGAACTCGCATTTCTCCGCCTTGACAAAAAGCCCATTCTCTAGCAACCTCTGAAGCACTCGTCGGACGTGCTGCACATGTTCCTGGAGAGAAGAAGAAAAAATCATTATGTCATCCAGGTAAACATATATGAACTGATCGACCATATCTCGCAGCACGTCATTGACGAGAGCCTGGAAGACTGCTGGGGAGTTGGACAACCCGAAGGGCATGACCAAGTATTCAAAGTGACCCCTGGGGGTGTTAAAAGCAGTCTTCCATTCATCCCCCTCCCTGATGCGGACCAAATGATAAGCATTACGTAAATCCAATTTCGTGAAAAGTGACGCTCCCTGCAACCTCTCGAAAGCTGAAGACATCAACGGCAAAGGATAAGTATTCTTTACCGTGATGTTGTTCAGCCCCCGGTAGTCAATACAAGGTCGCAGAGATCCATCCTTCTTCCCCACGAAAAAGAATCCCGCCCCCGCCGGAGAAGAGGAAGGGCGAATGAACTTCGTTGCTAGAGAATCAGAAATATATTTCTCCATGGCCTCCCTTTCTGGAGCAGAAAGTGAATATAACTTGCCCTTAGGCGGAGATTTACCTGGTAATAAATCTATGGCACAGTCGTAGGGACGATGCGGAGGTAGAGAAGCAGCTCGAGACTTACTGAACACTTCCCTCAGGTCGTGGTACTCCGCGGGCACGTTAGACAAATCCACTGCTTCCTCCTGTAACACAGACATAGGAACAGACGAACAGGCAGACAAAAGACAGGACTCATGACACTCAGTGCTCCACTCCGTGATGGATTTACGGAGCCAGTCCACCTTTGGATTATGTCTTGTTAACCAGGGATGTCCGAGTACTATGGGTGCAAGAGGTGAATCCATAATGTAAAATGACAGAGTCTCTGAGTGGTTACCAGACGTGATGAGGGTGATGGGACCAGTGGAGAGTGAAATCATAGGAAGTTCTTGACCATTTAGAGCGTGAACAGAAATGTCTTGAGGAAGTGACTGAAGTGGGATCTGGAGGTTATGTGCAAGAGTGTAGTCCATAAAATTACCTTCCGCCCCGGAGTCCAATAGTGCATGACAGTCGTGTTGAAGTGTTGACCATCTTAGTCTTACCGGGAGGAGAGTAGATGTCGATGAGGTCTTCTCGGCGGAGATCCCACCCGATAGTAGCCTCACTGTTACTATCGGGCGTGGCCTTTTACCGGACACGTGATGGAAAAATGTCCCGCTCCGCCGCAGTAAAGGCAAAGGCCACGGGACCTCCGCCTTTCCTTCTCCTCCCGGGAAAGCCGAGCTCGCCCTACCTGCATGGGCTCGGGATCGTGGGTAGGGCTGACCGCGTCCATGCCGCTGGACCGCAGACTCTCTGTAGCTCCAAATGAACGACCGGAAAGGGCATGTCGCTCGACTCTCGACAGTCTAGCATCCACTCGTAGTGCTAAGTCAATAAGTCCGTTCAACGTAGTGGGCAGGTCCAGGGCGTAGATTTCCTTCTGGACGCGGTCAGCCAGCCCATGCAGGAACATGTCCCACTGCGCCTCGTCGTTCCATCGGCACTCTGCCGCGAGGGTCCGGAATTCGATCGAATAATCCGATACCGAGCGATCACCCTGACGAAGCTCGGCGAGTACTCTTGCCGCCTCTCTTCCCGTGACCGCCCGGTCGAACACTTGCTTCATGGCGGCGGAGAGTGCCTGGAACGACGCGCAGCAAGGGTCTTGGTTCTCCCACACCGCCGTCCCCCAAAGTGCCGCTCTCCCAGTCAGTAGCGACAGCACAAAGGCGACTTTGGCTCGCTCATTGTTGAAGGTTCTAGGCTGTAAAGCAAAGTGCAAAGAACATGCATTCAGGAACGCTCGACAGAAACTGGGTTCTCCGGCATACCTCTCGGGTGCAGGCAGACGAGGTTCCGACTGGGAGAGAGGATCAGATGGTATAGGAGGAGCGGCCGGTGTGGGCGGCGCAGTGGGAACACGCCGCTGTTGGACCTGCTGGGTGAGCTCGGACACCTGCGCCACCAGAGCTTGAACCGCACGACCAGTGTTGTTGAGCCCGTCCTCCTGGGCATCCATGCGTTGAATACTGCGATTGATGAATGCCTCCATGGCGATCTGAGCTCCGCCCGCTGCTTCCATGCTCTGGTTCAGATCGTTCTGTCATACTGGATTAACGAGGAAGCAAAAGCAGGTGCAGTCAACTCTTTATTAGAGACAAGCTGAACAGAGGCAACAAACAACACAGGTGGGTGGGCAGCGCAGGGACCTCGATGGCCAAACACAGAGAGAAGAGCTGGTGCAGGGTGATGTGATGATGATGATGATGAATCCGACGTGAACACGAACTGGAAGGAACACCAGACATCTAGACATCGACAACGATCTGACAGTGGAGAAAAGAAACCGGTGAGTATAAATAGGCTATGGAGATGAGTTGCAGCTGGCGCCGAGCTGATTAGAGATTGAATGAATAAACAGGATTGTTTGGGCCACGCCCAACCCACGCGACACAGACACACACACAAATAACAAAGGCACGAGACAAGAAGGAAACAATGCATCTGAAAACCGTGACAGATTTAGCCTATACGTGTATATTGGGACTCGACTGAAGTATAAAGCCTTCTTTACATTACTAGTTAGCATCCAAATGTTACATTGCAAATATGGAAACTTTGGACCGAATGAGAGATGCGCGAAACCAACGTCGGTACAGTTTCAGTTTCGATTCAAATAAATTTGTTTAGGCTTGCGTTTAAAATAGGCTAAATGTTGTTTATAATTAAGGACACAATAGGCTATTATTATAAGGTTATATTTTTATTATACGTGGCTACTTATTTTTCATTCTTGATGTTTTCTGAATACCATTCATTTAAGGATTTGACATAGGCTACAATAAGGGGAAGTAAAATACACATAGGCATAGCCGTTATTAATAGTGTTTATAATGTTAATGTTGTATTTTATTTACCGGTCTTTTACACTATTTCTATAATAAAAGGCCAATAATAAAATGCGTTTGTTTCCCTCTCAACATGACAGGTGCGCTGCGCACATCTTTGAGATATAAATTAATACATTTTAATAAAACACAAGGCCTACAACATAAAACTCAGAAGAGTATGTATTTTAATATCTCTGTTGTTCGCTGTTCTCCGGTTGTTTTATTGTCAGTCTGAATGACAGTTCATGCGTTTACATTAATATAGGCCTATTATATAGCCTAGTCAATGTATTATTCTTTTCCTTTTTTATTAGTGTTAAAAATATTTAATTTACAACTAATTATATTGATTTATATCTTCATCTATTATTTAAAAAAAAAAAATACTGGGCGAGGGCGACCATGGTAGTTTAACAGCCGTCATTTACCCTGCATACCCAGCTGATGCAAGCGTAGGTGAATTTATATCTACACAGAAGAAAGCCCTGTCTAGTCTATTCCCCAGTGCGGGTTGTGTCGAACCATTCGTTAGTCTGTTTGATGAAAAAAAGATGAAATTTGCTATAAAATTTGCTATTCTTAACGAATGGAGGAACGCGTTAAGAATCCACTGAGGACTCTTATTCTGCAGTGCAAAACTGAGGAAGAACTGATGACGGGACAGTTTGATCTTCGGCTGACAAATCAGAGGAAAGGGGCGTTTCATTCCCGCCCACATGTAGAAATCGAATATTCAAGCTGTTTATTCATTTTTCTACCTCAGAACGAAAAACGAAAAATCAAGCTGAATTCTTGTTTTTCGTTTTTTTGGAAAACATTTTTGCATAAAAAACGACTGAACGAATGATACACGGATTATTTTGATTTCCGATTTCCATCTATAAACACATCAAAGACAATCGGATAACGAGATTGTTTTTCGTTTTCCGTTTTTTAATATCAAAACAAAAAACGAATAATGGGTTGTTTTCCGTTTTTCGTTTTCCTATTTACTAATGGTAATTGGGAAACCGGCCGTTTTTCGTTTTTGTTTTTTTTTCCTTTTAAAACGAAAATCCGTTGGCCGCCAAGTACACGGACCCATACTGAACTTGTGATCGATGAGACATCTCTTCATTTACTGCTACAAACTGATAACGGTCAGATAAGTATGATTTAAACCATGCTAGTGCAATTCCACTAATGCCAACATAATTTTCGAGTCTATTTAAAAGAATGTTGTGGTCGATAGTGTCAAATGCAGCACTAAGATCAAGTAACACTAATAGAGAGACACAACCACGAGCTGTCTCGGTACTATGGTACGGTCTAAATCCGGACTGAAAATCCTCACAGATATCATTTCTTTTAAGAAAGGAACACAGTTGTGAAGATACTGCCTTTTCTAATATCTTTGACAGAAAAGGTAGATTCGAGATCGGCCTGTAATTGACTAATTCTGTAGGATCAAGTTTAATCATAGCCAGCTTAAAGGTTTTTGGTACGTATCCTAGAGACAAAGATGAAAAAAGGGATACTTCACCTCTAGGAAGATGAATGTGTATTTAAAATAGGTAATTTAAGTAGCAGAAATGTGAAGAAATTTTTGAATTTGGAGCTTTCTAGACTGAGAAAAGCCAGAAAATGTATTTTTGGCTGATGTGGATGAAAGACAACAACTCCCAGAATGCACTTGCTTCGCTGCCTTAGGAGGCCACGCCTACCGGTTAGAGAGCGCAGTTGAAAACAACAAGGCTAGCCTACAAGATGAGTTTGCCAGGGATTTAGAGATCGTTCAAAATGTCCGGGATTCGGCTTTTGCGTTCTACAGTCGCCATTCATCATGTTTACTGTGGCGGGCAGGACGAGGCTGACGGCCGCGGGAGAACGGCGTGAGGCCGGTGGCGTGATTACTGAGACGCGCCGGGTCTCCCATCTCTCACGGAGGAGCGGGAATTTTCTTAGCAATGGTAAAACGCACATCAACCGATCACTTGTTTAGCGTTCATGTAAACACTACAGTCAGATTCACCAATCGGAATGAATTCAGTTAGACTGAAACAAAAGGTGTGCATGTAAACAATGAATGGCGACCGCAGAACGCAAAAGCTGGATCCCGGACATTTTAACCGATCTCGCCCGCCGGACAAGTCCGGGAAAAGGAGGATGGTAACCCCTACTACTCAGCTTTCTCCACAGAACAAGAGCCTGCTAGCTTAGCTTCCAAAGAAAGATGGCTGACACTGTGTACATTCTGTGAGTGAGATCCCTCCCTCTATGGGCGGGCTGAAAACATGCAGAACAGCTCCTCCTACTGGCTGTAGTCTTTAGCCTCTGGCCAGAAAATCCTCCGATGACGCAAAATGACGATTTTTGCGTCATCGGAGGATTTTTTCCAGACAAAAAATACATAAATCTCTTGTCTCAGGGGGATATGAGGGTGGAAAGCATGGTAATTCGAAAATACTACAGGTTTTCTACTAATACAAAGTTTAATGCTAAATCCTGAAGTATCCCTTTAATGATATTAAGAAGAGGATCTATGACCTCTGGAAGCATCTCTTTCAGTAGCTTAGTCGGTATAGGGTCTAAAATACATGTTGTCGATTTAGATGATTAATTGAGTTTAGTAAATTCGTCCTCTCCTATAGCAACGAATGAATCAAATTTTCCTCAGGGAGACTACAATGCACTGCCTGATGCGATACTGTAGTAGACGGTTGCATAGTTATAATTTTGTCCCTGATATTATCAATCTTGTTAGTGAAGAAGTTCATAAAGTCATTACTGCTGTGTTGCTTGGAAACTTAGGTGCTTGAAGCTTTCTTTTTCGTTAGTTTAGCCACCGTTTCAAATAAATACCTAGGATTATGTTTATTTTCTTCTAATAGGGTTGAAAAATAAGCAGATCTAGTAGCTTTTAATGAAGCAGCTTTCAATCTAGCTCTCTTTCCATGAAATGCGAAATACCTCTAGTTTTGTTTTCTTCCAGTTGCGCTCCATCTCTCTGGCTGCTCTCTTAAGGGCCTGAGTGTGCTCGTTGTACCACGGCGTTGGACTATTTTCTTTAATCTTCTTTAAGCGCAACGGAGCAACTGTGTCTAAAGTGCTGGAAAAGAGAGAGTTAAACGTTTCTGTTGCAATATCGAGTTCTTCTAAGCTATCTGAGATGCTGAGATGATGAAACTGATTAGGAAGATTATTAATAAAGCAATCTTTAGTGGCAGAAGTGATAGGTCTAACATATTTGAAACACGGAGTCGGCTTTGCAGCCTTGGCTAAATGCAAATTACACGAGACTAGATAATGATCTGAGATGTCATCGCTCTGCTGCAGAATTTCAACGGCATCAACATCTATTCCGTGTGATAATATTAGATCTAGAGTATGATTACGACGATGAGTAGGTCCTGACACATGTTGTCTAACTCCAATTGAATTTACAATGTCTTTAAATGCCAATCCCAATGCATCTTTTTCATTATCGATGTGTATATTAAAATCACCAACAATTAGTACTTTATCTGCAGTCAATATTAATTCTGATAGAAAGTCCGCAAATTCTTTGATAAAGTCTGTATGGTGCCCTGGAGGCCTGTATACAGTAGCCAGCACAAATCTCAAACGTGATTTATCATTTATACTACATATTTTTACATTAAGCACCAACACTTCAAAATAATTAAATTTAAAACTTGATTTCTTAGTGATTTTGAAACTATTACTATAGATTACAGCAACACCTCCCCCTTTGCGTTTCAGACGAGGCTCATGTTTATAACAGTAATCTTGCGGGGTTGACTCCTTTAAAGTAATGTAATCGTTTGGTTTTAGCCAGGTTTCTGTCAAACACAGCACATCTAGGTTATTATCTGAAATCATATCATTAACAATGAGTGCTTTTGAAGTAAGCGATCGAATATTCAGCAACCCAAGCTTTAGCATTTGCTCATCTGTATTATAGCTGTTTTTTATTTGTTGATTATCAATTAAATTTTTAACCTTAGATGGGTTTAAACGTTTTTTGGATTTCCAAATTCGGGGAACAGACACAGTCTCTATATGATGACTACTAATGTAGTGTAGTGTAGTGTAGTGTGGTGTGGCTCCAAATGTCGCAACAGAAGAGACCAGCAACGTAAACAAACAAAATGTGGAGCTCCGAGGAGTAGTAAAAGGGCTCCTTTTGAAGGGCAGAAAGATTGGGCATCCAAGTGAAACCACTCATGGAGTCACCCATCGTCTAGATACGGGGGTGCCACATACCGGATCGTCACACCCCTCCCCTTAAGACAGGGGCTGCGTCCGAAACCGCATACTTCCCTACTATATAGTAGGGAAAAAGCAGTAGGCGAGCGAATAAGTATGTCCGAATCCTTAGTATCCATAAAAGAGTAGGCGAGAATTACCAGAGTGACGTACTAATTATCGCGAGATTCGGGCGTACGTATACTTATAGTGCGTCCGAATATTCCTACTTTCCTACTATATAGTAGGGGAAAACAGTACGTGAACGGAGTAGTATGCCCAAAACCTCAGTACTCATAAAAGAGTAGGCGAGAAGTTCCCGGATGGCTTACTGCTTCAACCCAGATTTTGAAAAGCTCGAAGATGAATACTTTTCTATCCCATGAGGCCACGGGAGAGGATACGTAATAAAGAAGACGAAGAAGAAGAGGATACGTCATTATCAAACATGACGGAGAACGATGACGCGGGTGTTTTCAAATGTGAGTATTACGAACCAAAAACACGGTTCCTTGTTTTAATCCACATTTGCTCAACTACTGAACTGTTTAATTTTTGAAGGTGTAACGTGAAATAGTATAGTTTTATTATGGATAGCTAACAGGGGAGCTCTAGTGAGCACATGCTCGTCTTCAACATAGATTTAACGTTACACTCATTTTAAACCATATAGCTATCTGTTAAGGATTGTGAGGTTACATCCTTGTCATTACAAAGCCCCGGATTGCCAGTGACAACACTAATGAACGAATTGGATAAACACAACCACCAGGTGTGGAAGCACATGTGGCAGAGTGGGGGACGCGAGAGCAAAGCTAGACAGCAAGGAAGTTCACATTAAATAAACTGATAAGATTTTCAATGTAGCCAACTACGCCACCTTGGGACTTTCGCCCAAGGATATACTCAGACAACACAGGTTCGTTTCTTTGGCAAAGAGGACTGAGACATTTTTGACAATTAAAAACACAACAATTTATTACAAAATCTTCTCACATTGGAAAACACATTCACTAATAAATACCTTCCAAACATTTACCTCTTAATTACCTACATGTTAGTACGAAAAGGAAGGCATTTAAAATACAATTAAAAAAAAAAAAAAAAAAAAGACGGGGTTAATCGAAGACATTAACAGGAGAAGAATCTCTGACCCACCTTGGAAGTAATCACTCACTACACCCACACGTTAGTGTCCCACACTACAAAGGCAATGAAACAAATCCACACTCAAGTGTGTTTAACACTGCACCCCAAATGGAGGTGGGCCAAATTACCCCCTTTCAGATGTCCCAGAGAGAACCCACTTAAGTTACAGATTCCATAAAAATAAATAAACAAAACAAATTTATAAGGGAGACAAAAACAGCAGCGTAGTTTGGGTCCGTGTATCCTGCTGATTACAGATGCACTCTGAGCTGGAAGCACGCCGTTAGGCACGCCCCCCAACTGTATCAGGACTATATAAAATGACTGCATGCTGCAACATGCCCTCACTGCACTGTAGCAACTGAGATTGGACAAATAAGCGACCCAAACTACACGACTCCATCAGGAAAAGGCAGAAAAAGGGACAGCAAGAGAGTAACCAGAAGCAGCTAAAAAAAACTCAGCTATGAGTGTCTTGCTTTTATTATAAGTGCAATCATGATAATGAGTAACCAGCCGGTTTCTGACACAACTGAGTCTATGGGGAGATTATTCCCATTCTCCACCAGGGGGAGTAACGGAGGGAAATACCCAATCTGCTACACACACATGTGCTAATTTGAAAACGCAGCAGGTGTGCTATAAAAGGCAGCAGGTGAGTTCACCTGTCTTCAACAAAGATGGAAGGAGCTAGAAGAAAAAGAAGAAGAGTGAGAATGAGAGGGGGAGCTCAAAGAGGAGATGAAGGAGGTAGTGGAAGAGGAGAAGGAGGTAGAGGAAGAGGCCCAGGTAGAGGAAGAGGAGAAGAAGGAGATAGAGGAGGAGGCCTAGGTAGAGGAAGAGGAGAAGGAGGTAGAGGAAGAGGCCCAGGTAGAGGAAGAGGAGAAGAAGGAGATAGAGGAAGAGGCCTAGGTAGAGGAAGAGGAGAAGGAGGTAGAGGAAGAGGCCCAGGTAGAGGAAGAGGAGAAGAAGGAGATAGAGGAAGAGGAGAAGAAGGAGGTAGAGGAAGAGGCCCAGGTAGAGGAAGAGGAGAAGAAGGAGATAGAGGAAGAGGAGAAGGAGGTAGAGGAAGAGGCCCAGGTAGAGGAAGAGGAGAAGAAGGAGATAGAGGAAGAGGAGAAGAAGGAGATAGAGGAAGAGGAGAAGAAGGAGGTAGAGGAAGAGGCCTAGGTAGAGGAAGAGGAGAAGAAGGAGGTAGAGGAAGAGGAGAAGGAGGTAGAGGAAGAGGAGAAAAAGGAGATAGAGGAAGAGGCCTAGGTAGAGGAAGAGGAGAAGGAGGTAGAGGAAGAGGAGAAGAAGGAGATAGAGGAAGAGGAGAAGAAGGAGGTAGAGGAAGAGGCCCAGGTAGAGGAAGAGGAGAAGAAGGAGATAGAGGAAGAGGAGAAGGAGGTAGAGGAAGAGGCCCAGGTAGAGGAAGAGGAGAAGGAGATAGAGGAAGAGGAGGAGGAGATAGAGGAAGAGGAGAAGAAGGAGATAGAGGAAGAGGAGAAGAAGGAGATAGAGGAAGAGGAGAAGGAGGTAGAGGAAGAGGCCCAGGTAGAGGAAGAGGAGAAGAAGGAGATAGAGGAAGAGGAGAAGGAGATAGAGGAAGAGGAGAAGGAGGTAGAGGAAGAGGAGAAGAAGGAGGTAGAGGAGGAGGCCTAGGTAGAGGAAGAGGAGAAGGAGGTAGAGGAAGAGGAGAAGAAGGAGATAGAGGAAGAGGAGAAGAAGGAGGTAGAGGAAGAGGCCCAGGTAGAGGAAGAGGAGAAGAAGGAGATAGAGGAAGAGGAGAAGGAGGTAGAGGAAGAGGCCCAGGTAGAGGAAGAGGAGAAGAAGGAGATAGAGGAAGAGGAGAAGGAGATAGAGGAAGAGGAGAAGAAGGAGGTAGAGGAAGAGGCCTAGGTAGAGGAAGAGGAGAAGGAGGTAGAGGAAGAGGAGAAGAAGGAGATAGAGGAAGAGGCCTAGGTAGAGGAAGAGGAGAAGGAGGTAGAGGAAGAGGCCCAGGTAGAGGAAGAGGAGAAGAAGGAGATAGAGGAAGAGGAGAAGGAGGTAGAGGAAGAGGCCCAGGTAGAGGAAGAGGAGAAGGAGGTAGAGGAAGAGGAGAAGAAGGAGATAGAGGAAGAGGAGAAGAAGGAGGTAGAGGAAGAGGCCTAGGTAGAGGAAGAGGAGAAGAAGGAGGCAGAGGAAGAGGAGAAGGAGGTAGAGGAAGAGGCCCAGGTAGAGGAAGAGGAGAAGAGAGAGATAGAGGAAGAGGAGAAGAAGGAGGTAGAGGAAGAGGCCCAGGTAGAGGAAGAAGAGAAGAAGGAGATAGAGGAAGAGGAGAAGGAGGTAGAGGAAGAGGCCCAGGTAGAGGAAGAGGAGAAGAAGGAGATAGAGGAAGAGGAGAAGGAGATAGAGGAAGAGGAGAAGAAGGAGGTAGAGGAAGAGGCCTAGGTAGAGGAAGAGGAGAAGGAGGTAGAGGAAGAGGAGAAGAAGGAGATAGAGGAAGAGGCCTAGGTAGAGGAAGAGGAGAAGGAGGTAGAGGAAGAGGCCCAGGTAGAGGAAGAGGAGAAGAAGGAGATAGAGGAAGAGGAGAAGGAGGTAGAGGAAGAGGCCCAGGTAGAGGAAGAGGAGAAGGAGGTAGAGGAAGAGGAGAAGAAGGAGATAGAGGAAGAGGAGAAGAAGGAGGTAGAGGAAGAGGCCTAGGTAGAGGAAGAGGAGAAGAAGGAGGTAGAGGAAGAGGAGAAGGAGGTAGAGGAAGAGGCCCAGGTAGAGGAAGAGGAGAAGAAGGAGATAGAGGAAGAGGAGAAGGAGATAGAGGAAGAGGAGGAGAAGGAGATAGAGGAAGAGGAGAAGAAGGAGGTAGAGGAAGAGGCCTAGGTAGAGGAAGAGGAGAAGGAGGTAGAGGAAGAGGAGAAGAAGGAGATAGAGGAAGAGGCCTAGGTAGAGGAAGAGGAGAAGGAGGTAGAGGAAGAGGCCCAGGTAGAGGAAGAGGAGAAGAAGGAGATAGAGGAAGAGGAGAAGGAGGTAGAGGAAGAGGCCCAGGTAGAGGAAGAGGAGAAGGAGGTAGAGGAAGAGGAGAAGAAGGAGATAGAGGAAGAGGAGAAGAAGGAGGTAGAGGAAGAGGCCTAGGTAGAGGAAGAGGAGAAGAAGGAGGTAGAGGAAGAGGAGAAGGAGGTAGAGGAAGAGGCCCAGGTAGAGGAAGAGGAGAAGAAGGAGATAGAGGAAGAGGAGAAGAAGGAGGTAGAGGAAGAGGCCCAGGTAGAGGAAGAAGAGAAGAAGGAGATAGAGGAAGAGGAGAAGGAGGTAGAGGAAGAGGCCCAGGTAGAGGAAGAGGAGAAGAAGGAGATAGAGGAAGAGGAGAAGGAGATAGAGGAAGAGGAGAAGAAGGAGGTAGAGGAAGAGGCCTAGGTAGAGGAAGGGGAGAAGGAGGTAGAGGAGGAGGAGAAGAAGGAGATAGAGGAAGAGGCCTAGGTAGAGGAAGAGGAGAAGGAGGTAGAGGAAGAGGCCCAGGTAGAGGAAGAGGAGAAGAAGGAGATAGAGGAAGAGGAGAAGGAGGTAGAGGAAGAGGCCCAGGTAGAGGAAGAGGAGAAGGAGGTAGAGGAAGAGGAGAAGAAGGAGATAGAGGAAGAGGAGAAGAAGGAGGTAGAGGAAGAGGCATAGGTAGAGGAAGAGGAGAAGAAGGAGGTAGAGGAAGAGGAGAAGGAGGTAGAGGAAGAGGCCCAGGTAGAGGAAGAGGAGAAGAAGGAGATAGAGGAAGAGGAGAAGGAGATAGAGGAAGAGGAGAAGAAGGAGGTAGAGGAAGAGGCCTAGGTAGAGGAAGAGGAGAAGAAGGAGGTAGAGGAAGAGGAGAAGGAGGTAGAGGAAGAGGAGAAGAAGGAGATAGAGGAAGAGGCCTAGGTAGAGGAAGAGGTAGGGAAGGACGTATGCCATTGAAGACATAGCCTGTGATGTGGATGAAATCTTATGGCCTGATCCAGCCAGACGGAGAGATGATGAATAGTTACAGCATTCTTGTTGCTTTTACAGTAGTTTTTCTTCAGAGTCAAAGTGTATGTACTCCATGCAGTAATTTTGATTTGTCTACAGATTTTATGTTTCATTGATTTCATTGCTGGTTGATTACTGTAACTGATTATGGTAAGAAATACTGTGTAAGTATTGAAATAAATACTTGAAATATTCAATCTGCAGCATCAGTGTTGTGCAGTGCTTTGTAAGTTTAGTAGGCCTATTTGTGTACATTCTCCCTATATCTCAAACTAATCATGAAGAATGTTGTGGGTATGTCACTATTTTTTTTTTTTTTTTTTGTCATCCAAATTATCCCTTACATAACAATGTCTGGCCAAAAATCTAGCACATGCTATTTACTAAAATTAGTTTTTTTACAAATGTGTTTTATATTTATCACAGCTGTGTGTAACTGGCTGCAATAGTGTCTGATCATTGAGGACTGTGTTGGTTAAATGAAAACTAATAGCATTTTCACAAATATGTGTATATGTTTTGACTGAAGTGTGTATGTTTTGACTGAAGTGTGTCATTTTGCAAACAATCTAGGAATTATGCAAATTGAGTGTGGTGTTTGGATAATTGTGATTCTGTTTTGAAAAAAAGAACCCGGTTTTCAAAATTGCGTGTAAACAATTGAAAAAAACTGTAAAAATGTCTCCATCAATGAAATCATGAAAAAATCCATCCTTGCATGTCTGTGGCCTCTTCTGTGAACTGTTCTAACAGTTCTTTGATGGTCTTATCCTGCAAATGGGTGGAAGCATTTTGACAGAAAGGGTCAACAAACTGCTCAAATATCCCCATTGCATCAGTCTTTAGTGGATCCAGGTCCCCAGAATGTCTCTCAATCATGTCGCTCATTTGCTGTTTTAGGTGCTCCAATAATGCGGCCTGATATTGCTGGACTCCACTCACCATTTGGTTAACAGCTCTCTGCGGGGTAGAAAACAAACAAACAAAGAAAAATGATATATTATAAAATTCATATAAAAATGCAGTCAACATGCAAACTCACAGACACTTTTTTTTTTTTAAAGTAACCCTTCAATTGCATATTGTTAGTGACATGCAATGATCAAAATAGGCTATTTCCAGCTAAACTATCATGAAATAATATTGCCTTCTGCAGCTTTAAGACCTTGTTAAAAAAATTGGTCTTAAAATGCATTTTGAGCAATAGTGGACAGTGCAAAATAAAAGTGTAAGTGTTGGGTGTATTATGTTGTCTCTATTCTTAGCTCATGCTCAACAAAGATAGTGGATGGGCAGATTTTGTAAGCAAAGTATGTTTAGTAAAAAGTAAAGTAAACCTCTGCTTCAGCCACAGGGCTTGCATTAGTTTGGTCATTTGCGGCTGTCCTTTCACCTGCTCCAGGTAAACCGTGGCGAGTCGGTCCTTCCTCCTCCGCCACTTCAACTTGGAGAAGATGATGCGCGTGTGTCCACTTCACGTGATAGTAGGAGGAGTTATACACCCTGTACTCACTTGGACAGCCATCAATCCCGCACACGACGCTAAAGTCAGGGCTGCGACTGTGCATGGTGTTAATGTGACTCAAAAGTTGTTTCAGAGTCAATGCCACAAATATGTACCCTGGAAATCCAGAGTTCTCGCGAGAGCACAAGTTGAATTTGCTCAGCGAGTTTACTCTGGCGTTGAGTAATGAAGCTCATTAAAAATGCCCTTGTATCCGAGCTGCACCAATCACATCGGGTTATCTGATATAGGCGGGCCAGAGGCGAGATGACGACAGCGCTGTGACGGCGAAGTCATTAGTAAACATTGCAAGATGGCTCTGGATGAACACCAGTTGTTTGAAACGGCTTTGGCCACTACAATGAACGAGTTAGACTTGGCTTTTTATCTAAAAGAGGAACAGAAGACACCGCTCGAATCCTTCCTTTGCAAGAAGGGCGTTCTTGCTGTTTTGCCGACCGGATACGGCAGAGTCTAATCTACCGGTTAGCTCCGCTGGTAGCTAAGCGTATGGGGCTTGTTGTGATTGGTCGTAGTGTTATCCAATTGCGTGCAGTGAGATTTTCAAATGCATGCTTGGTGCCGCCCCTCGAGTTGGCCGAGCTTCATTAGTCGACGCCAGACCATTAATCTTTCAGATTTAGGTCTGGATTTCCAGGCTAACAAATATGTAGAGCAAGACTGTCGTAAAAACTCGTTACTATGGTTACACCCGCCAGCTAGCTGCTGCAAATGAGAATGTGGGCGTACACTAACGGTATATGGGACCGACTTGGATTTGAACTAGGATTGACTTTCATTTCATAGTTTCATTGCAAGTAAATTAAAGCGCTGTATCCAGTGCTCATTCTTTGTAGTTCACATCGCACACCCTTTGAATGTTATCGACGTTTCAATGTGTTTTCAGTGTTTATTGTGTATCGCTGCAGCCGAACAGAGACAGCGAGGCAAGCTAACGTTAGCGGAGCTAACTAGCTAGCTAAGTCAGCTAACAGCATAGAAGAAATGGATGATGTCGCAGTGTCGATTTTAAGGGCTAATGTATGCAAATATTATTCTTTATCATATATGAACGTACGAATGCAGTAGGGGTTGCACGACTACTGATTTCTACTAGTCGATTTCTTATCAAAACAATACTCGAGTTACTCGACTACTCGTCGTTTATGCTACTGTATATGAAAAGACATGAAATAGCTAGATCTTATCAATAAACATTTATTAATTCATACCCTAATGCAACAATTACATAAGTAAACTCTCAAAACATTATAATTATGACATTTCATTTTTAAATTTTCATGTAACAGTCTAAAGCCAAATAAATAGCCGTTCTTGCCTTTCATTTCAGACGTCTGCTTCTAGGGGCCGTTCACATATCGCGTCCTTTCCGCGCTCAAGGTCGTTATTTCAAATGTAGGCGCGCGGCGAGCGCGCTCATAATGGAAGCAACGGACGTGGTGCGCTAGTTTGTCCAGGCGGGTTTTTCCTTCTCATCTCCAGAAATATATCTAGTAGTAAAGCTAATGCAAGGGCTAGAAATCAATTAATCCTTTGCTGAATGATACTTATTCGTCGTCATCATGTAGAGCGCAGTTTGGTTGCATAGCAACGACAGACGCCACGGGAGCGCAAGCGCTTGTAGGAGACAGTGGCACGGCCGCGCGCGCTTTCCACACGTTTTTAGAAGCAATATGTGAACGGCCTCTTGCAGAGTTGGCCAAATTACAATATTTTTGTCATCCTTGATGAAATTCTTCCACACATCTGACGCGTGGTGTCTGTTGGTGACGTTCGCCATTTTTAATTAATTTATGTTTAATGGACGCTCGAGTAGTCGATTGTTTCCGACAGCGTCGACTAGTGGTTGAAGTAGTCGATCTATCGACTACTCGACTAGTCTATGCAAGCCCTAGAATGCAGAGGCCTAATTGAAGCTAAAAAAAATGACAATTGTGGGTCACTAGAAAAATTCTTAGTTGGTGGTAGCTCCTGTTATATACTAGTAACGTCTATATGACATACAACAGCACTAAGTTGTATAGTTGTATAAGTTGTATAGTTGTAACTATACTAAGGTGGTTAGCACTAGCTACCTAATTTGAATGAAGTGTCAACTTCTAATAGTCACATGCAGTTTGATTTCTAGGGCACTGTTTCATCTTGCTATGTTTGTCTTCCAATGTTTTCATAGCTGCAAACATCACAGAGACAATGATGAGCACCCTGTCTCGTGAAGACTTGTGGGATCTTTTCCCAGGCCCAGAGAACTTCATACGGAGAAAAGCGGTCTGGCGTGCCTGTCATGGTGCGTCGGAGGAGGTCAGTTTCTCAGTTAAGTGGCCTAAACTAACCACCCATTTAAGTTGGCAGCAGCACATTGAGCTAACAGCACAGTGTTTTTGGAACAAGCATGGAAGTCTACATGTTTGTTTAATTCAGTTTAGATTAATTGATAGGTGTTCAGTTAGTTATAGATTTCACCCCTAAAATGGAACATTGCTTATTTATACGTGTGCAGAGCTGTCAATGCTACATTGCATTTTGTGTTGTCACAAAAAACAAAAATGTTGCTTTTTGCAGTAGTTCATTATCTTTTATTTACAGGAGTCTGGCCAAGAACACTCAAAATTATGGAGCAGTTCCTCATTTAATGCATCACCCATGCGACAGACATCCACTCCTGTGAAAGCAAGCCCTACAAAGTACACAACCCCTGAAAAGGTTGTGAAGTTATCCTTTCCAGAATATGTACTGCACACCGACACAGGACTTGAGCAAGTCCGACAACAGTACTTTGAGTTGCCGAAGAGAGGCGAACAGCGCGACTGCCAGATGTCAAAGGAGCTCAGATGCCGGCTCATTCGAAACACCATGACCAGTATGATTAAAATCCTGAGGGCAAAGGGGGATGGAGAACCACACAGATACCCATCAAAGCCAGAAATCACAGCAATGGCAAAGAGAATAGTACTGTACTACCCTTGCTGCAGGACCAAGGCCTCCGTACATGGGTAAGTGAAATGCACCCAGTTGATGACTGTGTTTCATGTTGGACATTTTTAGTAGCGATTTAAAAAATGGATTAAATGTCTTGTGCAGGTCACTGTGCACACACAGCTATACAAAAGATTGCAAAATGTGAGATCCCCCCCAAAAAAAGAACTCCAGATGGGAGACATTCAAAGAGGTGAGCTGTAACTAATGATTATTTTCATCAAAGATTAATCTGTTAATCATTTTCAAGATTAATTGATCAGTTTTCTGGTCAATATAAAGTCCAAGGTGATGTCTTCAAAAGTCTTGTTTGGTCCACAACCTAAAGATGTTAATTTCACTGTCATAGAGGACTAAAGAAGCTTGAAAATATTCACATTTGAGAAGCTTAAATCATATTTGGACAATCAAAAAAAAACTAAGAAAAAAAAGAAAAATGACTCAAAATGATCAATCATGTCAATGTCCTGGTTGATCTGTCTCTAGTGTTTCCTCACTTCCCAGTTTTATTGAGTGCTCTTATTTCAGTGTTTGACTACAAAGTAATTGCTTTGGATGTGTGTGGGGGATATTGCTTTTTATTACGAAGCACTTTGTGTTACATTTTGTTTGTATGAAAAGTGCTATACAAATAAAGTCAGATGGATTGATTGATTTAGTAGTTGACAACTAATTGATTAACTGACTCATCTTTGTAGCTGTACAAAGAGGCGCTGTCTTGAGCCGCCAACAGACACAGATGAAATGGATACAAGTGACTCAACATTATTCTAGATCGGTCCACAGAAGGAAGTGGCAGCCCAGGCTCAGACAGTAAAGAAAGTGAGTTAGAAGGTGAGTTTTAACTTTGCATTTACATATTTGCCCTTGTGAGGTATTTATATTTTAGATAACCTAATAAACCCACTTTATTGGTCAAGATGACAGTCCTGACATGACAAAATGGACATCAGAGGATATGTATTTACACTACATTTGTACAGTTGTATTATTATTTATTAACATTATTGTAGAAATTTGTTGTGCATCTTTGTAGGGGTGTTCTTGTGTGCCTACATGCAATTGTATGTGATTGCATGACCATATGAGTTTCAAGCAAATAGTTCTCATGCATTTATTATACAAAAAAGTATTTGAATTTTTAAAATGACATTTAAATGATTCAAATTCCAAAAATGAATAGGTATTTGGTAGTTAGGATCAGGCCTGATATTTGTTAAAATATTTAGTTGCATGAAAGGCAAGGCAAGGCAAGTTTATTTATATAGCACATTTCATACACAATGGCAATTCAAAGTGCTTTACATAGAAGAAATTAAAATAATAACAAGAAATAAACAGTTAAGAAGAATAAAAAAAAAATACAGTACAGTACAAACAGTCGGACGAACATTAAAAAGAACATTAGAAAGTTTAATCTAATATAAATGTATGATTTTTATGGCAGTTTTTTGACATTTTTTGTCATGCAACAACATGAGTTGAACTTTTTTTTAAACTGTGGCATATTAATTATGTATTTTTGTGTCTTACAGCTAACAAGTCTGCAGATGTTGACACTAGTCCAGCAACCTTGGCCAAGCACTACAAGACCCTACAAACTTTGTCTAAAAGAAAAAATCCAAACCACCAGGATGTCTCTCATCACTTGGATTTGGAATTTGTAGTCAGAAGAGCATTGATTCAAATACTGTTCGTGAGGAGGACAGACACGAGAAGGTTCTAGAAGCATATCCTTGTTTCAAGGACGTTGGACATGTAAGTCATTATTGACTGTGCATGATTAAGACCATGGTATTTTTTTTTTTTTTTTCATTTTCATTTATTTATGTGACCCTTGACGTTAGTGTTGCATATTTTGGCGCCCGAACAGGGACATTAACCACCATCCCAACAACTTTCTTCAAGAGTGAAATGAGGGTATGCTTTTCTGAAACATATGTTTTCTTTGTATAAGCTTATTTTTTCCCCCATTTGTGTTTACCCAAGTGCTTGGTTGCAATTTTTTAAGAATATATGAAAGGGTTGTGACCGATAACTTCCTCATATTTTGGTTTAAGATTTGGCTGAGGCTCTGGCATGAGACACGTTGAGTCCAGACTATACTTCAGAACCTTTTTTAACCCGACGTGAGCCAGTTCGAGAGCTGATATGCTCATTCAGCAGCCTGTATTTAGAGTCAGAAGGAAGAGTGGCTGTTCCAGAAGAAGACAATGACTCAAGTTATCTACCACCTCCACCACCACCTGAAGAGGATGAAAGTCTGATCAGTCTTACTATTGCGACAAAGGTGAGACAACTGGAGATCAGAATGGATAAGATGGAGAAAGAGAGTGTACAACGTGTTCATGTAGTGGACACCACTATTCAGAATTTTCTCTTCAGCAATATGACCGTCATTTGATTGCTATAGAGGGGCTGATGCCAGACTTGATAAAGCTAATGACCACTCAATCATCACTCAACCAAAGTTTGAAGAAGTTGGAGGAAGAGCTTGTTGATTTTGTAGAAGAAAAGAGTAGCCGCCTGAAGAAAACCCTAGAAAACCAGCTACAAGAGATGGGTAAAACTGTAATGGATTGCATGAAAAGAAGAGACAACCATCTTAAGTCTTCGCTTTGTCTTACACCTGGAGCTACCTCCACACCAACTACCACCTCAACACCAGATGTACAGTCAACTCCCACGCTACACCAGCTGCCATATAGAATGGTCGTTAAAATCGAATTCCCTAAGTTTGGGAGCACAGGAGCTGAAGACCAGATAGCTTATCTGGAAAAATGTGCAGAGTATCTAGCTGTCCGACCCATGAGTGATGCTGAAATATTAGCAACTCTGCCATCGGTACTGACACATACCGCCAAGGATTGGTGGGTGGCTGAAAAAGCACAAGTTAAAACATGGAGTCAGTTCAAAACTGCCTTTTTGCAGTCCTTTTTACCCGATGATTATGAGGTTGAAGCGGAAAGGAGGATAAGAGAGAGAAAACAAGGGATTGATGAGGATCTTCGAACATTCGCTTTCCAGTATCGAGCCTTATGCCTTAGACTGAAACCAACGATGTCTGAGAGAGAGACTCTGCAGGCTGCCTTAAGAAACTGTAATCCCTGTATTGCTAGTATTTTGAGAGGAACAGTGACTACCTTTGATGACTTGGTGCACACAGGAGCTTTGGTAGAGCGGGACATTGCTGAGGGGAGGGCCTTCTGGAAGCAACGTCAGGCTGAACAGTCTTTCAGAAGAGGAGGCCAAGATAAGTACAGCAGAGGTAAGCCCGAAAGTCACAGCATGGCATTAGTGACACGAGGTAATGTCAAGCTTTTAACCTTGACTATAACTTTGCGTAGTCAACCTTGTTGCCATCCTGGATACAGGCAGCTCCTACTCATTAATTCAGGAGTCATTGTGGAGGAGATGGAAGGATGAGACGGAGTCTTGGCGGTCCAGTCGGGGACAGACATTTACCCTTGCCAATGGCCATATCCAGAGGGCGTTGGGCGAAGTTACTTGGGAGTGTGCCCTGCAAGGATGCACAAACCCGTTGCGACTATTCATCATGAGAGATGAGGACTTAGCCTTTCAGCTCATATTAGGCCTTGAGTTCCTGGTAACATGCAGAGTCAAGTTGGATTTTGACTCTTCCACATATTCATTGCCTGGAGAGAAAGAAACAGTACATCCTTTCTCTTGTTATAACCAACCACCATCAGTTAACCTGTTAAGCTGCAACCCCACTTTTGAAAAAATCCCCAGAAATGACATACCCAAACTGAAACAGTTACAGTTTATGAATCCTTTGTACTAAAAGCACAAGTATGATCTCATTTGAAAGCTGACACCTGGCAGTTTATTGTATTGTAGAATTAATTATTGTCATAATGAAAAAAATTGTTATAAATAGCTTCAAAGTTTTGTAAAGTTATTAGAAATTAATTTTTATGAAACATCCTTATGAAAATAAAATTGAAGTTGGCACTGTAGCAATCTAGAAATGCACTACAGCTAAAGCCACATGTCTAAACATTTTATGTTTAAAATCTGAAGATAATAAGTCCAAAACTCTGTATTTATCGCGCATTATCGCGTATTTTTGACCGTTCCGAACGCCGTCTACTCCCGAGTGCATTTTACCAGAGACTCTATTTATCTCTACACTCACATGAGAGATCGAATCGAAGGTCAAGAAGGCCTTAGAAGGGGTAACGCCTCCGGCTCGTTGTCCACCGAATCGTTTATTTGTGCCTGAGGGTTTACGGTCCAGCGTTATTCAGTGGGGACATTGTTCCAATGTGGCTTGCCATCCAGGAGTCAATTGCACAAAATTTTTAGTCAAGCAACGATTCTGGTGGCCTCTTATGGCTCGTGACGTTCACAGTTTTGTCTTGGTTTGCTCAGTTTGCGCCACGGGTAAGACTTCTAATCGACCTCCAGATGGGTTACTTCAACCGCTGCCGGTGCCTTCGAGACCCTGGTCCCATATCGCTCTAGATTTTATCACCGCCCTCCCACTCTCCCAGGATCACACGGTAGTTTTGACCGTGGTGGACCGGTTCTCGAAGGCGGGCCATTTCGTTCCCTTGCCCAAATTACCCTCAGCCAAGGAGACAGCGTACCATGTACCATGGAACTGGACTAAGGAGTGCCAACATTCTTTAGAAGATTTGAAGGATGCCCTACAAAAGGCCCCAGTTCTGGTGCCCCCAGACTCAAGTAAATCACTTAAAGTGCAGACCGATGCTAGCGACTTAGGACTTGGGGCTGTCCTGACTCAGGATTCGGAAAAGGGAGAACACATCATCGCCTATGCATCCCGTTTGCTTCAAGGAGCTGAAAAAACATGCCGTTTCAGAGAAGGAATGCCTCGCTGTCGTCTGGCCGGTTGAGAAGTGGCGACAGTACCTAGAAGGGAAACCCTTTGAAGTTCTTACTGATCAGCGTTGATTGTCGTTAACCACGTCTTTCGGCTACATGGCCTCCCGATAGACGTGGTTTCTGACAGAGGACCCCAATTTGTGTCCAAATTTTGGCGAGAATTTTGTAAACTCCTGGGGGCGACTGTCAGTCTGTCCTCTGGGTTCCATCCCCAGAGCAATGGTCAAACTGAGCGAGCCAACCAGGATTTGGAGAGAACGTTGCGATGTTTAGTGTCCAAGAATCCTTCCTCTTGGAGTCAGCAACTATCTATGGTGGAGTACGCCCACAACACGTTGCCAGTGTCATCCACGGGCCTATCACCGTTTGAGTGTAGCGTAGGGTACCAGCCACCAATTTTTCCTAGTCTGGAATCCGAAGTCGCGGTCCCCTCCGCCCACACCTTCGTCCAGAGGTGTCGCCACACTTGGACTAGAGCCCGTGAGACTCTACTCCAAGTGGGGGCGCGCACCAAGGCCAAAGCCGATCGCCACCGGCGTAGGCCTCCCGTATACGGCGTCGGTTCCAATGTGTCACGGTTCATAAATCCTATGTCTCTTTCTTGTCTTGTGCTCTGTTGTTGTGTGTGTGTGAGTGCTGATTGTGTGGGCGTGCCGGCTCATTAGTGCTCATCAACGTTCCAGCTCATCATCCTCGTCACCAGCTGCAGCTCATCTCATCACCCCATATATACTCACCACTTTCTCATCTCCTTTGTCAGATCGTTGTTTGCGGTGTCCCGGTGTGTTTCCAGTCTGCGTTCTAGTCTTGTGCCTTCCGTGTTCCTGTTCGTGTTCCTGTGGATTTACTTTGGATTATATCACCTCTGGACTTACCTCATCGCACTGCTGCACCTTCACCACCGGGTTTCATCTGGCCATCGGGGTCCCTGCGTCGCTAGCCTGTTCTCTGAACGTTACTTCAATTATACTACAATAAAGAGTTTACTTGCATCTTGCTTCCTTCCATCATTTCATGACAGGTGGGTCTTGCGGATAACTCCCGTACAGAGAAGAGGCGTTTAGAGGGGTTGCTGTTTAATTGGCTGACTGTCTGTACAGATACATTAGGTAAAACCTCTATCATTAAGCACCAGATTATAACTAATGACCCCATTCCAATACGGAAAAGAGCATATCCCGTTGCAATCAATAAGCAAAACTTCATTGATGAGGAAGTCAAAGCCATGCTGAATAAAGGTATAATACGACCATCTGTCTCCCCATGGGCAGCTCCAGTAGTGCTAGTGCCCAAGAAGGATGGGGGTATACATTTCTGTGTGGATTTTCGAGCACTGAATGCCAAAACCCCACTGGATGGTTTTCCCATGCCTCAGATACAAGAGATCTTGGAGTCTGTCTATGGAGCAACAGTATTCAGTACCCTAGACCTCAAGACTGGATACTGGCAAGTGGTGATGGATGAAAGTAGCATCCAAAAAACTGCTTTTGTTACAAAGTACAACCAGTATGAGTTTGTTCATCTACCATTTGGGTTAAAAAATGCTGGAGCAACATTCCAAAGGCTCATGAACAAAGTTCTACAAGATCTTATTGGCAAATGTTGTTTTGTGTACATAGACAACATTGTCGTGTACTCCAGAGACATCCAGCAACACTTCTGGGATCTGAAGAAGGTGTTTGTTGGGCTGGAATTGGCTGGCCTAACCCTTAACCTTAGGAAATGTAAATTAGTAAGGAAATCACTGACTTTCCTAGGACACGTCATTTCAGCGGAAGGCATCAAGACAGAGGATTCCAAAGTGGATGCTGTCAAGAATTTTCCTGTGCCCAAAAACATTAAGGGAGTTGAGCGATTCCTAGGTCTTGCTGGGTGGTATCACCGATTTATTCCATATTTTTCGGAACGTGCTGCTCCACTTCATGCACTTAAGAGGAAGGGTGTACCATGGAACTGGACTAAGGAGTGCCAACATTCTTTAGAAGATTTGAAGGATGCCCTACAAAAGGCCCCAGTTCTGGTGCCCCCAGACTCAAGTAAATCATTTAAAGTGCAGACCGATGCTAGCGACTTAGGACTTGGGGCTGTCCTGACTCAGGATTCGGAAAAGGGAGAACACATCATCGCCTATGCATCCCATCTGCTTCAAGGAGCTGAAAAAACATGCCGTTTCAGAGAAGGAATGCCTCGCTGTCGTCTGGGCGGTTGAGAAGTGGCGACAGTACCTAGAAGGGAAACCCTTTGAAGTTCTTACTGATCATGCCGCACTCACTTGGGTATTCAATCATCCTCATCCAACATCAAGACTTACTAGGTGGGCTATCCGACTCCAGGGATTTGACTTTACTGTGAGATACCAAAAAGGGAGATATAATGTTGTGCCTGATTCGTTGTCCCATGCAATGCCTGAGGGAGAGCCACTGGGAAGTGTCAAGTCAAGTCAAGTCAAGTTTATTTATATAGCGCTTTTCACAACACAGGTTGTATCAAAGCAGCTTCACAGTAATAAATTAGAACAATACATCAATGTTTGTTTCTAGTGGAACGTCTACGTTCGGTAATGCTGATCAATAGTATCGTTGATTGATTAATTAAATTAAATATCCCCAAATATCCCCAACTGAGCAAGCCAAAGGCAACAGTGGCAAGAAACCGAAAAACTCCATCAGGTGACCTAATGGAGAAAAAAAAACCTTGGGAGAACCCGGGCTCAGTCGGGGGCCAGTTCTCCTCTGGCGTTTATGAACTAGAGGTCGGATTTAACTGTAGGATTAAAAGTATTATATGAATGCCTGGCTGAAGAGATGCGTCTTTAATCTAGTTTTAAACTGGGAGAGCGAGTCTGAGCAACGAACAGTATCCGGAAGACTATTCCAGAGTTTTGGTGCTAAATGTGAAAATGCTCTCCCTCCTTTGGTGGATCTGGATATCCTAGGTATGACCAAAAGCCTCGAATTTAGTGACCTTAAAGAGCGCGATGGATTAGAAGTGTTGCGGTATACCAGGCAAAGGATGTGAATGGAGACTTACCAATCAACTGGGAAGAACTTGGTCGAAGCCAAAAAAGTGATCAATCATTGCAGCCTCTGTGGGATGAAACAAAGCTTAACCCTATCAACCCCCATCGTATCCATTACAGATGGTGCCCAACCAGAATGCGACTTTTACCGCCGCCGTTCCCGCGGCGGCAAAATTGGGATGTGTATTTGCTGCCTTTTACCGCTGAGTGGCGCTGTAATCACAGACTTTGAAAAGTGTCAGTTTATTCTCTTTAATGCCGTAATCTGAGCTGAGGTCACAGATAAATTTAAGATAAATATTGTGGTTAAACGAATTCAAATTCATTTAATTTAAACAAAGTAGACACACGTTAACATTGTGTGCCCAGTTTTTCTATAATTTAGAAAGGCTATGTCAATAGGTTACTTGTCATTTACTTCGTGTTATTTTAATGTGTTTGTAGATTTATTAACTGAAACATAACAGTGAAATAAATTAAAATAATTTACCGTAAAATTAAAACATTTTCAGGACTTGCAGTTACTAACCGATGTTAGTCGCTTTAAGCATTATTTCTTATATTCAGAATTAGGCTTACATGTTGTTATGATTATCAGTTGAATTCTTTAATAAATAATCAACCACAATGCCTATTACTACTGCCGCAGCAAAAGTAAACCATTATTTGAAAAAAAAAGTCATTATTTGAACAAAAATGAGACTGATTGAATATGTTAAAATATAAACAAACAAAGCAGAGAATAAAACAAACTTTTAGGGAAAAAATATAGGCCTATTATGCTCAGAATTGGTTAACATTAACGAAAGCAAAATATGTAAAAATACATTCAAACAAATTCGTGGCCGAGTGGTAGGCTATAACTTACGTTTCAAATCCCGAACAAACATGGGCTACTTTTTTATTATTAATTTGATTTGATAGTTCTAAAATATTGCTACACCATATTGTTTTTTTCTCCTATAGCCTATAGGCTATTAAATATTTTATATTTTTAAAATAAAATTACCATTCATTTCCATTTTACATTAGGGACAATCTTTTTCCAACAGAATGGCTGAATTAACATCTGCATAATAATAATAATAATAATAATAATAAATAAACAGCACAAGGTCTTGTTAAAACACTTTTTTTATTTTTTGACATAATTTTTTATTTTATTTTTTTTTACTTTTAAAACAGAGAAAATAGTAGACCGAGGCTATTCAGACGATATCTGTGGTCAATGCATTAACAATAGACTCTCTGAGCTTCAAACGATCTGAGATCGAATCTCAGTATAGCCGACAGTGTTTATGTTTTTCCGTTCTTGATGCTTAAATATGCATCTGTTTATTAAAGTCAATCATCTTGTTTAATTATCAATTGTACATTAACATAAATTTGCTACATTCCAGTTGAGCCGCTGCACGCTATGACATATCTGATGAAGGAAGACTGTTAGCCGATTGCACCAGAAAATGAAGATGATGAAGCTCGTCTTTAATCTGCTAAATTATGTTTTTTTGTGTGTGTGAATCATTCACGAGATTGAGATGACTGACAGTTATACCCGGCCATAGCAACGGTAGACATTTTCCAAAACAGATCGAACAAATCAGAAAAATACTTTCATACAGTATTGCTTTCAATTAAAAAATAAACAATGAAAATGTAAAAGAAAAAGAAAATTAATTAAGTTTGAAAACCCATCGCACATTTCAAGGTATGAATAAAGTGTCGGGACAGTTTATTTATTTAAACAGGGTTGCATCGATTCGATAGAGTTTATTCCCTTTGCGATGCAAAATAAGAAACATTTTAAATTTATTGTCAAAGAAATTGCAGCTAAATTAAAAAATGAAAACGGTACAAAACGAAAAAAAGTTCAAAGCAACATAAATTAAGAACAGGCGTTTTTCTTTGCCTCTCTCGCGCTGGATATTTTTTTAGTAAGTTTGGTCTCCCTCACTGCGTGCGGCGGGTCTTTCTCGAAATTAAGCATTTCAGCGTAAAAAACACCATACAGCTGATAATACTGTATATGTCGCTGTGTGTCATCCACACAAATCACGAAAGAAAAAACTGTAACAAATAGCTTTTGTTCCTTCAAAGATACAACATGCCTTGCTGAATTCACCTACAATAAAACGAGGTGGGTCGCGAATTAAATAGCTCTGTATCTGCTAAATTGAAATTGTGTGTGGAAAACCTTTAAATACAATCAATAAAACAATATATATACAATATATAATTTAATAAGATATGGCCTACTGTACATAGGCTATGGACTTTTGGAGATTTTGAGATTAAACCTTAAAATAACTTTGCCTTTGCCTGCTCATCAGGCTGGCTCCGACACTCTCCATATGAAAGACGGAACATTAACACCTCTGTCCTGCACCCCCACGATAAAGCAACTATTGCCTTCTCCAAACCCCCCACAGGCTAGCTGAGTTTGCAAAACAAAACAAAGAGTTTGCCACTCGTTGTGGTGTGCCAAAACACTTCATTATAAACTTCAATATTTCATTCAAAACAATCTCAAAACGCTTTGTGACATTTTGAAAAGCCGTGGATGCATTACTGCCACTGGAACCATGAACGCAAATACTGGTTCTGATTTTATTGTTTGTCGTTTAAACGTATATATATATATATACAGAACTGCTTTTGAAATTACGATTGGAATTATTATAGGCTACAGAAGTAAAGTCATTGTATAATATTTGTTCCTTAGTGTAAAATGGAAATGCATGGTGATTTTATTTTGTAAATAGGCTATAAGCAAAAAACTATGTTTTAGAACTAGACAAATCTCTCTGCATCAACAATAGACTATAAAATGCATTAATAGGCTAATATAAAAATATCAATAGTCTAAGTTAGTTCGGGATTCGATCCCGTGTCATCTAAATGATCGTAACGTAAGTTCAACCACTCGGCCACGATTCACTCGTTGCGACATGGCCTAATGTTCCAGTGTGTGTTCGCTCACACGAGCGAGAAGCGCTCTTCATTCAAATGAACGCGCCGCCGCGTTTGTCGAACACTAATTCAACATGCCAGAATAAAACCTGGCTTTGGAACAATGCATAGCGCCACTCGTCGTGGTCTGTGCCAAAAAAATTATAATAATTTAGTTTCATTTATTTCAGTGTTAGTGTTTGAGTTAAAAAAAATCCTCTACAAATTATATTAACACAAAGTCGGCTGTAAGAGTCCTTTATAGGCTAAGTAAAAAGCAAAGGGCTTACAGTCTTAACATTTAGGCTACTTTGCTTAAATTCGATACATTTATTTTCAGTAGGGCCTAATAAATTTGTAGGGATGTAATTTCAGTATGCTTTACCAACGCTATGTATTCAATTAAAGTTCTAAGAGGTCTGGTATATATTTCCTTCCCAGCTGACACTAATATGCAAGTGCACAGCAAAAATCACAACTTGTGCTTGCTGCGAACGCAACTTATTTAAGGTGTCTCAACTGTACACAGTCTACCCTACAGTGTGAATTCGTTACAAGGTTTCATTTAATGATTTTTTTTCCATCTATGTTGAATATGAAAAGTGAACAGCACGAGTAAGATAAGATGCATTAGGCTATATCGAGAGATGGATATGGAGTGGGTCAGACATGATTTTGACCACTTCATTAAGTTTTGTTCAGTAGAAAACCTTTCTTTAAAGTGAATTTCCTTTTCTATAAATTGTATCTTAATTTTAACCAATTTTTCATCAACCAATTGCCTGTATTTAATAAGTAAGAGAAGCAAATATTACAGACACTAATCATGGAGGCGCCCGCGCGGTCACTTGCGTTGCACGTGAGCTGGAGCGCATCTCATCCCAACTTAACGAAACTCAGCGTATGCCTCACACAGACATGATAAATACATCAAATACACAAAGCTTGAAATGCCTTCAAACGAAATAATTCAAAACGAAAAGAAAAGGCTACTCTCTGATAATCAGATTATGTCTTTATGTGCATTTATCTCTAGGTGCGTTCACTACAAATATGGCGATCGTCAAGAAAACACTAGTTTATTGATAAAAATCAATGCACGCATCACCGGATTTACAAATACACATCTTGCTTGTTGCACGCACACATATTATGTCGACAAAACGATATTATGATATAACGAAATATTATGTTGAAATAACATTATTATTAATAATACATCTTTTAGAATATTTGATTAAATGCTGATTGTTGCGCTTGTTCAATTTAATAAAATTAAAACTTTAATTGTGATAATTCAAATAATTGAAAATTAAATATTTAGTGGCCAAGTTTTGCTAATTTATTATATAGGCTATTATATGCCTATTGCCTATATTAAGTAGGTCATATTAAGACAAGGCATATATTAAGTTATTTTAGCTGTTATGAGAAAAAATAAATCTAACGAAATCTAAAATCTAAATTAAATAAATCAAAAAAAAAAAAATTCTAACGCCAATTCAACATGCCAGAATAAAACCTGATATTTGAACAATGCGTAACGCCACTCGGCCTGGTGTGCCAAAACACTACATTTTAAACTTCAATGTTTAATTCAAAACAATCTCAAAACGCGTTGTGTCATTTTTTTAAAGCAGTAGCCAAGCCAATATAGATTAAGGGCATTGAAACCAGGATCTGAACTAAAACGCGTTCCGCGTAATCTCTCAAAATTTATGCCACACTACTCCATGTTTTTTTTTTTAAGGACTGCTTTTGAAATCACTATAAATTACTATGCAATTGTATCGCTCACGAGAGCTCTTCATTTATCTAATTCCTCAATAGAATAGTAAAAATATTCAGCGTCATTGCTACTAATATCGTCTCTATTTTTAACTTTTGATTCTATTTTTTCAGTTCTAAAATTGATTCTATCTTTAGTTCTATTCTGTTGTAGCCTTATAGGCCTATTTATATATATGAAAAATATGCCTATTAGGCTTAGGGTTTTATATTTAACCCACTTACATTTTAAAATACGGCAATTGCTGCTGATTTGCACAATGTCCCTTTGCGCCACCTGGCGGTCATTTCGGGAACGACTTTAAAATGCGGCTGGCTTATTTTCGCCGCGGTGGTAATAGGCATTCTGGTTGGGCACCATCTGTATGTTGTACAGAAGAGCTTTCTGTTCAGATGTGTCCCTGAAAGTCAAAAGGGTCATACTTTGCATGTAGTCATCCCAAAGGATCTCCGGCAGCAATTTCTCCAGTTTGCACATGACAATCCTTTAAGTGGGCATCTTGGACGCATGAAAACATTGCGGAGACTACTCAACGTGGGTCACTGGCCAGAAATCCAGCGAGATGTATGGGATCACTGCAAACAATGCCAAACCTGTCAGCAATACAAGCCACGTATATCCAAACTTTCTGGAACCCTTCAATCTACTGCGGTAAAAGAACCCGGATATATGATGGGCATTGATCTTATGGGACCATTTCCAAGGAGCACGAAGTTGAATGAGTATTTATTGGTTTCTGTGGATTACTGTAGCAAGTGGGTCGAGGTGTTCCCTTTGCGGTCAGCTAAGACACCTTTGATAACTAACATCCTTATCAAAGATATCTTTACCCGTTGGGGGGTACCTACGTATTTGGTATCAGACCGAGGACCACAATTTACCTCACAACTTCTGAACGCTACCTGCAGACAATGGGGTGCCATTCAAAAACTTACCACTGCATACCATCCGCAGACTAACCTGACAGAAAAGGTAAACAAAACTCTTAAGACCATAATTGCCTCATATGTCAAGGACAATCATCGGAATTGGGACCAATGGATCCATGCGTTCAGGTTTGCAATCAATTCAGCTTGGCAGGAGAGTACAAAGTATACCCCAGTGGAAATCGCTCTAGGACGCAAGTTGAAAGGACCCCTTGAACTATTCAAATATCGTTCGCCTGATCCTGACCAATCCAGTGGCTTTTTTTGGTATGACGCCTAAACAAAATCTCATGGGAACTTCAATTTTTGTGATATCAACTTCAAATTTGGAACACAACTTGGTTAGATATATGGCTTTGATTTTATAGTAATTTTATAGTAAAAAATATTTTGTAAAATATATATTTTATATAAAAGAAAAATATTAAATAAATTATATTTGATTTAATGTAAATTTAAACCTCCATAACTTTTTCATACTTTAATTTTTTGAAGTGCTTTCACTTCAGCAATCTGCTATTTTTTACCTTTAAAACAAGACCAAACTTAGGTCTATACTCCAAAGCATTCTTGAATTACAACCATTTAAGCTTGAATGTGCATTTTAATGTCCATCCTCAAAAAGGGGGGGTGACAGTTAAGGGGTTAAGAATGTCTGTCACAGGTGGAGCAGTTTAAGGTTGCCTAGTGTGTCTATATGCTTTGAGTGTGCCTGTCACGGTTGTTGAATGCATTGTTTCTTTCTTGTCTCGTGTCGTTGTGTTTATGTGTGAGTGGGCGTTGTCCCGCTCACGTGTCTGTCAGCGCTCCAGCTGATCATCATCATCATCACAATCACTGTTCACAGCTGCTGTTCATTCCCATTGCCTATATATACTCACACCATTCTCTGTTCCAGTGTCGGATTGTTTGTTGAGGTCCTGTGTTGCCGTGTCTGTGTTTCCCGTGAAGTTTGCCGTGTCCGTGTTTGCCTGCCTTGTCTTCTCGCCGTCTTGTTCCTCGTCACTGGATTCACCGCACTCAAACACCGGGATCGGGATTCTGCACTATCACAGCACCAGAGCACCACAGACCATCGGAAAGTCCCTGCACGAGCCTGAGTCGCCGCCCTTCTTTGTTCCTGTACTGTTTCTGACTTTATTGAGATATTAAACACTTTTTGAGTACCTGCAACTGTTTCCTGTCTGTTCAGTCATGACAGTGCCTGTGCAAAGCACATATTTTGTACGTGTATTGAGGGGCACATTGGTCAGATGTTTGGACCTGACCTTAACTTACTCACACATTTGTCATGTTCTGCTTTGTTTTCATATTGCAGTTCCATAAATACTGTGAGCCAAAATGTTGAGAAAAATGAAGCTGTTTCTCTTTTATGCAGTCCTCTGGGAATTTTTGTTGTTTAAATAAAAAAAATAAAAAAGTTGGTTAAATGCAAGACTAGTTTAATTTTTTTCTGTCTTATAAGAAGTAGTTAATGTCTTGAATCTAGTAAGTGAATGTCTTGAATCAAGAACAGTAGTACTTTTGTAGAGCTTACGATAAGGTAAATTATGGCTTATTATGGCAAAAGAGCACTGCCTAATATGAGTCAGGCATGCTAACTTGCTTACAAAAAACATTTTGTCTCAAAATGCCAGTTTCTAATCTTATTTCAAGTAGGTAGTGGACTTAAATCTAGAACAGTGTAACAATTATCAAACTAAAAATTAGTTAAATACACTTGAAATACACAGGATGACAAAAAAGATGCTACTTTTGAGGGGAAAATACTATTTTTGAGCATCACAAGCTTATTATGAGACACAAAACATCACAATTCTAGTCAAATATTGCTAAAAATGAGTTTTCCCAGCTAATTTCAAGATCACTCTGATCTTGTAAGGCTTAAATATAATGTCTTATTTCAAGAAATCTTACCAAGAGAATTTTTACTTGTAATAAGCAAAAAAAAAAAAAAAAAAAAAATCTGCCAGTGGAACAAGCAAAATATCTTGTATTATTTATTTATTTATTTTTGCTTATTTTTGGAGTGGCCTTTTTTCCAGTGTGGTGCATAAATACTAGGTAGACAGCATACAATGGCCTGACTAGTTGGGCCGTGTTGGCAGATTCCAGAACATATTCAGCCTGCCAAAAGATTCTAAACCATGGCCTCCCTTGCAATCTGCCATCTTTCATGGCTTAAGGATTTCTACTTTTGCCAGGTTGTGGCCAAAGACACCTGTTCAGGCCGACTACATTCACCATTAAAGATTTGGGCCAATTCTTCAATGAGTGAGGCTTCATTGAAAGAGAAACAGAGTTACAGTCAGTACACAATTCAATTTTCTTTTTATCAAGATACTGTACATGGTACTCACATTCCCATTGCTGTTCCTTCACTTCCACTTCACAGTCATTTATTTTTTTCTCTTTCTAAATGGCAAAAAGTATATTTAAGAGTTTAAAAGTTATTTTTTTAACTTGCTTTTCAAGAATAATATATTAATAGCCTACATAACTATTTATGTGTTGTTTTCTTTAAGGTATTTGGCTGTGAAAAACAGGATACAAATAAATATGATCAGGCACGTGCACAGTAGGGCTCAACCTGTGCAGAGCACATGCCCTTTTTGCCCTCACACTCCGAAGTGCCCTTTTTTTGGTGGTGTTTTTTTTTTTTTTTTTTTTTTTTTTAATCAATGCTATTGGTCATCCTTTACGTCTGTCTGTCTGTTTTACAAATATTTAGCCAATGACAGTTCTTAGCTTGTGTAAATCTTATTCGATCCTCAAGCTGTCAGTATGCTGATAACTCCGCCTCCTCTATATTCACTGAATCAACTGAAGTTCCACAGCAGCCGCACAGTAGACAGCTATGGGATCAAATTCCCGCCAAATATATAGCGGTCGCGTATAAAAAAATAATAAGCGTAAATCAAAAATTTAAAAACACATGTAAAAATATATTGCACAAACTGAAAAAAAGAATGCAAAATGATCAGAATAGCAAACAACGTGGTCACGGATCAAAATATAATAAGCGTGAATAAAGAAATAACAAGCATGAATAAAAACTTTAAACACATTAAAAGTTATTTTGCACAAAACTTAAACTTATGGTCATGCTTTGTTAAAAAGTATGGTTTTATTACTGTGTACTTTGTGCTTTCTTGCATTTTCTGCTCATATTTTACTCTTTTGTACGCTTGTGATGTTTTTCTTTTCGCTCTTCTTTCTATGTTCTGCGCTTGCTCTTCCAAATGTTGCAGTTCGAGTTTCATGTAAATTAGGGCGGGCTTAAGCGTCACCATTGGTCCACTAGTTCTAGATTGACAGATACTCCTCTAGCCAATCAATCGAAGAGGGGAGTTGACGTCACACCAATGCGACTCGTGGCTACTGATGCTTACTTGTTATACAGGGGAAGACGACCATCAACAGGACACCTTTAAACTGCATGTGTGCCTGCAACTCAAACTGTTGCCGGTATACGTATACCTGGCAATATGGTATAGTTAAATTCGTCATCCTAACAACGACCTGTTACAGTTATGCCTGTCTGATGATCCATCATTCACCTCTAATGCACTGGACCTGGCACCGCGAACGTCGATCTTCTCCGAGCAGCCACCACCACCTACTGGCCGTTTTACTTTCATATTTAAAATCATATTTAATCAATAACAAGGATGTGTAATGTCGGTCCTGACTCCTGGGTGCAGAGTTTAGCTCCTTCAACCCTAATCAAACACACCTGAACCAGCTAATCATCGTCTTTGGGATATTTAAGACAGGTGAGGTTTTTAATCGGAGTTGACGCTAAACTCTGCAGGACAGCGGCACTCTAGAAACAGCGTTACCTATCGCTGATGGAGATGTTACTGTATTCAAATTTTAAGCTATATTTAAAACATTAATTCTAAAGTAATATGCAATTATGTAGCTATGTAATTAAAAACAGTAAGTTTGTAATAAATCACTGTATTAAATTCAACTGGTTTCTCTATATCTTCTCTGTAACACAATCATTTTCAATAATCTTGTCAAATTTGGCGAGGTTAATAAAAAAAAGGTAGGCAATGCGTAGCGGCGAAAGGTCAAAGTCCTAAAGTCTTCAGACAATGGCCGTTTTTAATTTAGTTTTTGCAACGAATTGTAGTGTTTCATAATTGCAGGATGTTTCGCTAACAGCAGCCTTAACATATTGGCATCATGAGCCAAGTAATATTGTTTAACACCAATTACCAGTGTGCACATTAACATTCTCATGTATCTAAAAAAAAAATGAATTTAATTATTTATGTCCAGAGTTCAGATAGCTTTACTGCTTGAAAGTCTTTGTAAAGTTAAATTGAACTGCCGTCTTCCCTTGTAAGTGTAGCACTCCTGAAAAAGAGTATAATGATTAAAGAAAAATGAAATAAAAGAGAGTGCAGCAGTGCTTCTTTGTTGTTATATTTACTCAGAATGAAGTGCTTCACGGGCGCGCACCACCCACTGAAGTGTGCGGTGACGTAATCACGCTGGTATGCCAAGCGAAAATAATTAATTTAATAAATGCACATATCAAAGCACAAATAAGAAATTGAACAGTATATAAAAGTATTAGAAAATAACATTTTAGTATATTATAATGGGATTGAAGAAATTGTACAAACATAAACAGCTTGTACCACGAGTCGCATTAGTGTGACGTCAACTCCCCTCTTCGATTGATTGGCTAGAGGAGTATCTGTCAATCTAGAACTAGTGGACCAATGGTGACGCTTAAGCCCGCCCTAATTTACATGAAACTCGAACTGCAACATTTGGAAGAGCAAGCGCAGAACATAGAAAGAAGAGCGAAGAGAAAAACATCACAAGCGTACAAAAGAGTAAAATATGAGCAGAAAATGCAAGAAAGCACAAAGTACACAGTAATAAAACCATACTTTTTAACAAAGCATGACCATAAGTTTAAGTTTTGTGCAAAATAACTTTTAATGTGTTTAAAGTTTTTATTCATGCTTGTTATTTCTTTATTCACGCTTATTATATTTTGATCCGTGACCACGTTGTTTGCTATTCTGATCATTTTGCATTATTTTTTTCAGTTTGTGCAATATATTTTTACATGTGTTTTTAAATTTTTGATTCACGCTTATTATTTTTTTATACGTGACCGCTATATATTTGGCGGGAATTTGATCCCATAGACAGCAGCTGACCGAAGTTTTGCGAAGGGTAAATAAATATCTTGTTGTTTGAATAAGTACTACTAAACACTATGGGCCCTATCTTGCACCCAGCGCAATTGACTTTGTACACCGACGCATGTATCATTCCTATTTTGCACCTGCGCAAAGCGCGCTTTTCCCTCCACAGAAGCACGTCGGTTAACTAAGAAATACACTTGCGCTCCCCGGGGCGGTTCAGCGCAAAGAGGAGGCGTGTTCCAGCGCAAACGTTCCCTCATGCTATTTTGCAGGTTTAGAAAACAATTGCGCTACTAACCAGGAAAAATTTGTTTAAAGTCAGTGGCGCGTTGCGCATGTTATTCATATGCTATTTTAAGGGCGCATGCTTGGCCATAATCAATGTAGCGTGTGCACAACGCGAATGCACTTTGATTCTCTCATCTACACATAAGCAGCAGTTTTCATTTTTGCAAATCATACATTATTACGATAGATAGATAGATAGATAGATAGATAGATAGATAGATAGATAGATAGATAGATAGATAGATAGATAGACAGTTTATTATAAAAGCATACATCTAGCTTACACATTTACCCAAATTATCATACGCCTTTTTAACCGAAGTTAATTTGGGTGTGTTTCTCCATCCCCAACGTCCCTGACGAGAACGCCGCTCTCCTTGGCTGTGAACCTCTCCTGGCGCGCGCCAGGCAAATCCGCCGTTACAATAGGAATCCGCTTTAGAACAAACGCGCCTGCTCTTAAAGGGAATGTGAGATGACGCTCTGATTGGTTTATTTCACGTTACGCCCAAACCACACCTATGAGTAATGAAGCTACTTCAGACCAACCCATTTTAGATTTGCGCCTGGCGCAAGAGTCATTTATCCCGCCGGGAAAATAGCAACAGCGCCAAGACCCGCCCACAAAGTTACTTGCGCTTTGCGCTTTGACACTTGCGTTTCAGATCGTTAAAATAGGGCCCTATGTCTATAAAGGCTCATATTTTATTTATTTGATGACTCACTGACTGAGACATGTGGGATGTCGCCTGAGAGAGAGGTCTAGGCTAGCATTTGCCATCTAGTCATAGCCAATGGCCTACATAGCCTAACGCAAATAACTTAAATATGTGCATACAGTAGTATTTCATCTTTTATAAAATGCGATTTTGGCCAAATGTATTTTACAACAGGAAAAACAAACTAGTTTGTAACCTGTTGATGAAAATGTAATGTGATACCGCCTGCGCCAATGACGGACAAAAAAAATGCACATTTGCACACATTCGCTGGTCAAAAACTATATATTGATAAGTAATACAACAACATATAATTTGTTTTTACCATTGGAAAATCATAACAGGTGCGCCCCCGCGCTGTTTCGTACTGGAACTTACACAAAGCGATCCTCATCACCTAGGTAACATATTTCTAAGAAATTTCTTCTTTGATTTATGATTGCAGATACACTTAATTCATTAACATTTGAATAATCATGTTATAATAATAATATTTAATTATAGTTAATTCAAGGCTGTTAATATGCATGTATTCGCTATCTAGCTAATTTTTAATCTATATTATTCTATACCCTCCGCTCATCCTCACATGTATAAAATGTAGTAAAACATGGTTTTACTACAGTAATGTTGTAGTAGTAACTAAAAAAAAAAAAAAAACATTACAGAAGATCACTGTGAAATCTTTATATTGTATCATGCAGAATGTAATTCATGATGTAATAATTCATTCCAAGGCTTCATTTATTTGATCCAAAATACAGCAAAAACAGCAATATTGTGAAATATTTTTAGTGAATAAGAGACCTTCAAGAGACCAACATCCCTTGTCCTCCACAGCACAGTATCAAATTTTTGCCAGGTAGGCGGATACATGTTGGATATAGTAAAGGCATGGCTATAGTTTCTTATAATCTGGAATTGATTTGGACATAATTACTCAAATTATATTTCAAAATAGTTTGTCAAAAATACTTGACTCATTGCTCTACCTTCCCCTCTTCTCAATGTCATACATAATCATGGTAACCAAAAAATACAAATTAGCTTATAAAACCAAACAGAATAGCTAAGAGTTCAGATGCAAAAGCCTCTAAGTGCCATCTGAAAATTTCTTCTAGAATGATCATTTTTATCAAGCTCATATATTTAAGTTCAGTAATTTCACTTAAATGGCAATGAAAATTAGCTATTAATTGCCATTTAAGTGAAATTACTGAACTTAAATATACAAGCTTGATAAAAATGATCATTCTAGAAGAAAATTTCAGATGGCACTTAGAGGCTTTTGCATCTGAACTCTCTCTCTCTCTCTCTCTCTCTCTCTCTCTCTCTCTCTCTCTCTCTCTCTCTATATATATATATATATATATATATATATATTTCTCTGCAAAGTTCAATAAAAAAAACAGAATTTTTTAGCTATTCTGTTTGGTTTTGTAAGCTAATTTGTATTATTTGGTTAACATGTTTATGTATGAGTCAAGTATTTTTGACATATATTTCTATAAATGCAATTTAAAAAAGAGGGAGTAAGCAAGAGCAACAGAAGGTTGCTGTTGTATTTAGGTTAAGAGGCCCTTAAAACCCTGTTTATCTATATTATCTATATTATTATTATGGTTGTTATTAATCGTGAATAAATCTAAAGCTTTTGAGACTATTATTTTGTGTTATTGAATTTGTCATGAAGACGTGACCATTTCTTCCTTTTATGTAGGCTTACTAAATAATTTTGATATAAAAAAGGGAGGGGGGTGCCCTTTTTCAGTTTCAGCACATGCCCCTCAAAAGGTCTGTGCACGGCCCTGAATATGATTATTCAAGACACAATTTCTCAAGTTACCTGTATCTGCTCAAGGAACACCTTTCCTAGAAGAAGTGCTGCTTCTAAAGAGCTTCTGGACATTCTGCTTTGAACAAATGTAAAATAGAAACAACCACAAAAAAAAACAAAAACAAAAAAACAAGCTGGGCTAAATCAGGTTTACAGTCAAAACATAGCCAATAACATATGATGAATCAATAAAAAGTAATTGTTGTGCACAGCTGACCCTTACACTAAATTTTATCTTAATACATTTTATGAAAAATTTGGACATTCCTATTTAGACATGAACTGCCTGACAACTGGCAACAAGGCCTTTATAATAATTTGGGGTAACAACAAGAACAGATTTTTTTTTTTTCCTAAATACTTTTCTTCAAGCTTCAACTTCAACACAGCACGTGCAACTCGACAAGCTTCACACAAAATTCCGAAGACGTTTAAATAATTGATTGGTTTCCAAGTGGGAGTGGGCGGTTCCTGAAGTGGCAAAGGATAAACAAATCAGGGTGTTATACTTTATTATTATAAAGTAAATACCTTTATTATTCTAAATATAAAAAAGTGTAATATTAAACCTAAAGTCAAAAAGACCAAAGCAGAGCACAGATTAAACAAAGCAGAGAGATATAGAACTAGTATAACTAGCATAAATTATTCAAATTGAATTAATGAAGGTTCTGAAAGCTTTTGTTTCCCCGTTTGAAATGTAATGTTTAGAATTAAACAATAAAAACAATCGCCCATTTATTATAGACATTATTATAATAGATAAAGAGGTTTTTTTTTTTTTGTACAATAGGTTGCTGTAAAAAGAATCGAAATACATATATCTGCATATGCCGTTGTAACTGCGACTTCGACGCCTGCACGAGATGAAATCATGAATCTTCGTAAGAAAAACGGGGCGGGCAGGGCTGTATTAAGACAGTGTGGTGCCTCTGGGCACTATACCTCAAAAAACCTTCATTAATGTCCTCTTCCTCACCCGAGTCTTCCTCGCTCCTGTCTCCCCCAAGAAGAATATCCTCATTCGCCTGGCGGCCATCGCCGACGCCTAGTAGTAGTAGGCTAACATTAGCAGTAACGGTGCGTGTCCACTACAGCGGCAAAACTCCACTCAGCGCCACTGGCAACGCTGTAACGCCTCCGCTTTGGTTGCGAGTGTGTTTAAGCGAAGTTTTTTTCAACACACGGACAGTATAATCATCAGCGATGCACGCGATTACATTTAGAAATAGACAAGATTTGTTTCCAAATGCACCAAGCAAAGATCCTTTCAATTTTATAAACTTTTATAAACCCAGCCAATATAATCACAATGAACACATCCAAAATAAAAAAAAATATATAACAACTGCAAAACCACTCAACTGACATCTGTCCATTTTGGATTTAGATTCATTTTCTGTAGCCGTAAAAAAAAAAAAAAAGACACATTTGCGCGTACTTGTTGTGGACCAACTCAACTCTGACAGATTGGGGAGGGAGGGGTGGAGTGACAGGGGCGGAGCGGGGGGGTGGCTAATTGGGCTTAAGCCCCGAATGTTTTGTCAAAAGCCCCGAATCTTTTAGGTTTTTTAAAATAACTTCAACTTTGTTTCATTTCCTCTCAGTCTTTCTGACTGGAGCGGCAAAAAATGTAACACAAGCTCGTGGCGGACGGTAATGCATCGCGCATCACTCAGCTTGTTTGCCAACTGCCAATAAAAACTAACGAAGAAGAATATAAATCTTCTTCTTCGTCGTTGTCATCAGGGGCTGGCGGGCTGTTGCATGTTTCACCGGCGTCGTAGCGAGCTTACTGGCTAACCGGCTGAAGTTAATATATGGACATATCAAAGATTTTTATACAGAACACTAACAGTAAACCTCACCGGCCGGAGAGAGATTCAGCAGCGTCAGACGAACCGCGCACAATGTAATGATATGATGTAATGATGTTTACACCAAATTCCAATTTGACCTATGTAGGCTAACCTAAAAATAGTGGTTGCCTCTTTTTAGTTGCCAGGGGTGAAAATTAGTCATCCTTAACATTTTTGGTGTTTTGGATTCACTACAGCTGGAGAACAATTAAATACAAAATAGGTTGTAGGCTCTAACGTTACTGGGTGAATTTTTTTTTGTTGTTGTTGTTGTTGTTGTTGTTGTTGTTGTTGTTACTGAGTAACTATCATAATTTTCCCAGATAGTGTGTAGATTTTTAGTCATTCTATTATCTCAAACAGCCTGAAAAATAGTGCATTTAGCTGACGTAAATGGGAAAAAAATCTCTTCGGGGGAGTATGCCCCCAGACACCCCTAGGTTTGGGCTAAGCCCCGAATGTTTACATCGTCTGGCTCCGCCCCTGAGGAGTGATAGTGGTCATGTAATCTTTATTTATTTATAATTATTATTATTATTGTTATTGTTAAATTAGTGTTCATAAATGAGTTATGTATGGTCTTTCAAGAATTTCAAGTTAATAATATAACAATTTATGAAAAATGTTTTTAAAGCTTGTGTCATGTGGTGCCCCCCTAGTGGTTGTGAATGGTTGGTGCCCCTGGGCACTGGCCCAAGTGCCCTTATGGATAATCCGGCTCTGGGGGCGGGACAATGATGATGTTGACAGAATACATTTCTGCATGCAATGCATACTCATATTTCATCAATGGAAGTTAAAGGGAAGGTTTTGCGTATAATATGAATGTAAAATGTGAGTCTGGCATATAATTACCACTCCAAATGAAAGTGCAAACTCGTTGTATAGGTACATCTCTTCATGCTCTCGTTCTTCTCTTCTTTCAGCAGCATCACAGAAGATCTTCATGATGTGTTCTTCTGAGTCTAAAAGGTTTTTTAAAGATATGACAGTAAAGACATTTATAATGTGACGAAAGATTTTTGTCAAATAAATACTGTTCTTCAAACTTTGTTCATCTAAACGAATCCTGATTTAAAATGTAATGACTGTTTAACTCCAGGATAAAATTATATAGTATTTGCTTTCAAATTCCATTTAAATGATAATACAATAATGTTTTTATTTTGAATTTGATTCAGATTATTTTATTTAAATAATTAGTTTCTATTCTTTTTATTCAGATTATTAAAAATATCAGTGCAAGGTCAACACTACAATATCATTATTTAGTAAGATAATTATATTACTAATATTTTATTAAATTAAGAAGTGCTTGCACTAGCTGCTATGTCTCTGACAACTCAGTGTTTTGAATGAATGTGAGCTCTCTGCACTCTTTTAGGTGACTGTGTTCAGCTGACTTGATCAGACTCTTCTTATTAAGCTAAAGTTATGTAATATACCACTAGGAGGCAGTACAACCTTGAATTTATCAGAAGTTCACTCTCACTGCTGAGCAGACATCATTTACACAGGACCATCATCATGCTCTTTTAGCATATCGGGCCCATACATTCGGGACTTGGACAAGCTAAGGGCCGATGAATGCAGCTCTGCTCCTGGTGTAGTGCATGCACAGTGATCGTGTTATATAAAGTTCTTTACATGGGGGTAAAGAGGGTATCAATGTATGTGTCCCCTTCAAAGTTACTCAAAAGCACTGTGAGCTAAGCTGATCGTAGAGATCACTGGTGGCAATGGCTCTATTATCTACTGCACTAATCTAATGGGTTTTCTTGGAAACATTAGATAGACTAGTGTAAATTTTATTTTTATTTTTTTTACAATCCATGGGTAGAATTTCAGAGAAAAATAGATCTTATTTAATTGCTAAATTTCCTAAATAAATGCAGTGAATTTAGCTTGTTATTCTCAGGCTTTTGCGCACAAAAAAAGGGAAACCATGACTTTAACCGCAGCAGAGTGACGGTTGTGTTCAGGCTTATGGGACTCAGTATACAGTTTGTACAGTGTAAATCATTACAGTGTAGCATTTTCTAGCTTTAAAGTAAAGTAAAAATAACATAATCATTGTGTCTACGGAAAGTCCCATTAAACCCAATGTGAGTGTGTGTATACTGGTTTGACTGTGAGATGCAAAATGGCCTCACTAATATAGTAAACCTTCAGCTGAACTTGTTTTTTTAACCCTTGTATTTTGCACAGGGTTATGTTTAGCGGTAGGGTTAGGGCATAGAAAATATCATTAACCTAAGAGAAAATCAACAGTAGACGATGAGATGTCCTTACTAATAGAGTAAAACAAGCGCTCGCGTGTGTGTGTGTGTGTGTGTGTGTGTGTGTGTGTGTGTGTGTGTGTGTGTGTGTGTGCGTGTGTGTGCAAGGGCCCAGTACTTGTTTTGACAACGAAGGCTGTGACTCAGAATGAAAGTATCAAGATAGGCTGATCTAAGTATCACTTTGACTAAGATACTGACCTTGATATTCTCATGGGGAAGAGTACACACAGACACACTCTCTTTTGTCAATCTCCTTCATCAGGAACATTGCTTCTTTCATTGCTGTGTGCTGTATGTTCTTTTGTTCTGTCCAGTAGATGTTCTCTTTGACGTTTATATGTTGAAGTAGGTAACTTAAATGCTGGAAGTAAAACAGAAAAATCGCTCTGTTACCATATTTATAATACAGCTTGTATACGCGCATGACTGCTTACAGCCTAATAAAACCAGAAAGGACAACTAAAAATAGCTGTTTCCTCAGGTACGCGCACTGTGGGAAAATAAACTAGCGAGAGGATGAAAAGAGCTTTTTACAGGAGTTTACTTATCTACTAGCAATAGCCAACAGTTTAAATACATATTTAATAACCCAAAATCATAATTTGCACCTATTTTTTTTTTCTCATTAATTCTGTGAATCCCACATGGGTTGATTTTTCAAAGGGATGAAAGTGGTTCACTGTCGAACATGTTAGTAGACAAATTTAAGTTTGAAAAGATTAGTTTGAAAAAGTATTTTAAACAAATTCTTTTGAAAGTATATGCCATGCGTACAAACATGTATGTTTACAGGAACTGGATGGAATGATAAATGGACAAAAATTAAGGAACGATTAATGGATTTAATGTTTTATTCAATGGTATCTGTCAGAATGACTAATTTTTTGTAATTTCATTAAGTGCGAACTCTGCAGAAAAATCATGACAAAAAGTGAAAGCAGTAAGGCTTTTATAAGACTCTTTGACTCATGAAACAGCATGAATGAAGCATAATAACAAGAAAAGTTGATAGAAAACAAGAATTGTGGTTTGACAGTCTCAAAATATGAAATATTGGATCATGCATTACAAAGATATTAATGTGACCCAGAGAGGATGAATAATGTAAAGTAAATGGGGTGGGCACAGTGTCAGTGCTGACTGAGAGGAGCGTCGTGGCTGTCATGTACTGTATCCTCCCACAGCCGCTTCTGCACAACACTAACCACAAGAACTAACTTTACAGAAATGCCCATAACTCAACATTAAACACTAACAGGTATTTCCCGGAAAAAAAAAAACACATAAAATAGCACTTAATTCCAACATTTACTGATCTATGAAAAGCCTGTTGGAAACTGAAAATGCACTGCCCAGTTTCAGTGAATTCAACACAAATGGATCAAGTAAACTTCAGCTGTACACATGCTTGATTTGGTTTAGTCTCGTATGCAGTGTGATAACTGTCTGCCTGCTCATGTTGTTGTATCCTGATTGTGTATTTGTACACTCTAAAAATGCTGGGTTAAGTGCTGGGTTCAGCCTGCTTGTCATTTCATTGGGTTATTTAAAAAAAATGCTGGGTAGTTTTTCTGTAACTCAGCTGCTGGGTCATCACATACGCTTTCACTGGGTCAGTGCAACCCAATGCTGGGTAGTCTGTGTCAAACCGCTTCAAACTGGATACATTTGTCAATGGTAATTTTGTGTTCTGTTCTGGGGGAAATTCCTGAATGAAATTAAGGTTTGTATTACATTGTATTCCTATCAAATTATTACTCTACAAAGAGGAAAATGACTGTAGTCTCACATTTGACCTTTTTTGTTTACATCTCAGTCACAGCATCCGGACAACATGCCGGTGCCGCCATGGAAGCTTCACCTCCTGCTAAACAAATGCGTGACAACAGTGCTCATTTTAATCAAATACATTTAAGTTGTAAGTCATTTATAAGTGGTTAGTTAATGATGAACTAATTATTTACAAAACATTCATAAATGATTAGCAAGTGATATACTAACATTTATGTATGTTTTGTAAATTCCGTTACAAGTTGTTTACAAGTTATTAGTACATGATTAACTAATTATTTATGAAACATCACTATGCGTTTCATAAATGTTTAATAAGTGATAGGTTAATTATTTTATGTATATTTTGTAGATTCAGTTATAAGTCATTTACAATTGATTAGTTAATGATTGACTAATCATATACAAAACATGAAAATGCGGTTCATAAATGTTCAAGAATCAATCAATTACCACTTCAAGAATCAATAGGGCATACGATTTGTGAATCTCATCTATGACTGATGTGTAACACATTTACAAGTGATGAATAGTGTACACTTTAGATTAGGGGATGCAGAAAGTGTTGTAAATGTTTTATTCATGCATTTACACATCATTGTGTTGAACACTGTTACTGACCTGTTACAAATGATCTGTACGTGTGTACAAGGCATTTACAACACTTTCTGCTCCCTCTAATTGCTGCATACATACAAAATAATAACATAATTTATTGAATTATGCATAGTCATGTTTCATAAATAATTAGTTAATCATTTACTAATCACTTGTAAACGACTTGTAACGGAATTTACAAAACATACATAAAATGTTAGTATATCAATTGCTAATCATTTATGAATGTTTTGTAAATAATTAGTTTATCATTAACTAACCACTTATAAATGACTTGCAACTGAAGGTTATTATAAAGTGTTCCTGTTTTGGTAGTCTTCATTGCCTGGTTTGCCTTAGTTCTAGTTGATTGATTAGTTGTCCCTGATTAGTGCCGTTTCCTGTTCCTTTGATTACCTTCCTAATTTACATTTGTTGTGAAATATATCACATGCATTTTATAATATAAATATTTTAAGAAGTAAAGAAGAGAATAAAAAAAAAATCAGTGTAAAATAACATCGCTTTGTGTTATATTATTACCATATAATATATTATTGTGTGAAATCTTTTATGCTCACTGGAGCCTCATCGTGCGCTGAATCCCCCTGGAACGTAACCTACTCTGGAGTCGTCTGCTATGGCGACGTACATACCCTGAAGGTGACCTCAGTTTTTGGAACTTAGAGTTGAGGTTATCTGCTTACTCTTGAGTAAACTTACCCGGGTATGACACATAACCTGCTTTCTGGAAAATCCGCCTGGTGTTAGCTCCAATAGATCATTTCTCCACTTGAGATCCAACTTATTGAAGACCACAGATCCATTCATGCTTTGTAGAAGTTCACCTGCTGTGTGGATGGGGAATCGTTCTCTGATGATTGCTCAGTTGGCTTTTCACAATCTGATTTCAGAATTAGCTTTTGGGACGATCACAAGTAGATGAACCCATGGGGCAGGCCCATTTACTTCAATAATGTCATGTACTTCTTTCATCTTTTCCTATACAGGACCCCTTAGATTAAATGGTATTGACCTTAGAGAGGCTGGGCTACTGGCTGAACCGTGGGTCTATGTAAACCTGAGGTCTGTAACTGCCGCTTGTGCCAGTCTTTAGTACTCCAAGTGTTGCAGACCTCGTCCTTGAGCTGAGAATTACTCTCAACTCGTTCCCCTCCATTGACGGAAATTTCCGGCTTTCCGTGCTTTCACTGTAATATGGTAAGGGCCGTTATTACGTGTCTTCTGAAATAGTACTGAATCTCCTGATCAAAACACAGGCGAAGAAGAAGCAGAAACCAACGATATCATGTGGAAGCAGATGCATATGTACAAGAATGCGATCAGTCTACATGGACTCGATCTTCTCCATATACGCAAAAAGATGCTGTCTGCCTTTCAGAAAATGAATGATTTACAGGAGTCTGTTTGATCTGTTCCTCGTAGCCTCCTTGGCAAACACACTACGTATCCCTCCTGTTCTTCAGTCAGGTATTTGTGGCTGAGTCAAAGACTTTTTCAGGAGTGATCAATTACTCTGACAGTGGTGTGGTATTTATAGTACTATGATACTAAGGTAGTCCAGCCATGTGCCCAGACTCGCTCACACACCAGGTGTTCACTCATACACTAGCTCCTGTACAGTGATACTTTTATATTTTCAATTAATTGATGAATTGTTTAATCCACTAAAAAACAAATGTTTAGCCCTATCTTTAATCAAACACACCTGCTTATAATTTTCAAGCAATTTTTTATTTATTTTTAGCCGCGTTTGCTTAATAATAATAATAATACATTTTATTTATAGGCGCCTTACATGACACTCAAGGACACCTTACAAACACAATAAAACAATCAACAATAATCAAATACTCATTATTACAACCATGGATACCAGTATTACGATTTAAAAATAATAAAAATAATCACATAAAAGCCTGCCGGAAAAGATAGGTCTTAAGGCGAGATTTAAAAACATGAAGATTGTCCTGGTGTTTGGACATAAATGTGTGTTGGCAGTGTGTGTACACAACCACCCTACAGTGATAAAAATCCACTCACTCCTTTTTTTTTATCTCCATAAATCATAAACAGTCTCTCCAAACGACCCGTTTTCAGAATGTGGCTTTAGTGACATCACTAAAGCCACAGGCCCCGCCCCCGAGTGTTGACTGACACCGCCGTTATAACTTAGACCCGCCCCGATCGAGTTCACTGCGAGTTGTACACATCAGCCATTGCTGCAGCAGTGCACTCACGAGAAGCGTTGAAGCATCTCCCAAACGTTGAAGGTGTTGTAGCTGGATGTATTCATTCACATAGCTCTCTGTATTTACTCTTGAAATCTGCCAGCCACTGAAGACGAGGTGGATTCATTTTGTTTTCAAAGAAAATGCTCCCTAAATGTATGCAAGTTACTTATGCACTTCTTATACTGTTTACTCAGCTCTAACAGTGATTTTCTGAAGAAAAACTGATGCTTCATCTTTTGTGTGACATACAGTAAACTTTATTAAACTCATCAGTATATTTTGTGTCATCATTCAGACAATTAGATCGTCAGACGGAGTCCTACAGCAGGCTTGCATTAATAGTGTGCAGCAGCTCATTAGCATTAAAGGAGAAGCACTAAAACAGTGCGTTTTTCACAGACCCAAAAAATGATGATTTAAACGTGCTCTAAATAAAATTCTGTTGGGTATTTTGAGCTAAAACTTCACATACACACTCTGGGGACATCAGAGACTTATTTTACATCTTGTGAAAAGGGGCATAATAGGTGCCCTTTAATCAGTTCAGTGTTGATTCAGGTCAGTTAAATAACTGTGTAAAGTACAGAAATTATGAAATGAGCTCAATTCAGCAATAAGCAGCTCTACTCGAGTCAGTTCAATGTTGATTCAATTCGGTTTGTAGTGAAGTGCCGCTGTTTGGTGGCGTCCTCTCTGGGTGTGTTGACTCCGCCCTAGATGCCCATCAGCGTCTCATCCCACGGGGTATATTAAGGTGGCTGTTCTAGGGCTTCATTATGCGACCGTCTGTCTGTGCTCTGGCTGGAGGTTATGGAGCTAGAAGAGTCTCAATAAAGATAAATGCACAAACTGCATTCACATATGCACACACAGGATACACAAATGCACACACATGATTCATAAATACACACACAGGATACACAAATGCGCACAAAATTCACAAATGCACACACAGAATTTAAAAAGCACAGAAGATTCACAAATGCATACAAAATTCAGAAATGCACACAAAATTCATAAATACACACACAATTCAGAAATGAAAACAAAATTTACAAATGCACACAAGATTCACAAATGCTCAGGACAAGATTCAGAAATGTATTTCTGATGCACACACAAATATATCTTGATTTACAAACTGCTTGCGGTCTGTGAACTTCACTGCATTTGTGTGTGAATTTTGAGACTCCCCTGACTTGGCTCGACACACAAATGCCTTTTTTTAAACAGGGAATGACCTGTGACCAATCAGATACCTCCCTTGTTTTAGCCAATCACAAGAACGCACCCCACGTGGGGGATTGTTTACTTGTAAGCCAATCACATGAAGTGTGGGCGCGAGCGCTAGAGCGAGGTGGGTGGAGTTCTGCCAGTTGGTTGAGACCATTTTTTACAGTCTATGGTTGAGGCTGTGGGCCGGACCTCGAAATTACGAATTTAATACTTACCTCTCAGCTGTGTACGTTTTTTTTTTTTTTTTTTGCTGAGGCCATGTAATAAAATCGTATAAGTACTGCAGACATTGTTTCCAACTTTGTTGTTTGCACATTTGACGCAAAATGTCCTTACAAACTCTTACTTTTTTAAACCGGCAAGTAAGCAGGAGTACTAATCATAACGTTAGAAAACCTCCCGTTTCCTTGACAACCAATAAATAATGAACACAGATTCTACGGCGGAGGCAAAGTAATCTTTCTCAGTGACCAGGAAGCTGCGTTCTTGAAATTTTAATTTTGCTTTAATCATTAAAAATGTAATTTTAGTAATGTAGTTCAGTAATACTGAGGTAAAAATGAGGTGTTTTATCCGTTTAGCCTCAAATGTAAAAAGCCCTGTAACTCCTTTCCCAGACAAGTTGGGCAAAGTCTGTTCAATGTAGCCTACACACAAATTATTTTTATTAATGCAATGGACTGTTGCCTATGGCTTGCTCAGTTGGGGATATTTAATTTAATTAATCAACAATACTATTGATCAGCATAACCAAACGTGGACGTTTTCCACTAGAAACAAACATTGATGTATTATTTTAATTTAATACTGTGAAGCTGCTTTGATACAATCTCTATTGTGAAAAGCGCTATATAAATAAACTTGACTTGACTGTAACGGCACATCCGTATGTCATATTTTCCTAATGTCTGGTACTGTTAAACATGTTTTCACGTGAATGAATAATGATATGCAAGTGATGCATATGACATACCCCAAAAAAAGGTTGTTGCTCAGAAGTCATTCTGAATAGACACATAACCAACATATATTTAGAAATCCAACCCTTGAGAGTTTACATTTCAAGTCTCAAAATTAATATTGATATATATACGCATAAACACAAACAAAAACAACAAATATTAAGAATATATTTATTAAATGTATAAACATTTTATGTGAATTTAGGATTGCAACTTATAACCACAACTAAAACATGGGGATTTTTTAAAGACAATCATCCCGCACATCCTATTCTATAATAAAATCAGCTAATCGAATATTTGAAAATCGTGCCTTATCCCTAATTAATATAGTATTAATTGTGTAAGTGCATGACATGACAAGTAGCAAAGGCAGTGTAAGTGGGGTCAAATGTTCATAGCAAATTTAAAAATAAAACAATGTAGCAGCATCATAGTGTAAACTACCAGTGTATTTGTGCAAGAGTCAATCAGCTGCCCTTAGGTTACTGGAGGGTGGGGGTGGAAGGAAGAGGCTCTCTATGATTCCCCTATAGAAAGTTAAGAGGATGGATTTTTGGGAGATGAGCCTTCCTCAACTGTGGGAGGAAGTGCAGAGGTTTTTGGACTTTCTTGGCCAGGTTCTGTTGGTGGTGTCGATAGATCGAGATGGGTCATCTGTGATGTGGATACTAAGCAACTCTGTGATCTTGACCTGCTCCATCATGGTGCTGTTGATGTGATGATTGTCAACGATCACCTCTGTAGTCATTTGGGTGTGGAGAGATATGATGTTGTCCTGTCCGTGTTAGATAAACAACTGAATTATATTCAGATAAATAAACACAGAAAGCGCACATTACTAGATAATATTCAATCACATTTTTCATCTTGACATTTGTATTAAGACTACTGCAGTTCTGACCACAAATAATTTTGTTAAATAGCTCAAAAACAGCCATCTTTAACTAAAATATTTTTCCACCATATTCCATCTTATACCTGTTCTGTTGTGTAGGTGAAGCCCAACCACTGACAGATGTACCATGCACAGAATTGTGTCATTGTATAAACTGTGACAATCAACCATAATTGGCTTAAATAACTCCATGACTACCACTATAAAGTTGATTTGAAATCATTCTTTATTTTGGTTTGCACTCTTTTTAGCTGATAATTAGTGTAGCTTACTTGTAGCCTAGGTAGCTTGCTGTAACCAACCTCGACATACCCTCCCGTTTACCCCGTGATTCTCCCTTAGTCAGACTTATTTCCTGCTGTCTTCCCGTTTAAAAATTTTCCCGTAATAATCCCGTATTTGAAAACTCTTTGCTTAGTTTATTGTGTACCGAATTATTATTTTGGATTAGCCTAAGCAGCATATAGACCTAGCTTTACTGCTCCACTTACCAACATTCTTTCGTGGCTAACGTTACTGTTCTCATCAACAACAACCAGTGATGCGCGGGTTGATCCGAAATGAGCGGGTGCCTGCGGTTACGAGTCATCCAAAAATATTTTTAATGATATTCGGGTCGCGGTCGGTCGGATCGTTTGAAATAAAGATGCCAATTAAACCTTTGTAATTGATATAGTTCTAGACACAATTTTCTATGAATACGTTTTAAATTTAATTTACACTTAATTGGCTGAATAACTGGCGCGAAGATGACGCACAAGCTCAGTCTGCAGGTAGAGATGGAGGCGGCAAGAGAAAAGGTGAAGACTGGGGAGTGGAAGCTCCGCAAATACACAAATAGAAAGAGCAAAGTGTGGGAGACATTTGCCGAAATAATGAAAGATGATGACCAAAGTGCTGGTTTTGTCATGTGTAGGCTACTTCTTGCGATGCTATTTACACATTTGATAACCACAAAACTGGCACGACCAACCAGGCACGGCGCCAGGATTCCAGTTTTGGATAAGCCAGACCAATTGTGGGTGGGCCTAAAATTAAAAACGTTAAATAAAAATAAAATAAAAAAACGTTATCCAATCACTGCTTAACCTAATAAAAAAATATTTACTAATATAGCCTACTGTTATATTATCTGTGCGTATACATAATATAGATTTTAATAGCTTGATGCTCTTTAAATATTGTGTTGCATTGTAAAAGTAAATCCGCGATCGCTCTCCATGGCTCTGACCAACGAAGAGAGCTTTGGAATCTCCATTGTGAATATACCTGGGCTGCATTTTCCGACAACATTGTCTCTTAGCGCGCTGCGATAACTTAACTAAAGGTATACTACCACTAAAGGTATATCATTGCTAGGCGTCTTCAGGGCTATCATCCACTCGCGAGGCAGAGGCGCTGAGAGGCAGAGGCGCTGGCGCCCTCAACGGCGCTGTTTTTGGTAAAACATGATTTTGACGACTTCATTAAGTTTTGTTTTATAGAAAACTCTTTTTAAAAGATTTTCGTTTTGTATAAATTGTATCTTAATTTTGATCAATGTTTTATCAATCAATTGCCCGTATTTATTAAATAAGAAGCAAATACATAGCAGACAAAATAAGGCGCCGGTATGCGATCACTGCATGTGAACTGGAGGGCGCCGAAACTCAACTTGTGCCTCACAGATTTGATAAATATAGGCTATATATTACAGAAAGCTTGAAATGTCTACTTTTAAACGAAAATATTCAAACCAAAATAAATAGGCTATACTCTCTGATTATGTAGGCTAATCCATATGAAATGTGCATTTCTCTCTCGTTCATGGCGAGTCGGCAATCTCCGCATTGTCAACTTCATCTTTGCAGCGACACAGAAAACACCAGTTTATTACTAAACAATTAAATGTCTCCTTGCTAATTTAGACACATTCATAATCATTACTTCAACCGGTTCTTTGTGGCAAGCTTTAAGCGTGCGGTCATTACGCGTATTCCTGTAGGCTAGCCTTTAAGTAATTAATTTAATATAAAGGGGCGATTTGTCCACGAATGGCTTAAATGAACAACTAGTCGACAAGAAAAAAAAATAGTCGGAGGCAGCCCTTATTCCACATATTTTCGAACCAGCAGGCCATCTGGGTTGGGCGAGCGACCGTGAGCGGAGCGGAATATTCAGAAATGCGCTCTCCGCTCACGAGCTCTGATCGGAACAAACCCGAACCTCGCTGTCTGCTGAACTTGCGCAGAAACATTAAAATAGACAATGCCAGCTTTTTAAAATTGTTTTTAAAACTAAACATTTAGACTATTTTAGTTCAAATTATGAGCTTATATTGACGATTTTTTATAATTCTTGACAAAATTAGAATATTAAGTTATATTAATAGCTACGATGAGCATTATAGCTACTTAAAAAAAAATGCGGGTCAGGAAGCGGGTCGGGTACAATATTTTCTTTTTCGTTTTTTGCGGTCCGAGTTGCGGGCGGGTTAGTTGAAAACGTCGGTCGGGTGCGGTTTGTTTATACATTGACCCGCGCATCACTGACGACAACACTCACGGCGAACTATAGCTTGCAGTCTTAAATACAACTTATATGAAAAGCATTAAGATATAGGGGTGTATAATCATTGTAAAACAAATCTTACCTTGACGTTGTCTTGCCGAGACACACCGGTCTCTTCACGTTGGGTTGTAGACTCAGACTGTACTAGACTCAAAACTGACGCGACGTCGGTTCAACGAATAACGTGATAGGCCAAATCTATTCAACAAGGTAACAACACAAGCGTTGATTGGATCTCACTCCGGCCAACGTTTGTGATCAGCTAGCGAAATGAAATCTATTTTTATACTTTAATGTGCAACAATTGGCGTTGGAAACAATCATTAATCTTTTTGTGAATTATTCATACAGACAAAAATGAGCCACACAGCTGCTGAGTAACTGTCAAATCAAAAACTAAACGAGATAGACGGACTTGGCCCACCGCCTAAGAAGCCGGTCTAAACCAACTGGCAGAACTCCACCCACCTCGCTCTAGCGCTCGCGCCCACACTTCATGTGATTGGCTTACAAGTAAACAATCCCCCACGTGGGGTGCGTTCTTGTGATTGGCTAAAACAAGGGACGTATCTGATTGGTCACAGGTCATTCCCTGTTTAAAAAAAGGCATTTGTGTGTTGAGCCAAGTCAGGGGAGTCTCAAAATTCACACACAAATGCAGTGAAGTTCACAGACCGCAAGCAGTTTGTAAATCAAGATATATTTGTGTGTGCATCAGAAATACATTTCTGAATCTTGTCCTGAGCATTTGTGAATCTTGTGTGCATTTGTAAATTTTGTTTTCATTTCTGAATTGTGTGTGTATTTATGAATTTTGTGTGCATTTCTGAATTTTGTATGCATTTGTGAATCTTCTGTGCTTTTTAAATTCTGTGTGTGCATTTGTGAATTTTGTGTGCATTTGTGTATCCTGTGTGTGTATTTATGAATCATGTGTGTGCATTTGTGTATCCTGTGTGTGCATATGTGAATGCAGTTTGTGCATTTATCTTTATTGAGACTCTTCTAGCTCCATAGGAGGTGAGTGCTGTGCTCGAGCCTACAGGGTTTTAAACTGTAAACAGTGTTACCCTCGTCAGGTGCTGGGCTGTTTGTGGATAAGCACACGTTGTGCTGAGGGTTTGCAATCATTGGCAGTAAGCGCTGTTTGCTGAATACCAACGCGTGTTGTTGTATGTATTGCACTAAGCGTCGACGGTGGATTGCTGCTTGGCTTCCTGGTAGGTGTAGCCATATTCATTTTATTAGGTTGTGTATAGTGACGGGGTTTATCTGTGCATTCCAGCTCGTCTTTGTGAACTCTTTTCATCTGTTGGCAGTTGGACGAATGGCGCGATCTCCGCATGTATGGTATGTGTGATCATTGTACAACAATGATGAATTAATGTTACGTATATTCTTGCTCACATTCGGGCTTTTGAGGGGTGAATTAATCCGCATGTTTAAAGCAACACTAAGGAACTTTTCCTCTTCGGTCCCCCTACAGGTTGGAAGTGGAATTGTCCATTACCGCTGTCGTAGATTATTTTGCCGCCCGCAGCCTACCGTCGCACGCACGCTCGCTGTTTATCCAGCAGCGGCTTTGGAATGAACGATGTTGCATGATTTCATGAAAGTATGACGTATTGCGACATCAGAAACGAAGAAAAACGAAATAATGACTATTGCAACGCTTGACATAAAGCAAGTCAAATTTGTAGTTTTCTTATGTCTCATTCGAACTACAGAAACGCGACCCGATCTGGCAGACTTGCATAGTGTGGTTATAGCAGATATAGGGCTGCAAAGCGAATCCAGAAGTGCCTTTCACCCTGTTACGACTTGATGAACCACTGATACGATTTTGGAAACATTATTTTAAGGTAAAAAATGTTCCTTAGTGTTGCTTTAAGGGCGTTTGAAGACTGTGCTGCTTGGCTTAGGACTTTTACCGCTGCTGTTTCAATGTTGGGTTTCTATTGTTTTGTTTCATCAAGCGGTTAGGAGCGGTTGAGCACGCTTGCGCATTGTTGATGTTTGTTTTCGCTAGCTTGTTTGTTTGTTATTTTGCTTTGTTAGTTTGTTTGAGTGCAATTTACTCAGTTTGGTTGATGTGTATTACTGATATTTTGTTTACTGTGTCTTTTGCTTCTTGTGTTTGCTTTATTTTGTGATTGTTTAATTAATTGTTTTCCTGTATTTTGCTCGCTTTGATTTCTTTGTTATTTTTGGGTGCTGTCTTTGTATTGTTTTCTTGTTGTGTATGAATAATATTTTGTTTATTTTTATCAATTTCTCACTGCGAGTGATACTCGGCTTGTCCAAGGAAAGAGGGGTTGTGAGTTGTAACCGGCCTGTGAGGCTTGGACAGGTTGGTGGCAATGGTCTATTCACAATCACTGAAACCGATGATTGCAGTTTTGAGTCGATTGCGGTCTTTCTCTTTTAGTTACATTGGTTATTTTGTGTTTTTGTAAACTGGGTACCCACATTTAAGAACAATAATTTTTTTTTTTCAATATGTATTTCTTGTGTTTCAGGCGCTGTGAGTCCGGAGCAGGAGGGCTAGTTGCTCTATTTTTATGGTGGGTCCCGATGAGCACAGTGTGTGGTCTACAACCCATAGTGATTGATCTTTGGTTGACGTAAGTGTGCGTGTGTGTGAAGTGTATTGCATGTGTGGGTGCTCCTTGACCATCGCTGACGTTAACGGAGCACTAGCTCGTCCTGCTTCTGATAATCACGAGCCCTGTGAGTTTGTTTATTGTTATTGTGTTATGTTGTGGTTATGTTAGTGGGATTGAGCCTCTGTATGATTGAGCCTAATTGACTTTCTCTCCAGCATTTTATCTTTGTTCAGTAAAGAAAATCGAACCTGTGTGTCCTCACTAGGATATTTACCTGGCTTAGTGGCCAGGGTGGCGTAGTCGACTCTCTTTCTCCTTTGCTCTCTCTCTCTTCTCGCTTTGTCTCCCTATCTTTGCCAATTTCTCTCTCTGTCATCAAACTTACCGCTCGCCACACGTTAAATAACAGTGTTGATGTTGCCAATTCAGCTATAAATCAGCTTAACAGAAGACAATAGTGTCATCAATCAGATCGGTCCATTTAGTGTTAATGTGCTCGTTCCTCTTTTGTTCACCCTTCACACATAGTGCTGTCCTGCACAGCTCAAATCAGATCAAACTTGCGGATGATACAACAGTGGTTGGTCTTATCAGCAACAAAGATGAGACCACATACAGACAGGGGCGGAGCTACGTGGTGGCCAGGGGGGGCCACGGCCACCACTGGTCAAGGCTCGGCCCCCCTGCCGGCCCCCCCAAACTCACGGCCCCACCCCCAGTCTGAGGAGGGGGAAAATAAATGTAATTTAAATAAAAAAACCCTCCTGAGTTTAAATAAATACTCAAAAAATACATACTCGACCGCCGCCGAGTGAACAGGAGGGCGCGAGGGGCGGATTCGCTTTCTGTACGTAAGAAAGCTCATCTGCCGCCAGAGCCGGGATTCGAACACGGGTCTCTGGCACGGAAAAGCTTAAGATTTCACCACTGTGCCACAGGGGAAGATACATCATGTTCCCGTTAGAGTGAGTATGGAAGAGAGTGATCATATTTTGTGTCTGCGTTTGTTTGTAGGTGTGCATGCTTTGTTTATAACAGACTAAAACACTCTATTTCCACCTTTCGCCGATGAGTGACGCAGATTTGAAAACTCACTCAGCAAACAAACAAAAAGACAATTATGAAAAATAAATTGAATATTGCACTTAAAATGCCATGGTTTACATAAATAAAATTATCGCCTAAAAGTGACAATTCATTTGGTGTCTTTCTGTCATTTGCACTAAAAAATCCCCGTCTCATGTTAAGGTCCCTAACCCCTCACATAATCATGACACATCGCACTCGCACATTATCTAAGCCAGTGGTTCTCAAAGTGTGGTACCGTGTGGTACTAGGCTCTCTCTAGTGGTAACGTTACGCAGAGGAAACACTGAATTTCGATCTCACTGGTGTGAGTAGAACGTGATCAACTGCTAAATTCAAACTGTGCTTCCCAACTAACGTGATCATTATAAAGGCGATTCAATGCTTTAGCTAACAAATTTGTGAATATTTTGAATAAAAAAATAAATAAAAGCAGATCATCAGTATGTATTGAGTGGCTGTGGTCGTGTGACGACACGTCACCATGGAAACAAAGTGATACGATCGCCTTGAAAAGCTTACGCTTGTGAGCAGCTGATTTTTTTTAACTTAACTAAGTGTGTGAAAAGGTTAAATATAAATGAATCTATTAGGTGGATTATTAAATTATGAAAAGTTCAAAACTGCTATTGTGGCTTCAATCTTGCAAGAAAAGTTTGGAGCAGGAGGAGAATGTTTCAAATACAAGAACTGAAGAGGATGAGAGTGAACCAAGCACTAGTGCTGCTAACAACACAACAGTGGCAACTTTGAAGGCAGCCGCAGCAAACGCTACGAAACAGTGAGAAATGATGATGACATTTTATACATTTTAATTTAATCATTAAAAAAATTACCTGTGTAACAGTGCACACAGTGCAGTGTTGATGTTAAAACTGTGTTGTTACAATGTTTAAAGTGGCTGACAACAATACATATTCTTATTATAAATAAAACTGCCTGTTTTTTTAGCTGTGCATAACTGTAGCTGAATAGTTAAGCCTACTATGCTCCTGTATTTTAATATTGATCATTATGGTGGTACTTTGAGAGCCAAATATTTTCTGAGGTGGTAGCCTACTTGATGTAAAAAGCTTGAGAACCACTGATCTAAGCACCCATCCCAATAACATGGATTATCAATAAGACATTATTAGTGTCCATAAGGAAGTTCAATCCATTGTTTATGGCCTGACGAGCCGCGGGAAAACCGCTACTCTGAGTGAGTTTTAAAATAGTAGTTTTTGACAATCAAGTGCCACCCCAAATAAAAGACTGGCCCAAGCTGGCCCCCCCAGAAATAATGTCCTGGCTACGCCCCTGCATACAGAGTAGAGGTCAATTGGCTGGTGGACTGGTGCAGCGACAACAAAATGTGCTTTTAAATGTCGACAAAATTAAAGACATGTTTGAGCCCTCTCCATTCCTATCCTTATATCTAGGGTTGGGTATTGGTTAGGTTTTATCCGATACCAGTACCTACTCGGTATTTTTCAAACGGTTCCGGTGCTTAAGCGGTTCTTGAAACGGTACTTAAGAAAACTAAACCGCACACACTTTATCAAAAAAAATAATACCTGTGTGTGTGTGTGTGTGTGTGTGTGTGTGTGTGTGTGTGTGTGTGTGTGTGTGTGTGTGTGTGATTTTCTGAAAAAGATTTTCTGATTTCTGATTAAATGAAAAATTGTGCCGTTTAAAAGGCTACTGATGTAGCACAAAACACTTGAGTTAACATCAAAATTTTGTCTTCTCATATTATGACTTTTACAAAACAGAGAAATATCTGACACTGAGCAGAAATATTTAACACACACAGTATAGCCTCATATAAATATACTTGATATTGATATACTTCATACTTGATATGCAAGATTTGCATTTGGCATTAAAATACTAGACTTACCCGAAGAGGAACACTGGCAGCTGAACTTGAACTTTAGTCAAGCGTGTCAGAGGTTTGGGTTCTAATCCGCATTCGTAGTTTTTTATTTATTTATTTTTTTTTTTTTTAAACCGATTATGCTCATCAGTGGTTGTATATCAAGCAGGGACACTTTGTGTCCATTATATTTTGAGATTTCACCAGAACGAATAGATATGAGGCGCCGTCTAGGGCTTAAAGGGGGGGTGAAATGCTCATTTTCACTCAATCTCCTGTTAATCTTGAGTACCTATAGAGTAATATTGCATCCTTCATATCTCCAAAAAGTCTTTTGTTTTATTATATTTTTAATTGAAAGATTGGCTGTACCGAGTCTTTCCGGAAAAAAACGAGCGGCTGGGGGCGGGTCGTGTGGGCGAAGCTAAAGCTGTGCTAACGCACCGAGCTAACAACACACAGAGACATTTGTTCAACAGTTTTACTCACCGTACCAACGCACGACCGAGAACCTTTATCATTGTGACTGCTCGATCCTTAAGCATTAGACGATCTGGGCTTTGTTTATAAAACAATCATCGTCGAAATGCAGGGAACAACAGTCTTACACAACTCCGTTTATGCTCAGGAACACAAACTCCATCCACGGGTGCCTTAACGCTGGGTTCTTTGGGAATCTGTGCAGGGTTGTCTTGCCCTGGCAACCAAAAACACACTTCTTTGGTGACACTGACTTCCCAAAAGCCGTGCAGGGCGCTTTGATGGCGAACTGCTTTCGCTCTCTTGCTCTGTTTTACGAGTGCGCGCGCGCCCGCGATCTTACCGGAGAAGTGTCCTTAGGACCCATATAAGGAAATTCCACCCTCTCTTACGTCAGACAGAGCCATACTCGAAAAAAACTTTCCGAAACTTGTGACAAACCGGAAGGACAATTTTTGGAACAAAAATACTCCTTCAAACGTACAACTTAACTTTTGAAACTTTGACCATGTTTAGCATGGGAATCCAACTCTTTACCAGTGTAAAAAACTCAGTATGCATGAAACAGTAATTCACCCCCCCTTTAAATCAAACTTCATTCACGCACAAATGAAACCCTTGCATACACATGTACTAGGTAGTCACACATACATGTATACTGCTGAATGCTCAAACTAATACATGCACAGCTTCTAAAGTCGCTCACGCACACACACGCAAACTCCACACACACGAGACGCGCGGAACTCTCCGCGCACATACTCATCTGAGACGCGAGCACACACACACACAAACACACACACACACACACACACACACACACAAACTCTCCGCGCACATACTCATCTGAGACGCGAGCACACACACACACACACACACACACAAACTCTCCGCGCACATACTCATCTGAGACGCGAGCACACACACACACACACACACACACAAACTCTCCGCGCACATACTCATCTGAGACGCGAGCACACACACACAAACTCTCCGCGCACATAATCATATAGACGGCGCCTCATAAATAGATCGATCTCCGCAACGTATTGAAGTGCGCGTCCGAGTGAAGCCACAAGAGAAAACACTGTATCCGCGCCACTGATCGCAGCGGCAACGAGCACTTTGATCACTTGATTTAAAAAACACATTTCAGCGCTAGATCTCTTATTTAACAAACGAACTAAATGAATGCTCTGCTGGTTAACTGGAGATGTTTTATTATTGGATCATTCGTGCCGCGAGATGTTTTATAGGGGGCGGTAAAAAACGTCAGGCACCGAAATCAGGCACCGAAAGTTTCGTTCTTATTCGGTCTGGTTACTACCGTTTACGTCGGAACCGGTTCCCTATTGGAACCGAAACACAGCAGGAAACACAGATCATTGTGTTTTGATCCCGACCTCGGAACCTGCAGACGCGAATCTTCAGACTTGCGATGTGCGCTGTTGAACACTCGCTCTTTAACTGATAAAGCATCAGTGTTGAATGACATAATCATTGACACAAACCTGGACATGCTACTTTTGACGGAAACCTTTTCAACTTGAACCTTTTAACACCTGAGTACATCTATTTCTCTCAACTGCGTCTCCATCGTAGAGGTGGAGGGCTGGCTATAGTTTGCCGTGAGACTATTAAAATATCCAAGATCGAGTTTCATGATGTTGCAGCATTTGAATACCTAGTGCTGAAAATGACTGGCCAAACGTCACTGGCTGTAAATTTAATTTACCGACCTCCAAAATTTCCCTCTGACTTTTTGTCTGAGATTAGTGAGTTACTCACTCTTGTCTGTGGTAGTCATTCATCTGTTATTTTGCTTGATGATTTTAATATACATGAAAACACTGCACAATGCAAAGAATTGATGTCTGTGCTGGACTGTTTCAGCTCAACTCAATATGTAACTTTTGCTACTTACTCCAGGGGTCATATACTGGATCTCATGTACATCTGGCTTGTATAATATTCTTGTTAGTGGCTCTGATTTTGCTTTCTCTTATCACAAACTCATAAACTTCAGTTTTAGTTTTCCAGTATCTATATCACCACTGAAGAAAATGCTCACCTATCATATCAATTCTGTGAATCCATCTTCTTTCTCTATTTCAATAAGGGCTTCAATCTTGTCAGAGTGTTTACTATCTAACTGTCCGTCAGAAATCTGCTGTATATACAATAATGCTTTTTCTCAAATACTTGAGAGTACATGAGAGTGCGTGCTCCTGTTAAAACTAGACTGGTTCCATCTACTCGTGCCTCACCCTGCTTCACACCTGAACTACGAGCGATGAACAATGAGCGTCGCCACCTAGAAAGACTATACAGGAAAACTGGACTCATTGTGCACTCTCTGGCTTTTAAAGAACATTTGCTCAACTACCGTACAGCCCTCAGCGCTGCAAGATCCTCTCATTTCTCCTCTACCGTGAGGAGTTCCCCGTGCAGGCCCAAATCACTCTTTGCTATGGGTAACAAGCTCACTAATCCACCACAACATGTTATTTCGGGCTCTGGGGTGCTTATGAATAGCTTTTCCCAATTCTTTTCAGACAATTTGAAGTCAATCACCAAAGACACCCCTCATACAAGTGACTCAAATGTTCATTTGATGTTATCTGATTCAGCTCACTCAACAAACTCTCTCTCTGCTTTTACTCTGACTATTCCTGCTGCCAGAAGATCTAATTGTGAAGTCTAACTCCACATCCTGCCGGCGTGATCTGCTGTTCTGCTTCAGATGTGTGTCCTCGAGGTTGCACCCTTCATAACACATATGATAAACTGTAGTTTGGCTTCTGCCATTGTCCCAGCAGAATTAAAAAGGGCTGCGTTGACCCCCATTCTTTAAAAAAAACAGGCCTTGACCATCTAAACATGGACAATTACAGGCCAATATCTAATTTAACATTCTTAAGCAAAATCCTTGAAAAGGTTGTGGCTTCGCATTTGCTATCATCTTATAGCACTGAAACTGCTCTTCTTCGGGTGGTTAACGACATTCTTATGTCCGTGGATTCAGGGTTAACCCTCTGGGGTCTGAGGGGTTTTTGGGGTCCTTGAGATGTTCTGACATGCCCTGACATTTGTGCTTTTTTCAGTTGCTTATAAACATATTAATGGCAAAGGTGTAAATTCACTCTATTTAGCACAAACAGGGCTACCATAATATGTGAACATCTTGCGTACATGTTTGTATTTTTGATAGAATAATGTTTATGCATGTTTTTTTAAAAAACAAAAAACTAAAGTTTCTGAAATAAGGCCAAAAAACACATTTTAAATATATGCAAATAAGACTTTTGACTAATGGATGACGTTGCCTAGAATTTTTTCTTCAAAATTATGTGAAAATCATCCTGCCTAATCATTCACATAACACAATACATTGATTTAAATCTTGTAAAACACTTTTTGTTTGGAAAGGCCATATGCGGGTGGGCGTGATTCACACCTGCGGAGTCAATGGGGCCCGCATAATGAGGCTGCATACGTAATGAGCCTTTCATTCAGGTGTGTGACTGAGCCACAAGAATGCAAGGACAATATATAACTGGCTTGTTGTTTTTTTCCACAAATTTTGCTTGCAAATTGTACAATATCCAAGGTAAACATTTCTAGTAATTGTGCAGTTAATTGTTCTCATACTGTATTTTCAGATTTGGAATATATTCTCTTCCCAAATGTGTCACTAATAAAGCATAATACAATTATTTAAAGAGAAGGCTTAAAGGGTTAGTTCACCCAAAAATGAAAACTCAGTCAGTAATTACTCACCCTCATGTTGTTCCAACCATGTAAGTCTTTCGTTCATCTTCGGAACACAAATTAAGATATTTTTGATGAAATCTGACAGAATTTTGACTCCTCCATAGGCTTCCAGTGTGACCGAAACTCACCGGCCCAGAATAGTTATTAAAACATTGTTAAAATAGTCCAAGTAACTACAGTGGCACTACATTAAGTTTATCATGCGACGACAATACTTTTTGTGCGGAAAAACAACAAAAATAACGACTTTATCCAACTATTAGTGTTCCTCAATGTGGGCCTCTGACGAGAGTTCACGGGAGCGCCAGGACGCATGCGCGAGAACTGAGCTTACGGCGTTCTTCTTCTACTACTACTTGTTACTGACTGCTCACTCCTTGGGAGTATTACCGCCATCTACTGTACAGGATGACGTCCCGACATTGCTGGGTGCGCAAAACGGTCTCTTCATAAGCCGAGGAAGACGTGCACTGTATGTAAGCGATTGAATTCGACACTTATTGTGATTTAGGTCTAGATGTAGTTTTTACAATGGGTAGAAAATGTGCATTTCCTGGATGTTGATGGCGGTAATACTCCCAAGGAGTGAGCAGTCAAACAGCACTGAGACAATGCACTGATTTAAACTTCTTATCAGAGAAACAACATGTAGGTATTTTGTTGTACTAAGTAATGACCCAGCAGCTGATTGTGACATTAATAGCCTTAGAGTAAAGGGTTTTGTGGTTTTTGATGTCACTTTGAATTATAGAAGTGGCAAATCAATAGATTCATGTACTGTTTTTTCTTTTTTTATAGAAAACCCACCAAAAAGGAATGTTTTAATGTAGAGCAGATTAAACATATTGCCAATTTAGACAATTACACTAATATAAGGTTTGTCTATATTCTAAATGAATTTGAATGAATATGACAATATATTAAATGTTTTTAAATCATACAGCCCACCCCTCCCCCCTCAAGGGGGAGTACCGGCACTTTATTTTTCCACTTCAAGCACTAGCATCTCAGTATAATAGACATCTTAATGTATGTCTCAAATCCATGTTTCTAGTCGATTCTAGTAAATTATTGCTGAATCACACCATCTCTTTCTCTCTTTTTCCCCCAGGATGAAGTGTGTTTTTCTGCTATCACACAGATCATGCTGAACACGCTGTGTAACAGTAGGAGCCATGAGACTGTGTCAGCACTAACACAGGTGCATTTCACATTCAACACTGTTTGCCTTTCTCAAACTCAGCATCACTGAATATAACACTGAACACATGGATAGCTAATTATCCTTTAATTACGTTTGACCATAGGAAGACATACAAACAGATCATGCACATATACTCAGGGTGCGATTTGTGGAAAAAAACAGAGGGGGGGATGCTTTGAAACCTTTTTATTCATAAAAATAAATCATGAGAACATGAACTTCATCACTGCATTTGCAGGAATTGTAAAATCTTTTTTCTTATTAACTCATGAAGTAGCCTAACGCAATATTTTTACTCTAATAGCTTATCTTTCCCCACACATATGAACTGTGATCATGCACAATGAAAAAACATGCAAGAATTAAATCCCCCTCTCAGTACCATGGATATGCCACTCGGCTAGACAAGTCAAAACACTTATTTATGAATGGCAAAACTATATGGCACAACGTAGTGTCAGCTTAAACATAAATACGCTATAGTGTAGGCCTATTTATTTATTATTTATTTTATTTCAGGTTTATTTAACAGGGACAATGCACACTAATAATACATAATTAAATGTACAGAGTGCCAGAATTAGCCCAAAGGCTATTTTACATCTGCTGTCCCTGGACAGATCTTAAGATGTCACACCTAAAAAAAAAAAAAGTAAACAAAAAGATTAAAATATCACATACAGTACATGTTAGAGCCAGCCAACCTCATCGGCATAGCACAAGAAGCACAAACAAACAAAACAGACAGAACAGAGAAGACAGGGGAGCAACAAGATTTCATGTCAAATGTAATGTTGACAGTCCTGACTACCTGTTAGCCACTTCTTTAAGTTAATTTTAAAAGAAGCGTACGTTTTAAAATTCCTAATGTGAATTGGAATCAGGTTCCATTCACGAGCAGCCCTGACTGAAAAAGCTGTTTGACCAAGTGCACTCTTCCTAAACGGGACAATGCAGTCACCTCTTGCTGCACTCCTTGTAGATCTGCAAGCATTTGGCGCTGTTCTCACAAACTGGCACAATACAGGAGGAGCCAGTCCATGCAAAATTTTGTACACAAGACAGAGATCTGCATATATAATCAAATTTTCGAAATTCAATAGACTATATTTTTTTAAAACATGACAGTGATGATAATATATAGATTTCCTATCAAGTACTTTAATGGTTTTCTTATATAGGGAGAGTAGTGGTTTGAGAGAAGTGTTGCTAGCTTGTGACCAGGTTGTCAAACAATAGGTTATATGAGATAAAATCATTGAATGCATGAACATCATAGCGGCCCTTTTTGACATGCAGCTACGGACATATCTAAAATTTGCCAGGTTGTACTTAATGCGATTACAAACCTTCTTAATGTGTAATTTAAAAGTAAGATTGCTATCTATATATACTCCAAGGTATTTAAAATCTGAGACGACTTGTAATCTCTCTCCTGCTACGACTACATCAGGTTCTACACAGCGGCTTTTAGATTTACTAAAAAACATACATACAGTTTTGGATAAATTTAGTTGAAGGCAGTTGTGATTTAACCATTCTGTAATCTTTTGCATTGAGTTTGATAGCAGATCAGCAGCTTGAGCAGCACTGTTAGCATGTACAAAGATTACTGTGTCATCTGCATACATTTGGATGTTGGCATTAGGACAAACATTTGGCAAATCATTTACATACAAAGAAAATAAAAGTGGACCCAAAATAGAGCCCTGTGGGACACCTGCAGATAAGGAAATAACACCTGATCGATGATTCCTAACCCTTACGAACTGAGTCCGATGTGTTAAATAAGATTCTACCCAATTGATAGTGCCTGTATCGAAATTAAAAGTTTGTAATTTAGATAGAAGAACTCCATGATTAATGGTGTCAAACGCTTTTTTTAAATCTAGAAAAACAGCACCAACAACCCCTCCTCGATCCAACTGTGACTTGACTTTGTCAACGAAATAGCAATTGGCTGTTTCTGTTGAATGATTAATACGGAAGCCGAATTGATGTGGATGTAAAGAATAGGAACTGGTATTTAAATGATTTATCATTTGTTCTAAGACAAGTTTTTCGGCCACCTTGCAAACCACCGGCAGGATACTAATAGGTCTGTAGTTGCAGATGGACAAACGATCACCTCCTTTAAATACAGGAAAGACTGCAGCCAACTTCCACACATTTGGGAACAATCCCTGAGCAATTGAAAGATTAACAATTTTCGTAATTGGGTATACTAATGATTCAGAGAGCTCTTTCAACATAACAGTGTTCATTCCAATGACATCTTTCGCTCGAGATGGCCTCAGAGATCTAATCACTCTCAAAACATCTGCCTCAGTGATATATTCTATGTTGAAAGCTGGCTCTGTTTGTTCGGCTTGACAAGGAGTGTTCTTATATTCAGAAGAAAAACACTTGATGATATTTTCTACTGAATCAATGAAATAATTATTGAGAGCATCAGCTACTTCAGCTGGCTTATCTTTTAATTTTCCACCAACAACAAGTTCAATTGATTTGGCATTGTTAACATCATGTCCCATTAATTTTCTTAACTGGCTCCAAATAGTTTTAGTATTACCTCCTGCTTTTTCAATTATGGTCAAAAAGAAGTTTGCTTTGGCTATCCTTATCTCTTTGACTACTCTATTCCGTAACATAGTGAAAATATGTCGATCACTGCTTGCTTTAGATTTAATGGCAGTTTTTAAAGCCATATCCCGTTTTTTCATTAAATTTAAAATATTTGTGGTTATCCAAGGAATGGTGTTCTTTTTTTTCCTATGTCGTTGTGTGCGTGTAAATGTATCTATTGATCTCTGCAGTTGTTGTGTAAATCTTTGACTGTCTTCTTCCAACGATCTTCCAAAAAGTATGTTATCCCAGTTGATGCTCTGGATGGCACTTATAAACTGACCCTGCATATTTTTGGGGATATTTAAAGATTCTTGTTCTTGGACAAATGGAGTGAAACGCTTGTTAGTTAGCTTCCTGGCTATTACGATCATATTGTGGTCTGATAGTCCAGTCAGCATATTAAAAGATTTAACAATTCGCTTTGGCCTATTGCTAAATATTAGGTCTATTTGTGTTCTTGTAGAATTTGTTACTCTGGTAGGCCCATTTATCACCTGTGTAAGATCACAGTCGTCAGAGATCTGTTTTAATGTTTTCCTTGACGCTTTGTCTTCCCAATTGATGTTGAAGTCTCCCATAATAATCACCTCCTTATTAAAATTACATTCCTTCAACATATTTTCAAAATGTTCATAAAATATACTCTTAGAAGATGGAGGGCGATATAGTGTAATAAGTGAGAAGGACATAGATGGAGATAAAGTTATGTTAAGTCCAATACACTCCAATTCATTACATGACCACTGTACCTCATGGCACTGAAAGCGATCTTTTACAAAAATTAAAACTCCCCCTCCTTTTGAGCCCACTCTATCTTTTCTATGCACCTTATAACCAGGAACATGTAAAGCTGATGAAGATGAATTTTCATTAAGCCAGGTCTCCGTTAAACACAAGAAATCCAGATTAGAGTCTAATAAAAGGTGATGGATTTGATCACTTTTAGATTGAAAACTTCTTATATTTAAGTGCCCTCCTAAAATACCCCTTGGCTTTAATTTGGGGTCCCAGATTATTCTTGAGTGATTGACAGTCTGGAATATATTCAATTTCCTGTTTTTAGTGATTGCAACATTTAAAATTTTTGAGTGTACACTGCATGTTGCTTGATTGGGTGTAGTTATTGAATGTCTTACGGCCTTATTTTTTACAGTACACGCCGTCTGTTCGAGTGACGACTTAGATGAATGTGTTGATAGTTCCGCTGTCTGTGCGTGTGGATTTGTTGATAGTTCCGCTGTCGGTGTGGATGGATTAGTTGATAGATTGTAGAGGGAGTTTTTATATGAGTAACTCCCTCTTAAACTGTAGTGTTTATCACCTTTGTTTGTTGAAATCGGCGAACACTTAGATGTGACACCTGGTAATCCAGCGATGCAACTGCTGGAAACGGTCTCCGCTAGAATCCCCTCCGCGGCCAGAACCGCGACACATCGCTGGTCTCGCTGCCGGTCCGCCGGTGCGAAGGCTGCTCCCCTCACGTAGACCCCCGGCGAATCAACCGACGCTCCCCTCACGTAGACCCCCGGCGAATCAACCGACGCTCCCACGAGACAGGCCGCAGGAACCCGAACAGGTAACCGGCATCCATCGGCACCCATGGAGCAGAGACGGCGATCGAGGTTAGTTTGTTGAATCTGTTCAATCGATGGTTTGTTACAAAAAAGAGAGCGTACCTGTGAAACAGCTGTGTTGCGTTTAGTATTTGCTTCCCCTCGCGGGCCAGGACACGGATGAATATCTCCAGATAGTAGTAAGCAGATTGTGATTAGCAAAGCATTGCTTTGTTGAATCTTGGTTGAAGGCTTGTATTTCTTTGTTGGATGGTACAGTTGTGGATACATGAATGTTACTGCCAGCGCATGTTTCCCATAGCCGAAGTTTGTTGTGGCTTGGGTTGTTTGTTTAATGTTTGTTGATATGTTAATATCAGTGGGCTTTAATACATTTAAAATCAATCCATAAAATAAAAGCGCTACTGCCGCACCTGTCCTGCCTGACACACACGCCGCCATCTTGCGTCTGTGTGCCTATGCCTCATACTAGGAAAACAGTCTGCCTTGATGACGGACTTCTGTCGTCTTTTTCTGCTTTCCTGTGGGAGCGTCATCTGCGGCATGTCGTCCCTCTTTTACCCACATTTCTGCGAATCTCCGGGCAGGGAAGTAGGCAACCCCTGGCCCATTCACGGAAATGAACAGTAGGTTGTTCAGTGTGGAGACGTTTATTCGGTTTCTTTCGTCTGTGAGAATTCGGTTCATGGCGCTGAATCCCCTTTCACACTCAGCTGTTGACACTGGGAGTGTGGAGACAGTGATGAGCACTTTGTCTCCTGTGATGCCATGACACTTGAATTGGTGGAACTCCTTGAGGAGTATGGTACTGGTTGCAGCCTCAACAGCGAGAGTCTTCTGAATGGTGAGAAGTTTGTTGTCTCCATATAGGATGCGCTCGTCTTCATCAGATGGCCAATTTGACGGATTTAGAGCGGCTGCATCAGAAATAATCCCGTTGTCATCCAGCCTGCGCTCAATGTTGCCGGCCAGGGAAACGAACAGTCTTTCACGAAAGACCTCTGCCTTCCGATGATCACTGTCACTTGGCTGAGACACATTCACTCCCTTGAAAGAGTGGAAACTTTCAAATTCCTCCTTCAGGCCTCTTGCGTTCACACCATCTGCTTGCCGCATAGACCTCAGTGTTCTCAGTGCAACACCCACCTCAGCACTGGCACTGACAGCTGTGGCATCTCTCCTCTGCAGAAACAGGGACAAGGCTTGCAGGGTTTCCAGCGCATCTTTTACCAATGCCATCTCCACCGAAAAAAGCCACTGTCATTTTACCATGAATGCCCCGACATTTGGCTCTTTCCACGGAAGATCTGGATTTGTCTTCCATCAACACTCCAAAGAGTTTGACCAAGGCTGGATAGCTTTGCCAGAGAGCCGTCACAGACGTGCAGGATGAGGACAGCCAGCGCACATCGAATACTCTTCCTATCCTGCGAGCGTGCATGCCCAGATCGGAAGCTGCAGACTCAAACTCTCTCATATGTTTTGGGCTTTGAGAGAAAAATGGGTAACACTTTATTTTGATAGTCTGTTTGTTGAGACTTTACTAGTTATTAGTAGCCATTCAGTAGCTTGTCAACAGTGCATCAGTTGACATTCAACAACACTGTTTCAACTGACAAGAAACATACGTTCAACTGACTGCCTATAGACTATAAGGTACAATTCAAGTGTTAATCTACAGATTTTACAACAAAGTGCCTGTTGACTGTCAATATTATTTTGCAACAGGTTATTAACCAATTGTTGACTAACTTTCAATTGTCAACTAACTTTCTGTAGATTGAGTACCAACAACTCAAGATCAATATGTCAGTTAAATGTCAACAGTCATGTCAGCATATGAAGTATATGATACTGTATATCCTAATCAAGGGGTCTCATGTGCATCAAATTAATGATTATTTTAGCTGATTTAAAACTGTTTTTAAAAAATTGTTAACCATTTGTAGACAATCTGTTGATAGTCAACTAAAGATTAGATCTGTTGCTTGTCAACAAATAAATTGTTTATGATCAGTAGACTATTAATAGACATTATCCACTAAGTGTTAGTAGATATATTTTAGGACTATCTAATTAAAGTGAAAGACAGTTTATATCAGTAGAAAGTCTATAACCTATCAACAGATTGAAAACATACTTTTTTGTACGTTTGGATAGATGCTGAACCGTATGATACAGACATGTCTGCAATGTAGAATTATTACGAATTCACAGCTACAAAACATTTACGAATCATAAAGATATCTGTATCATTTCCCTTATACAGTTTTATAGATAAATGTAAGTTCCCTTAGCCCTACTCCCAAACCTTAATATACATTACTAATTTTATACAGAATATAAAAAGAATAAAACACTTTATGGACAGAGATGTGTAGGGAAATGCCAGTTTTATTAATAGCAATAAAATATATTTCGAGCCACTAACATTAATCCCACTCCTGCCCCTAAACCTACCCATAACCATTATGAAGAAAAACAACAAATGACGATGTGTTGCAGTCCTCTCTGGCAGTATATAATAGTTTTGTATAAGGGACAGAGCAGAATTTAAGTTATTAATCCATGAAAATGTTAACCCAGCTTCCCTCTGCGTGAAGACGGCGCGCGCGCTTCTGCATTTCAATGTTGTTTCAACTGAAACACGGCATGCTGCAATCTGTGACGAAGCAGGCGAGAGCCAATGAGCGTTTGATATCACTGCCGTAAAACATGTCGTAACGCTTCTTGAGGGCGCAATTTTTGAATTTAAATTCATCACGAGCGCGGGATTTGACATACGGTCGCTGCTGAGAATGAAGGGCTGGATTTGGATCTGTTTCTTGCTTGCGTATGGATTATAAAGATTTGGATTACATCTAACGTTACATTAGCTAATACAAATTATGTATTTTGTTAATTTATATTGTGTTTCGGTGTATTATGGTTCTATAGGAGAAAACGCCTTTTGTGTCTCACCGTAACGTTAAATAAACTAAATGTTACAAAATGGTTAAACGATTAAAGAAGGTATTGTTAAGGGTTTAAACTAGTCTTGTCTGTTAATCCTCCGAAGCGAGAGAGTTTGTAGCAGGAACAGAGATTATTTCTTAAATGAGTAACTGTTATAACGTTAAACTGCATTTAATAAATGCGATCTTCTGTAAAACTTACTGTCATGAAAGGCTAAATGTATTAATTAATAATTATTGTTATTTGTTGTTTATAACTTTTGGTCTTGGCCTCGGGCAGTTGAAATGATGTAAGTTAGACTATTGAGAGTTTTCTCATTTGGAATGCTCAATATAATGTTTTTCACATAATCAGATGGTTCAGATGTGATCGTGATATCCTAGTAAATAATGGGTTGTATTATTTTTTTTTTTTTATAAAAGTGATTTTTTTTTTTCTCTGATGTGCTGGCCATAGTGTTTGTTCTACTTCAGTCAGGTTAGGTAACGTATGCAATCTGTTGATAGGTTATAGACTTTCTACTGATATAAACTGTCTTTCACTTTAATTAGATAGTCCTAAAATATATCTACTAACACTTAGTGGATAATGTCTATTAATAGTCAACTGATCATAAACAATATATTAATCTGTTGATAGGTTATAGACTTTCTACTGATATAAACTGTTTTTCACTTTAATTAGATAGTCCTAAAATATATCTACTAACACTTAGTGGATAATGTCTATTAATAGTCTACTGATCATAAACAATTTATTTGTTGACAAGCAACAGATCTAATCTTTAGTTGACTATCAACAGATTGTCTACAAATGGTTAACAATTTTTAAAAACAGTTTTAAATCAGCTAAAATAATCATTAATTTGATGCACATGAGACCCCTTGAGTAGGATATACAGTATCATATACTTCATATGCTGACATGACTGTTGACATTTAACTGACAGATTGATCTTGAGTTCTCAATCTACAGAAAGTTAGTTGACAATTGAAAGTTAGTCGCCAATTGGTTAATAACCTGTTGCAAAATAATATTGACAGTCAACAGGCACTTTGTTGTAGAATCTGTAGATTAACACTTGAATTGTACCTTATAGTCTATAGGCAGTCAGTTGAACGTATGTTACTTGTCTGTTGAGACAGTGTTGTTGAATGTCAACTGATGCACTGTTGACAAGCTACTGAATGGCTACTAATAACTAGTAAAGTCTCAACAAACGGACTATCAAAATAAAGTGTTACTAAAGTGTTAATAAAGTGTTGAGTTCTCATTTTTTCTCCAATAAACATGAGCATATTACGACAAGCCTTGTCAGAATGCAGCACACATCCCAGGTTTACACCATTCAGTTGTTGCAGTTCCACCAGCTGTGGCTGGATTTTGAATGAGAGGTTGTTTTGGCAGATCATGTAGGCTGTACGTATATGCAATTCTCAGTTACTTTTAAAGTCTTCTCATTGTGTTTTCTCCACAGAGCTGCACTGTTATCTACTGCCTTTTCAATTGCTGTCTCGCGTCTTCTCTGCAAAATGTCTATGCATTTGATGTGGGACTGACACTTTCCATGCCTGCTTATTTTGTATTTTTAATTGTATTTATTATATTTTTACATTTTTTTGCAGATTTTGCTTTTATGCGAGTCGATGTGAAGCCTCTCTTGTGTATATGGGCCTAAATCTCTAATGTCAGGGCAAGCTGTACACTGAACTGATCCGTCTGTGGTGACAGCAAGCCACTCTCGACCCTCTCTCCATTTAGCAAAGCGCCCCGGCTCAATGCAACCTCCAACAATAGCCCCAGAAACCCAATCATTAGCTTGTAAGTCTGGGTTGTATGGTCCTTGTTCATTTGAGTCAACCTGGGACTGTGAGTTCTGCTGAGGCTGGGAGTTGCCGTCCATCCTACCTGTAGCAACATTCTCATTTGCAGTTTTAGGATTTTTTTGTGACGGTCCTGTAAAATATGATGATTTTCTGCTCTGGACCCTTTTCATTGTTCCCAGCTAGCTATAGCTAGAGTTTTCGCGCTGAAATATTACATAAATATTTGTACTTGGTGACATTCTGAAAAGCCGTACATGGATCAAAGCTAATGGACAGGATCAGATAAATTAGCCGTAATGTCGTCTATTGTCTCAGAAGGCTAGCGCTGACAGTGGGTGGTCCATTTCGGATTTTATTGTTCTATCGCACTGACAGTTCACATTACAGCGCTTTACTTAGTTTAACCCTCTGGGGTCTGGGCTGTTTTTGGGGCCCTTGAGATGTTCTGACATGCCCTGACATTTGTGCTTTTTTCAGTTGCTTATAAACATATTAATGGCAAAGGTGTAAATTCACTCTATAAAGCACAAACAGGACTACCATAATATGTGAGCCATGTGTATGTACATGTTTTCATTTTTGAGAGAATAATATTTATGCATGGTTATTGAAAAAAACTAAAAACAAAAATTTCTGAAATAAGGCCACAAAACACATAGTAAATATGTGTCAATAAGACTTTTGACTAATGGATGTCCTCGCCTAGAGTTTTTTCTTCAAAATTATGTGAAAATAGTCTTGCTTTATCGTTCACATAAAACCATACATTGATTTAAATTGATGTAAAACAGGTTTTGCTTGGAAAGCCAATATGCGAGGGGGCGTGAACAAGGAGTGGTTTAGAATACAATGTCCAACCCACTCTGCATAATGACTCTGCATAATTAGCCATTCATTCAGGTGTGACACTGACTGAGCCACAATGCAAGGACAAAAGATATATTTAGAAGAAGACTTATATTGACCATTTAAGATTTTGCTTACATCTATCTTGTAAATATGTTTTGCCATTTTATTAAAAAGGTTACAATTACAACAATAATTACAATTTCAACAATATTTCAAGTGTACTCTTTCTTTGTAAAAAAAAAAAATGATTATAGGCCTACATTTTATCTATGTATTCATTACTTTCATATTTCGCCTGACTGTAACGTTGTTTTCATGAAATATTAGGGCATATTGTTAATTTGCAGTTTAATACGTTGCTTATACAAATAGCCTACATTTTATTTCAGCATATTTCAGTCGATTTTTACTCATCTCAGTATAGCAATACAGTTTGCTAAAACATCATCATTCATTCACACACGCGATTTAAATTTAAACTGTCTTTGCCAGCTGTGGTAAACAGCGCGCATCTCTGCCGTTCATTCATTCATAAACAGAAACCCACGTGAAGAAATTCACGTGAGAAGGAAAAAAACTTACTAGTATTCCTCAGCTCGCTCCTCGATATACCCGCACTTCTGGGGGACATTTTCCATTATTATTCCTCACAGCTGCAAGACGGTGTAAACAAGTAATGATCTGAATAAACTTGTGTGTTTTCTCGAGCTGATATGGGGGCGTTCACAGGATTGCGTGGATTGCCTCAGACATTTGCGTTTGAATAGTGCGCGCTCTCCGTGGGCGGAGTCACATTACATCTGAATCAGATGTAATTAGCTCGACTGGAATCGCTCTCTTTTAATACAGATTTCACAAGATGAGAATATTTGTTTTTTATATAAATTACTTAATTTAAAAGAAGAGAATTCAAGCTTCATGCCTGTGTGTCTGTATGTCTGTTTGACTGAGTATTTGCTGAGTTATTGTTCATTTTCGGACGCGTTTCACAATGGACTACACTGGCAGAGAGAAGGCAGAACTCGCCTCGTGTTTATTTTTCTTTATTTGGCAAAAAGCACAACACTTTGTTTTTATTGTGAGTATACACAAAAATAATACACATTTAACAGAATCGATTGATGAGTGAAACTTGTTTTGTAAAATCAAAGTCAAAAGAGTATTTCGGGTCTCAATTCAACTGATAAGGAAAAAAGCGAGCAGATCACGCCGGCGTGATTGCCGACCTCTGAGGGTTAATAGGCTAGTCTACTTCTATATATCAGCCTCTCCTGAACCACGGATTGATTGCAAAGTTAAACCATCACAGTAGAAACAGTTTTACTGCTGCTGTTAAAGTAATAACGTTAACTTTACACCGCGATGCTGAGCTACAGTGAAGTGATAGAAAAGACAGATGCATTATCTGTGTTAGTCAATTCGCCTCATTCTCGCGAACTGGACGCGCGAATGAGGCTAATTCGAGTCTACCGCGCCGCGCTAAACGCCTCATTCGCGCCGCAGGACCTCTAGACGCGCGTAAACACGTCTTTACATTTACTTAACATTGAAATCACTCGCGCCAGACACTCAAGAGTGAGTGAGTAATCAAAAAACCTTTGCTTTAGCTTCAATTGAGTGAAACACCGTATGTGTAACTTCGGCCATTCTCAGTGGTGTGACTGGGACACTAACTCTGCTTGTCATCATAGAAACAGATAATCAGATTGTGATGTTTATTCCCGCTTCAGTAATATGCTGAATATGCTGCCTTCCTTTCGACACACAGCTCCACTGCCCAGCGGACCTGCAACCGTCTGGCATGTGTTGATAGGCTATTACTCGTGAGGTGTAACCAATCAGATAGCGCCGTGGGCGGGACACTGAGCAAGTCTACAGAGTGGTGATTACAGAGAGGCTGCTGCAGCTATATCAGAGCCAGCCAAAGCAGCGCATTTTAAAATAAAATTGACTTTAATCAAACCACGGATCCGGGATAAGTTTTGTGATCCGTCTCGCCACTAGAGTAGTAGCACTGATCACTTTGAGGGGAGGATACAAATAATTAAGCAGAGGCAGGGATATATTGACCAGAAAGGGGGAAATCCCACGCACCCCCCCCCCCCCCCCCGCATATACTCATATCAAATCTCATTCTTTAAATATTTGCATGCATCTGTGTGTCTTTACAGTGTTTGTAATGTTTGAGCTTATTGAGATTTTCTTACTCCCCCTTGCAGACTTTATCTTGGCAAGCATGAGCACACAGATATTGTTGGAATATCCTCTCAAATTCTGATGCAACACTGTTTTTTTTTTTTTTGCTTTGTTTTTTTTTTGTCAGGAGAAACATCTGAGGAGCAAACGACTTAATTAAAAAAACTCCAATAGCTCTTTATTTAATGTCATTGCTTGCTTGGAGAAGCAATTGAAATATTTAATTGATCAGTTGTGTTTGAACTTCAGGATGTGTATAATTTATATGTGTCACCTATATCTGTACCCATATATTTGTGTGCTGATATTTCATATTCAGTGTTGTGAATGTGTTGGGATGTCTGTATGCTTCCAACAACTTGTTTTTCTCGCTCTCTTTCAGCTTGTTATCAGAGTGACATTTGTGTGCTTGCTGGAGGAGCCATCTGGAAGCTGCCCACACACATGTGAGAGCCGCTCTGAGCTTCGCTTCTGACTCACACACACACTCAGACGCACTGCCCACACATTTGCACACGCTGCAAATATTTTAGCCCCCAGGCTTCCAGAAACAGCTAATATCTGACATTTAACACGAGTTTATGTGTGTGAAGACAGTCATCATTTCTCTGTCATAAGAAGCTGAAAACATACCTCACAGTGATACTTGCACCTGCTGACTGAATCCACACACACCATTTGATGGACTACTGCATTCAGCATAGGTATATACGCAGATAGACAACTTTGCTATGTGTCAAAGTAACAGACAGTCAAAAAACGCCCCACCTTTGTTTATCTTTGCCAGGACTGGAATCAGGATGTAGAATCTTTAGTATTTGCAGTAAAGCTGTTTCCTGTGTTGTCAGTATTAGTGTAATAACTTAACCCAAAATGTATTGCTAACATGTGCTGTTATGAAAGCCATAAAAAGGTCAGTGAATATAAAAGATGAGGGGACGGCCCCATGTGCTGCACATTTCAAAAGTGAAACATAAGTAAATTCACCCACACACGGTTTTAGACTGCTGAAAAGCTCATGATGCACTATAAAAAATAAGACAAATATGTTAGCTTAATATTACATTAATGTATAATTAAAAATTAATTTAAATATTTTAATTAAAATATATTAATTCATTTTTGTTTTTTACTATGGTAACTTAAAGATAATAAGAAAATGGTTTAGCATGATATATATATTTTTTTGCCACATAACCAATACAGTTATATTGAGATACATTGAATTGCTAAGTATAATTATTGTCACCAAGTCAGATTCATCAATTTACACAACTTTCATGAAGCCCTATTTCATTATCAACTTTTTTTTTTTTTTTTTTTTTTGTGCAAGCAATCAGGTTGTATGTGTAGTTTCCTGCAAAAAAATAATAATAAAATTTATAATAAAAATAAAGGCAACTGGAAAGCTTCTAAAGCTTGCATTTTTACACATGCAACAACACACCATTTCTGTTTGTTTGTGTCAGTGCACTTGTGAAATCCCCGCTCAGTCAGACACAAGAGATTTCCTGCCTTACCACAAACTTTTCTTTTGCTCGTATGATTCATTCATGTTCTTTCATTTTTGATTCAGTGTTTGTGTGTGTGCATGTGAGGCTTAGTGTGACATTCACGACAAATGGAGGAAATACTGCGGTGTTTGTACTACTGTATGCTGTAGCACACACACACACACACACACACACACACACACACACACACACACACACACACCTGCAGTCAGTATGACTGAGGAAGTTTGTTTAGTTTTGCAACTAATAAAACTATGCACTGTAGAAAAGACAATGCAAAAGTAGCTTAAGGAAGACTTGACCTCAAATCAAAATCTCTGTAGAGACCTTAAAATGGCCTGAGGCTATAATAGCTGCCAACAGTGCTTCAACTTAGTACTAAGAGAACGCCTGAGTGTTTTCTGGGCCCTGGAGGTGTTCTGACATGCTCTGACATTTGTGCTTATTTCTGTTACTTGTGACATTTTCATGGCTAAAGTCTGATTACACTGTATTCAGCACAAACTCAAAAACAAAGTTTTGAGAAAATGATGTTCATGCGTGGTTTGTGAAAAATATATAAAATTTAGTCACTGAAATAAGGCCATAAAACCTATTCTGATTATTTGTTCACAAGACTTTTGGAAATTGTATCACGTAGCCTAGAAGTTTTGCTTCAAAACTATGTGAAAATCATCCTGACAACTCATTCAGATATTCAATATATTGATTAAACAATGTATAGACATGTTTTGTGTAAGAAAGCTTTATGGAGGAGGCGTGAATCATCATGAATATTGATGTGTTTCACACCCGAGAAAGACAGAGACCCTCCCATAATGACCCTATCAGGTGTGTGAGGGAACTATAACAAAGTATGTGAGTAGAGTAAAAGAATGGCTTTTTGATTGTTTGGATTTTTTTTACAACACAACATAATCCAAAGATACACAACAAATGACAAAAAAGCACATTATTGAACACACTGATCTAAAGACAGAGATTTGAACAGTAACAAACCTTCGTTCCTGTTCAACATAACTGTCATTTCCAAGGTGTGTGCTTCATTTTACCATGTTCATGTACAGAGACTTGTGTGAATGTTTAAGTCAGCAGAACTCATCAGTGGCATCTGGTCCCTGTAAAAACAAAACAAAAAAAACAACTGTGAACATGCTGACATCAAGCAAAAATATAGGGCTGCAGGATTTGGGGAAAAAAAATCGAATTGTGATTTTTCTGGTTTAATATTGCGATTTTAAAATTCACTATATATATATATATATATATATATATATATATATATATATATATATATATATAAAGAACACCAAGTTTGTTGTGCCTTGTAGACATATACTTGTAGGACTGCATAAAATAATAATAACAATAATAATTTTTACTTTAGAGAAAACAAATTTTTGGGGGAAGAAATTCAGGCGGCCTATAACTATGAATCATTAAAAAGGAACACTTCAGTACACCACACTAGAGAAAAATGTATGGATTATCATATGTTACTTGAAATGAGTTTGAAGTAAAAACATGAAGCCTAATGTTTGGCGCGTTTTGCTTTTCAAACGCACAGCACGAGTGACCCAAACTCACAGCGCGTGAGAAGAACATTTACTGAAGCGATCGAGCCGCTCCAAACTATGAAACATTAGAGCACATTATAACTACGTTTGAGCAGATATACACAAACACTTTATAGTAAATACTGGTCTAAACATTATGATATTCATCATGTTAGTGTAAACATTCATACTAGCCTACTTTTATTTCATGCTGTTTTACTTTTATATCATGCCCTCGAGAGCCGAACGCGCTCGTGCTAACGCTAACAACTATTCCTCAGGAGAGAACAGAAAAGACAAAGATCCTTACCTGTCTCTTTAGATAGTTTGACGAATGCATCCTACCCAGCCCATTCCAGCCGCCTCGACGAGTCCAGGGCATTCCACCCAAACGCACGTCTCACATCCGTAGAAATAGGGATGACGCAAACGGAGAGTTCATTGAGAAATCCTCACAATGTACGCATTGTAGCAAATTAGCTCAAAATAAATATTAATAATCAATCATAACTTGTAATAACTAATTATTAATATTTGGATCAGTTAATATAATTAATTTAATGTTGTAAAATTAATATTTCAATCAATCTACCTGTTCGTCTTGTGAACACTCAGTGTTAATTGTTTATTAATTCTAAGAAATGTTCATTTCCGGGGAGGGAAATGTCTTTTTTACTGTACAGTACTAAGAGCCTGTAGTCAGAATCTAAATTGTAAAATAAACTTTGTTGCAAGCAGAGAATCAGAACCAAATATGTATTGTGCACAAGTTTTATTAACTAAATCGCAAACGTAACTAATCTAAACACGCGTACATGTCACAGGTCGGGGTGGAGCGCCAGCGGGCCGCCCACCCCTTCGCTTGCGTGCCGCCCCTGAGGAGCCGGCCGTGGACACGAAGGACATGGCAGACACAGCATTCAAAATAAATAAACTCTTTATTAAATAATAAAAACAATGTTAAAAGTCTCTTCAGTTCAAGTTCTCTCTTCATGTATCTCTTCGCATTTCTCAGCACCATCGGACAGAGAGAGGAATGGACATAATCCACAGCTTCCGCATTCTCTTCAGCGCTCTCTTCGCGTTTCTCAGCACCTTCAGACAGAGAGAGGAATGGACATAATCCACAGCTTCCGCATTCTCTTCAGCGTTCTCTTCACGTTTCTCAGCACCTTCAGACAGAGAGAGGAATGGACATAATCCACAGCTTCCGCATTCTCTTCAGCGCTCTCTTCGCGTTTCTCAGCACCTTCGGACAGAGAGAGGAATGGACATAATCCACAGCTTCCGCATTCTCTTCAGCGCTCTCTTCGCGTTTCTCAGCACCTTCAGACAGAGAGAGGAATGGACATAATCCACAGCTTCCGTATTCTCTTCAGCGTTCTCTTCGCGTTTCTCAGCACCTTCGGACAGAGAGAGGAATGGACATAATCCACAGCTTCCGCATTCTCTTCAGCGCTCTCTTCGCGTTTCTCAGCACCTTCAGACAGAGAGAGGAATGGACATAATCCACAGCTTCCGCATTCTCTTCAGCGCTCTCTTCGCGTTTCTCAGCACCTTCAGACAGAGAGAGGAATGGACATAATCCACAGCTTCCGCATTCTCTTCAGCGCTCTCTTCGCGTTTCTCAGCACCTTCGGACAGAGAGAGGAATGGACATAATCCACAGCTTCCGCATTCTCTTCAGCGCTCTCTTCGCGTTTCTCAGCACCTTCGGACAGAGAGAGGAATGGACATAATCCACAGCTTCCGCATTCTCTTCAGCGCTCTCTTCGCGTTTCTCAGCACCTTCGGACAGAGAGAGGAATGGACATAATCCACAGCTTCCGCATTCTCTTCAGCGCTCTCTTCACGTTTCTCAGCACAGCATTAGCAGGCTCTTCACTGGACTCAGACAGAGAGAGGAATAAACACGTGTAACTCACAGCATTAGCAGGCTCTTCCAGCATTAGCAGGCTCTTCAAGCATTAGCCGGCTCTTCGCTGGACTCAGACAGAGAGAGGAACAGACACGTGTAACTCACAGCATTAGCAGGCTCTTCCAGCATTAGCAGGCTCTTCACTGGACTCAGACAGAGGGAGGAACAGACACGTGTAACTCACAGCATTAGCAGGCTCTTCCAGCATTAGCAGGCTCTTCACTGGACTCAGACAGAGGGAGGAACAGACACGTGTAACTCACAGCATTAGCAGGCTCTTCACTGAACTCGGACAGAGAGAGGAATAGACACGTGTAACTCACAGCATTAGCAGGCTCTTCACTGAACTCGGACTGAGAGAGGAACAAACACGTGTAACTCACAGCATTAACAGGCTCTTCACAGGACTCAGACAGAGAGAGGAGAATATGTATAACTCACAGCATTAGCAGGTTCTTCCAGCATCAGCAGGCTCCTCACCGAGCCCAGGCAGAGAGAGGAATGGACAGCTGTGATTGCGAGTGAACAGCAGAAACAAATCCCTCACTCACATTTCCACCACACACTGCAAGGCTTCACTCGTGCTCATCTCCACAATAAAACTGCAACTCAACAGACCCACAGTGCACCAAGGCCTCCGCCCGCCATCCAGCCGAAGTTCTCTCTGGCTCTCTCATCTGTCTCTCTCGTCTGTCTCTCTCTCGCGGCCTCCCGCCGCGACCGCGGCCACGGCCGCTCACGTGCTGCGCCTCACCGCTCACCGTGCCCTTCTTCACCCGCTTCAGATTCTCAAATCTGTTTTTATTCCCTCCTGAATTACTGTCCCAATCTCCACCGCAATCAACTCTGACTTGATGCAGCTGGCGCTAATTTCCCTTGTTCACCTTCCCAGTCGGCCATGACAGCAAACCGGAACCGGCCTGGTGTTACCCCAGAAGTGCTCCCCAAGGGAAACACGCACTGATAGTTTTTGGTTCCGCCTGCCTTTTCGTCACCCCGTGACATCCTCCCCCACCAGGACGCCGTAGAAAAAAAAAAAAAAAAAAAAAGAGAGACAAAGCAAAAAAAAAAAAAAACTGGTCGCCATACCTTCGGCCCACGGTTGCTCAACTCAGGGCGGCAATCCTGCCGACTACGCCATTTATGTCACAGGTCGGGGTGGAGCGCCAGCGGGCCGCCCACCCCTTCGCTTGCGTGCCGCCCCTGAGGAGCCGGGCGTGGACACGAAGGACATGGCAGACACAGCATTCAAAATAAATATACTCTTTATTAAATAATAAAAACAATGTTAAAAGTCTCTTCAGTTCAAGTTCTCTCTTCATGTATCTCTTCGCATTTCTCAGCACCTTCGGACAGAGAGAGGAATGGACATAATCCACAGCTTCCGCATTCTCTTCAGCGCTCTCTTCGCGTTTCTCAGCACCTTCAGACAGAGAGAGGAATGGACATAATCCACAGCTTCCGCATTCTCTTCAGCGCTTTCTTCGCGTTTCTCAGCACCTTCAGACAGAGAGAGGAATGGACATAATCCACAGCTTCCGTATTCTCTTCAGCGTTCTCTTCGCGTTTCTCAGCACCTTCGGACAGAGAGAGGAATGGACATAATCCACAGCTTCCGCATTCTCTTCAGCGCTCTCTTCGCGTTTCTCAGCACCTTCAGACAGAGAGAGGAATGGACATAATCCACAGCTTCCGCATTCTCTTCAGCGCTCTCTTCGCGTTTCTCAGCACCTTCAGACAGAGAGAGGAATGGACATAATCCACAGCTTCCGCATTCTCTTCAGCGCTCTCTTCACGTTTCTCAGCACCTTCAGACAGAGAGAGGAATGGACATAATCCACAGCTTCCGCATTCTCTTCAGCGCTCTCTTCGCGTTTCTCAGCACCTTCGGACAGAGAGAGGAATGGACATAATCCACAGCTTCCGCATTCTCTTCAGCGCTCTCTTCGCGTTTCTCAGCACCTTCGGACAGAGAGAGGAATGGACATAATCCACAGCTTCCGCATTCTCTTCAGCGCTCTCTTCACGTTTCTCAGCACAGCATTAGCAGGCTCTTCACTGGACTCAGACAGAGAGAGGAATAAACACGTGTAACTCACAGCATTAGCAGGCTCTTCCAGCATTAGCAGGCTCTTCAAGCATTAGCCGGCTCTTTGCTGGACTCAGACAGAGAGAGGAACAGACACGTGTAACTCACAGCATTAGCAGGCTCTTCCAGCATTAGCAGGCTCTTCACTGGACTCAGACAGAGGGAGGAACAGACACGTGTAACTCACAGCATTAGCAGGCTCTTCCAGCATTAGCAGGCTCTTCACTGGACTCAGACAGAGGGAGGAACAAACACGTGTAACTCACAGCATTAGCAGGCTCTTCACTGAACTCGGACAGAGAGAGGAACAAACACGTGTAACTCACAGCATTAGCAGGCTCTTCACAGGACTCAGACAGAGAGAGGAGAATATGTATAACTCACAGCATTAGCAGGTTCTTCCAGCATCAGCAGGCTCCTCACCGAGCCCAGGCAGAGAGAGGAATGGACAGCTGTGATTGCGAGTGAACAGAAGAAACAAATCCCTCACTCACATTTCCACCACACACTGCAAGGCTTCACTCGTGCTCATCTCCACAATAAAACTGCAACTCAACAGACCCACAGTGCACCAAGGCCTCCGCCCGCCATCCAGCCGAAGTTCTCTCTGGCTCTCTCATCTGTCTCTCTCGTCTGTCTCTCTCTCGCGGCCTCCCGCCGCGACCGCGGCCACGGCCGCTCACGTGCTGCGCCTCACCGCTCACCGTGCCCTTCTTCACCCGCTTCAGATTCTCAAATCTGTTTTTATTCCCTCCTGAATTACTGTCCCAATCTCCACCGCAATCAACTCTGACTTGATGCAGCTGGCGCTAATTTCCCTTGTTCACCTTCCCAGTCGGCCATGACAGCAAACCAGAACCGGCCTGGATGTTACCCCAGAAGTGCTCCCCAAGGGAAACACGCACTGATAGTTTTTGGTTCCGCCTGCCTTTTCGTCACCCCGTGACATCCTCCCCCACCAGGACGCCGTAGAAAAAAAAAAAAAAAAAAAAAAGAGAGACAAAGCAAAAAAAAAAAAAAAAAACTGGTCGCCATACCTTCGGCCCACGGTTGCTCAACTCAGGGCGGCAATCCTGCCGACTACGCCATTTATGTCACAGGTCGGGGTGGAGCGCCAGCGGGCCGCCCACCCCTTCGCTTGCGTGCCGCCCCTGAGGAGCCGGCCGTGGACACGAAGGACATAGCAGACACAGCATTCAAAATAAATATACTCTTTATTAAATAATAAAAACAATGTTTAAAGTCTCTTCAGTTCAAGTTCTCTCTTCATGTATCTCTTCGCATTTCTCAGCACCTTCGGACAGAGAGAGGAATGGACATAATCCACAGCTTCCGCATTCTCTTCAGCGCTCTCTTCGCGTTTCTCAGCACCTTCAGACAGAGAGAGGAATGGACATAATCCACAGCTTCCGCATTCTCTTCAGCGCTCTCTTCGCGTTTCTCAGCACCTTCGGACAGAGAGAGGAATGGACATAATCCACAGCTTCCGCATTCTCTTCAGCGCTCTCTTCGCGTTTCTCAGCACCTTCGGACAGAGAGAGGAATGGACATAATCCACAGCTTCCGCATTCTCTTCAGCGCTCTCTTCGCGTTTCTCAGCACCTTCAGACAGAGAGAGGAATGGACATAATCCACAGCTTCCGCATTCTCTTCAGCGCTCTCTTCGCGTTTCTCAGCACCTTCAGACAGAGAGAGGAATGGACATAATCCACAGCTTCCGCATTCTCTTCAGCGCTCTCTTCGCGTTTCTCAGCACCTTCGGACAGAGAGAGGAATGGACATAATCCACAGCTTCCGCATTCTCTTCAGCGCTCTCTTCGCGTTTCTCAGCACCTTCGGACAGAGAGAGGAATGGACATAATCCACAGCTTCCGCATTCTCTTCAGCGCTCTCTTCGCGTTTCTCAGCACCTTCAGACAGAGAGAGGAATGGACATAATCCACAGCTTCCGCATTCTCTTCAGCGCTCTCTTCCCGTTTCTCAGCACCTTCAGACAGAGAGAGGAATGGACATAATCCACAGCTTCCGCATTCTCTTCAGCGCTCTCTTCGCGTTTCTCAGCACCTTCAGACAGAGAGAGGAATGGACATAATCCACAGCTTCCGCATTCTCTTCAGCGCTCTCTTCACGTTTCTCAGCACCTTCAGACAGAGAGAGGAATGGACATAATCCACAGCTTCCGCATTCTCTTCAGCGCTCTCTTCGCGTTTCTCAGCACCTTCGGACAGAGAGAGGAATGGACATAATCCACAGCTTCCGCATTCTCTTCAGCGCTCTCTTCGCGTTTCTCAGCACCTTCGGACAGAGAGAGGAATGGACATAATCCACAGCTTCCGCATTCTCTTCAGCGCTCTCTTCGCGTTTCTCAGCACAGCATTAGCAGGCTCTTCACTGGACTCAGACAGAGAGAGGAATAAACACGTGTAACTCACAGCATTAGCAGGCTCTTCCAGCATTAGCAGGCTCTTCCAGCATTAGCAGGCTCTTCCAGCATTAGCAGGCTCTTCAAGCATTAGCCGGCTCTTCGCTGGACTCAGACAGAGAGAGGAACAGACACGTGTAACTCACAGCATTAGCAGGCTCTTCCAGCATTAGCAGGCTCTTCCAGCATTAGCAGGCTCTTCCAGCATTAGCAGGCTCTTCCAGCATTAGCAGGCTCTTCACTGGACTCAGACAGAGGGAGGAACAAACACGTGTAACTCACAGCATTAGCAGGCTCTTTCAGCATTAGCAGGCTCTTCACTGGACTCAGACAGAGGGAGGAACAGACACGTGTAACTCACAGCATTAGCAGGCTCTTCACTGAACTCGGACAGAGAGAGGAATAGACACGTGTAACTCACAGCATTAGCAGGCTCTTTACAGGACTCAGACAGAGAGAGGAGAATATGTATAACTCACAGCATTAGCAGGTTCTTCCAGCATCAGCAGGCTCCTCACCGAGCCCAGGCAGAGAGAGGAATGGACAGCTGTGATTGCGAGTGAACAGCAGAAACAAATCCCTCACTCACATTTCCACCACACACTGCAAGGCTTCACTCGTGCTCATCTCCACAATAAAACTGCAACTCAACAGACCCACAGTGCACCAAGGCCTCCGCCCGCCATCCAGCCGAAGTTCTCTCTGGCTCTCTCATCTGTCTCTCTCGTCTGTCTCTCTCTCGCGGCCTCCCGCCGCGACCGCGGCCACGGCCGCTCACGTGCTGCGCCTCACCGCTCACCGTGCCCTTCTTCACCCGCTTCAGATTCTCAAATCTGTTTTTATTCCCTCCTGAATTACTGTCCCAATCTCCACCGCAATCAACTCTGACTTGATGCAGCTGGCGCTAATTTCCCTTGTTCACCTTCCCAGTCGGCCATGACAGCAAACCGGAACCGGCCTGGTGTTACCCCAGAAGTGCTCCCCAAGGGAAACACGCACTGATAGTTTTTGGTTCCGCCTGCCTTTTCGTCACCCCGTGACATACACTCAAAAATGGTAAGTGACAGTATGAAACCGGAAGCTGGAAATGGAACTGTGGAAAAGATCCATCTAACTATGAAAAGAGTTATTATTTTCAGAGCACCTCATTAAATGTATAATTGCATGGCCTTTGCAGTGAAAGCATTTCGTGAAGTTCCTGAAGAAGGATTTTGATGGTTCCATGAGTCTGAGAAATGGTGATGAACTTGCATGGTTTGTTTGACTCTGTTCCCATGGCTGGAGGGCAGATAGTGCGGAGAAGACACGCAGAGCAACCACTTCTTCTGCATTGAATGAAGAAATTGTGCCAAACTCCTGATGTTGACCTTGATTCTGTTGGGGTTGAGAGAGTCCTCTCTCTCCTGAATGAGCACATGGCTGGTTGTGGGTCAAGGCCTGCGGCCCTGGGGCCTGGTGAGGCCACGCAGGACAGCTATGCGAACGTACCGAGAAGACCAAGAGAAGGAAGGGTTTGTGTAGAGGCCATTTAAAGCCTGAGGAAGGTCCCACCTCTCAGGGTTGTAAAGTGTGAGTCATTAAATGAGGATTAATTAGACAGGAGACACGATATAGGTGGGGTTACATTAACTAGTAGTTCTCTCATAAAGCATGCATAAAATATATATATATGCAAGAGACAGTATAAAAAACATAAAATTATCACACACAATGTCCTGGGATGCATATTCATTTATAGATCAGTTTGTCTATATATTAAGGCTTATGTGTCATCAACCTGCGCCTTTGTTATTGTAAGAGGTTAGTGACCCCTAGCGGTGAAAAAAAAAAAAAAAAACATATTGTAGCTTTAAAGTCTGGCAATAGATTCTACACTCCTGTGTTTCTGAGTTCCTATCATTGCATATTTATTTTCACATTTCAAACATATTTGTGGACAGAAAGATACAGCATTTCCCCAGTTTTGTGAAGAGAAGTGTATGTTAAAAACTGTTGTTGACTATGCAGAAGCTTCCTTCAGATTTCTGACCCAAAAATGTATAACTGTTTATAAAAGTGAAGATATAAAGACAGAACTGTACAACATTATTGCACTTCAAAATTAAATCTCATTCAGTATTTTATAGACTATAATTGGTATTCAACTCTTGTGTTGAGATTGTAGTAATAAAACTAATAAAACTAGTAATAAAACTGCTCACATTATTATTAACAGAGTTTAGCTAATCACAACTAAACAGAAGTGTGGCGCAACCTTGGAAGTCTCTTGTTGTGACGCCCATATTTCACCTTATTTTATATCTCATACATTTTGTGTTTAACAAAAAAAAAAAGTGGCACACTTTTACGAGACCTATACATTGTTTCTCTCTGCTCTCCTTCAGAGACTTGCCAAGACATACAGAATTCATGTTTACTAGTTATGTGTCTGAACTAGGGTTGAGTCCCTTCACATATTTACCGGTATATGAAATTCGGTGCCGGTACCCAACGGTACCTCTTTTCAGTACTTTAGGCATGTTTACCTCAATAACTACAAAGAAATGGTAAGTAATTTATAGAAGTGTTATTGACATTGTGCCAGAGATGCCTTGGTCGCTGTCTGCCATTGTCTGTAATGTTTTTATAGTCATAAAAACAACCATTTTAATCATCTAAAAAAAAAAAAAAAAATCTATGAAATGTTTTCCACAAATTCTGTGTTGTGTATTTTCTGGTAATCAAATGAAGACATTAAAACATAAATTAAATCATTGTTATCTCAACTTTTTTGTCAAACAAAATGCTGCACAATGTTTTAAATTTATAATGTTACATTTAAAACAAGGAAGAAGAATTGTGATTATTCCTTAAAAAATTAAAGTTTTGATAATTTATTAGTGTTAGTATTATTATTACATTGAGATGTATCTAAATTCTTCTCTACAACAATAATATATTTGTTAAGTTAAACCTAACTTTTATTTTGACGGGTTGCCGCGAAGACCTTTGAGTTCCCTTTCAGTCAGTCACTCCGAGTTACGTAAGTGACTGACAAAATGGGGGTTTCGCTTAGAAGCCTATCACCTTCGAGTTCTACTAAACAAACCAATGGCAAAACAATGCCATGGGTCTGCGGAATTTGCATAGCGCAACTCCTCCCCACCTCATGGGTATAAAAGGAGCTGCGCGAGCAATCTCGCATTATTTTGAGACTTGATGACCTTTGCGAGAGGGGATACTTTGGCTGGTGGCCAGGGTAATTTGAGGGTGACGGTGTGGAACAACTCGACGAATCCTCCTCGGGCCACACCCTCTTCTAGTGCATTGCAACCAGTGAGGTTCCCAGATGAGGGCACTGGCCAGTCTTGTGGCTGGCCCAGCGTTTCATTCGGCGCCCCAGCAGATGGCGTCATGTCTATCGCGGCATCACAAGGTGAGCTTGAGTCATCTGGAGATGAAGATTCGGCTGTGCTGCCTCCTCCGGGGGTGCCAGCATTGTTCGAGTCTGATCCGAGCAGGAAGGAACAGGCAGCGGCGAGCATCGAGCTTGAGTGGAACCCTCCACCATGTCCCGAGCGCTCAAGCCTGTAGGTTTTCATCCACTCTTGTGGCCAAAGCCTATAGAGCTGCGGGGCAGGCCACCTCCTCCTTGCATGTTATGGCCATCCTGCAAGTTTAGATTTCTGCAACTTTCTGTTCCGCTGTCGGCTACAGCCGGTGCCATCCTAATTGTGTTAAAGAAAGAACTGACACCCCTACCTCTGAGCCCCCAGAGGCCGCGGATGATCGTGTGTGACGCCCCGCCTCACTTCTCTCGTCCCCCTCTGTTGCCAGACCCCTGTCAGAGAAGGTCGCCTCGGAACACTTGTCCTTCCCTTGCCTCCTCTGTCAGGGCGCGGAATGCTCCGCCTCCCACGTCTGGGCCGGTCATTCCGCTTTGCTGCCCCATCGTGGGTACGCCTGTAGTTCACATGACCCCGCTGGTTCAGTTTTTGGGAGCCTGGCCAGAGCTTCCCAATCTGTCCCGCTGGCTCACGCAAACCATAAGGCTCGGTTATGCGATTCAGTTCGGGGAGTCCGCTTTCAACCTGGTGGGTGGCAATGCCCCTGTCATGCGTGCAGAGGTCGTCGCCCTACTGGCGAAGGGTGCGATTGAGGCCATCCCTCCAGCCGAGATGAAGTCCAGCTTCTACAGCCCCTACTTCATTGTACCTAAGAAGAGCAGTGGGTTACGACCAATCCTGGACTTACACGTCTTGAACTGAATTTTTCACAGGCTTCCATTCAAGATGTTGATAGCCAAAAGCATTTTCGAATGTGTTCGTCAGTCAGATTTGTTTGCAGCGATTGACCTGAAGGACGTGTACTTTCATGTCTCCATTCTTCCTCAACACAGACCGTTTCTATAGTTTGCTTTCGAGGGGCAGGCATACCAGTACACGGTACGCAAATTCAGGTTAGCCCTGTCTCCTCGCGTCTTCATGAAGGTCGTCGAGGCAGCCCTTGTGCCACTCAGGCAACACTGGGTTCGCATCCTGAAGTATCTCAACGACTGGCTGATTCTAGCGCACTCTTGAGAGCAGGTTTACGAACACAGGGACCTGGTGCTCTGGCACCTCGCCCTTCTGGTGCTTCGGGTCAATTGGGAAAAGACCAAATTCTCCCCCGTGCAGAGGATCTCTTTTCTCGGTATGGAAATCGACTCGGTCGCCAAGTACGCACAGTCACTGCTGAATTGCCAAGTCAATTCATGGGCAAGAGTGCGGTTCCACTGAAGTTATTTCAGAGGCTCCTGGGACATATGGCGTCCGCAGCGGCAGTCACGCCACTCGGACTGCTTCATATGAGACTGCTTCATATGAGACTGCTTCAACAGTGGCTTTGCGATCGAGTCCCGAGATGGATGTGGCAACAGGGCACGCTCTGGGTACCAGTCACTCGGGCCTGCCGTCAGACCTTCACCCCGTGGTCAAATATGCGTTTCCCCCAGTGAGCCTTCTCGCACAGGTCCTGTGAAAGATCAGGGAGGATGAGGAGCAGATCCTTTTGGTTGTGCCTCATTGGTCCAGCCAGACTTGGTTCTCCGAACTGGTGCTCCTCGCGACAGCCCCTCCCTGGCCAATCCTTCTGAGGAAGAACCCTCTGGCATCCGCAGACCAATCTTTGGAACCTACACGTGTGGGTTCTGAACGGGACGCGGAAGGTTTGAGTACCCTACCACCTCAGGTGGTGGCTAACATCACTTCAGCTAGAGCCTTGTCCACAAGACACGCCTACACTCTGAAGTGGAACCTCTTTGTCACCTGGTGTTCTTCTCGCCGAGAAGATCCCAGAAAATGCCCGATCGGGTCTGTGCTTTCCTTCTTCCAAGAAGGGTTGGAACAAAGGCTGTGTCCTTCCACCCTGAAGGTTTATGTGGCTGCGCTCTCTACACATCACAACCTTGTGGAGTCTAAGACAGTAGGACAGCATGACCTGGATCAGGTTCCTCAGAGGGGCGAGGAGGTTAAATCTTCCTCTACACATGCCCTCTTGGAACCTTGCCGTGGTACTGTCTGCGCTGCAGAGAGCTCCCTTCGAGCCATTGCACTCAATCAAGCTTAAATACCTTTCTATGAAGGTGGCGCTCCTGGTTGCTTTGGCCTCCATCAAGAGGTTAGGGGACCTGCAAGCATTTTCAGTTGACGAAGCGTGCCTGGAATTCGGACCAGCTAACTCTCACGCGATCTTGAGACCCCGGCCTGGATATGTGCCCAAAATTCCCACCACTCCTTTCAGGGATCATGTGGTGAACCTGCAAGCACTGCCCCTGGAGGAGGTAGACCCAGCCTTGGCACTGCTCTGTCCAGCATGTGACCTTCGCGCTTATGTGGACAGAACGCGGTATTTCAGGACCTCAGACCAGCTGTTTGTCTGTTACGGAGGAACAGTCAATTGCTGCATCCCGGTGTGGGGGCACAGTCATTTGCTGCGTCCCGGTGTGGGGGCACAGTCATTTGCTGCGTCCTGACAGAGGAGGCCAGAGCAGGCCCTGCTACCATCTCCCAGAAAGAACTGATTGCCATCTCTGAGCAGCCCGTCTCAGGAGCGCCGCTTAGCCTGGCGTTTAATGGGGTGCGGGGCTGGAGAGGGGTGGGGCACCTAAAAAGATTAAGCATTTTTTTCATATTTCTTAAGTCTGTATGACCATAAATGACAGAGTATTTTAAGTCTATTTTGCTGCTATGTGAAAAAAATCAAGCAAAACGCGCCAGCGCGTTTGTCGACCCCAGAGGGTTAACCCCCTGGGGTCGGCGGTATCGCCGGCAATACCAGCTCGCTTTTTTTTTATCAGTTCAAAAGAGATTAATTTTGCTCTGTTGACTTTGATATTACAAACACGTTTCATACATCAATCAATTCTGTTAAATGTGTATTATTTTTGTGTATACTCACAATAAAAACAAAGTGTTGTGCTTTTTGCCAAATTAAGAAAAATAAACACGAGGCGAGTTCTGCTTTCTCTCTGTCAGTGTAGTCCATTCTGAAACGCGTCCGAAAATGAACAATAACTCAGCGAATACTCAGTCAAACAGACATACAGACACACAGGCATGAAGCTTGAATTCTCTTCTTTTAAATGAAGTAATTTATATAAAAAACAAATATTCTCAGTTCATGTAATCTGTAAGAAAAGAGCGAGATGTCAGTCTTTCTCTATGGGGGTAAATTGATGCCTAAAACATTGAAAATGGACAGACTAAAAGTCACAAATAGATATTCAGGCATGAAAACAGGTCAGGGGTAAAAAAGGTGAGAAGGATGCGGCATATATATTACCCCCCCCCCCACACACACACACAAAAAAATAAATAAATAAATAAATAAATAAATAAATGTAATGAGTGAGTAGGAACACGTCAGAGTTAACACGAACAGATGAAATAAGTAAAAAATTCTCACTTATTAATAGAATTGAACTATACTCCACAGTGATGGCATAGTATTAGGCTACCAGTGTTTCTCACAGGAATTTTGGATCACTGTAATGAGTGGACCTCTGCCACTCTAGGGGGGTTCGGGGGCATGCTCCCCCGTTAGAAAATTTTGTGCTTTTTAATGTTAAATTCATCAATCTGGTGCAAATTAAACAAAGAAAAATTCAAAACTCTTTTAGTTACAGTGTCTGTCTACATTACTACTACAATAATAGTTATAATATTAATCCCATGACAGTAATAGCCATATATTGTAAAACAAATGCACTGAAAAATAAAGGAAACTTTCATAATTAGTTTTGTACTAATTTCTATACTTGAAAGAGTATATTTCTATACTTCACATTAAAGATGTGATTGGGCTAGCCCAGTGTAAATCAAGAAAAGAACCAATGGGCCGCTGATCTACGTGTTTCATCGGGTGTCAGAGAAAAAAAAACTATTTAATAGCCTACTAGCTACTATTTATCACGCATTAAAAATGCCCCAAACCAGTCGTCTGTATGATAATCTGAAACAAGGACTGGTGAGCCGTTGTCCTGCTTCACTTCACAGATGCTGAGTGAAAGGAGAATTATAGAATGAAAGGATACTCATTTATATGACACTTTATTCATCAAGAGAACAGCTCGTTCAGCGCGTCATACGTCGTCCTTTCAGTTTCGGTTTTCAATCGATCAAGTTTTTTCACGTTCTCTCGATAAACCACCCCTTTCAATCCGATCGAAATTATTTGTAATAGAGCTGACACTTTGAGTTTTTAACGGGTTATGTTAAAGCCCTACTTGTTATTAATGTTTTTATGAAATATCTCTAGTGAATGCATTATCATATCACTGTATTATTTACCGCCTCGCGAGCCATATGGGGCTCGCAATGAATAACACTGCACTAACTGTTACTTCCTGCTCGCTCAGCGCTCACGGCGCCCGCGCCCGCTCGAGATATTATCTCGCCCACTAAAAATAATGACATTGGCAACATTGCTGTCTGTATCTGACAGGACAGTTAACATAGTAAGCTAACTTACCTCAGGCTTGCTTTCCGACGTGCGGTTCTTTGTTCGGCAGTGTGTCCAGTTGTCAGACTCGCGGTGTAAAAGACTTTGAAAACATTTCTGCCCTAACGTTACTCTGACTCGTATTGGCTGTCATTATTCGGCATTAGGAATGATGATTGTTTTTTAAAGCTGCGAAGTTTATAACTTTATAGGGGATAAATGCGACCCCCCCCCCCCCCCCAAAAAAAATATTTTCTCATCGGATCTGCACAAATCACGTAGGTGACCCTTTTAGGTTTTAAAACGGCGAATTTCGCCGAAAGGTGAGGAGTTTTCATGCCTGATATTACAACTTGTAAACACAAAACACAATCTACAAATAGATAAAAAATCTGCAAACAAAGTCCTCATGATCTGCAAATGTAAAACAAGGTTTACAAATAGATACAAAGTCCTCAAACAAACTCTTTGTGATCCACAAATATAAAGCATGATCTACAAAAAGATTAAAAATCCACAAATAAACATATCCTGATTCACAAATAGAAATCAGTGACTTGTACTTGAACACCAGAATTTAAATGAATTTAAAGTGACTTGTTTGCAGGTGAAGATCATGTTCTGTTTGTAGATTGTGTCACATTTGTTTACAGAATTCTGACACTATTGTTTCGCTGTTGTGACAAAATAATGCCATAATCATTGAAAATGAAGAGACTATGAGTCAAAAATGCATATTACAATTTATAAACACAAAACACAATCTACAAATAAATTTAAAATCTGAAAACAAACCCCTTATAATCTGCAAATGTAAAACACAATCTGTAAATAGATTCCAAATCTGCAAACAAACTCGTCATGATCCGCAAATGTAAAACAATATCTACAGATAGATAAAAAATCCACAAACAGACTCTTCATGACATACAAATATAAAATGCAATCTACAAATAGATTTAAAATCCGCAAACAAACTCTTTATGATTCACAAATAGAAATCAGTGACTTGTACTTGACTACCAGAATTTGAATGAATGCAAAGTGATTTGTCTGCGCATGAGGGTCATTATTTGTTTGTAGATTGTGTTGCATTTGTTTTCAGAATTTTGGCACAACTGTTTCGCTGTTTTTTCCATTAAAAAATCTACAAATGCCCTCCTCACAATTTGCAAACAAACACAGTCTAACTTGTATTTTCAAACCACTGTAAAAAGACATTCTTACACATTCTGTGCAAAGCTCAGCATGCAAGTGTTGGATCTGTGTTTGCAGATCACAGGGCATTCACAGATCCCTCTACACGCGTTTGCAGATCACAGGGCATTCACAGATCCCTCTGCACACGTCTACAGATCTTTTTGGCACTATCTTTCCGCTGAGTGTGTGACTACGATCCACACGTGTAGTCAGCCAATCAGGGTATTGCTTCAATGTGATGTCACGCCCCCTCAATAAGCCCTTTTCAAAATAAGAGCTGACACTTCCCGGATGGGTGGGCTGGGCTCACTGCCATTTACCGTTGCCGGTGTTGGACCGAAATCCGACTCCCCGGACAAATCGCACTTCCCATCGCGTGCACGCGCAAGCGAGTTTAAACGCACTTCCATTTATATGCACTATTAAATGCACTATATCCATTTATCGATCGATTTTTCACACAGCAAGCACCCAGATCCTGCATGGAAGCTTTGTCTACACTTCAATAAATTAACAGAAAGTGAACTAGTGTGGATAAAAGATGCAAAAAACAAACACAAACAAACAAAAAAACATGGCAGATCGATTCAAACTAAACTTCGACGAGTAAGGAATAAAGCCAACAGCTATCAAAACAAAACTGTTAATTTCACTTAATTTAACTGAACTTATCGTTTGTGTGTTAAACACGCTGTGGTTCATAGGAAAATATTGTATTAGCCTACTCTCCCCATTGCACATGAATGTAATTTTTCACGAAGATAGGCTTTAAGAGTTCATCAAATAGTACATATTGTAGCCTATGAGGCAAATAGGCTACCTGTCCTTTTGTTTGTTTTTTTTTTTTGCTTAATTGCGTCTTAAAAATAGAAATAAAACAAATTATTAGTGATAATTGAAAAAAGAAAGTAAAGAAACCTTAGACATTTTTAAAAAAAAAAAAATTGTTATTTTCCAGCACATTATTGCCCCAAAAAGCATTATTTATTTCATTCATTCTTTCAATTTTACATCTTACATAGCTTATGGATATACAATTAAAATAGCTGGCGCAATTGCTTTGCGGTCAGGTGCCCTTTTTTTAAATAATAAAAAAAACTGCTAAAAACGAGATGGGTTTAGCAGAGGAGTGGGATTTTCACAGCATTAAAATACGGACTGGTGAAATCACACTCCCCTCAGAACGGTAATCCTGGTACTTTAACTCGTCGTCACGGTATTTACCTCGATGCCGTGGATTCAAATAATTTAGCTAATAAATATGAAGGTGAATATTGCATATGCATATCTGTAATTAAACATATTCACATAAATTGGGAAACTTGGAACTTTTAACACAACTGCAGTAGCCTACTGAATTTTAAACACAATACAACTTAAAAAATATTTTGTTGTGTGTATTAGACGTAAAACTAGTAAAATTATGTATTCTTTATTATTGCTTAGGGACTGTTCGGTTTTTTTTTAAGGGGCTACCGGAGGAGTTTTGAGATAAATTGTCAAAAAAGACTTGACCCTCCCTTCGCCAGCAATACATTTTTCAATGACCCTCCAAAATGATTGTGAAAAAAGGCATGACCCTCCCTGATAATTTATTGGTTAGCCTACTTCTGTGCTGATTTGCGCTTGACAAAGATGTTCAGATAGCCATTGTTGTTTTTTTACAACCATGACAAAGAGCGTCCAGAACAGGGATAACACATTCTGACCAGAACAATCGAGTTCGCTTGTGCATTCACGTCATTTTGTGCAGATATAAGTCGTAATATTAAGTTTGATATAATATAAATATCTGATTATAATATGACATAGGATGCGCTTTGTTGATTTAAACCACCTGAAACGTTCTTCAGTTTCCCGGTGCTCGTTCTCTTCAGCTTCAACGCGCGGGATCAAGCAGCAACGCAAAACATTAAAAGCTATGATTGGGACTGTCATATCATTATACTTGTAGCCTATACACTATTGTAATAAAAAGTTGTAAATTCTTTGGGTTTAGTTGCATTCTTCAGCAACGTTAAGTTGATTAACCTTCTAGCAAAGCGATTCAGTTTAATGTTCGTTCTCTTCAGCTTCAGCGACCGCAGCTCAAACGATGTCATTTGAAACAGTAAGCCTATTAAATATATTTACTATTAGGCCTACAGTAATATTAAAAATGTTTATTTTTTGTATATTATTAATAACTAGCACTTTTTTGTTCTCGTATTATTTCCTATTATTACGTAATTTCCTTATTGTGCTGAGGCGATTCCATTTTATTTATCAATGGCACATGGATTTTTCTTTATTATGAAACCTTATTATAAAGTGTTACCATTTTTTAATAAAGAATGTTGGCCATAGGAATGTAAAATTAATTTTCTATTAAAGTTGCCAGAAATTCGACCAGGTAGGCCTATTAATGTTATGTTACTTACATTTGACCTATGTTCCTAAATTCCTGTTTCTGCTGTTGGTTTGAAACTTTAACATAATATTATGCTATAGGCAATGTGAAACCTTTGAGCTAGTCATTCCAGCTTCATGTCAGTGACTTCTCAGCGGTAGATTTACACTCAACTGCACTTATTCGCAATCACAAAAGTTCATTATTTGATCGTGCTTTAAAGCTTTGCCGTTTTGCCAAGCTTTGCCAGGGTAAACATTTCATTGGCGTTCTGTTCTGACATGATGCATTTTTTTCTGAGCGCGTACGCGCGTGCGCACTGTCAAACGATTTTTGTTGGGTCAGACCCTAGCGATGGGGGGCCGAGACTGAGAAAGCAACGTGGAGCTACATGGAAAAATATGCACCAAACAAGCCACTTGGAAATTTAGATGCTTTCATGAATACAAAATACAATACAAATTTTGGGTGACCCTCCCCCTTGACTAAAAAAAGTTGGATGACCCTCCCCTCAGCAAAGAATAAAATACATGACCCTCTACTATTTTCCTCCGGTGGTCCATAAATAACGAACGGTCCCTTAATTCGGTTATTCTGTTCTATTAAAGGTCCCATGACATGCTATTTTTTGTAGGCTTTAATATAGGCCTTAGTGGTCCCTAGTACTGTATCTGAAATCTCTTTTCAAAAATTCAGTCTCAGTGCAGAATTATAGCCACTATAAGCCAGTCCCAGAATGAGCTTCCTTCAGACGGGCCGTTTCGGTGTCTGTAGCTTTAAATACTAATGAGGAGGAGAAAGGAGGAGAAAGGCGGCGGCGCAAGGTGGAGGGTGGGTGTGGCCTTGACCATCTTGCGCAACGGTAGACCATGCATGTTTACATTGGATATATTGCAATGGCACGGAGACACGCAGTCGTTCAAGCATTTCAGTTTGACCCAGAATCTGATCCGGATGGAGAAGCAACAACTCAGCGGCTCCAGCAGGACGTTTCTGAATGGCTAGTTTTAAATATTATGTCTGGATACGGTACTTTATTCGGATGGTTTACAGTTATTATCATGTAGCTAACGCTAACCTACTGTTGCCTTTTCACGAGAGATCTGTAACATCTGTAATTTATCTTATTACAATTACATCATCAAGCTCTGCGATCTTGAAATGCGGATATCGCGCGCGCCGTATAACCAACAGGAAAACGGTTATCCAAATAACAAAGAAGTGTACAACACTCGCGTTACAGTGTGTGTATTCACACACATAAACTGCATAGCTGCATAGCTAATGTGACAGCCACATTCTACGTGTAACAGTCTAGGCAACCATAAACAGTAAAGCAACACACTTATATATCATTAGTTGACTTACTTGTCCGAGGTGTGTAGCTGAGCCAAAGAGAGTTGGTACTGATCCAGACTTTAGTTTCAGACGTTCAGCAAGCCCAGCTCTGTATTGACCCTTTCGTGTTCATTTGTACATCCAATTATTGAGCAATTGTTATGCTTCGCTCGCTCAAAAGCCATGATATCTCTCGTGGACAAACTAAAATCGCGCGCGCGTGTTCCTACTTCCTTCCTAGCTCATTTTCTCATGGGCGAGAAATATTCTCTGGGCGGGCAAAGCAGAGACAGGGGAGGTAACATTCCTCCTTATGACGTCACAAGGAGGAGATTCAAGATCAGCGCGATTGAGCGCCCATTTTCTCAAAGGCAGAGAACAATAGCAAAAGCTTGATTTACACCGATTGAAATTTCTAGAAACTTGGGGACCATATACAGGCTAGGGGAACTCATATTAATGTTAAAAAACCTCAGAAAGGGAAAATTTCATGTCATGGGACCTTTAAATAATTTAACTAAATCCTGATAACGCATAAAGGTAGGCCTAGGCTATTGAATTGGTGAAGCCAATGTAAATTTATATGAAACATTTTATGATCAATTACTATATATATATATATATATATATATATATATATCACATCACAAGTTAAAATTTCAATTAAAAAATAATAATATATTAGGCTACCTTCAATCTCAAAGTTGTGCGCTTTTTTTTGTCTTGCTTAACCCATCAGGGTATGTCCCATGGGATTTGTAGGAAAAAAGTTCTTCGTAAATCCTAGGATCCATTGGAAAAACAACGTGATAATTAAGTGTGCAAACAAGGTACCTTTAGCTATGCCTGGAATGAATTAGCGTGCGCGATTTTCACAAGTGCACATCCGCCCATAGATGAATTCGACATTCGGCCATTTTCTAAGCAAAACTATATATGTATATTTTTAATTATTTGTAAATTAATATATAAGAGTATATTATATTAGTTATTATTAAAATATATTTTCAAAATAAATACAATAAAAAATATCTAAAAATAATATAATAAAAATAATATTTATCATAAAACCAATTTCCAAGTAAACAATATTTTTTAATTATTATTAAATTATTATATAAATATAATAATATTAATATAATATATCACAAAACTAATTTCTAAGTAAAACTATATTCATATTAATTATTATTAAATTATTATATGAATTATTATTAAAATAGCCTACTTTAAAATAAAAAAAAAATCGGATATTAAAAAATATATATATTCATAAAATGATTAAATATATTTTATTTGGATGTAGTAACATGTACAGTTTACATTCACACAAAATGAGTTACAATCAACTGATTTCACCAGTCCATATTTTAATGCTGTGAAAATCCCACTCACCCTGGGAAACCCATCTTGATGAAGATATAATCAAATGCTTTTGTCACCACTCAATCTCTAAACCAAGATGTGACAGTGGCAGTAGTGTGGTGAGTCTATGACCTTATACACCTGTGCTGGAGAGGGGAGCGGGAGCACTTTTTTTTTATTATTTAAAAAAAGGGCACCTGACCGCAAAGCAATTGCTCCAGCTATTTTAATTGTATATCCATAAGCTATGTAAGATGTAAAATTGAAAGAATGAATGAAATAAATAATGCTTTTTGGGGCAATAATGTGCTGGAAAATAACTAATTTTTAAAAAAAAAATGTCTAAGGTTTCTTTACTTTCTTTTTTCAATTATCACTAATAATTTGTTTTATTTCTATTTTTAAGACGCAATTAAGCAAAAAACAAACAAACAAAAGAACAGGTAGCCTATAGGCTACAACATGTACTATTTGATGAACTCTTAAAGCCTATCTTCGTGAAAAATTACATTCATGTGCAATGGGGAGAGTAGGCTAATACAATATTTTCCTATGAACCACAGCGTGTTTAACACACAAACGATAAGTTCAGTTAAATTAAGTGAAATTAACAGTTTTGTTTTGATAGCTGTTGGCTTTATTCCTTACTCGTCGAAGTTTAGTTTGAATCGATCTGCCATGTTTTTTTGTTTGTTTGTGTTTGTTTTTTGCATCTTTTATCCACACTAGTTCACTTTCTGTTAATTTATTGAAGTGTAGACAAAGCTTCCATGCAGGATCTGGGTGCTTGCTGTGTGAAAAATCGATCGATAAATGGATATAGTGCATTTAATAGTGCATATAAATGGAAGTGCGTTTAAACTCGCTTGCGCGTGCACGCGATGGGAAGTGCGATTTGTCCGGGGAGTCGGATTTCGGTCCAACACCGGCAACGGTAAATGGCAGTGAGCCCAGCCCACCCATCCGGGAAGTGTCAGCTCTTATTTTGAAAAGGGCTTATTGAGGGGGCGTGACATCACATTGAAGCAATACCCTGATTGGCTGACTACACGTGTGGATCGTAGTCACACACTCAGCGGAAAGATAGTGCCAAAAAGATCTGTAGACGTGTGCAGAGGGATCTGTGAATGCCCTGTGATCTGCAAACGCGTGTAGAGGGATCTGTGAATGCCCTGTGATCTGCAAACACAGATCCAACACTTGCATGCTGAGCTTTGCACAGAATGTGTAAGAATGTCTTTTTACAGTGGTTTGAAAATACAAGTTAGACTGTGTTTGTTTGCAAATTGTGAGGAGGGCATTTGTAGATTTTTTAATGGAAAAAACAGCGAAACAGTTGTGCCAAAATTCTGAAAACAAATGCAACACAATCTACAAACAAATAATGACCCTCATGCGCAGACAAATCACTTTGCATTCATTCAAATTCTGGTAGTCAAGTACAAGTCACTGATTTCTATTTGTGAATCATAAAGAGTTTGTTTGCGGATTTTAAATCTATTTGTAGATTGCATTTTATATTTGTATGTCATGAAGAGTCTGTTTGTGGATTTTTTATCTATCTGTAGATATTGTTTTACATTTGCGGATCATGACGAGTTTGTTTGCAGATTTGGAATCTATTTACAGATTGTGTTTTACATTTGCAGATTATAAGGGGTTTGTTTTCAGATTTTAAATTTATTTGTAGATTGTGTTTTGTGTTTATAAATTGTAATATGCATTTTTGACTCATAGTCTCTTCATTTTCAATGATTATGGCATTATTTTGTCACAACAGCGAAACAATAGTGTCAGAATTCTGTAAACAAATGTGACACAATCTACAAACAGAACATGATCTTCACCTGCAAACAAGTCACTTTAAATTCATTTAAATTCTGGTGTTCAAGTACAAGTCACTGATTTCTATTTGTGAATCAGGATATGTTTATTTGTGGATTTTTAATCTTTTTGTAGATCATGCTTTATATTTGTGGATCACAAAGAGTTTGTTTGAGGACTTTGTATCTATTTGTAAACCTTGTTTTACATTTGCAGATCATGAGGACTTTGTTTGCAGATTTTTTATCTATTTGTAGATTGTGTTTTGTGTTTACAAGTTGTAATATCTATTTGTGACTTTTAGTCTGTCCATTTTCAATGTTTTAGGCATCAATTTACCCCCATAGTTCTCATCTCATCTAATTATTTTTAATGTGACTCCGCCCACGGAGAGCGCGCGCTATTCAAACGCAAATGGCTGAGGCAATCCACGCTAACACTGTGAACGCCCCCATATCAGCTCGAGAAAACACAAGTTTAATCAGATCATGTTACTTGTTTACACCGTCTCGCGGCACTGTGAGGAATAATAATAATGGAAAATGTACCTCAGAAGTGCTGGTATTTCGAGGAGCAACGCATCCTGAGAATACTGTAGTACGTTTTTTTTCCTTCTCAAGTGAATCGCGTTTCTGTGAATGAATGAACGGCAGAGATGCGCACTGTTTACCACAGCTCGCAAAAAGAGTATTCGCATATTATGGTAGCCCTGTTTGTGCTATATAGAGTGAATTTACACCTTTGCCATTATCATGTTTATAAATAACTGAAAAAAGCACAAATGTCAGGGCATGTCAAAACATCCCAAGGGCCCCAAAAACACCTTAGACCCCAGAGGGTTAAAATAAATGGAAATGAAACTGTTGCTTTTACCAATCAGAAAATCAGTCAGATTTTTGACTGCACCGTGGTCATAGTCTGGATGCCAGCCGAACTTAGCCCCACCCACAACATTTATAGGTCGGGAAGTTCGGTCTGGACTTGATCCGTTGTGGAGCTATTATGCCTGAACAAAAGCTGTTCGGACCAATCAAATCGTCTGGGTGGGCTTTATACGATGATGGACAGTAATGTAATCATCCACGTCACCAATGAGCGCTTGTGCTGAATTCGTTTACAACAAAGATGACTGCTGCTGGAGAATTGAGATTTCACAATTACAAATAAGTCAGATAGAATAAATGCATATTTGGCGTGCTGTCCGAAGAGAGGGCTCCGGGATCGGTATTCGGCCCGAACCCAAAGATCTTTTTTTTTCTCTCTCAGTTGTAGATGCCTTAATAAACACATAAAAAATTTAGATTTATCCCACATCTATTAACAGAAACTATAACACCGGGTTGACGGAGTTGACATGTTAGAGCATAGACAATATTTGTTTGTATGACATATTAAAAAATATAAAACTTTCAGGACTATATGTCGTACTGTGAGTAGGCATGTGCCGGTATCAAATTTTCATGCTGTGATTAATTGATTGAGCTTTTATCACGGTATTCGGTATTATCACGGTATTTTAATTGCTATAATTATTAAAGGTTAAAAATGAACAAATTAAATTAAATATAATTTGGTTTTCATTATAATAAATTATGACACAAGTAAAAATATAATACAAATGTAATATAGTGCACATATTTAGCAAAATACTCCTCTCTATAGCTATTTTTTCTAGTCAACTACGTGTTGGTCATTAAATGGCTTTCCTGAGGTAAATGTAACGTTCTGTGACATAATTGTTCACCTGCAGTTTTATTGACCTCTTTCCGTGGCTGAAAAACACTGATTGATCGATATTATGTGTGAGGCATAAATACCTTTCGGTAAGTTGTACTGTATCTTTAAATAAAAAGTAACAGATGATCGTTTTACTTGAACTGAGGCGCTACAGCGATCGGTCACGTCACATTTACAAGCACCAAAACGGTATTTATTGTCTGAATTTCGTAATAAAATGGACAGAACATGAGAGCTGAGAATTCTCAAAAGTAACCTGCTCTGTCTTGTCTGTCGATGTCAGTGTCCTCTTTGCTCCGCGATTTTTCTCTGAGTGAGAAAATGGATGTGTGGCGCGAGAGCGTGAGAAAAGTGTAGATTGCGTGAGTCTCACGCTGAATGCGTAGAGTTGGGGCAGCCCTGCTTTTAGAAGGGGGATAAATCTTCGGCAGCGTTCCTCCTTCCGCCATGCTTCTTCTCCATGTGAGGATTGTTTACATTAGACTAGAGTGCGCACTGGGCCACATGCACACAGCGCTTCTCCATGTGAGGATTGTTTACATTAGACTAGAGTGCACACTGCCGCATGCACACAGCGCTTCTCCATGTGAGGATTGTTTACATTAGACTAGAGTGCACACTGCCGCATGCACACAGTGCTTCATGTGGGGATTGTTTACATTAGACTAGAGTGCGCACTGCCGCATGCACACAGCGCTTCATGTGAGGATTGTTTACATTAGACTAGAGTGCACACTGCCGCATGCACACAGTGCTTCATGTGGGGATTGTTTACATTAGACTAGAGTGCGCACTGCCGCATGCACACAGCGCTTCATGTGGGGATTGTTTACATTAGACTAGAGTGCGCACTGCCGCATGCACACAGCGCTTCATGTGAGGATTGTTTACATTAGACTAGAGTGCGCACTGCCGCATGCACACAGCGCTTCATGTGAGGATTGTTTACATTAGACTAGAGTGCGCACTGCCACATGCACACAGCGCTTCTCCATGTGAGGATTGTTTACATTAGACTAGAGTGCACACTGCCGCATGCACACAGCGCTTCATGTGAGGATTGTTTACATTAGACTAGAGTGCGCACTGCCGCATGCACACAGCGCTTCATGTGGGGATTGTTTACATTAGACTAGAGTGCGCACTGCCGCATGCACACAGCGCTTCATGTGGGGATTGTTTACATTAGACTAGAGTGCGCACTGCCGCATGCACACAGCGCTTCATGTGAGGATTGTTTACATTAGACTAGAGTGCGCACTGCCGCATGCACACAGTGCTTCATGTGGGGATTGTTTACATTAGACTAGAGTGCGCACTGCCGCATGCACACAGCGCTTCATGTGAGGATTGTTTACATTAGACTAGAGTGCGCACTGCCGCATGCACACAGCGCTTCATGTGGGGATTGTTTACATTAGACTAGAGTGCGCACTGCCGCATGCACACAGCGCTTCATGTGGGGATTGTTTACATTAGACTAGAGTGCGCACTGCCGCATGCACACAGCGCTTCATGTGAGGATTGTTTACATTAGACTAGAGTGCGCACTGCCACATGCACACAGCGCTTCATGTGAGGATTGTTTACATTAGACTAGAGTGCGCACTGCCACATGCACACAGCGCTTCATGTGAGGATTGTTTACATTAGACTAGAGTGCGCACTGCCGCATGCACACAGCGCTTCATGTGAGGATTGTTTACATTAGACTAGAGTGCGCACTGCCGCATGCACACAGCGCTTCATGTGGGGATTGTTTACATTAGACTAGAGTGCGCACTGCCGCATGCACACAGCGCTTCATGTGGGGATTGTTTACATTAGACTAGAGTGCGCACTGCCGCATGCACACAGCGCTTCATGTGAGGATTGTTTACATTAGACTAGAGTGCGCACTGCCGCATGCACACAGCGCTTCTCCATGTGAGGATTGTTTACATTAGACTAGAGTGCGCACTGCCGCATGCACACAGTGCTTCATGTGGGGATTGTTTACATTAGACGAGAGTGCGCACTGCCGCATGCACACAGCGCTTCATGTGAGGATTGTTTACATTAGACTAGAGTGCGCACTGCCGCATGCACACAGTGCTTCATGTGGGGATTGTTTACATTAGACGAGAGTGCGCACTGCCGCATGCACACAGCGCTTCATGTGGGGATTGTTTACATTAGACTAGAGTGCGCACTGCCGCATGCACACAGCGCTTCATGTGGGGATTGTTTACATTAGACTAGAGTGCGCACTGCCGCATGCACACAGCGCTTCATGTGAGGATTGTTTACATTAGACTAGAGTGCGCACTGCCGCATGCACACAGCGCTTCATGTGGGGATTGTTTACATTAGACTAGAGTGCGCACTGCCGCATGCACACAGCGCTTCATGTGAGGATTGTTTACATTAGACTAGAGTGCGCACTGCCGCATGCACACAGCGCTTCATGTGAGGATTGTTTACATTAGACTAGAGTGCGCACTGCCGCATGCACACAGCGCTTCATGTGAGGATTGTTTACATTAGACAAGAGTGCGCACTGCCGCATGCACACAGTGCTTCATGTGGGGATTGTTTACATTAGACTAGAGTGCGCACTGCCACATGCACACAGCGCTTCATGTGGGGATTGTTTACATTAGACTAGAGTGCGCACTGCCGCATGCACACAGCGCTTCATGTGAGGATTGTTTACATTAGACTAGAGTGCGCACTGCCGCATGCACACAGCGCTTCATGTGAGGATTGTTTACATTAGACTAGAGTGCGCACTGCCGCATGCACACAGCGCTTCATGTGGGGATTGTTTACATTAGACTAGAGTGCGCACTGCCGCATGCACACAGCGCTTCATGTGAGGATTGTTTACATTAGACTAGAGTGCGCACTGCCGCATGCACACAGCGCTTCATGTGAGGATTGTTTACATTAGACTAGAGTGCGCACTGCCGCATGCACACAGCGCTTCATGTGAGGATTGTTTACATTAGACTAGAGTGCGCACTGCCGCATGCACACAGCGCTTCATGTGAGGATTGTTTACATTAGACTAGAGTGCGCACTGCCGCATGCACACAGTGCTTCATGTGGGGTTTGTTTACATTAGACGAGAGTGCGCACTGCCGCATGCACACAGCGCTTCATGTGGGGATTGTTTACATTAGACTAGAGTGCGCACTGCCGCATGCACACAGCGCTTCATGTGGGGATTGTTTACATTAGACTAGAGTGCGCACTGCCGCATGCACACAGCGCTTCATGTGGGGATTGTTTACATTAGACTAGAGTGCGCACTGCCGCATGCACACAGCGCTTCATGTGAGGATTGTTTACATTAGACTAGAGTGCGCACTGCCGCATGCACACAGCGCTTCATGTGGGGATTGTTTACATTAGACTAGAGTGCGCACTGCCGCATGCACACAGCGCTTCATGTGAGGATTGTTTACATTAGACTAGAGTGCGCACTGCCGCATGCACACAGCGCTTCATGTGAGGATTGTTTACATTAGACTAGAGTGCGCACTGCCACATGCACACAGCGCTTCTCCATGTGAGGATTGTTTACATTAGACTAGAGTGCACACTGCCGCATGCACACAGCGCTTCATGTGAGGATTGTTTACATTAGACTAGAGTGCGCACTGCCGCATGCACACAGCGCTTCATGTGAGGATTGTTTACATTAGACTAGAGTGCGCACTGCCGCATGCACACAGCGCTTCATGTGGGGATTGTTTACATTAGACTAGAGTGCGCACTGCCGCATGCACACAGCGCTTCATGTGGGGATTGTTTACATTAGACTAGAGTGCGCACTGCCGCATGCACACAGCGCTTCTCCATGTGAGGATTGTTTACATTAGACTAGAGTGCGCACTGCCGCATGCACACAGCGCTTCATGTGGGGATTGTTTACATTAGACTAGAGTGCGCACTGCCGCATGCACACAGCGCTTCATGTGGGGATTGTTTACATTAGACTAGAGTGCGCACTGCCGCATGCACACAGCGCTTCATGTGGGGATTGTTTACATTAGACTAGAGTGCGCACTGCCGCATGCACACAGCGCTTCATGTGAGGATTGTTTACATTAGACTAGAGTGCGCACTGCCGCATGCACACAGCGCTTCATGTGAGGATTGTTTACATTAGACTAGAGTGCGCACTGCCACATGCACACAGCGCTTCATGTGAGGATTGTTTACATTAGACTAGAGTGCGCACTGCCGCATGCACACAGCGCTTCATGTGGGGATTGTTTACATTAGACTAGAGTGCGCACTGCCGCATGCACACAGCGCTTCATGTGAGGATTGTTTACATTAGACTAGAGTGCGCACTGCCGCATGCACACAGCGCTTCATGTGAGGATTGTTTACATTAGACTAGAGTGCGCACTGCCGCATGCACACAGCGCTTCATGTGGGGATTGTTTACATTAGACTAGAGTGCGCACTGCCGCATGCACACAGCGCTTCATGTGGGGATTGTTTACATTAGACTAGAGTGCGCACTGCCGCATGCACACAGCGCTTCATGTGAGGATTGTTTACATTAGACTAGAGTGCGCACTGCCGCATGCACACAGCGCTTCATGTGAGGATTGTTTACATTAGACTAGAGTGCGCACTGCCGCATGCACACAGCGCTTCTCCATGTGAGGATTGTTTACATTAGACTAGAGTGCGCACTGCCGCATGCACACAGTGCTTCATGTGGGGATTGTTTACATTAGACGAGAGTGCGCACTGCCGCATGCACACAGTGCTTCATGTGGGGATTGTTTACATTAGACGAGAGTGCGCACTGCCGCATGCACACAGCGCTTCATGTGGGGATTGTTTACATTAGACTAGAGTGTGCACTGCCGCATGCACACAGCGCTTCATGTGGGGATTGTTTACATTAGACTAGAGTGCGCACTGCCGCATGCACACAGCGCTTCATGTGAGGATTGTTTACATTAGACTAGAGTGCGCACTGCCGCATGCACACAGCGCTTCATGTGGGGATTGTTTACATTAGACTAGAGTGCGCACTGCCGCATGCACACAGCGCTTCATGTGAGGATTGTTTACATTAGACTAGAGTGCGCACTGCCGCATGCACACAGCGCTTCATGTGAGGATTGTTTACATTAGACTAGAGTGCGCACTGCCGCATGCACACAGCGCTTCATGTGAGGATTGTTTACATTAGACTAGAGTGCGCACTGCCGCATGCACACAGCGCTTCATGTGAGGATTGTTTACATTAGACTAGAGTGCGCACTGCCGCATGCACACAGCGCTTCATGTGAGGATTGTTTACATTAGACTAGAGTGCGCACTGCCGCATGCACACAGTGCTTCATGTGAGGATTGTTTACATTAGACTAGAGTGCGCACTGCCGCATGCACACAGCGCTTCATGTGGGGATTGTTTACATTAGACTAGAGTGCGCACTGCCGCATGCACACAGCGCTTCATGTGAGGATTGTTTACATTAGACTAGAGTGCGCACTGCCGCATGCACACAGCGCTTCATGTGAGGATTGTTTACATTAGACTAGAGTGCGCACTGCCGCATGCACACAGCGCTTCATGTGAGGATTGTTTACATTAGACGAGAGTGCGCACTGCCGCATGCACACAGTGCTTCATGTGGGGATTGTTTACATTAGACTAGAGTGCGCACTGCCACATGCACACAGCGCTTCATGTGGGGATTGTTTACATTAGACTAGAGTGCGCACTGCCGCATGCACACAGCGCTTCATGTGAGGATTGTTTACATTAGACTAGAGTGCGCACTGCCGCATGCACACAGCGCTTCATGTGAGGATTGTTTACATTAGACTAGAGTGCGCACTGCCGCATGCACACAGCGCTTCATGTGGGGATTGTTTACATTAGACTAGAGTGCGCACTGCCGCATGCACACAGTGCTTCATGTGGGGTTTGTTTACATTAGACGAGAGTGCGCACTGCCGCATGCACACAGCGCTTCATGTGGGGATTGTTTACATTAGACTAGAGTGCGCACTGCCGCATGCACACAGCGCTTCATGTGGGGATTGTTTACATTAGACTAGAGTGCGCACTGCCGCATGCACACAGCGCTTCATGTGGGGATTGTTTACATTAGACTAGAGTGCGCACTGCCGCATGCACACAGCGCTTCATGTGAGGATTGTTTACATTAGACTAGAGTGCGCACTGCCGCATGCACACAGCGCTTCATGTGGGGATTGTTTACATTAGACTAGAGTGCGCACTGCCGCATGCACACAGCGCTTCATGTGAGGATTGTTTACATTAGACTAGAGTGCGCACTGCCGCATGCACACAGCGCTTCATGTGAGGATTGTTTACATTAGACTAGAGTGCGCACTGCCGCATGCACACAGCGCTTCATGTGAGGATTGTTTACATTAGACTAGAGTGCGCACTGCCGCATGCACACAGCGCTTCATGTGAGGATTGTTTACATTAGACTAGAGTGCGCACTGCCGCATGCACACAGCGCTTCATGTGGGGTTTGTTTACATTAGACGAGAGTGCGCACTGCCGCATGCACACAGTGCTTCATGTGAGGATTGTTTACATTAGACGAGAGTGCGCACTGCCGCATGCACACAGCGCTTCATGTGGGGTTGTTTACATCAGAGCGCGCACGTGTTTCGCGCAGCATATACGCAGTGTTTGTTTAAGCGGTTGATGGAAAATAAGCTATAATGCGCGTTCTATAAATATAAATTCTGATCTATTATTTTTCACGGTATTTTGAAGTGCCCACGATAACAATATCGTGCATATTCATTACCGCGATTTATCGCATTACCGAATACCGGCACATGTCTAACTGTGAGATCCACAATGAGCAGGAAAAAGAAACCGGGTCCTCAGAGTTAAATGACCATGACATTGCCGGAATTATATATTATATATTATTCAGAATTATAAAAAAGTGAAGACACAACTTTGATTAGGCATTTTTTTATGGAAAATATAATTTAAGGTTTACTTTTTGTATTGTCTCTGCCTTTTTTTTATTATTTGTTGCATTTTTAAACACTTTGACTGGCAGTTTTACATTGTGACCGCTTTCTGAGGAAAAGTTAAATTACATGTATTTTCCAAGTATAGAGTATGTGTTTAAACTAATATTAACAAAATTATTTAAAAATAAAAGCAATGCATGTCCTGAGTATCCAGATTTCCTTTAAATGTACCTTTTTGAATATTTTTATTTTAATGAATTATTTTTAACATAAAAAGATTTTGTGTGTAGGACATGTTTTGTCCCTTTTTTCAAGAATCAGTGATTTTATACAGACCCTTTCCAAAAAATTTGAATATAATGGAAAAGTTTATTTATTTCCATAATTCCATTCAAAACGTTAAACTTCCATAGATTATAGATTCAGGGCCCACAACTTAAACGATTTCAAGTATTTAGTTGTTTATTTGTACATAATTTGGGCTTCCAGCTCATAAAACCACGAAAACAGGATTTCAAAAAATTTGAATATTACATGAAATCACACAGTAATTACACAGTGATACCATGGTTATTGAACCAGGTTTTGGTTCTTTTGGCAGTGTGGGCAGGTGCAAATCCTGCTGGAAAATGAATCGCCAGCAGTCAATTTTGATATTCTCTGTATTATAAACTGGCCAGAATTTTGAGATCGCAATAGACGTGAAGGACTATAATGTGTTAAGAGCTCGCTCAAGTACTGGGGAGCTAAACCATTTAGTGCTTTGTAAGTAATCAGCAATAATTTACAATGTATTCGATGTTTAATAGGGAGCCTACATAATTTACATTTACCCTAGGAAAGCCATTTAATGACCAAAAAATTGCTATAGAGAGGAGTATTTTGCTAAATTTGGCACCAAATGCAATATTTTCTAAATGTCATAATCATTTGTTAAACAAGTAGCCTATTCGAATTCAATGAGCTCATTGTTTCTGCATTAAATCATTACATTGTTTAAATTAATAATTTTTTAGCTAACTGTGACTTTGTATATGTACATTTCTGAAATACATAACTTAGACAGTTACCTCTGATAACAGATCACTCTAAATTGTAATATGGACTCATGCACTTTCTGTAAAGCTGCTTTGAAATGATGTGTAGCCTATTGTGAAAAGCGCTATACAAATAAACGTGAATTGAATTGAATTAAAGCTGCAGTCGGCAAGTCTGGCAGATTGAGTGGACTTAGCCAAAATTTTGAATGTTTACAACTCTCATGCCCCTCCCCCACTACTAACGAGCACCCGCCCATCGTCAGTGCGTGTGTACCTGATTTTCTGTGAACGCGCGCGTCTCTTCAGCATCGATCAACACCATGGACTCGGAGGTAGGCTGCCCTGGCCAATCTATCCATAGATAGCAATAACCGAGGAATTGGAAGCTTTTTAGTAGATTTTCTCTCTGCCATCACGCTTCGTACAATCTCCAGGCGAACTTCAGGCGTGTCGTGTGCATGTGATATTTGTAACGTGTGCGAGGGAGGGGGATCTGTGGCGTGTGCACGACCTGTGATTGACAGTCAGATCTCACACCCCCCTGCGCTGATTGGACCCGATGAGACGGGAGCGGTGGATTTTTGCAAAACAAATAACAGCTCCAGGTGGAGTTAGAAGCTCGGGTTTTTTTTCTAAAACCACCTTATTTATGTTTTTCTGTCGGATTATAGTGTCGATTTCACTGAATTTGATCAAAAAAATGTTGCAGACGGCAGCTTTAAATATCATGTGCACTATATTAACATATTATATTTTTACTTATATAATTAAAATATTATTACGTTGTTATTATAGTAAAAAAAACATTATTTATATTTTAGTTGTTATTTTTAACCTTTATCTATTAACGTATCTACTGTACTAATATTTATCTAAATTAATCAATATTGAATCAAGATCAGAATCACAAAAATTGAATTGAAATCGTGAAATTTGCAAATTTGAAATCAAGCAATAATAAAAACAGTGGCCTACCAGTCATTGTACTATGTTGAAACATGTTGTCACTAAAATGGAACTTAATAAAATTATGTTTAGTTACCAAATGTTGTGACAATCACAATAGACAATCAAAATATTTTTGTACGTTTTTTACATCCCTCTCAAACACAACAGGACTATGTTGTCGTAGTGTCCAGGCGCAGGTCCTTCATCAGATCTGGATACGGCCTGGATCCGGCGGACTGTGGTAAACCTTGAGACTCCATTCTTCTTATGATGAAACGAGTACATCAGGATTTATGGGAAGTGTTCCTGGTTCCGGCTGACCTAATCTATGCAGCCTAACATTGAATTATAGAAGTCTATAATGTGTCTATAATGTGTATGCTAGGTCAAAGAGTTTTGGTGCTAAATAGGAAAAGGATCTACTGCCAGCAGTCGATTTTGATATTCTATTTTGATAGACGTGAAGGACTATAATGCGTTAAGAGCTCGCTCAAGTACTGCGGAGCTAAACAAATTAGTGCTTTGTAAGTGATCAGCAATATTTTAAAATTTATACGATGTTTAATAGGGAGCCAGTGCAGTTTTGACAGAACTGGGCTAATATGGTCATACTTCCTGGTTCTGGTAAGAACTCGAGCTGCTGCGTTTTGGACCAGCTGTAGTTTGTTTATTAAGCGTGCAGGGCAACCACCCAGTAGAGCATTACAATAATCTAGCCTTGAGGTCATGAACGCATGAACTAATTGTTCCGCATTTGTCAATGAGAGCATATGGCGTAATTTAGATATATTTTTAAGATGGAAAAATGCGGTTTTACAGATACTAGACACGTGACTTTCAAATGAAAGATTGGTATCAAAGAGCACACCCAGGTTCCTAACCGACGACGAAGACTTAACAGAGCAGCCATCGAGTGTTAGACAGTGTTCTAGGTTATTACGTACCTAGAGTACGTAAGGGGGATATTTATAAGACGGTGTCTTAAAGAGTTATATATGTCAGATGTTCTTATATTAAAGAATCCCTGGGTTTTTGTTGCCCCTGTCGAGTGTTGGTCTTACTGTTTTTTCTGAGCGAGAGTCTTGATCGTTACACCTGGGAATCCCCGTGACGTCATACTTCAGCTGATCAACTTCACTTCCGTTAAAGGGAGCTGTCTTACCGGCATTCGGGAGCAACTTTACTATTGCTCTTTTGGATTAGTGATCGATCGCACTACACGGCTTGGCTGTCATTGACTGTGACTGTTTGACTCTTTGTGGAGATATACCCTCTGGATTATTTCACCTTGGAGATCGCTTCACAGGACAGCACTGTTCCTCAGTCGTGTGCACGGACTTAAAACAGCTTACCGGTGAGGCCGATTCAACGCACACACATACACAACATTGGACTGGAACACACACTTACATACATTTTTGTAAATATTGTATATATTGATTTTCGGTGCTTTCTGTTTAATACACTTTGGGTTGTCATTTGATCTTGCTTGTTGTTTTGTTTACAATGTGAGCAATTCTATCCAATGCTTTCTTAGTGGGTCTAGAACGTATATATTTTGTGGTGTATCCTGCCTTGTATAGGCAGAACGTTACAACGCGAGGACGTTTTTTGTCCAATAATTAGAATCTGTTTTTTCAGAATTTAGAAGTAGGAAATTACGAGTCATCCAATTTTTTATATCCGCTGTGCATTCCGTTAATTTTGTGAATTGGTAAGTTTCGTTAGGTTTTGAAGAAATATAGAGCTGAGTATCATCGGCATAACAGTGAAAGCTAATTCCATGTTTCCTAATGATATCTCCTAATGGTAGCATGTACAGAGTGAACAGCAGCGGTCCTAGTACTGAGCCTTGTGGTACGCCATACTGAAATCATTTGTAACTCTAACAAGAGCTTTCTCTGTACTATGGTACGGTCTAAATTCTGATTGAAAATCCTCGCAGATATAATTTCTTTCTAAAAAGGAACACAGTTGTGAGGATACTGCTTTTTCTAATATATTTGACAGAAAAGGTAGAGACTAATTCTGTAGGATCAAGTTACGTTTTTTTAACAAGTGGTTTAATCATAGCCATCTTAAATTTTTTTTTGGTACGTACCCTAATGACAAAGATGAATTAAGAAGTACTATGTCATATACTATGACCTCTGGAAGCATCTCTTTCAGTAGCTTAGTCAGTATAGGGTCTAACATACATGTTGTCGATTTAGATGATTTAACGAGTTTAGTAAATTCTTCCTCTCCTATAGCAATGAATCAAAATTTTCCTCAGGGAGACTACAATGCACTGCCTGATGCGATACTGTAGTAGACGGTTGCATAGTTATAATTTTCTCCCTGATATTATCAATCTTGTTAGTAAAGAAGTTCATAAAATCATTACTGATGTGCTGCTTGGAAATGACAGTTAAAACCCACTCTTAGGAATGAACTGTCCCCCCAAAAGAGGCAAAAGAGCAGAAAAGGCCTCAGTTGCCAGGGCGACCATTAGATAAGATGGTTTTATTGCTGTTAGAAATGTGGTCAAGACTGAGGCCATAGGAAAGACCTACAACCCTTAAAACAGACTTTCCTGCATTCAACACACTTGTGCTGCCACCATGAAATATTGACATTATGGACTTTAAGATCATACAAAACTTCTGTTTAGAGTTGTCCAGTGACTCATGAAAACAATCTGTGAAGCAAAGGTTTTGAGCATCCTCCATGGAAGAATATGCAAAGCATAATGATAATTTGGTCTCTGTGAAAATCTTGAAAAAATAATCAATAATAATACTCTATTGGGAGAATAAGAAATACCATTCTCCCAATTAATACAAACCCTGGCTATTGGTGTGGCACGTGAGTGTCGAGCAAATCGCCTTTTTCATTTTGATTAGGATGCTGCTTTCGAGTTTACAGTAGATGACTTTGTGGATAGAGGACAGTGAGCACTTCACTAGGGTTTGAAACAGACCTTCTCTTATTCTTTCTCAATTAGTTGACCAGAGAATGTCCTTAAGGAACATCTATTGATGTGTCAGAGACACGGCAACCATGTCCTCTGTTCCGTTCAAATGGACCACTTCCTCACTAAGTGTGTGTATGCATAATTACAAGCTGGAAACCTTCACGATTGTCTGACTGCTGACAAGGAGTGTGTGCGTGTGTTGTGATAGCGGTCAGATAATGTCACAGTGTGACAGAAGTGAGAGTGTTAGAGACAGAGAGGAAATGAGAATAAGGCCTCAGTCTTCTGTTCTTTACTCCACAGCTCACAAGGGAACACTCACACACACACACACACACACACACACACACACACACACACACACACACACACACACACACACACACACACACAGAGAGAGCATGTGACTGGATGACCATGTGCTAGTCACACTGAACGTGTATTTTCTCTTCCAGTGAGGTTGCATAAATCGCTGAAAACTAGGTGCTACTGTCACTTAAAAAATCTGAAAAAAATGTGTGTGCATGAGATAAAAAAACTGTAAATTATATATATATATATATATATACATTGTGAAAGTATTTAGACCCCTTCATAACATATTTTGGTAAAAGGCTTAATCTTTTTTCATATCAATCAACACTCTATACCCCATAATGACAATGCAAAAAATAGATTTGTGATAACTTTGATTTATGATTTAACCATTCAGTCGAAGCAGACTTTCAGTTTCAATTCTGGGCATGTTCATGTCTGCTTTGATCAGCACCATGTTTGAAAACATTTGGTTGTGCTCCATACAATTCTTTGGCAAAGATAGTGGAGTAGTTTGCCATTGCTTTCTCCACTCCTCCTTCCCCATTCATCCAGGCTTGGGACCGACATGTAGCCATTGCCAACTACACAGCTGGGTTGGGATAACTTTGCAAATGTATAAAACAACAGAAAAGAAGGATCACATTGCATAAGTATCCAGAACATTAAATCAGTCCTTAGTTGAAACACCTCCGGCAGCGATTACAGCCTCAAGTCTTTTGGGGTTTGATGTGACAGACTTTACACACCGGGATTTGTGGATTTTTTGCCATTCTTCTCTGCAGACGCTCTCAACCTCTGTCAGGTTGAATGGGGACTGTCAGTGGACAACCCTTTTCAGGTCTCTCCAGAGACATTAAGCACAAGTGCCGGCTGGATCACAGCATGATGAGCAGTGCCTGGTGTCCTTCAGATATGATGCTTGAGGTTCATCAGGCCAATATTGCTTCTCAGTCCGAGAGTCCTTTAGGTGCTTCTTTGCTCTTTTCACGCTGAAGAGAGGCTTCCATCTGGCTACTCTGCCATAAATCTCAGATCCATGGAGTGTTGCAGTGATGGTCGTCCTTCTGTAAGTTTCTCCCCTCTCCACAAATGATCTGTGAAGCTCAACTAGAGTGGCCATTGGGATCTTGGTCATCTCTCTTGATCCCCTCCCCAAGTTGCTAAGTTTGGCCTTAGTTGTTCCAAATTTCTTCCATTTAAGAATTATGAACGTATGTGCTCTTGTGAACCTTTAAAAGGGACCTATTATACAAAATTCACTTTTATATTGTTTTTGAACATAATTATGTGTCTGCAGTGTGTGTGCACAAACACCCTAAAAATCCAATCACCCTGTTTGTTATTTTCCCAATAAATCTGAAACAGAGTCTCAAAATGAGCCGTTCAGGAATGTACTTGCCCGCCCACGACTGGCGACGAACTCCACCCTATTAGCTTAGCTCCTCCCCTGAGTGAGCCGTACGAGTCTGCCATGTTTATCTCATAGTCAGAGCATTTCACAGCAGCATTCAAGTAAAAAATGTATTCTTATTAAAGCTACTAAAGTTATTTAATCAAGAGCAGTGAGTGATTTTCCGGTTTTCTTTTGTTGTTTTATTCAGATTAAAAGCATATATAGCAGTAGGCACAGTATATTACGCTGCTTTCAATTTAATACACAGATCTAATATACACATGTGATTTATGTTCCTTGCTGTTTACGTTCACAGACATAACCGACTGTGTTTATGTGAACTTTGTGAGTTTTTGACTTAACCTTGTGTGTATTTGACAGTTTAAGTGCAATAAGACGTGAAAGAGAACTTAGTTTAATACTCACGGGACGCTCCGTCTGACATCCAGCTTTCTGTGTGAGTGCTTCAGATGTGTGCGCTCAGAAGTTTAAACTGATATAGTGCTGTCATTAACGACTAATTTTCTAACGACTAATCTTTCGACTAGTTTTTTGATTAGTCAATTAATCTAAACGAATAATTAAAAAAAAATCTAGTGTTTGTTATTTCGTTGTGTCCATTTTATTTTGAACTTAACTGAAGGGCCAAAATATAAAATGTCACCTGTGCCATAAACAATATAAATAACTTAAATGTTACCAAATAAAAAATTACAAATGTAAACAATATAAATAACTTAAATATTACCAAATAAAAAATTACGAAGTGGGATGTTTTCCACATTCCCAAAAAAATATTGCACAAAGTTGCTATGTCAATATAAAACAAAATACAATTTCCAATGTGTCTGTTTTCAAGAACCCGGTTTAAAGCTGCTCCATGTCATGAGTAGCAGAAGGTTGTAGGCTTAACTAACAGTTGGTCCATTACAGACAAGATGGCAAAAAGAAAAAACATTACACCGTCCCAAGTGATATTGTCCATTATATTCCAACATGTTTGGAATTGGAAGGTGCTGACATCCATGAAATAAGTCTTGTCTGACCGTTTTAGAATAAACTCAACTGTGTCTTAAGTTTAAAACTCTGCCAACATGACAGTCACTGAATGAAGAAATAAAAGGGTTTTACTCTATCACAGTGACAGAATAAATGGGTTTATTTAGCAATGCACCTCCAACTGAAATTCAAAGTTCAATAACTGATAACTAAGTGCAAGCATGTCGAGTGCAAGAGAGTATAGTGCCCAACTGTGGCAAACTGATTCAAATCAAAATGTTGTGTTGTAGTGCAAAAATGTCAACATAAAGTGTAGATGTGGCCGATACACATAAAAAAGACTTCGCAAGAGATGCCAGACAAGGAAACCTGGACTGATTGGACTTCCACCACTGCAAAAGATTTGTGTTTTTGGGTGAAGGCTGTTTCCCAATATATCTGAAAAATTATTCTCGCACTGAATGCATGTCATCAGTTTCATCATCCTCACTGTCCATCCGAGTCTGACCCCAGCAATGTCTCTGACACTGACACAGGAGCTTTTTCACTTGTGTCAGCAGAACTGCTGGATGTGACGTGCTGCTGTACAACATCAGACTTCTGCTTTTCTTCAAGTGCAAGATGTTGAATCTTCCTCTGCATTCTCAAGATGTCATCTGCAGATAAGAATTCCAGCCGGCGGAATCTGGGATCGAGAGCAGAAGCAATTAGGCTGGTATTTGGGGTGTCTTCAGTGAATTCAAGCTCATTTTGCCACTTTCAGTTATTTCATTTTCTGCAGCTTTCTGGAATGCCAGTATGTGGGGATTCTCAAATGAAGAAGTGGTCAGTGCACTTTTAAGAAGCCCTTTAATGAGTGGGGCTAGGCTAGAGAGTGTCACATACGACTCCCCACTCAGGTACACTGCAGCACATTCAAAGGGTTTTAGAGCTCCCTCAAGCTCGTCCAGGAGGCTCCATTGTTCTGGCTTGAGGTCAAGGTAATGCTTTGATCTATTTGTGACCCCTGAGTCAGACAGACATGCCGTTACAGGTCATCTTTGCTCCAGCAGACGTCAGATCATATAATACGTGCTGTTCCACCTCACACTTATCTTGAATGAGGCTGTTTTCTGGCTGTCCCATTTGTTTTTGCTTTACCTTCAGGCTACTGCTGGCAACCTCACTCTTGTCAAAGTGCTCCACCAGGGATCTTGCAGCGCCAATAGCCTTTTGAATATGGGTATTCTTCTTCATAGCATGGTTCACAATTAGCTGCAGAGTGACCAGAGCAGCGGACGGAAGAGATCCCATGATTTTCTTCTAGGATTTTGAGGGCACATACAACGTTTGATGCTTTGTCGTGAACTATGGAGAGTATTTTATGCAGAGGGATTTCAAATTTGGCAATTTTTTTCAAATTTTGATATTTACGGCTGTGTGCCTCTCTTCAAGTGGCATGGTGGTCAAATTAAAGATCATGAGCTCCCAGTCATCCTTTATGAAGTGTCAGGTTAAGCCCAAGTATGCCTCTGTGGCCATACTTGTCCACACATCTGTTGTCAGACATATCAGGACAAGGCGTCTTTGGCATTCCACATCATATTTCCTCTCCATCATTTTGGTGAAACATGTGCGTTTGGGTAGAATGTAGCCAGGTTGGAATGTTGCCACCATGTTCTGGAATCCTTCACCTTCAACGATGGACAGTGGTCTCATATCTCTCACAATCATTTTCAGGACTCTGTCAGTGAGTACTGCTGCAAGTTGTGGCACACTCCCCCACCACGACTGAGGCTGATAGAATGGTTACATCCTGATGTGAGCGTCATATGTTGAGCACTATAGATCCAATCTTATGGGAGAAGCATCACCCAAGCTGGAGCAAGCAAGGACACATTGCAACAAGCGTGTTGCTGTAGCCAATTTAACAAATCTATTGGGGGAATCTTAATCTAATACAACAAGCATGTTGTATAAATCACAGAACTATTGCTAAAGCTAGTGTAGTTTGGCGGGGGAAGCCTACACCCTACAGCAATAGCTCCGACTAGCGGAAAGAAAACTGATACAACTAGCATGTTTGTATAACCATAGGACTAGTATTAAAACTAGTGTAGTCTGGTCGGAGAAGCATACACCCTTTAGCTCCGAGTAGATGCAGTGCGCAGCTAAGCAATGAAATACAGTGTGCTTCCTCATCATTAACACGATTTCTGCTCCCATCCTACGGATTCCATCGGCTGTGGAGGTGAAGATGACGACTCCCATGATTCCACACTCCTTCACAGGACCATCAAGCTACGATGTTGTTAGTGTTGAATACCAGACCTCTGCGGTGAAAGTACTATGTATTTTGTACAAGTATGTTACCGATATCTAGATAGCTTTAGCCACAAGCATATGGTAACTTTAACACAGCATGTTGCAATAATCGGATAGAATAAAGAACAGGCATTTTTCCAATGCAACCAGATAAGCCTAAAACAACGCTTGATTACTACAGCATGCTGAGGACAGTATGCGCAGAATACTAGAAGCCGAAGAAACAAGCATATATTCGATAACATTGCATTAGCAACCCCCATACAGTACTGATAGCAATGTAGCTGAAATGACAGCATATTACTGATGCCTGATAAGCTTAGCATAGCATGTGACAATGACACCAGGTATAGCCTAAAACATAGCCATGCTCCAAATAACAACTGGGCTAAATAACCTTAAAAGTAAAACAACCATGTTTTCAATAGCCTCTAGACAGCCTTTAGAACAAGCAGTGTTTCAATAATGTAGATTTTTAATATATATATATATATACATATATATATGTATATATATATACTGTATACACAGCTTACATTTAAGACCATGTTGAATTTCAGCTGATAAAAATGCAAGCCCTTAAAAAATTGCAAGCACGGTATACAATACACTGTAGCTTTAAGAACGCCGTGTTTCCAAGAACTAGCTAGACCAAGCGTGTCCGATAAACAAAAACATTGTTTGAATTGTGCCATGAATGTGAACATATGTTGTCTGTGAATTTTGTATATAATTTTTCATGTTACGAGTTTGACAGTATATTGTATGTTTCTTCGGCTAGCAGTTGTGGAAAAGACATAACGAGAAAGACTACATGTCGCCTGTGTGACGTCACCCCATAACACATTTCCCTCCACTTGTCAAATCACGGCGCTAATGCTGCGATAATCTGTGGAGACAGATCGAGACGCCTGTGTGTTTTGTACCCAAATGTCACCATTCAAACCAAATCGGCTGTTCTTTCTTCAGATTCCCGTCGAAAGCAGCGAAGAGTTGTAGTCCACAAAGTGCTCTCACACAAAGTCTAACCCTATCAAACTTCTACCCACTAAATTGTAGCATTCTTCACACGAAAAATTATATTAAAAATTCACAGACAACATATGTTCACATTCATGGCACAATTCAAACGGGACCAGAAAATAATTATTTTCTCACATTCACTTGCATTGACGATTTTTCAACCTAGAGGTCCAGGGGGGTTAGCGGAGGGGGCGGGACTTACCAGCTCTATATAGTGATGGGAAGTCCGGTTCTTTTCCGCGAACCGGTTCTTTCGGACAGTTCGTTTCAATGAACCGGTTCAAAAAACCGGTTCACCAGTTCTTTTACGTCATCACGTAATGACGTCAATTCTTTCATCCCGGCGGATAAATATACATTCAAATAAAGGCATTTGTAACATTTTTTTAAACTGGTCTTCATCATTTTTATTTTATTTGTAATTAAATAAACTTACATTTCGCCGAATTCGGCCCCTCATTCAAGTCCTTGGTTCACCCGTGCTCATGTATCAGCACAGCACAGTGACAGTATAAACACAGCATCAGTTGGCCAATAGAAAGTTCGGTTCAGAGACGGTGCGATCACGCATGCGCAGTCTCTCCAGCTCGTCGGTTCTCTGTATCGAACGCGTCCAAAAGAAACAGTTCTCGGTTCTGTACTGGTGATCCGAGAACTGCTGCAACAACCAGTTCTTGACTCGAGAACCGTAGCATATGCCTGTGTGTGAGCTGGGAACTACTGAAACCTTACTAGGTTATAGCCTTCAGTCGACAAAACTAAAAACTCGATGCATGTCTCCAGTTATGTTTTGATTAACACATTATGAACATTTACTTTGCACCCTTTAAAACCTTGGCAAGAGTTTATGTCAAAAATGTATATCAACTTACTTAGAAATTAAATATTCTAAAACAATGTTTTAGTAGGCTATAATAATAAATGTTTAGTTTTACAATCCATTCATTGTGTTTCCAATCTTTAAAATAATACAGTGAAAAGGCAGTAGCCTATGTGATAAACATGTTTCTTATATGTTTTATTTTGTTACACTTATTGATGTTCAATAAAATACTTAAGAATCATGCATTTCGTCCCTCTGAAAGAATCGCACGCATGCTCAGCTCATCGGTTCTCCGTATCGAACGTGTCCGAAAGAAACAGTTCTCGGTTCTGTACTGGTGATCCGAGAACCGCTGTATACCTGTACGTTCGGTAGTGCGCGCATGCTCAGTATCAACTGCTCGTGCTCATCACTTCTCTCAGCACAACATGTCTCAGTTCAGTGAACTGTTGGATTTACTGGAGTAACATATATGCCTATTTCGGGATATTGGTTTATTTTGAGTCGAAGGGACTGTCAGGACTCAGGCATGTCTGGAAGTGAGTAACTTTAGTAACTTGTGGATCAGTGCTGACACAAGATGCGAACTGTTTCGAACGATTCAGTCCGATTTAGTGTACTGGTTCGACCAGCTCACTTAAAAGAACCGGTTCAAAAGAACGATTCGTTCACGAACCGGACATCACTAGCTCTATAGCAACCACATAAACAAGCAGCTGTGAACCAGTCAGAACACACTCTAGCATTGTGGTGGTGCTCGCATCAAAAATATATATTTTTAAGTACTTATTGATTTGAATGATTTTTAACATGATTACATATTTCAAGCATCTTCATCTGTGGGATTAACTAAATGTCTTACCTGCTAGACAACACTTCACCATGAGCAATCAATTAAACAACGCTTTAAATAGTGGATCACAACAAAACTAGAATGTTTTTTTTTTTTACTTATAAATGTAGTCAGATAAGTATATAAATAGTTGGTGGTTAAATGTAAAACAGAGCATGCAGACAAGCTGCAAGCTGGTGCATGTGGCACTGTAGCCAATGGTGTGAGCTGCTGGATGGAAGCATGTAGTTCAGCAGCCAACCAGAGCAGCCCTTGGCTGGGATGAGAAGGGGAAGTGGCCAATGGGGCACGGGCAGTGTCGGTACATTCCCCAGCTCTTAAGAGGTTAATGAGCAAAGCTGCTCGGCTTCCTGCCAGCACGTCCAGCAGCTCAGAGACGTTCCCACAATGAGTGAAAGCTGTATCACGACAGGACTGAGTCTAATTATACACCCACAGAGAGAGGGAGAAATAGGAGGGGGTCACAAAGGGCGAGCTGAAGTGTGTGCGTCTGTGCGTGTGTGCGTGAAGCCGAAAGAAAGCAGAGCGAGCTTTAGAGAGAGAGGGAGAGAGAGAGAGAGAGCGCTCACAGCGGGCGAGACAGAAATATACAGAAGATACAGCAAAAGAGTGACTAGGTGAGGACAAGATAAGGAAAAAGACATAGTTTACAGCATCATGCTGGATATTCCCTTCTGCTGTGCTACTGCTCCTTTCCCATGATCCCTCAGTGTATTTCTCACCATAAAAAGACACCCAAAGAGGTAGGACACTTTTGCATGTGTGTGCTCGTGTTGACAAGTGTGATAGAATAAGCGTTATTGAGTGCCTTCGAGACATACGGGAGTGTGTGAGGTATGTTGTGTGGGTGTTGTGTGGATATTCAAGCAATGACAAGACAATGTGTGACTCGAAGTGTGTTCTTCAAAGTCACCAGCTTTACGTGAAACGTGCAAAGACAGGGTTTGTAACTTACCACATTTAGAGGATAGCGTTGAGACTGTTGGAAAGAGGCAGATAAAGGAAGCTGATAGGGCCTCAGCTGCTGTCAAACAAGGCATGACTGATCGTCTTTTGTGTTTTACACTTCTGAACTGTCAAAGTGAAACATGCAGTTGTTATATTATTAAGCGATATCTACCAATTTCTGACCTTTTAAAGGACTATCTCTGGTTTAACTTCATGTAGTAGGGCTGATTCAGACATATTTTTTTTTTTAAATCCAGAACCAACCTTTGTCAGGTATTTAAAAAAAGAAACTGACAAAACATTTTTTTTTTTTTACAGTAACAGCTGTTTGTAGTCATGTTTTAATTTTTTTATTACACTTGTAAGACTTTTATTGGAGATTTAAAAAGAGTATTTAATTGCACGGTATAACATGAATAAACATTTTTGATAGTGAAAGCCATGTGTATAGTATATATCATCAGATCTTCAAATCAGATTTTTTTAATAAAGTATCCTATATTTATATTGAGATTTTATATTTTTGAAATATAGGAATATGAAATGCAAACCCATATTCATGATAATATATTTATGGTTTAAGATCTTCACTGTCATGTCAGTGATTCTCAGATGGCTGCTGCCTCTTTAAGATGTCTATTTTTACAGTAGCATTCACACACGTGTGTGTGTGTGTGTGTGTGTGTGTGTGTGACTGTGAGGTGGAGGCAGAGAGCAGGAGTGAGTCTGTGGGTGTGTGAATAGAGTAATTTTGCTGGTTTGTGCTTCTCCATGACAGACTTAGGCTGAGAAATGTCGGCTGGTTAGTTAATCGCTCATTCTGCTCTTTAGTTCAGTCTCTTGACTAATGTCTCACTCACACAATGTTATTTTAATAAGTGTTTTGTCTTGTTTTCCTGTAAAAATATATAAAAACATCCTTAAAATTAGACTGTATAAAATTTGTTGATAGAGAATCTTGAATTAAATTAAAATTGAATTAAAAATAAGTTTAATTTAGTTTTGATAACTCAGTAGACTTTATGCGCAAATTTAATTCAGTTACTAAGCTGATGAATGCAGGAATCGTATGCAATTAATCCCATATTTTTATTTTATACTGTACGTAGCTCGTTTTGAGAGAATAGTCTTATTTCATCAGACGAACAAATGCTCTTATACAAACAAGTGTGATTGTTTTAGAATAGTGACTCATTTATCACTGATGTGAATCCTCCATATTGTTTTATTTATTTTTATTCCATTCGTTTCACACATTCATTTACTCATCCGTTCACCCATTCTTTTATTCATTCATTACTCACACATGCATTACAAGTCTACCAAATATTCACAGATTATATTAAACATGTTTTATGCATGAACAAAATGTGATGAGATTTCTCGTCGAGTGAAAAGCTGTCTCGCGATATAGCCATGACGAAGTGTGAAGGTGAAATTAGCAAATACCACCGCTGCATTCACATTACATTGGGCACCGCCTCCACTGTCATTTTGCTGTTTATAAAAATAAAAACCATTGTAAACTATTGTAAACGTCTGCTCTGCTCATCCAGCACGAGTTGCAGTCGCACACAGAATCACAGTTCACTGATTCGTTGCACAACAGCACCTGATAAACGTCTTAGGGGCGGTTCACGGAGAACGCGTTTTTCCCATTCAGTTCGCTACTTTTCTATTGTTTTTCTATGTAAACGCACCGCCGCATCGCTGCTAGACGGTTGCGCTCAAGTTAAAATCAGTTCAACTTTTAAAAGACGCATCTCGAGACCATGCGTTTTTCCCATTCCACTGCCGGCGTCTCGTGTTAAATTACAAAGCAAAAACACGTCCTGTGTGAACGGCCCCTTATCTTGTAAAGCGCTCTCAGCACCACCACTATGCAGTACACCCAATCACGAATTTGAAAGTGAAAGTAAAACCATACCTGTGAACATTGGGATCAGTGAAAATAAGGGAAATTTTCTGGGCCGCCCCAACGTTTTCCCCCCCAAATTACTTCAGCGGAAATCTGCCCTGCAGCCGATTCTAAAGATTGTATTGGTCATGTTAATCACAGTACTGATTGCCTACACCAAACACTGATCCCTAAACCTACCCGTCATTGTAACCTTAACCTTAACCATTGAAATTAGCTGCAGGGCGGGATTTCCACTTAACTGGTTTGCGCCCCGTGGGATTATTATTTTTATTTTTTTATAGAAAGATTACAAATACGGGAGAAATACGGGAAAATATTTAAACGGGATGATAGCGGGATAGCAAGGTAAAATATGGGAGAATCCCGGGAAAAACGGGAGGGTTGACAGGTATGAGTAAAACACGAGCTCCCTGATGCGTGCAAATTAGGCTGCATACAATAGTCTCCCAATATCAAACCTGTCTCTGGACTGTGTAGTTGTTGCTCTGGTCTCTGTTTGCACTTACTGAGAGAGTACTTTAATCATGGTTGCACTTATTGTTTGCACAGTAATAGAGTATAAATATTACTGAACAGGGACGTTGACTGTAGACGTGACCCAGAGAAACTAACGTCGACTGTAGACGAAACCCAGAGAAACTAACGTCGACTGTAGACGTTCGGGGACGTCGAATGTAGACAAGACCCAGAGAAACTAACGTCGATTATAGACGAGACCCAGAGAAACTAACATCAACTGTAGACGAGACCCAGAGAAACTAACGTCGACTGTAGACGAGACCCAGAGAAACTAACGTCGATTATAGACGAGAACCAGAGAAACTAACGTCGATTATAGACGAGACCCAGAGAAACTAACGTCGACTGTAGACGAGACCCAGAGAAACTAACGTCGACTGTAGACGTTCGGGGACGGCGAATGTTGACAAGACCCAGAGAAACTAACGTCGATTGTAGACGAGACCCAGATAAACTAACGTCGATTATAGACGTTCGGGGACGTCGACTGTAGACGAGACCCAGAGAAACTAACGTCGATTGTAGACGAGACCCAGATAAACTAACGTCGATTATAGACGAGACCCAGAGAAACTAACGTCGATTATAGACGAGACCCAGAGAAACTAACGTCGACTGTAGACGAGACCCAGAGAAACTAACGTTGATTATAGACGAGACCCAGAGAAACTAACGTCGACTGTAGACGAGACCCAGAGAAACTAACGTCGACTGTAGACGAGACCCAGAGAAACTAACGTCGACTGTAGACGAGACCCAGAGAAACTAACGTTGATTATAGACGAGACCCAGAGAAACTAACGTTGATTATAGACGAGACCCAGAGAAACTAACGTCGACTGTAGACGAGACCCAGAGAAACTAACGTCGACTGTAGACGTTCGGGGACGGCGAATGTTGACAAGACCCAGAGAAACTAACGTCGATTGTAGACGAGACCCAGATAAACTAACGTCGATTATAGACGTTCGGGGACGTCGACTGTAGACGAGACCCAGAGAAACTAACGTCGATTGTAGACGAGACCCAGATAAACTAACGTCGATTATAGACGAGACCCAGAGAAACTAACGTCGACTGTAGACGAGACCCAGAGAAACTAACGTCGACTGTAGACGAGACCCAGAGAAACTAACGTCGATTATAGACGAGACCCAGAGAAACTAACGTCGATTATAGACGAGACCCAGAGAAACTAACGTCGATTATAGACGAGACCCAGAGAAACTAATGTCGATTATAGATGAGACCCAGAGAAACTAACGTCGACTGTAGACGAGACCCAGAGAAACTAACGTTGACTGTAGACGAGACCCAGAGAAACTAACGTTGATTATAGACGAGACCCAGAGAAACTAACGTCGACTGTAGACGAGACCCAGAGAAACTAACGTCGACTGTAGACGAGACCCAGAGAAACTAACGTCGATTATAGACGAGACCCAGAGAAACTAACGTCGATTATAGACGAGACCCAGAGAAACTAACGTCGATTATAGACGAGACCCAGAGAAACTAATGTCGATTATAGATGAGACCCAGAGAAACTAACATCAACTGTAGACGAGACCCAGAGAAACTAACGTCGACTGTAGACGAGACCCAGAGAAACTAACGTCGATTATAGACGAGAACCAGAGAAACTAACGTCGACTGTAGACGAGACCCAGAGAAACTAACGTCGACTGTAGACGAGACCCAGAGAAACTAACGTCGATTATAGACGAGAACCAGAGAAACTAACGTCGACTGTAGACGAGACCCAGAGAAACTAACGTCGACTGTAGACGAGAACCAGAGAAACTAACTGTAACGGGGTATGTTGGTACGGGAAGAAGGAGGCGGGAACCGGCGAACATTTAAAGATTTTAATAAATAAACACACAAATACAAAAATGAAAGTAAAAGCCAGCAGCCCCTCACGGACGACTGCTGGCAACACAAACCAAAAACAAAACATCAAATAAAACACAGGCCTGTCCTCTCTCGCTCTTCACTGTCGTCGCTCCTCCTTTATGCCTCCGCTCCTCCGTGAGAGATGCGAGACCGGTGCGTCTCACAGGTGTAGCTCATCACAATTACGCCACCGATCTCGCGCCGTCCTCCCACGGCCCTCGACCTCGTCCTGCTCGCCACATACCCCCATCGCCCCTCGCAGGCCGGGGGGTACCACCGAGGCTGCGCCTACTCCCCCTCCCCCCCTCCCCGGGGGGACCGATCACGGCGGCTGCGGTACCTGGGGGTATGGACAGACGAGGCGAGAGTACAGGAGACGGAAGCATGAGGAGCGACAGAGACGAGAGAGGGGGGAGAGGAAAAAAAAAATTCTTGATCCGGTTCCCGGACACACTGCCGCTCGGTCCTCAACCAGCTGAGAGTCACTCGCGGTGCCATGCGATGGTACTGGACATTCGTTGGGGGACGGCTCGACGCCCTTCCGCCTCCTGGCGGCCGGCGGTGACTCCTCTCGAGGGCAGCCGGCAGCGAGTTTCCCGTTCCCTGCTCCGCCCCCATCATGGCCGACGGCAACAGGCTCCGGCCCACGGCGAACGGGAGCGACTCCTCCGCTCCCTCTTGACGGCAGCCACCCCTCCTCGATCCAGGAGCACGGTGTCGAGCTCTCTGTCCCACCAGATCTTCCATCGCTCCAGCACCATCGCCTCGGGCAGCAATCGGCGGCCGACGCTCCCTCGTGCTGCCCGACCTCCTCAGCACCGCGATTCCTCCCAGCAGCGAGGGCTCTCCGACAGCGTGTCCCTCCCTCTTCCCGGGTTTCGGCACCAATGTAACGGGGTATGTTGGTACGGGAAGAAGGAGGCGGGAACCGGCGAACATTTAAAGATTTTAATAAATAAACACACAAATACAAAAATGAAAGTAAAAGCCAGCAGCCCCTCACGGACGACTGCTGGCAACACAAACCAAAAACAAAACATCAAATAAAACACAGGCCTGTCCTCTCTCGCTCTTCACTGTCGTCGCTCCTCCTTTATGCCTCCGCTCCTCCGTGAGAGATGCGAGACCGGTGCGTCTCACAGGTGTAGCTCATCACAATTACGCCACCGATCTCGCGCCGTCCTCCCACGGCCCTCGACCTCGTCCTGCTCGCCACACTAACGTCGACTATAGACGAGACCCAGAGAAACTAACGTCGACTATAGACGAGACCCAGAGAAACTAACGTCGACTGTAGACGAGACCCAGAGAAACTAACGTCGACTGTAGACGAGACCCAGAGAAACTAACGTCGATTATAGACGAGACCCAGAGAAACTAACGTCGACTGTAGACGAGACCCAGAGAAACTAACGTCGATTATAGACGAGAACCAGAGAAACTAACATCAACTGTAGACGAGACCCAGAGAAACTAACGTCGATTATAGACGAGACCCAGAGAAACTAACGTCGACTGTAGACGAGACCCAGAGAAACTAACGTCGATTATAGACGAGAACCAGAGAAACTAACGTCGACTGTAGACGAGACCCAGAGAAACTAACGTCGACTGTAGACGAGACCCAGAGAAACTAACGTCGATTATAGACGAGACCCAGAGAAACTAACGTCGACTGTAGACGAGACCCAGAGAAACTAACGTCGATTATAGACGAGAACCAGAGAAACTAACGTCGACTGTAGACGAGACCCAGAGAAACTAACGTCGATTATAGACGAGAACCAGAGAAACTAACGTCGACTGTAGACGAGACCCAGAGAAACTAACGTCGACTGTAGACGAGACCCAGAGAAACTAACGTCGATTATAGACGAGACCCAGAGAAACTAACGTCGACTGTAGACGAGACCCAGAGAAACTAACGTCGATTATAGACGAGAACCAGAGAAACTAACGTCGACTGTAGACGAGACCCAGAGAAACTAGACGAGACCCAGAGAAACTAACGTCGACTGTAGACGAGACCCAGAGAAACTAACGTCGACTGTAGACGAGACCCAGAGAAACTAGACGAGACCCAGAGAAACTAACGTCGACTGTAGACGAGACCCAGAGAAACTAACATCAACTTTAGACGAGACCCAGAGAAACTAACGTTGACTGTAGACGAGACCCAGAGAAACTAACGTCGATTATAGACGAGACCCAGAGAAACTAACATCAACTGTAGACGAGACCCAGAGAAACTAACGTCGACTGTAGACGAGACCCAGAGAAACTAACGTCGATTATAGACGAGAACCAGAGAAACTAACGTCGACTGTAGACGAGACCCAGAGAAACTAACGTCGACTGTAGACGAGACCCAGAGAAACTAACGTTGATTATAGACGAGACCCAGAGAAACTAACGTCGACTGTAGACGAGACCCAGAGAAACTAACGTCGACTGTAGACGGGACCCAGAGAAACTAACGTCGATTGTAGACGAGACCCAGAGAAACTAACGTCCATTATAGACGAGACCCAGAGAAACTAACGTCGACTGTAGACGAGACCCAGAGAAACTAACGTCGATTATAGACGAGACCCAGAGAAACTAACGTCGACTGTAGACGAGACCCAGAGAAACTAACGTCGATTATAGACGAGACCCAGAGAAACTAACGTCGACTGTAGACGAGACCCAGAGAAACTAACGTCCATTATAGACGAGACCCAGAGAAACTAACGTCCATTATAGACGAGACCCAGAGAAACTAACGTCGACTGTAGACGAGACCCAGAGAAACTAACGTCGATTATAGACGAGACCCAGAGAAACTAACATCAACTGTAGACGAGACCCAGAGAAACTAACGTCGACTGTAGACGAGACCCAGAGAAACTAACGTCGATTATAGACGAGAACCAGAGAAACTAACGTCGACTGTAGACGAGACCCAGAGAAACTAGACGAGACCCAGAGAAACTAACGTCGACTGTAGACGAGACCCAGAGAAACTAACGTCGATTGTAGACGAGACCCAGAGAAACTAACGTCGACTGTAGACGAGACCCAGAGAAACTAATGTCGATTGTAGACGAGACCCAGAGAAACTAACGTCGATTGTAGACGAGACCCAGAGAAACTAACGTCGACTGTAGACGAGACCCAGAGAAACTAACGTCGACTGTAGACGAGACCCAGAGAAACTAACGTCGACTGTAGACGAGACCCAGAGAAACCAACGTCGACTGTAGACGGGACCCAGAGAAACTAAAGTCGATTATAGACGAGACCCAGAGAAACTAACGTCGACTGTAGACGGGACCCAGAGAAATTAACGTCGATTGTAGACGAGACCCAGAGAAACTAACGTCGACTGTAGACGAGACCCAGAGAAACTAACGTCGATTGTAGACGAGACCCAGAGAAACTAACATCGACTGTAGACGAGACCCAGAGAAACTAACGTCGATTGTAGACGAGACCCAGAGAAACTAACGTCGATTGTAGACGAGACCCAGAGAAACTAACGTCGACTGTAGACGAGAAAGTCGAGACCCAGAGAAACTAACGTCGACTGTAGACGAGACCCAGAGAAACTAACGTCGACTGTAGACGAGACCCAGAGAAACTAACGTCGATTGTAGACGAGACCCAGAGAAACTAACGTCGACTGTAGACGAGACCCAGAGAAACTAACGTCGACTGTAGACGAGACCCAGAGAAACTAACGTCGATTATAGACAAGACCCAGAGAAACTAACGTCGACTGTAGACGAGACCCAGAGAAACTAATGTCGATTATAGACGAGACCCAGAGAAACTAACGTCGACTGTAGACGAGACCCAGAGAAACTAATGTCGATTATAGACGAGACCTAGAGAAACTAACGTCAATTTTAGACGAGACCCAGAGAAACTAACGTCGACTGTAGACGAGACCCAGAGAAACTAACGTCGATTATAGACGAGACCCAGAGAAACTAACGTCGACTGTAGACGAGACCCAGAGAAACTAAAGTCGACTGTAGACGTGACCCAGAGAAACTAACGTCGACTGTAGACGAGACCCAGAGAAACTAACGTCGACTGTAGACGGGACCCAGAGAAACTAACGTCGATTGTAGACGAGACCCAGAGAAACTAGACGAGACCCAGAGAAACTAACGTCGACTGTAGACGAGACCCAGAGAAACTAACGTCGACTGTAGACGAGACCCAGAGAAACTGTAGACGAGACCCAGAGAAACTAACGTCGACTGTAGACGAGACCCAGAGAAACTAATGTCGATTATAGATGAGACCCAGAGAAACTAACGTCGACTGTAGACGAGACCCAGAGAAACTAACGTCGACTGTAGACGAGACCCAGAGAAACTAACGTCGACTGTAGACGAGACCCAGAGAAACTAACGTCGACTGTAGACGAGACCCAGAGAAACTAACGTCGACTGTAGACGAGACCCAGAGAAACTAATGTCACAGGTCGGGGTGGAGCGCCAGCGGGCCGCCCACCCCTTCGCTTGCGTGCCGCCCCTGAGGAGCCGGCCGTGGACACGAAGGACATGGCAGACACAGCATTCAAAATAAATATACTCTTTATTAAATAATAAAAACAAAATCTTAAAAAGTCTCTTCAGTTCAGGTTATCTCTTCATGTATCTCTTCGCATTTCTCAGCACCTTCGGACAGAGAGAGGAATGGACATAATCCACAGCTTCCGCATTCTCTTCAGCGTTCTCTTCGCGTTTCTCAGCACCTTCAGACAGAGAGAGGAATGGACATAATCCACAGCTTCCGCATTCTCTTCAGCGTTCTCTTCGCGTTTCTCAGCACCTTCGGACAGAGAGAGGAATGGACATAATCCACAGCTTCCGCATTCTCTTCGGCGTTCTCTTCGCGTTTCTCGGCACAGCATTAGCAGGCTCTTCAAGCATTAGCAGGCTCTTCACTGGACTCAGACAGAGGGAGGAACAGACACGTGTAACTCACAGCATTAGCAGGCTCTTCACTGGACTCAGACAGAGAGAGGAATGGACATATGTAACTCACAGCATTAGCAGGCTCTTCCAGCATTAGCAGGCTCTTCAAGCATTAGCCGGCTCTTCAAGCATTAGCCGGCTCTTCAAGCATTAGCAGGCTCTTCAAGCATTAGCCGGCTCTTCAAGCATTAGCCGGCTCTTCAAGCATTAGCAGGCTCTTCGCTGGACTCAGACAGAAGGAGGAACAGACACGTGTAACTCACAGCATTAGCAGGCTCTTCCAGCATTAGCAGGTTCTTCACTGGACTCAGACAGAGGGAGGAACAGACACGTGTAACTCACAGCATTAGCAGGCTCTTCAAGCATTAGCAGGTTCTTCACTGGACTCAGACAGAGGGAGGAACAGACACGTGTAACTCACAGCATTAGCAGGCTCTTCAAGCATTAGCAGGTTCTTCACTGGACTCAGACAGAGAGAGGAATGGACATATGTAACTCACAGCATTAGCAGGCTCTTCCAGCATTAGCAGGCTCTTCAAGCATTAGCCGGCTCTTCAAGCATTAGCCGGCTCTTCAAGCATTAGCAGGCTCTTCAAGCATTAGCCGGCTCTTCAAGCATTAGCCGGCTCTTCAAGCATTAGCAGGCTCTTCGCTGGACTCAGACAGAAGGAGGAACAGACACGTGTAACTCACAGCATTAGCAGGCTCTTCCAGCATTAGCAGGTTCTTCACTGGACTCAGACAGAGGGAGGAACAGACACGTGTAACTCACAGCATTAGCAGGCTCTTCAAGCATTAGCAGGTTCTTCACTGGACTCAGACAGAAGGAGGAACAGACACGTGTAACTCACAGCATTAGCAGGCTCTTCCAGCATTAGCAGGTTCTTCACTGGACTCAGACAGAGGGAGGAACAGACACGTGTAACTCACAGCATTAGCAGGCTCTTCCAGCATTAGCAGGTTCTTCGCTGGACTCAGACAGAGGGAGGAACAGACACGTGTAACTCACAGCATTAGCAGGCTCTTCCAGCATTAGCAGGTTCTTCACTGGACTCAGACAGAAGGAGGAACAGACACGTGTAACTCACAGCATTAGCAGGCTCTTCAAGCATTAGCAGGTTCTTCACTGGACTCAGACAGAGGGAGGAACAAACACGTGTAACTCACAGCATTAGCAGGCTCTTCACTAGACTCAGACAGAGGGAGGAACAAACACGTGTAACTCACAGCATTAGCAGGCTCTTCAAGCATTAGCAGGCTCTTCGCTGAACTCAGACAGAAGGAGGAACAGACACGTGTAACTCACAGCATTAGCAGGCTCTTCACTAGACTCAGACAGAGAGAGGAATAGACAGCCGTGACTGCGAGTGAACAGCAGAAACAATTCCCACACTCACACTTCCACCACACACTGCAGGGTTTCACTCGTGCTCATTTCCACAATAAAACTGCAACTCAACAGACCCACAGTGCGCCAAGGCCTCCGCCCGCATTCCAGCCGAAGTTCTCTCTGGCTCTCTCATCTGTCTCTCTCGTCTGTCTCTCTCTCGTCCTCTCTCTCCCGCGGCCTCCCGCCGCGACCGCGGCCACGGCCGCTCACGTGCTGCGCGTCTCACCTCTCATCCTCCTTGTGTGTTTTATCCTCTCAAAAAGCGGGAGTGGCCTCAATCAGACGCTCAGAGTGAAGTCCCTACACCTGTCGCCAATCTGCCGTTTAGTTGTCATGACGACAAACACTCATACAGATCTGGAGCTGTTTGTCACCCCGTGACACTAACGTTGACTGTAGACGAGACCCAGAGAAACTAATGTCGATTATAGATGAGACCCAGAGAAACTAACGTCGACTGTAGACGAGACCCAGAGAAACTAACGTCGACTGTAGACGAGACCCAGAGAAACTAACGTCGACTGTAGACGAGACCCAGAGAAACTAACGTCGACTGTAGACGAGACCCAGAGAAACTAACGTCGACTGTAGACGAGACCCAGAGAAACTAACGTCGATTATAGACGAGACCCAGAGAAACTAACGTCGACTGTAGACGAGACCCAGAGAAACTAACGTCGACTGTAGACGAGACCCAGAGAAACTAACGTCGACTGTAGACGAGACCCAGAGAAACTAACGTCGACTGTAGACGAGACCCAGAGAAACTAACGTCGACTGTAGACGAGACCCAGAGAAACTAATGTCGATTATAGACGAGACCCTGAGAAACTAACGTCGACTGTAGACGAGACCCAGAGAAACTAACGTCGATTATAGACGAGAACCAGAGAAACTAACGTCGACTGTAGACGAGACCCAGAGAAACTAACGTTGACTGTAGACGAGACCCAGAGAAACTAATGTCGATTATAGATGAGACCCAGAGAAACTAACGTCGACTGTAGACGAGACCCAGAGAAACTAACGTCGACTGTAGACGAGACCCAGAGAAACTAACGTCCAGAGAAACTAACGTCGATTATAGACGAGAACCAGAGAAACTAACGTCGACTGTAGACGAGACCCAGAGAAACTAACGTCGACTGTAGACGAGACCCAGAGAAACTAACGTCGACTGTAGACGAGACCCAGAGAAACTAACGTCGATTATAGACGAGACCCAGAGAAACTAACGTCGATTATAGACGAGAACCAGAGAAACTAACGTCGATTATAGACGAGACCCAGAGAAACTAACGTCGACTGTAGACGGGACCCAGAGAAACTAACGTCGACTGTAGACGAGACCCAGAGAAACTAATGTCGATTATAGATGAGACCCAGAGAAACTAACGTCGATTATAGACGAGACCCAGAGAAACTAACGTCGATTATAGACGAGACCCAGAGAAACTAACGTTGACTGTAGACGAGACCCAGAGAAACTAACGTCGATTATAGACGAGACCCAGAGAAACTAACGTCGACTGTAGACGAGACCCAGAGAAACTAACGTCGATTATAGACGAGACCCAGAGAAACTAACGTCGACTGTAGAGGAGACCCAGAGAAACTAACGTCGACTGTAGACGAGACCCAGAGAAACTAACGTCGATTATAGACGAGACCCAGAGAAACTAACGTCGACTGTAGACGGGACCCAGAGAAACTAACGTCGACTGTAGACGAGACCCAGAGAAACTAATGTCGATTATAGATGAGACCCAGAGAAACTAACGTCGATTATAGACGAGACCCAGAGAAACTAACGTCGACTGTAGACGAGACCCAGAGAAACTAACGTCGATTATAGACGAGACCCAGAGAAACTAACGTCGACTGTAGACGAGACCCAGAGAAACTAACGTCGACTGTAGACGGGACCCAGAGAAACTAACGCCGATTATAGACGAGACCCAGAGAAACTAACGTTGATTATAGACGAGACCCAGAGAAACTAACGTTGACTGTAGACGAGACCCAGAGAAACTAACGTCGATTATAGACGAGACCCAGAGAAACTAACGTCGACTGTAGACGGGACCCAGAGAAACTAACGTCGATTATAGACGAGACCCAGAGAAACTAACGTTGATTATAGACGAGACCCAGAGAAACTAACGTCGATTATAGACGAGACCCAGAGAAACTAACGTTGACTGTAGACGAGACCCAGAGAAACTAACGTCGATTATAGATGAGACCCAGAGAAACTAACGTCGACTGTAGACGAGACCCAGAGAAACTAACGTCGATTATAGACGAGACCCAGAGAAACTAACGTCGATTATAGACGAGACCCAGAGAAACTAACGTCGACTGTAGACGAGACCCAGAGAAACTAACGTTGATTATAGACGAGACCCAGAGAAACTAATGTCGATTATAGACGAGACCCAGAGAAACTAACGTCGACTGTAGACGAGACCCAGAGAAACTAACGTCGACTGTAGACGAGACCCAGAGAAACTAACGTCGATTATAGACGAGACCCAGAGAAACTAACGTCGACTGTAGACGAGACCCAGAGAAACTAACGTCGATTATAGACGAGACCCAGAGAAACTAATGTCGACTGTAGACGAGACCCAGAGAAACTAACGTCGACTGTAGACGAGACCCAGAGAAACTAACGTCGACTGTAGACGAGACCCAGAGAAACTAACGTCGATTATAGACGAGGCCCAGAGAAACTAATGTCGACTGTAGACGAGACCCAGAGAAACTAACGTCGACTGTAGACGAGACCCAGAGAAACTAACGTCGACTGTAGACGAGACCCAGAGAAACTAACGTCGATTATAGACGAGACCCAGAGAAACTAATGTCGACTGTAGACGAGACCCAGAGAAACTAACGTCGACTGTAGACGAGACCCAGAGAAACTAACGTTGACTGTAGACGAGACCCAGAGAAACTAACGTCGATTATAGACGAGACCCAGAGAAACTAATGTCGACTGTAGACGAGACCCAGAGAAACTAACGTCGACTGTAGACGAGACCCAGAGAAACTAATGTCGACTGTAGACGAGACCCAGAGAAACTAACGTCGACTGTAGACGAGACCCAGAGAAACTAACGTCGATTATAGACGAGACCCAGAGAAACTAACGTCGACTGTAGACGAGACCCAGAGAAACTAACGTCGATTATAGACGAGACCCAGAGAAACTAATGTCGACTGTAGACGAGACCCAGAGAAACTAACGTCGATTATAGACGAGACCCAGAGAAACTAACGTTGACTGTAGACGAGACCCAGAGAAACTAACGTCGATTATAGACGAGACCCAGAGAAACTAACGTCGACTGTAGACGAGACCCAGAGAAACTAATGTCGACTGTAGACGAGACCCAGAGAAACTAACGTCGATTATAGACGAGACCCAGAGAAACTAACGTCGACTGTAGACGAGACCCAGAGAAACTAACGTCGATTATAGACGAGACCCAGAGAAACTAACGTCGATTATAGACGAGACCCAGAGAAACTGACGTCCAGTGTGTGCATGCATGCAAAGGCACAAGTCTGTCTGTAATCATTTGTTCCACATGTAGCAATGCACATTATGTGTTCATCATGTTAAGCGTGTGACAGCAGTGAGGCCACAATGGCAGCAGCCATATCACCCTGTAGCCTAAGACTGGTTGCCCACTGAAGCTAAGCAGGGCTGAGCCTGGTTAGTACCTGGATGGGAGACCTCCTGAGAAAAACCAGGTTGCTGCTGGAAGAGGTGTTAGTGAGGCCAGCAGGGGGTGCTCACCCTGTGGTCTGTGTGGGTCCTAATGCCCCAGTGTAGTGACGGGGACACTATACTGTCAAAGAGCACCGTCCTTCGGATGAGACGTAAAACCGAGGTCCTGACTCTCTGTGGTCATTAAAAATCCCATGGCATTTCTCGTAAAAGAGTAGGGGTGTAACCCCGGTGTCCTGGCCACATTCCACCCATTGGCCCTTACCAATCATGGCCTCCTAATAATCCCCTTACATTGAATTGGCTCTATCACTCTCTCTCCTCTCTCCACCTATAGCTGGTGTGTGGTGAGCGCACTGGCGCCGTTGTTCTGTGGCTGCCGTCGCATCATCCAAGTGGATGCTGCACACTGGTGGTGGTTGAGGAGAGACCCCTGATATGATTGTAAAGCGCTTTGGGTGTACAGTAGTACATATGAAAGCGCTATATAAATGCCTCATTCATTCATTCATTCATTCATGTTCCACTCTAATGTACTCATTTTGGCTAATCAAGACAGGATGTTGTGTGTGTGTTTGTGTGTGTGCGTGTGTGTTTAAGGCACGTGCTAGCCTCAATGATGAAGATCTACAGAGATCAGGATTTCTATAAGAGTATCACTGATCTTATAGAGCACTGCCCAGTAATCCTGTTTGACCTGAACTTCCAGAGGTTTACATACTAAAACTCTATTCTCACCTATATTTTACTATTTCAGTTAAAAAAAGAGGAAAATCCTCCATGTCAAAATTGAAGTAATTATTAGAGCTTCTAAAATTTATTTTCCAATAAAATGTCAAATTACTACTGTTACTCATTAGTTAACTGTTGAACTGTTAAATGTTTCTCTTTTGTCGTAAATCGATGCGTACGGCCATCTGTCAGAGCTAGTTATTGTAGTTTATAAAGTTTTAAATATGGATATTTTTCGTGGACAAACACACCGCTTCACTGCAGAAGGCCTTTATTAACCCCTGCAGAGCCGTGAGGATATCTTTTATGATGGATGGATGCACTTTCTTGGGCTTCAAAATCTCATCCTCCATTCACTCCCATTGTAAAGCTTGGAAGAGCCAGGACATATATAATTTTCAATTTAGGGTGAACTATCCCTTTAAGTTTTTCATATGCTGTCTTTTTCATCTTTAACCAGTCAGATGCTTGTTACACATCTTTGGACATTCATAGCTGTCTTACTATCATCATCTAATCAGATGCTGTATTACTCGTCTTCAGCCAGTACGATGCTGTCTTACTGGTGTTCAGCCAATCAGATGCTTGTTGCTTATCTTCACCTGCTCACCTACTATCTCACCAGATGATGTTCTAATCAGCCAATTAGAAGTCAATTACCCGTCTTCTACCCATCTATTTGCATATTAATAAATTAATTAAAGTTTGACAATAGAAATTAATATTTTTTTAAATAATGAGGTCCCACACACTACTGTTACCCTGCTGCTTATTTGTTTGTTCATCTTAGTATTACAATCTCTGCTATGTGGTGGTATTGTGCTGAAAGTGAGTTTAAAAGCTTGGCCTTCATCCATGTGTATGATTCCAGTCGTGTGTCATCAATTCTCAACATACAGTATAAGCAACTGAAATTAGCATAGGCTTCTTTTAAAAGCATCAGGAATGATGTGTGTGTGTGTGTGTGTGTGTAACCACCTCCAATTGCTGTGTTCGAAATTGCTCCCCATCTCTTATAGGCTATAGTGCACTATGCAGGGTGTCGGCCATTTTGTAGTGGTGTCCGAGTGAACAGCTTAGTTCCCCACATTCGTCACATCGTTTATACCCATAATACACTCGGATTATGATTGCATATGGGATGTACACTCACTGAAGTATGATTTCCCAAAATCCAATGCTGAGAGGACTGGCGAGTTGGAAGAGAAAGCGTAGTTTAAACGAGATGATGTTTCTTATTCCTACTTTTAACATTTACTGTATCTCATGCTGGCTCCAGTTTATCTTTTTTTTTTCATTAATTATTACTTTATTTTACTTAAACTTAATAATATAGAGAGAAACTATATTAAATAGATTCATTTCTAATTTAAATTAAATTATATGGATAAGGTATAATTTTTCATATTTTTTTTAAGGCATTATTAAACTCAGATTAATGTGTAAAGTGTTTCCTTTAATTCAGTGCAATGGCATTATTATTAATTCACAAGACTGTATTTTTTTGAGGATACAAGCATATTCATATCTCAATTATTCTAATGTATTCATATAATCATAACAGTTGTCTGAGGGCGCTGTGCCCTTTATCATATATTACCTGAGTACAATACACTGCTTGGACAGGAGAGTTTCAAGATACTAAAAACATGAAATACATGCAATGTGGATGTTACTATTCATTTCAGCTTCGTTTTTAGACTTTTTAGTTTGTTCTCATTTGTCATACATCTTCTTTGTTCAGATTCCCGCCATTCATTTGTCTCCTTGACTCCCGTCATTATTAGTTTGTTTTTTCATCTGTGTTTGATTAATTATCTTGTTGAGTTTGCTATTTATAGAACACATTCAAGTCCTGCACTCATTGTCCGGTCACCGCTATACCTATGCGTGTGTATGCTACTACCAGTATGGATCGCTGACTGTTTGTATTATAAGTAAACTGTGTGTTGGAACCTTTATCTTCTGTGTCTTCGTTTGCCTGCGCGCACTCGTAACAGATGACCGGAGCACAACAATAGCTTTAAGAGAGCAATTTATTGCAGTGGCTCAGGAGAGCCGCGATTTTCTATCCTTCACTGCTGGGTTTATCGTCTTGTTCTGGATCGGGTGAACTTTCACCAATGCATAGACCTCCCAGACACCAGAGGGCTTAACTGGAGGGAGGCCGTCGTTAGGTGTCTAGAGAGTGTCCGGCCCCGAATCAGAGCACTGCCAGACCCAGAGCCAGATTTACCACCTTAGACCGCGGAGAATTCGTGAGAGCCCCCCGCAGACGTCGAGGGACCACCCGCCACGATGAGTGAGCCAGAGCCAGAGGACAGCGCTCCCCATCGCCCCGGAAGTGAGGCTCCCGAGCGAGTCTGACCAGGGGTGTGAGCGCGCGACACCAGCAGCCGAGGGATGAACTTCAGTGAGATCAACTCCCATCCTAGCCCACCCAGCATCTAATTCTTCATCGCTGTTTAACCCTCTGGGGTCTGAGGTGTTTTTGGGGTCCTTGAGATGTTTAGACATGTCCTGACATTTGTGCTTTTTTTAGTTGCTTATAAACTGATTAAAGGGCACCTATTATGCCCCTTTTCACAAGATGTAAAATAAGTCTCTGATGTCCCCAGAGTGTGTATGTGAAGTTTTAGCTCAAAATACCCAACAGAATTTTATTTACAGCACGTTTAAATCATCATTTTTTGGGGCTGTGAAAAACGCACTGTTTTAGTGCTTCTCCTTTAATGCTAATGAGCTGCTGGTTCACGGCAAAGGGGGCGGAGCCTAAGCAGCCCCGATCAGAGCCAGAACAGGGAAGATGATAATAATAAAACAGACAGTCACAGTAATGGTGTTCATTTCGACCATAAAAATGCCTACAGAGTCAGAGAATGGAGTTGGAACAGGCATAGTTTAGTTTAATTACGATTATAACCTATTTTGCATTGCTTGTATACACTATTAATGCAAGCCTGCTGTAGGACTCCGTCTGACGATCTGATTGTCTGAATGATGACACAAAATATACTGATGAGTTTAATAAAGTTTACTGTATGTCACACAAAAGATGAAGCATCAGTTTTTCTTCAGAAAATCACTGTTAGAGCTGAGTAAACAGTATAAGAAGTGCATAAGTAACTTGCATACATTTCTGTAGAGTTGAGGGAGCATTTTCTTTGAAAACAAAATGAATCCACCTCGTCTTCAGTGGCTGGCAGATTTCAAGAGTAAATACAGAGAGCTATGTGAATGAATACATCCAGCTACAACACCTTCAACGCTTGGGAGATGCTTCAACGCTTCTCGTGAGTGCATTGCTGCAGCAATGGCTGATGTGTACAACTCGCAGTGAACTCGATCAGGGTGGGTCTAAGTTATAATGGCAGTGTCAGTCAACACTCGGGGGCGGGGCCTGTGGCTTTAGTGATGTCACTAAAGCCACATTCTGAAAACAGGTCGTTTGGAGAGACTGCTTTTGATTTCCGGAGATTAAAAAAAAAGGAGTGGATTTTTATCACTGTAGGGTGGTTGTGTTCTAGGGCTGTACTCAACCAAAGAAAATCTTGGTCGACTAAAAATCGACTAAAATCGACAAAAAATGACGTTAGAAAAAAAAACGTTAAATTAATTAGATGCGCACTGTGCGCAGTACTTGGTAGCCTTGTTGTCTGCCTAAATGAATTATAAATAAACATAAACAACTAGTAGGCTATTTGCAGTATATTAAATCGTTTTTGACCTAATTATTTTGCACTGAAATGAGTCTGACACTCGAGTCTGTCAGCTCTGACAGCGCTGCATCACGTGCACCTGCGCAATATCATAGCTTATGATTTCCGAAAATAGTACTATGTTGTCAACTAGTGATATCATCATTACAAGAACTGTTGAGGAATATGCAACATAATTTAGACAATTATTTTTGTCATGTTATAATAATAAGTTATAACTGTCAGACACTATCATTTCACCGTGCATGTCCTCGCACCGAGCGAGGCTGAACATGAGCTCAGCTTCGCAGCTGAGACACGAATAGACTATTAACTTAAAGCTTTTACTCTTAATAAACACAAAAGGCACGTCCACTTTAATAAAAAAAGAATATTTATTAAACAAACCAGATCAAGAGCAGAAACGAAATAAAGTGCATAACTGAAAAATAAAGCATCCTAGGCTCAAAACTAACACAACCAACAGCACAGCGCAATTGCGCATTAGGCTCCAAATAAAAAATAAAAAAGTTAGGTTATCACACTAAAACATTGAAATATGCAAATTCTGATATGTTCATAGCCTACTCAAAACAGACAGGGCAAGCTAACGCAGACAAGTGAGCTTACCACTTTTAGATGATATGTCATGTTTGTCGTCAAGCTGTGGAAAACTGTTGCCTGCAAACTTTGCATTTGACCTTTTTCCTGTTATCAATTTTAATAAAATGCTGCCACACTGTCGATTTCTTTGTTGTTGACATGTTAGAAGAGGACTGACTATTAAACGCTCTCACAATTAAATAAATAATATTCAGCATCAAACCTTCTAGTTATCGCTCGACGCTCTCTCTTGGGTTGGACTAATCCAAAAAAGGTGAAAACAAGGGGGGTGTTTTGAAGACAGACTGTTACAGTGAAACAAGGGTACTCTGAAAACACCCCCATTAGCAGTTAGTGCTTTCCACCTGATGAAATGAGCGTGCCTCAGCGCGGCAAAACTGATTAAATAAACGCGGCAGAAATTGACCAATCAGAATTTTGGTCGAACCAGAACGTATCGACCAACTAATCGACTAATCAACTAGGACAGTACAGCCCTATTGTGTACACACACTGCCAACACACATTTATGTCCAAACACCATAAAAAAGTGAATTTTGCATAATAGGTCCCCTTTAATGGCAAAGGTGTAATTACACTCTATTTAGCACAAACAGGGCTACCATAATATGTGAGCAACATGTTTGTACATGTTTCTATTTTTGAGAGAATAATGTTTATGCATGGTTATTGAAAAAGCAAAAAATTAAAGTTTCTGAAATAAGGCCTCAAAACACATACTAAATATGTGTCCACAAGACTTTTGACTAATGGATGTTGTCACCTAGAGTTTTCAAAATCATCCTGCCTAACCATTCACATAAAACAATACATTGATTTAAACTTTGTAAGACACTTTTTGTTTGGAAAGGCAATATGTGGGTGGGCGTGAATGATCATGAATAATGCTGTGATTCACACCTGAGAAGACAATGACCTGCATAATGAGCTGCATAATGAGCCTTTCATTCAGGTGTGTCACTAGGAGGGAGCTACTAGAAAGAATGTGAGGACAAAAGATTATATATATATATTGCTTTTAATTTATTTAGAAAATAGTTAACAATATAATTCAAATATAAATGAAAGTCAAAAGCACATTTTTAATACATAGTCATACCTGGAAACAAATCCTGTTCAAATAGGCTATATGTGCAATTCTACAGAATCGGTTCAAAGTTAGAGTTGGAAACCTCTTTTTTTGTCTTTTTCCACAAATGTTGAATGCATGCAAATTGTATAATATCCAAGGTAAACATTTCTAGAAATTGTGCTGTTAATTCTGTCATACTGTATTTTCAGAATGTTTAGGAATATATCCTCTCCCCTGCAATTTTTCTGTGCGTGAGGAAATGGATGTGTGGTGTGAGAGCGTGTGAAAAGTGTCAATCGCGTGAGTCTCGCGGTGAATGCGTGAGAGTTGGTGAATGCGTGAGAGTTGGCAGCTCTGTCATTAATGTTGTCATCAAAATAACAAAAGATAGCTTTACTTGTAAGGAATGAGAATTAATAGCATGTGTATTTAGTTTAGTCAGGAGTCAGAAATAAAAGACTATGGTGATATTTAAGTAATTTTTAAAAACCTTTTTCTTTATTTGTATCTTTATTATTTTGTATAAAACTTTGCTACTTTTTTCAATTTAATTCAAAGATTGAAATCAAGCTTCCTTGTGTTGTGTAAACTCTTAACAACAAAATTTCCCCATTGTATAAACGCAAACAGTGAGCAAACATTTAAGTGAATAATAAACATTTAAAAAAAAATCTATATCGTCATAAATATCATTATCGCAAATATTCTTGAAATATCGTGATATCATTTTGAGGCTATATCGCCCACCCCTACTGACAAACCAAACTAATTTGATGGAATGAATACGTGAAGCCACAAGGCTGGCATAGAGGTATGTATGATTACAATATAAAGTAATTATAATAATTATTAATATTCATTACTAAAATAAGGCACATGTAAGATAAATGTACATGTTTATATAGGGGTGGTGGTGGCGCAATGACACATGCCTTTGGTGTGAGAGACCCGGGTTCGAATCCACTGTGAGACACCAATGTGTCCCTGAGCAAGACACTTAACCCCTAGTTGCTCCAGAGGCGTGCGACCTCTGACATATATAGCAATTGGAAGTCGCTTTGGATAAAAGCGTCAGCTAAATGAATAAATGTAAATGTAAATGTTTAATGAAGCTGTTTCTGCGACATCTACAGATCTCCGCTAGAATACGCCAGCATCCAAATTCACTTTTTCATTTCATTCACTTATTTCCCATACAGTGGACTCAAATGTAATTTACTGTTTAGGGAATAGTGAATAAGTGAACGAGTGAGTGATTTCGGAGACAGTATATGTTGCATGAACAGTTACTCAGAGCTCCACTTTCAGTGAATAAAAAAATTATAAAACAAAATCCATAAAGGCTTGTGTCTTAAAATGTCAGTCTTAAACATCAAACCTTAATCAGCAGCAGTCCAGGATGAAATTAGGCAACTCGTGAAAGTGGCTTAGATGCGGCAGCCCTATTTATACCATCAGGACTCAGCCAGTGCTTTGAAGAGAGCTTTACACCCAGAACTCAACTAATCCTGCTTTGGCCTCGACCATCAGAGGATTAGCAATGCTATCTCTCTCTCTATCTCTTTTCCCCTCAATGGATCATTGATTGTTTCAGTGCAGTTGGCACTCAAGTCAATTTGTTTAATACCTTACTTGTTTAAACATACTAGCAATACATTAAAATGCTCTGCCTGTACAATATTTTTCTAAGTAGTTCTTGTAAGCAAGTGGCACCTTAAATTTATCATGTTCAAAATGAAGAGCTCCAACCCATGATCAGAGTATGCATTTACTTGCACCTGAACTTTGAAGAGGACTTAAATCTCTTTTTAGTTGTGAGATGGTGTCTTAGTCTAGATTACAGTCTCACTTGTGTGTTAAGAAGCCAAACAATTAAAATATAATAATAATATTAATAATACTAATTATTATTATTCCTCCTATGACAGTAATAGTGATATATTGTAAAACAAATACACTGTAATCTAAATGAATGTTTCATAAGCATATTATTTAATGCTATAGTTGGGCTGGGCGATATGGCCAAACAATCATATCTCTGTATTTTTTGGTTTAATGGCGGTATTTTCTCTGAGCTTTTTCTACTTGGATTTAAAAAAAAAATAACTGTATTTAATTTTACATTTTTTAAATTTTACATCCTGTCCAATGTTGTCCTAAAAAAATGTGTGATATTGAAGGCTATGAAAACAAATATAGTGAACATGACCATGTAGGCTCTGGTATATTATGTGCAAACTTTGTAACATTGCAATCTAAAAAAAACAAAAATAATGATTTTGTTTTTAAATTCATTACACTAAAAATTAAAATAAATACAATCAAAAGCACAGACTAATTTACTTACATTTGATTACATTACAATAGTCACTTTACAGTTACTGCTGTCATAAAAATACACTTACTTGTAGGTTTAAAATTCTACATATGGCACATTTATTGCCCAACAACAAATATTTTAGCAATATGTATATTTCAGTCCGAATTATTGAGCTCCTATTCTATTGCGCGCCGTCTGTTTCAGAGCTCATTCACGGAAATCTGTTAAGTTTAACAGAGATTCACCCCTGACAATAAAATGGAAATATTTCCTTAAGCTTCTAACATTTACAGATGAAGAATATACCTGCGAAATGGAGGAACAAGCTGCGTTAAACTATACGTGTTATATCATACCAGTTATTTAAAGCCCTTAATATAATGTAATATATTATAGTATAATATAATTCTCATTACAAATCTAGTGAAATGTTGGAAACTATGCAAATGTGAAAATAATGCGCAACTGCTGCCCACTACGTCCCCAAATGCAAACTAAACTTTCACAGTACATGCAGAGATGGATGGAGTTCACTCAGCATTCATTCACTGTGAACCGACAACCGAGACATGGAAAACATGGATCAGCTGATCACGTGAGCACTTCATTTTGATACACTCAGAGCAAACGGACTGCATGTTTTATTAAATCACAGTTTTTTAAGATTTGATAAGGACTAAAGCCTTATCGGTTCATTCGATTTTGGTTCGTTTGACAGCAACGGCGCAAAACACAACATTAAAGAGTTGTATGTTATTATGACTGGCGGGAGCCACAGTGTAGGTAACGCTGCGGTAAATAAAACATAAGTAGCCTCTCCAGTCCTTCTCGAACCTGCGGCTCTGGCATGGGTCAGGGGACTGAGGCTTACCTGCACCGCTCTTACTAACTGGTCACAGATCAGTCTATCTAAAGCTGTGTCCCAATTCAGGGGCTGCATCCTCCGAAGGCCGCATTTGAAGGCCGATTGCGTCACAGCGGCGCGACGAAGGCTGTCCCAAGTTGAAGGAACCTTCTAATGCGGCCTACCGTCAGTGTTGCCAAGTCCAAGGTTTTCCCGCAGAATTGGAATACCTTTAAGTTGGGTTGATTTCCACCCCCATAAGTACGATTTCGGCGCTCCAACACCCCCAAAACTTTCCTTAGACGCACAAATCCAGTGGAGAATTCGGCCGCCCGATGGAGAAGAGCCGATGGGCTTTTTGGGCTACTTTTGTTGCACAGACCTGGCAACCCCACCGTCCAACGAGGAACAGCAGCAGCTGAGAGAGCCGAGACCGAGAGGAGGAGCTGATCCAGATAATCAGGGAGGACATGACGTTTCAGAGAGACAGAGATCACAGGAGAGCAGGGAGAGAATGGACAGATTGTTTTCTCTTCTTGACAGATTGGTATAGAAATAAACTTTTGGTTATGTGAATTAAAATTTGTAAATTAAACAATCGTACACATTATTTTTATGTAGGCCAAGATATAATTTGTAAATGAAACAAAAATTATTTCTGTGCATTGTTTATTTTTGTAATGCAAGTTTTAACTTGTAAATATAATAAAGAAATTATTCTGTACATTTATTTTTGTCATGTCAATTAATTTGTACATTTGATACTAAATAAATTGTTCTATACATTTTTACTTACAGTAGCCTACTTTTTACAACTATTTACAAGATAAGTTACGTTTAAGATAAGAAAAACAAAAAAAAAAGTTTAAATGAACAGTATACATAAAACAGATTGGAATAAAACATTTTTCTGTAGACTGTCCTTGAGCTGAGCAGGAGAGCCTGAATGAGACTCTGGTAAGGCCTCCGCCGGTGGGACATCATCTGGGATCAGTGCATATTTCCACTGTCCACCAACAGGTTTGCAGGGCTGACTCAGGCATGGGCTGCCAGTCACTGAAATGTTCACAGAAAGAGGGAAGAATAAAAGAAATTAACTCAGGCTACTCAAAAATCAAACCATAAAATACTTTAACATGCAAAACTGTCCTATGAGCTAAACTCTGCAGGACAGCGGCCCTCCCGGACCAAACGTTGCCTATCCCTGATATATAAGACATATTTTTAGTGTTTCTATTATATACTGCTCATATATTTTTTAAACAATATCAAATATCATCATCTAATATCCATGTGTAAAAAGTCAGTTTTTCATAAAAAGTACAATATTTGCCTCTGAGATGAAGTGGAGTTGAATAACAATCTAAAGTACTTCAAAATTATACTTTAATCCAGAGTAAATGTATGTCGTTACATTCCACCACTGGTTATTTGGAAAATGAAACTAGCAAATTGTTTCTAGCTGTGTCCCGGGAGTTACTCAATGGGACAGTCTGGTTTTGTCGCCTAGCAACTGTGACAGCCGTTGTGACGAGCGGCAGTTACATTTGTACTGTACTTTATATATAAAACTTTATATAAGTTATAACTACTTAAAAACAAAACGGGATTGAAAACCTATCTAAAAATGTTGACCATGGTCAATTAATGTACATAATAAAGTCTAAAGAGTATAAACTAGCCTATGGAAAATCACATACTGGTAACATACAACATTTGAACCTTTATTGTATTATTATTATTATTAAGTGTGCTTGCTGAAAGCGCACACTTATTGTTCTTCTTAAGTTTTCTTATTATTATTATTATTATTATTCCCGGGAGAAAAATTTTGGCCAGCTCCTGCGCCTAGGCCCTTTGAGACAGAGACACCGTTCCAACTTTAAAACGTTCGGTCAGTACCGGTGTAAGTTGCTCGCGAAGATGACATCACAAGTCCATGTCGTTCGTCCGCCATAGTGGATTGAACAGAAAGCGAAACTAAAGTTTCACAGGTCACAAATTTGGTCCGAACTTCACGAAACTGGACGTACATGATCCTTGGACTAAGCCTCACAAAAGTTACTAGAAGGATTTTTGATTTTTGGAAGCGTTTGCCCATCACAGCCAAACGAAATCGGCGGCGTAGTCGCCAAAACAGGAAGTAGTTCATATTTCAGGAACGCTGTCACGTATCGAAACCAAACTTTGTACATTAACTCGATACTCCAATGTGAGGATGTACAAGATCTGAATTGTTTTATTTTTTTTTTATTTCAGGCTAATTGACAAACCCATTTACCTATGTCTAGGTTTCAACTCAGACTTTTAGTGTTAATGCATTTAGACAGTAGGTGGCACTGTTGTATTACATTTCACAGAGCTGCCAAGTCAGTGTATAGACTGCATTAGTTTTTACTAGGTTTGCCTTAATAAATGGAGGGCCTGAATTTCGTTTTTTAAACTGGGAGGGAATTCCACCGCTTACATGGGTCACATGGGGGGGATCTAAAGGTTATTAGCCTATGCATCATACATTCGGTCTTCTTCGCTAACCGAACAATTAATTGTCTGTGGCTGTGTTTGTGCGCGCGGGAAATATGCTGCGCATAACAACAGAAAACAAGGAGAAACGTGCAGTCACATGCTCAAACAATCAACAACGTCTCTCTAGATGTGTAAAAACAAGTGGAAAGCGCGAGCGCGCCGCTCTCTCCTTTCCACAAGCGCTTGCTGTCCCGTGGCGTCTGTCGTTGCTATGCAACCGTGAACTCCGATCGCCATGATGACAAGGAAGTATCAGCAAAAGATTAATAGATTTCTAGCCCTTGCATTAGCTTTACTCATGGCCGTAGCCAGCTATGATTTCACCGAGGTCCGGACCTCGGTAATATTTTTGTATTCAAAAATAAAATTTCAAGCTCTCTGAATGATTAATTAGCCGTTTAAACCACGTCACATGTGTGTTTGCAATTCATGTTGCTGCGAGAATGTAGAACAGTGAACGGGGCTTGGAGCATGCGTGAGGTGCTTACAACAAAGTAGTTTTTGACGCGTTCAACTCGAGTTCGAATCCGCCTTTTGCCGAACTCGCTCTTCTCCCTTTTCCCAATACACATGAGATGTAAAATGTATAGCCTAACATAAAGGTCTCTAGCGTTATATTTTGCCAACGAAATAAAATCGAAACCGTGATATGGTTTTGTGCTTTATAAAACAGCACAAGACTTTAAGTATCCTATATAGGCATTATGTTTGTGCTGCGTGATTTAAAGAAAAGTGCGCACTTTGCTCACGCGATCAAAGAGTTTATTTCTTGCAAGTGAAGAAGACATTAGGACAAAAGTATTGTAATTTTCCTATAGTGTAATGTAAAATATACTTTTGAAATATTCATTTTCATTTAATACAGTACGTTTATAGGCTATTTTATGTCATAGGAATAATTATATAAATCATTATTATATTATTATACTAATTGTTTGGCGTCCTAAAACACCAGTGATAATTTAATGTAGACTGAGACTCTATATCATAAATAAAAAATATGTTTGAGCCCTCTTTAATGTCTAGGTACAAGTCAATGCTTTTTCTTTGTGCACAGTTCATGGGTTGAAGCCATTTTTTTACAGTCTATGGTTGTAGCCCGTTGAAGCTCTTAATTTTGAGCTCTCAAAGTGCACCAGACTGATGCATTTAACTTTAAAATGTACAAAATTTTCTTGCGGGGGAGCATGTCCCCGAACCCCCCTAGAGGGACAGAGGTTTACCCAACATAGTTTTAAAAATCCTATGGGAAAGAACGATAATTTATTAACTTTACTCGAGCATAGTACAACAAAGTTCCTTTTAATGTCCTAAAATTTACTTGGACAAACTATACATTTGGCCTGCCTTAGGGGGGGCCTACAAGACATTGTGCCCAGGGGCCTCTGAATTCTTAATCCGGCCCTGCACCTCACCCCAGACCTCACTAATTTTCAAACCCTGGTTACGGCCTTGGCTTTACTACTAGATATATTTATGGAGATGAAAAATAATAAGGCGCCCTGTACAGCTATGATCAGCCAGGGTTTCCGCGGGGCATTAAAAAGCATTAAAAGTCATTAAATGGATTTTGCTTGTTCATGTAAATGTAAATGCGCAATCCCCACATTCCCGCACCGAAATTCAAGCCCTGAAATGGCAACGGGATGTGTAACTCTAGCATATGGCGCATATGTCATATAAAGTTAGGCAAGGCCAAACAGCGTTATCCATGTTTTGCGATTGCATCGCTAGAGTAAGCTAGTGAAACTGATAGCGTTCTTCATTTAATTACAATATGAGGACTGACGGTAGGCTATAAAAATCAGCGTTTCTGTGTAGGTGATGACAACCATCTTGACAGCAGCAATCAAAGCATCGCTAATTACGGTTGACCTTAATTTGAGATAGTAAATTTGTTCCTAATCAAAGGGAACACTCAACCACAGAACAGCTGGGTAAGTTTTGTATTGGCTTATTGGATACAGTAAATGAAGACTGTCATCACCTACACAGAAACGCTGATTTTTATAGCCTACCGTCAGTCCTCATGTTGTAATTAAATGAAGAACGCTATCAGTTTCACTATTAGCTTACTCTAGCGATGCAATCAACAACATGGATAACGCTGTTTGGCCTTGCCTAACTTTATATGCACAATCTTGAAAAAAGTACTATTGTTGAAATTCTCACATCAAGCAAACTTCAACGCACCCTTATCCACTACCTGCTAACGTTAGTGAACCGCACCAGAGCAAGCACACTTTGCAGTTCCTCCGGAAATGCACTTTTCTAGTTATTATTATTATTCCCGGGAGAAAAATTTTGGCCAGCTCCTGCGCCTAGACCCTTTGAGACAGAGACACCGTTCCAACTTTAAAACATTCGGTCAGTACCGGTGTAAGTTGCTCGCGAAGATGACATCACGAGTCCATGTCGTTCGTCCGCCATAGTGGATTGAACAGAAAACGAAACTAAAGTTTCACAGGTCACAAATTTGGTCCGAACTTCACGAAACTGGACATACATGATCCTTGGAGCAAGCCTCACCAAAGTTACTAGAAGGATTTTTGATTTTCGGAAGCGTTTGCCCGTCACAGCCAAACGAAATCGGCGGCGTAGTCGCCAAAACAGGAAGTCGTCCATATCTCAGGAACTCTGTCACGTATCGAAACCAAACTTTATACATGAACTCGGGACTCCAATGTGAGGATGTACAAGATCTGATTTTTTTTATGTTTTTTTTTTATTTCAGGCTAATAGACAAACCCATTTACCTATGTCTATGCAAGAGTTTCACCTTTTGATGTTAGGTAATGCATTTAGACAGTAGGTGGCACTGTTGTATTACATTTCACAGAGCAGCCAAGTCAGTGTATAGACTGCATTCGTTTTTACCAGGTTTGTCTTAATAAATGCAGGCATGAATTTCGTTTTTTGCATTGGTCTATTTTAATCATCTTCATTTATAAATATATACAGATTTGTATGCATGAATTGTGCATTTCCAATCCTCAAAGCAGTTAATAATAAAAAAAAAACTTTATACAAAATACATCATGCTCTTCTTCGATAACCGAACAAACAATTAATTGTCTGTGGCTGTGTTTGTGCGCGCGGGAAATATGCTGCGCATAACAATAGAAAACAAGGAGAAACGCGCAGTCACATGCTCAAACAATCAACAACGTCGCTCTAGAGGTGCGTTGTGGACTGCGAAGTGGACTTCACAGGGTATTCCGCCATCTTAAGTTAGAGTCTAATCCGAAGGGAGCGAACATGTTCAGTTCGAAGGGCACTGCGCACGGCATAGGGAATAAGGGAACATCGATACATCACTTCACAGGAAGTGGAGAGCGATGATCACACACCCAACTGTCATTTCGCGCATCAGGTCATCACCAGTCAGAACGGTCATAACTAACGATGGAGGAGTTTACGTATGTGTGTAAGTAATACATTTCGCCATTGTTATACAAATGACAGTATTTTTAACGGTTATTGTTGTGAATATTACATATACTATTTTTGATGATTATAATTTACCTCAGTGAATGCAGCCAGCTTAGCTAGTTTGTGAAGTAAAGTGATTTTATTTTAGGTAGTTGTAAAATAGTGCAATATAATTGTAAATATATAATATAATAATAAAAATTAAAATATGAATGTAGTCCTATATATATTTGTTATATCATAATCTGCGCGACTCCGTCGTTGACTTTCTTTGATGACATTTGCTGGGCGTTTCTAATGAGCGGTTATTGTCAGTGAAGTCCACTTCAACTGATATACCGTGCTCAGGGAGTAGGGGAGCAGTGAACATTGCATATGGACCCTGTCGAATGGAACGCACATTAGATGTGTAAAAACAAGTGGAAAGCGCGAGCGCGCCGCTGTCTCCTTTCGCTTGTTCTCCTGTGGCGTCTGTCGTTGCTATGCAACCATGAACTGCGCTCTCCATGATGACAAGAGCTGTGTCTGAAATCGCTCCCTATCCACTATATAGTGCACTATTTAGGGTGTCGGCCATTTTGTAGTGGTGTCCGAATTCTGAGTGAACGACATCATTCCCTACATTCTTCACTACTTTTATCCACAATCCTCTCTGAATTCGAGTGTACATACGATGTACACTTGCTGAGACACTATTTCCCACAATCCATCACGATAAGGCGATTGAGCGCGAATGAAAAATAAACAAAAATGTCACCATGGCAACGGTGCACCCGAGTTAGAAAACAATCATTTATAAGACCAGACGCCTGGTTATTTATTTATACATACCGTTATGTCTATATTTGAAAAATCAAATGTGTTGTGTAGTGTTTTGTTCTCTTTTATTTTCACATATAAATTAAAAAAGTAAATAAATATGACAAGCAAGTGTTTTTATTATCTTTTTTTTATCAAATAACGCAATAAACGTGAAAAATACATACATACAATGGTTACATACAATTCACACAGCCAAAAAAAGGAAATATTAAAGATGGGTAGGTAATGTTTATGACAAATTGTCCGAGCTCTCTGGCGCGTGATAATTATGTCAGCGTCCGAATTCTTTGCTGATGTAGTGCTCTCAACTGCCATTCACTATGTAGGGATTAGTGAACGAGTGAGCGATTTCAGACACAGCTAAGGAAGTATCAGCAAAAGATTACTAGATTTCTAGCCCTTGCATTAGCTTTACTACTAGATATATTTATGGAGATGAAAAATAATAAGGCGCCCTGTACAGCTATGATCAGCTTTTCGGCCGAGCATTCAATGTTGTTACGCTGCAAGCTGATGGTTCGTTGCTGCCGCGCTCTATCACTCGCACACCATAAAGAGCAAATTGTTTATTAATGTTTCAATTTCGTGATTAAAATGACATAATTAGGAAGCGGATAATTTCTTCATAAACAGTTCATTATGACTCAATGTTAGAATGCTGCACCTACACTCGATAGTGTGAATAAGATCAGCGCAACGCAGACCACTGCATTGACAGGGTAAAACACATGATCTGTCTACGGCCAGGGCTCAGCGGAAGACAGAAAATGCCGGTCCAGCGCTGATTGAGGAATTAAATTAGAAAATAAAAGACAGTTTGACATCTTTTTTCTCGCATTCTCGCATTTTTTCTCGCATCTCGCATCTATCCACTACCTGCTAACGTTAGTGCACTGCACCCGAGCAAGCACACTTTGCAGTTCCTCCGGAAATGCATTTTTCTAGTTATTATTATTATTATTATTATTATTATTATTTTTTTTTATTTTTTATTTTTTTTTTATCATTAGATACATTAGAGTAGTCAATTAGATTGAAACCCAATACTTACATTTAGGTCCGTGTACTTTTGTGTCCATTCCTTTTTCCTTTTTTAACTCGTAATTGAAAAACTTTCTTCTTTATTCGTTTTTGGATGGTTAAAAAAATATTGACATACAAACTTATTTTCCTTATATACAATGCTTATTTAATTGAAAATCAAATAATTGTCATACAACTTTTTTTCCACTTTACAAAAATGCGAAATTTGATTTCCTGCACACGGATTAATAAACCGTACCCCCGAGTTCCTAATCCGTGCTCTCAAATTTGTAAACCCTGCCTTCAGTTTTTGCAGTCTGTACCCACAACTTCATAAACCGTGCCCACCTTTCGCAATCCGTTCCCACGGGTTTGTAAACTGTACTCACGCATTTGTGGCCCCTGCCCCAGTCTGTGCCGGACGATTCAACCAGGCCGCCTGTTCAGGTGTGGGATGCATTGCATTGGGTTTCAACTTAATTTTTTTAAATTGATAATTTCTTGAATTTTCTAAAAAAACGACATTTACTTGTATCTTTAGAGTAATTTTTTGGGGAAAAAGCTCAGTATAATAGAATAAGCAAAAAAAGACTTCACATATAAAAAACTGTAAGGTAAGGTTATATAAAAACAAAACATTCATAAATTATTTTATGATGAACATATTACTGTCTTAAGTGAACTAATTTATAGTTTTAAACGCAAATAATAATAATAATTATCATTATTATTATTATTATTACATTTAGGATACATATTTAGAAGACACTTTTATCCAAAAAAGGAACAAAGCAATTTGTCAAATGTCAGTCATAATACAGGTTAGACAATAATAATACAGGTCTAAGATTATCACAAATAAACACAAGATTTTGACACATATCCAAGTGTTTGTGCGGAGTGTGGAGCGCGCACTGCATGGCACGGAGACGCCGCCGCTTTCCTATCAACAGTGGAAACAACTTAAAATACTCTATCATTTCTGGTCATGCAGAAAAGAGTAATACATAATTCGCAGCTACTTTTACTTGTGTAAACTCGCAATAACAAGAAAACGTTGTGCTTTTGTAAAATAAAAGAAAACAATCAGGAGCGCTTTCATGATCTCCGTGAACCACCTCCCTATGGTTCCAGAGACATGGCTCTTCTCATTCAGCACTGCGGGAAATATATCATTTCTAGGTTCTAATTTGGCCTTAGAAAACCAGTAAAATTGATTTTTTTTTCCATATTAATTTGTGAATATTTTAAATGTTTAATAAACGGGCAAATAGTCATAAACAAAAATCTGAAAATACGTCAATATTATTTTTTTTTTTTTGGTGTGTACAGTTCAAATTCAAATTTTGGTTTTCAACTTTGCCTTTTAAAAATACAACAACCATTAATTTTTCATTTCTCGTTTTTTAATTATGGGTTAGAAAAGGAAAAACGAATGGACGCAAAAGTACACTGACCCATTTAAAAGTGTAATCTAGCACTTTCGTCTCCGGCGCGCACTGAATTCTGGGGTAGGCAAGGCTGCGAGGGATCCTTCTGATGTATCCTGCACTCACGGGAAAAGAAGGATGCATTTTGAAGGAGCATTCGAATTGGGACAGCCTTCGTCGCGCCGCGGTGACGCAATCGGCTATACTTTCCCCTTTAAACAAGTCTCTGTGTGTCCTTCGAAGGATGCAGCCCCTGAATTGGGACACAGCTATAATCTCGCCTTTCTGCAAGCTACTCTGCTCTGATTGGACAGATGGCCCAGTCTATTGTGATTAGTCTACTCTGCTCTGATTGGACAGATGACCCAGTCTATTGTGATTAGTCTACTCTGCTCTGATTGGACAGATGGCCCAGTCTATTGTGATTAGTCTACTCTGCTCTGATTGGACAGATGACCCAATCTATTGTGATTGGTCTACTCTGCTCTGATTGGACAGATGGCCCAGTCTATTGTGATTGGTCTACTCTGCTCTGATTGGACAGATGACCCAGTCTATTGTGATTGGTCTACTCTGCTCTGATTGGACAGATGACCCAATCTATTGTGATTGGTCTACTCTGCTCTGATTGGACAGATGACCCAGTCTATTGTGATTAGTCTACTCTGCTCTGATTGGACAGATGGCCCAGTCTATTGTGATTTGTCTACTCTGCTCTGATTGGACAGATGACCCAGTCTATTGTGATTGGTCTACTCTGCTCTGATTGGACAGATGACCCAGTCTATTGTGATTTGTCTACTCTGCTCTGATTGGACAGATGGCCCAGTCTATTGTGATTGGTCTACTCTGCTCTGATTGGTCAGTTGACCCAGTCTATTGTGATTTGTCTACTCTGCTCTGATTGGACAGATGACCCAGTCTATTGTGATTGGTCTACTCTGCTCTGATTGGACAGATGACCCAGTCTATTGTGATTGGTCTACTCTGCTCTGATTGGACAGATGACCCAGTCTATTGTGATTTGTCTACTCTGCTCTGATTGGACAGATGACCCAGTCTATTGTGATTGGTCTACTCTGCTCTGATTGGACAGATGACCCAGTCTATTGTGATTTGTCTACTCTGCTCTGATTGGACAGATGACCCAGTCTATTGTGATTGGTCGACTCTGCTCTGATTGGACAGATGACCCAGTCTATTGTGATTTGTCTACTCTGCTCTGATTGGACAGATGGCCCAGTCTATTGTGATTGGTCTACTCTGCTCTGATTGGTCAGTTGACCCAGTCTATTGTGATTTGTCTACTCTGCTCTGATTGGACAGATGGCCCAGTCTATTGTGATTGGTCTACTCTGCTCTGATTGGACAGATGACCCAGTCTATTGTGATTGGTCTACTCTGCTCTGATTGGACAGATGGCCCAGTCTATTGTGATTGGTCTACTCTGCTCTGATTGGACAGATGACCCAGTCTATTGTGATTGGTCTACTCTGCTCTGATTGGACAGATGACCCAATCTATTGTGATTGGTCTACTCTGCTCTGATTGGACAGATGACCCAGTCTATTGTGATTAGTCTACTCTGCTCTGATTGGACAGATGGCCCAGTCTATTGTGATTTGTCTACTCTGCTCTGATTGGACAGATGACCCAGTCTATTGTGATTGGTCTACTCTGCTCTGATTGGACAGATGACCCAGTCTATTGTGATTTGTCTACTCTGCTCTGATTGGACAGATGACCCAGTCTATTGTGATTGGTCTACTCTGCTCTGATTGGACAGATGACCCAGTCTATTGTGATTTGTCTACTCTGCTCTGATTGGACAGATGGCCCAGTCTATTGTGATTGGTCTACTCTGCTCTGATTGGTCAGTTGACCCAGTCTATTGTGATTTGTCTACTCTGCTCTGATTGGACAGATGACCCAGTCTATTGTGATTGGTCTACTCTGCTCTGATTGGACAGATGACCCAGTCTATTGTGATTTGTCTACTCTGCTCTGATTGGACAGATGGCCCAGTCTATTGTGATTGGTCTACTCTGCTCTGATTGGACAGATTACCCAGTCTATTGTGATTTGTCTACTCTGCTCTGATTGGACAGATGACCCAGTCTATTGTGATTGGTCTACTCTGCTCTGATTGGACAGATGACCCAGTCTATTGTGATTTGTCTACTCTGCTCTGATTGGACAGATGGCCCAGTCTATTGTGATTGGTCTACTCTGCTCTGATTGGACAGATGACCCAGTCTATTGTGATTTGTCTACTCTGCTCTGATTGGACAGATGACCCAGTCTATTGTGATTTGTCTACTCTGCTCTGATTGGACAGATGACCCAGTCTATTGTGATTGGTCTACTGTTTACAGCGCATGTCGGAAACAAAATGGCCATTACCTTTAACTTCAGCTCCGTTCTGAGGCTTCCTAAAGCTCACAAATTGTACGATTTTACCATATCAATCCGAGCGAGAATCCGATGATGGCTTTAATCCAATATTTAGAAATAAAATCTTTATCTTTCTTCTGGACCTCCTTATGCAGCAGAATGGAACTGTTGAGTTTCCAATATGAAGATTTCACATTGTGTTTTTTGGGGAACAGCTTCACATTTATATAAATAGCTCTGTGATCTGTTAAGGGAGTAGGTATAATGGCTACATCCACCCCATCTTTGTCAAGATGTCCAGAAATTAACCAGTAGTCTATTCTAGACAAACTTGAGCCTGACCTATTACTCCATGTAAAGGCAATGCTATTAGGACATTTAGTTATAAGTCAAATATATAATTCAATTATCTATAAGATTAAATTTATCCATTAAGGTTTTGAGATTAGTGTTTGTTGAGTTTGGTCGACCTGGTGGCAATTTATCTACAGCATAGTCCTGAACAATATTAAAATCCCCTCCCATTACAATATAAGCATTTGGATATGTGTCTAACTGATCTTTTTTTTTTTTTTTTTTTCAAAAGAATGTCATTTTCTGACTTGCTATTGTACCCGTACAAATCAGCTATAATAATAAATACATAATTACAGTTGAATAGCAAACAAACAAAGTGACCTTCTGAATCACATAATGATTGCACAATTTCACCATTAAACCTATTTTTAAGTGTGATTACCTTCGCTGAATTTTCAGAACCATGGGAAAACCATATTGAATTCCCCTATTGAGAATTCTAAAATTTGGCATCATCATTAATTTAATGAGCTTCTTGTATATAACAGAAATCAGCCCTGTATTGTCTAGCAAATAGAAATAATGCTTTCTTTTAATATTATTACGCAACCCCCTAGCGTCAAATGATAAAAAAGATAAATCCAACAGCTTTAATAGAACAAATTGAACATACAGAATATAAATATAAAGTTAACCTTCAGACGAATATAAAGAACTACGCAAGAATCAAGATCAGCACCCATAAAAACAATTAAACTAGGATAACTGACCATTAGCCTTCCGCCAGACAAATTCTTTTTGAATTGAGCGCATAGTAGACCGCTCCAGATTGGTCACACGACTCATGCAAGTCAGGGTAGATTGTTCACCTTTCTCAACACGCCTTTCAATACTGCCCATCTTTTCTTTCAAATCCTTGATTTCTGCGTGTGTAGCTTTAACCATCTCTTCTAGAGCTTCACTGTGTTAATGAGATTAGCCAGTTTAGCCACAATTTAGTCAGACTTCAAATTGTCCGTACTGGTTTGGGAGATTGGAGGCTTGCTTGGTGTTATGGGAAGTGGAGGAAATTCTTCTTCATTGCCCAGGTCATGAATCATTCCGTCTTCGTAATTATGATCGGCATTATCCAGCATGCCATAATTGTTTGCTGCTTTGCTAACAGCAATTTGATGTTTATGTGCAGATGTTGGCATTTTACATCGACTTTATGATGCAAGGGATTATGCCGAAATGCTGTACACTTTTGCTGAACTCGAAAAATCATTCTAAATTCTGGTCTATCCTATTTAACAAAATTTTGTGCTGAGAGCTCGAAAGCTCTGTCCGTTCACACTGCTATCTTGGTTGGGCCCCCCGCTTTCTACACCGTAAACCAAAGACAGTAACGAACAATGACATTGATTTTACTATATCAATGCGAGCGCATAAACATTGGCAAGTTATTCAACCCGTACCTCCATCGCAAGGACGACTCGAGCAGGACTCAAGCAGGAACATTATGAGATGTTGCAACTGTAATTCCTCTCCATCAGCATTATCAAGTCAATGTCCATCAACAAACCCATTATTTTACTTGTACTCATTTATTTACAGAGTATTTTTCTAATATATTGCAGTGAACACGTGGAAACTGTATCAATAACAGTGCATGTATGCAATACATTAGCCGAGCTCTAGCGTGAATGATCTGATGTGAATGACTGATGTAACATAAACGTTTGTAAAACAAATATTTCCTCAAAGTAGTGAGAACGACAGACAATCTGCATTAATAGACACAGTTTTAGGTAATAGTGGCCCACAGCTGATCAGCAGAAGTATTAATAACATATTAACCAGTTAGCAGGAGACCTACACAATATAAAACTCAAAACTAAGTATTTTGAACACCATCTTTCAAGAGCAAGCGGTTTGCGAATCCTGCATTGAACTCCGAGATTTGAGAAGCAGTCGTCAGTGAAATAAAGGGAACAGCAAAAGTTTAGGATTTTACTGCTGTAGTATCGTGGTAAAGATGAACTTTAACCTCTGATTCTCCACATGCTCGTCTTTGGGCATTGAATAAAAACTGACTTTACCTTCACATTATAGAGCACAGCGTCTCCTGGACATGATGCTCTTCAGTGTCCACAGGATCAGCTGCTGGTTTGAGGTTCGAGTTTTCCCGGGTGTCTGCGCGCGCTATAAGTGGGCGGGCAATATGCTAATGTTTCGTCTTGACGTCACAACGAAGCGGCTTATGACTCGTTTGAAAAACTATTCATTTCATTGACTCAGAGTTGACTCTTACTTTTGAAAGACAATAACTTAATATATGGTGCACTTTCAGATTTAAAACTTTGCAGGATGTTTTCATTCACTTAGAGCTGTTACACACTACACGAAAGGTCATTCACTTAGAGCTGTGTTACACACTACATGAAAGGTCGTTCACTTAGAGCTGTTACAGACTACATGAAAGGTCATTCACTTAGAGCTGTTACACACTACATGAAAGGTCATTCACTTAGAGCTGTGTTACACACTACACGAAAGGTCATTCACTTAGAGCTGTGTTACACACTACATGAAAGGTCATTCACTTAGAGCTGTGTTACACACTACACGAAAGGTCGTTCACTTAGAGCTGTGTTACACACTACATGAAAGGTCGTTCACTTAGAGCTGTTACACACTACATGAAAGGTCATTCACTTAGAGCTGTGTTACACACTACATGAAAGGTCGTTCACTTAGAGCTGTTACACACTACATGAAAGGTCGTTCACTTAGAGGTGTGTTACACACTACATGAAAGGTCATTCACTTAGAGCTGTTACACACTACATGAAAGGTCATTCACTTAGAGCTGTTACACACTACATGAAAGGTCGTTCACTTAGAGCTGTTACACACTACATGAAAGGTCATTCACTTAGAGCTGTTACACACTACATGAAAGGTCATTCACTTAGAGCTGTGTTACACACTACATGAAAGGTCGTTCACTTAGAGCTGTTACACACTACATGAAAGGTCATTCACTTAGAGCTGTTACACACTACATGAAAGGTCATTCACTTAGAGCTGTTACACACTACATGAAAGGTCGTTCACTTAGAGCTGTGTTACACACTACATGAAAGGTAATTCACTTAGAGCTGTTACACACTACATGAAAGGTCGTTCACTTAGAGCTGTTACACACTACATGAAAGGTCGTTCACTTAGAGCTGTTACACACTACATGAAAGGTCATTCACTTAGAGCTGTGTTACACACTACATGAAAGGTCATTCACTTAGAGCTGTGTTACACACTACATGAAAGGTCATTCACTTAGAGCTGTTACACACTACATGAAAGGTCGTTCACTTAGAGCTGTTACACACTACATGAAAGGTCGTTCACTTAGAGCTGTTACACACTACATGAAAGGTCATTCACTTAGAGCTGTTACACACTACATGAAAGGTCGTTCACTTAGAGCTGTGTTACACACTACATGAAAGGTCATTCACTTAGAGCTGTGTTACACACTACATGAAAGGTCGTTCACTTAGAGCTGTTACACACTACATGAAAGGTTGTTCACTTAGAGCTGTTACACACTACATGAAAGGTCATTCACTTAGAGCTGTTACACACTACATGAAAGGTCATTCACTTAGAGCTGTGTTACACACTACATGAAAGGTCGTTCACTTAGAGCTGTTACACACTACATGAAAGGTCATTCACTTAGAGCTGTTACACACTACATGAAAGGTCGTTCACTTAGAGCTGTTACATACTACATGAAAGGTCATTCACTTAGAGCTGTTACACACTACATGAAAGGTCATTCACTTAGAGCTGTTACACACTACATGAAAGGTCATTCACTTAGAGCTGTTACACACTACATGAAAGGTCATTCACTTAGAGCTGTGTTACACACTACATGAAAGGTCATTCACTTAGAGCTGTGTTACACACTACATGAAAGGTCATTCACTTAGAGCTGTTACACACTACATGAAAGGTCGTTCACTTAGAGCTGTGTTACACACTACATGAAAGGTCGTTCACTTAGAGCTGTTACACACTACATGAAAGGTCATTCACTTAGAGCTGTTACACACTACATGAAAGGTCGTTCACTTAGAGCTGTTACACACTACATGAAAGGTCATTCACTTAGAGCTGTGTTACACACTACATGAAAGGTCGTTCACTTAGAGCTGTGTTACACACTACATGAAAGGTCGTTCACTTAGAGCTGTGTTACACACTACATGAAAGGTCGTTCACTTAGAGCTGTTACACACTACATGAAAGGTCATTCACTTAGAGCTGTGTTACACACTACATGAAAGGTCATTCACTTAGAGCTGTGTTACACACTACATGAAAGGTCGTTCACTTAGAGCTGTTACACACTACATGAAAGGTTGTTCACTTAGAGCTGTTACACACTACATGAAAGGTCATTCACTTAGAGCTGTTACACACTACATGAAAGGTCGTTCACTTAGAGCTGTTACACACTACATGAAAGGTCATTCACTTAGAGCTGTGTTACACACTACATGAAAGGTCATTCACTTAGAGCTGTGTTACACACTACATGAAAGGTCGTTCACTTAGAGCTGTGTTACACACTACATGAAAGGTCGTTCACTTAGAGCTGTTACACACTACATGAAAGGTCATTCACTTAGAGCTGTGTTACACACTACATGAAAGGTCATTCACTTAGAGCTGTGTTACACACTACATGAAAGGTCGTTCACTTAGAGCTGTTACACACTACATGAAAGGTCATTCACTTAGAGCTGTGTTACACACTACATGAAAGGTCGTTCACTTAGAGCTGTGTTACACACTACATGAAAGGTCGTTCACTTAGAGCTGTGTTACACACTACATGAAAGGTTGTTCACTTAGAGCTGTTACACACTACATGAAAGGTCATTCACTTAGAGCTGTTACACACTACATGAAAGGTCGTTCACTTAGAGCTGTGTTACACACTACATGAAAGGTCGTTCACTTAGAGCTGTTACACACTACATGAAAGGTTGTTCACTTAGAGCTGTTACACACTACATGAAAGGTCATTCACTTAGAGCTGTTACACACTACATGAAAGGTCATTCACTTAGAGCTGTGTTACACACTACATGAAAGGTCGTTCACTTAGAGCTGTGTTACACACTACATGAAAGGTCGTTCACTTAGAGCTGTGTTACACACTACATGAAAGGTCGTTCACTCAGAGCTGTGTTACACACTACATGAAAGGTCGTTCACTTAGAGCTGTGTTACACACTACATGAAAGGTCATTCACTTAGAGCTGTGTTACACACTACATGAAAGGTCGTTCACTTAGAGCTGTGTTACACACTACATGAAAGGTCATTCACTTAGAGCTGTGTTACACACTACATGAAAGGTCATTCACTTAGAGCTGTGTTACACACTACATGAAAGGTCATTCACTTAGAGCTGTGTTACACACTACATGAAAGGTCGTTCACTTAGAGCTGTTACACACTACATGAAAGGTCGTTCACTTAGAGCTGTTACACACTACATGAAAGGTCGTTCACTTAGAGCTGTGTTACACACTACATGAAAGGTCGTTCACTTAGAGCTGTGTTACACACTACATGAAAGGTCATTCACTCAGAGCTGTGTTACACACTACATGAAAGGTCATTCACTTAGAGCTGTGTTACACACTACATGAAAGGTCATTCACTTAGAGCTGTGTTACACACTACATGAAAGGTCGTTCACTTAGAGCTGTGTTACACACTACATGAAAGGTCATTCACTTAGAGCTGTGTTACACACTACATGAAAGGTCATTCACTTAGAGCTGTGTTACACACTACATGAAAGGTCGTTCACTTAGAGCTGTGTTACACACTACATGAAAGGTCATTCACTTACAGCTGTGTTACACACTACATGAAAGGTCATTCACTTAGAGCTGTGTTACACACTACATGAAAGGTCGTTCACTTAGAGCTGTGTTACACACTACATGAAAGGTCATTCACTTAGAGCTGTGTTACACACTACATGAAAGGTCATTCACTTAGAGCTGTGTTACACACTACATGAAAGGTCATTCACTTAGAGCTGTGTTACACACTACATGAAAGGTCATTCACTTAGAGCTGTTACACACTACATGAAAGGTCATTCACTTAGAGCTGTTACACACTACATGAAAGGTCATTCACTTAGAGCTGTTACACACTACATGAAAGGTCATTCACTTAGAGCTGTTACACACTACATGAAAGGTCATTCACTTAGAGCTGTTACACACTACATGAAAGGTCATTTTCAAAAATCCATAATAGGGGCCATTTAACATTCGTTAATGGACTGTGAACCAACTTATTATAGGTGTACTGTAGTGATTCAGGATAAGACAAAAAACACGGTTTGGAAAATTGATTCAAGATACAGATGGTGCCCAACCAGAATGCGACTTTTACCGCCGCCGTTCCCGCGGCGGCAAAATTGGGATGTGTATTTGCTGCCTTTTACTGCTGAGTGGCGCTGTAATCACAGACTTTGAAAAGTGTCAGTTTATTCTCTTTATGACGTAATCTGCCGCGGCAGTAATCTGAGCTGAGGTCACAGATAAATTCAAGATAAATATTGTGGTTAAACGAATTCAAATTCATTAAATTTAAACAAAGTAGACACACGTTAACATTGTGTGCCCAGTTTTTCTATAATTTAGAAAGGCTATGTCAATAGGTTACTTGTCATTTACTTCGTGTTATTTTAATGTGTTTGTAGATTTATTAACTGAAACATAACAGTGAAATAAATTAAAATAATTTACCGTAACATTAAAACATTTTCAGGACTTGCAGTTACTAACCGATGTTAGTCGGTTTAGGCATTATTTCTTATATTCAGAATTAGGCTTACATGTTGTTATGATTATCAGTTGAATTCTTTAATAAATAATCAACCACAATGCCTATTAGGCCTACTACTGCCGCAGCAAAAATAAACCAGTCGAATTTCAAAGTCGTTCGCGAAATTACTATAGGCTATACCGGGCAAGTGACAGGGCAAAACAGCAGCAACTGCGGCATTTTAAAAGGTAAGCTTCCTATCTGTTTATTTAAAAAAAAAAAAAAAAAAAAAATTCATTATTTGAACAAAAATGAGACTGATTGAATATGTTAAAATATAAACAAACAAAGCAGAGAATAAAACAAACTTTTAGGGAAAAATATAGACCTATTATGCTCAGAATTGGTTAACATTAACGAAAGCAAAATATGTAAAAATACATTTCAAACAAAATAAAACAAAACAAATTCGTGGCCGAGTGGTAGGCTATAACGTTCAAATCCCGAACAAACATGGGCTACTTTTTTATTATTAATTTGATTTGATAGTTCTAAAATATTGCTACACCATATTGTTTTTTTCTCCTATAGCCTATAGGCTATTAAATATTTTATATTTTTAAAATAAAATTACCATTCATTTCCATTTTACATTAGGGACAATCTTTTTCCAACAGAATGGCTGAATTAACATCTGCATAATAATAATAATAATAATAATAATAATAAATAAATAAACAGCACAAGGTCTTGTAAAAACACTTTTTTTATTTTTTGACATAATTTTTTTTTTTTTTTTTTACTTTTAAAACAGAGAAAATAGTAGACCGAGGCTATTCAGACGATATCTGTGGTCAATGCATTAACAATAGACTCTCTGAGCTTCAAACGATCTGAGATCGAATCTCAGTATAGCCGACAGTGTTTATGTTTTTCCGTTCTTGATGCTTAAATATGCATCTGTTTATTAAAGTCAATCATCTTGTTTAATTATCAATTGTACATTAACATAAATTTGCTACATTCCAGTTGAGCCGCTGCAAAGACGACACATCTGATGAAGGAAGACTGTTAGCCGATTGCACCAGAAAATGAAGATGATGAAGCTCGTCTTTAATCTGCTAAATTATGTTTTTTTGTGTGTGTGAATCATTCACGAGATTGAGATGACTGACAGTTATACCCAGCCATAGCAACGGTAGACATTTTCCAAAACAGATCGAACAAATCAGAAAAATACTTTCAATACAGTATTGCTTTCAATTAAAAAATAAACAATGAAAATGTAAAAGAAAAAGAAAATTAATTAAGTTTGAAAACCCATCGCACATTTCAAGGTATGAATAAAGTGTCGCAACAGTTTATTTATTTAAACAGGGTTGCATCGATTCGATAGAGTTTATTCCCTTTGCGATGCAAAATAAGAAACATTTTAAATTTATTGTCAAAGAAATTGCAGCTAAATTAAAAAATGAAAACGGTACAAAACGAAAAAAAAAGTTCAAAGCAACATAAATTAAGAACAGGCGTTTTTCTTTGCCTCTCTCACGCTGGATATTTTTTTAGTAAGTTTGGTCTCCCTCACTGCGCGCGCCGGGTCTCTCTCGAAATTAAGCATTTCAGCGTAAAAAACACCATACAGCTGATAATACTGTATATGTCACTGTGTGTCATCCACACAAATCACGAAAGAAAAAACTGTAACAAATAGCTTTTGTTCCTTCAAAGATACAACACGCCTTGCTGAATTCACCTACAATAAAACGAGGTGGGTCGCGAATTAAAGAGCTCTGTATCTGCTAAATTGAAATTGTGTGTGGAAAACCTTTAAATACAATCAATAAAACTACAATATATAATTTAATAAGATATAGGGCCTACTGTACATAGGCTATGGACTTTTGGAGATTTTGAGATTAAACCTTAAAATAACTTTGCCTTTGCCTGCTCATCAGGCTGGCTCCGACACTCTCCATATGAAAGACGGAACATTAACACCTCTGTCCTGCACCCCCACGATAAAGCAACTATTGCCTTCTCCAAACCCCCCACAGGCTAGAGTTTGCAAAACAAAACAAAGAGTTTGCCACTCGTTGTGGTGTGCCAAAACACTTAATTATAAACTTCAATATTTCATTCAAAACAATCTCAAAACGCTTTGTGACATTTTGAAAAGCCGTGGATGCATTACTGCCACTGGAACCATGAACGCAAATACTGGTTCTGATTTTATTGTTTGTCGTTTAAACGTCATATATATATATATATATATATATATATATATATATATATATATATATATATATATATATATATATATATATATATATACAGAACTGCTTTTGAAATTACGATTGGAATTATTATAGGCTACAGAAGTAAAGTCATTGTATAATATTTGTTCCTTAGTGTAAAATGGAAATGCATGGTGATTTTATTTTGTAAATAGGCTATAAGCAAAAAACTATGTTTTAGAACTAGACAAATCTCTCTGCATCAACAATAGACTATAAAATGCATTAATAGGCTAATATAAAAATATCAATAGTCTAAGTTAGTTCGGGATTCGATCCCGTGTCATCTAAATGATCGTAACGTAAGTTCAACCACTCGGCCACGATTCACTCGATGCGACATGGCCTAACGTTCCAGTGTGTGTTCGCTCACACGAGCGAGAAGCGCTCTTCATTCAAATGAACGCGCCGCCGCGTTTGTCGAACACTAATTCAACATGCCAGAATAAAACCTGGCTTTGGAACAATGCATAGCGCCACTCGTCGTGGTCTGTGCCAAAAAAATTATAATAATTTAGTTTCATTTATTTCAGTGTTAGTGTTTGAGTTAAAAAAAATCCTCTACAAATTATATTAACACAAAGTCGGCTGTAAGAGTCCTTTATAGGCTAAGTAAAAAGCAAAGGGCTTACAGTCTTAACATTTAGGCTACTTTGCTTAAATTCGATACATTTATTTTCAGTAGGGCCTAATAAATTTGTAGGGATGTAATTTCAGTATGCTTTACCAACGCTATGTATTCAATTAAAGTTCTAAGAGGTCTGGTATATATTTCCTTCCCAGCTGACACTAATATGCAAGTGCACAGCAAAAATCACAACTTGTGCTTGCTGCGAACGCAACTTATTTAAGGTGTCTCAACTGTACACAGTCTACCCTACAGTGTGAATTCGTTACAAGGTTTCATTTAATTATTTTTTTTCCATCTATGTTGAATATGAAAAGTGAACAGCACGAGTAAGATAAGATGCATTAGGCTATATCGAGAGATGGATATGGAGTGGGTCAGACATGATTTTGACCACTTCATTAAGTTTTGTTCAGTAGAAAACCTTTCTTTAAAGTGAATTTCCTTTTCTATAAATTGTATCTTAATTTTAACCAATTTTTCATCAACCAATTGCCTGTATTTAATAAGTAAGAGAAGCAAATATTACAGACACTAATCATGGAGGCGCCCGCGCGGTCACTTGCGTTGCACGTGAGCTGGAGCGCATCTCATCCCAACTTAACGAAACTCAGCGTATGCCTCACACAGACATGATAAATACATCAAATACACAAAGCTTGAAATGCCTTCAAACGAAATAATTCAAAACGAAAAGAAAAGGCTACTCTCTGATAATCAGATTATGTCTTTATGTGCATTTATCTCTAGGTGCGTTCACTACAAATATGGCGATCGTCAAGAAAACACTAGTTTATTGATAAAAATCAATGCACGCATCACCGGATTTACAAATACACATCTTGCTTGTTGCACGCACACATATTATGTCGACAAAACGATATTATGATATAACGAAATATTATGTTGAAATAACATTATTATTAATAATACATCTTTTAGAATATTTGATTAAATGCTGATTGTTGCGCTTGTTCAATTTAATAAAATTAAAACTTTAATTGTGATAATTCAAATAATTGAAAATTAAATATTTAGTGGCCAAGTTTTGCTAATTTATTATATAGGCTATTATATGCCTATTGCCTATATTAAGTAGGTCATATTAAGACAAGGCATATATTAAGTTATTTTAGCTGTTATGAGAAAAAATAAATCTAACGAAATCTAAAATCTAAATCAAATAAATCAAAAAAAAAAAATTCTAACGCCAATTCAACATGCCAGAATAAAACCTGATATTTGAACAATGCGTAACGCCACTCGGCCTGGTGTGCCAAAACACTACATTTTAAACTTCAATGTTTAATTCAAAACAATCTCAAAACGCGTTGTGTCATTTTTTTAAAGCAGTAGCCAAGCCAATATAGATTAAGGGCATTGAAACCAGGATCTGAACTAAAACGCGTTCCGCGTAATCTCTCAAAATTTATGCCACACTACTCCATGTTTTTTTTTTTAAGGACTGCTTTTGAAATCACTATAAATTACTATGCAATTGTATCGCTCACGAGAGCTCTTCATTTATCTAATTCCTCAATAGAATAGTAAAAATATTCAGCGTCATTGCTCCTAATATCGTCTCTATTTTTAACTTTTGATTCTATTTTTTCAGTTCTAAAATTGATTCTATCTTTAGTTCTATTCTGTTGTAGCCTTATAGGCCTATTTATATATATGAAAAATATGCCTATTAGGCTTAGGGTTTATATTTAACCCACTTACATTTTAAAATACGGCAATTGCTGCTGATTTGCACAATGTCCCTTTGCGCCACCTGGCGGTCATTTCGGGAACGACTTTGAAATGCGGCTGGCTTATTTTAGAGGGGGGGACTAGAGGGGGGATCCGCCCCGGAGTCTACTGCTATCAGGGTACTGTTGTTCTGTCACGGAATGCAGTTTTAAGAGATTATCAGGTGAGTATGTAGTTGTTTAAACCTCAACACTGTGGTTTATTATTAAAGATAGCAGCTATTTGAAAATTTGCTGCAACTTTTTCAGTGTCACGACCCCTATCTCGTGATCCTTTGTTGTATTTATGCACTTTTATTTTGAAGTGTATTTTCTGTTCCCTTTGTTGCAATGCTTCCCCTTTTCTGTTTACCTTTGTTTCTGTAGATACATTAGGCTCTGGGATATATGATTTTCATATTTCAAAAAATATATAAAAGCCTGTCTGTATTAAAGTTAAAATTATTGATAACCACGTCTTTTGAATGGAATTAAATAACAAGGACTTTGGGTATCTTGTTCATCATTTATTTTCATATAAAAGCAGCATAACTTAAATTTCATCCAATTTATTGACAGTTAAAAACCTGAATTTTTGAGCATAAATGCGCGATTAGGAAGAACGATGACAAATCATCAGTCGCAAGGCATTTTAACACTGCGGGACATGATGTAAATATGCTCAAATTCATGGGTTTAGAGGTTGTTAATCGTCTCCAAGAGGGGGAGACCGTGAGAACCGCCTCCTGCAACGAGAGGCTTGGTATATTTTTTACTTAAACACATGTATCCCGAATGGGATGAATGAAGATCTGTCACTAAGTTGTTTCTTATAAATGGAACACACAAATGTGTATTGCATGTTAAAATTTTGGTACATTTTTTTAATATGTATAACAACCGTTGTCTTTCATTAATGGACTGTTTGAAATATGTAACATTATTGACTTGATACCACTTTAACATTATTGGCTTGTGTTAATATGGGTGTGGTAATGGGTGTGGGCATATGAGATTGTCTAATGGCTACATTGTTACTTTGTTGCACACTGAGGAAGGCACGCGCCGAAACGCGTCTGTGCAAATAAAAATAAACATATCTTGTAGGTGTCTGATCCACTACGAGAAGAGAGAACTGTTCGGCTTTCCTGCACTTTTCTTACTCCTCCCCTCACTGTAGCCACCTGCTCTCCCCTATATTTCAGGCGAGGCGCGGCGCATCTCAGACAAACCTCTTGTTTGTTTCCTTAGTTGATTAATCAGTCTCAGGTGTTCCTCATTACTGTCACGGATGCCAATCCTGAAAATCCTTCCATTCGCCACCAGAGGTCTCTCTCGCCTGAATATTTATTTCAGACTACATTTCCCAGCAACCCACATACCTGGAATGATTACACACACACACCTGAAATACATTTTGCATTTTGCATACATTTTGTCCTGTGCACCTGAGAGTCCTGCTGTCAGACTGTCTAAAATGAATAGTTTGCTCACAGGGTCGCAAGACGACGTAAATATGCATCTGATGAGTTTTATCGAGTTGATGTCAATAGCGCGCGCTCTAGGCATATTCATATTTTGCCGCTATGTGAAAAAATCCAGCAAAATGCGCCGACGCGTTTGTCGACCCCAGAGGATTAACTTTAGCCTAACCATAAATTGTGATTAAAATATATATGATCACTCACATCAAGACGCCGCTGCGGTGGTGGAGTCCATGCAGGATCGAGGAGCAGCGTTTGGCACTGCGTCGCTGTTCAGCGCGAGCTGTGTGGAGAAGCCAATTTCCACCTCTATTGCGTTGGAAAAGCAATTCCGCGTAAAATGCAGGTTTTACACTCACGGTCTTCCAGGCCAAGTGCATGCAAACACTGGCGCCTAATTTCCAAGTCTGCTGGAAAGCTATGCAGTCCAGCAGTGCTGTTGCACCCAGCAACAGTACACCTACCACTGTACTAAATACAGATAAATCTACGCTAGCTCATCCAAGGGCGTGGTGAGCTCGTACCAAGGGAGGGCGTGGTGAGCTGGAACCTGCCTACGTCACGCAGTACCGCTTACGTCACGCAGTACCGCAACATCCAATAGGAAAATTCAACTGCAGTAGCCACCGTTCAACCTGAAGAGGGCAGCACTCAGACGTTTTTACACCATATATTGTAGAATTAAAACACTTTATACCCAAATGTCAAAAAAGTTACTCGAATCAATGAACAGCATTAATAAAGCCCCATTCTTACAGATCATTAACTAAAAAAAGTTGGTTTAGGGTTTAGTTACCCTTTAAGCTAACCTGCTTGCTGTACATCAACAACTGCTAGCCTTGCTAACAGAGGAAATGGTAAAGACATTGCAGAGCCTACGACTGACCGCCCCAGATCCCGCACCTCAGACGCCTCCACCGAGTCAGGTAACCAGTCTCATACCTCTGAGCAATATAACTGTTAACCCTCGCTTGGCCTTCCCTAAATATTTGACGGAACACTTGTAAAATGTAAAGGATTTTTTTTTATTTTTTTTTTTTTTATTTATGCAGATTTTTTACATACATAATACAAACAATACAAAAATAAACAAACACAAACAGCCAGCAATCGCACATGATATAAAAAGGAAAAGGTATACATATACGTGTCCATTCACTGAGCAGATGCCCTAAAACGTCCACAGATTAAGTCAAGGAAGCCTGTACCTGAGGGGAGTGAGGGACTCAGTGAGGATAAAAAATAAATAGAATAAAAAAAATATATATAAAAATGAATAAATTAGGTCCCAGTTTGTGGGCTCTTCTTCCTGATGTAATCTATGAAAGGGCCCCAGATCTTCTTGAATTTATCTAGAGAGTTAGACATAGAAAACCGTATTTCTTCAAGGTATAAACAGGAAACCATATCATTAAGCCACCACTTGAAACAAGGAGGGGAAGCTGATTTCCACTCCTTTAGGATAACTCGTTTTGCGATGGTCATACCAAACATGAGGGCTAGTTGTAAAGCAGAAGGAAGAGCCAAAGAATCGTTGGAGCAGCCCAATATCACTAAGAGACAGTCAGGAGCCAGTTGTCTATTATAAACAGCACTGTACAAACTGAAAATGTCAACCCAGAATCTTGTGAGCTTAGAGCAGGACCAGAAAAGATGCCCAATAAGTTCCCTCAGCTGATTTGCATTTATCACAAGTTGGGGAAACAGCAGGAAAAAATTTATTCAGTCTAGTCTTGGAATAGTGCAACCTATGAACTACTTTAAACTGGATAAGCTGAAGTCGAGCATTAATAGAGCATGATTTTATCCTGTTTAAACCTATCGCCCATAACTCATCAGATATAACTTCGCCAGTGTCCTTGATCCACGCCTCTTTAATATGGAGAGATGGGGTTGCCACAACGAAGAGATTAACCAACCGAGAGACCAAATGTTTGGAGGTGGGAGGGGTGGTCATTATATCAAAAAAGTCATGTTGCATGGGGGTCGCATTTAGAGGAGAAGAAGTATGCTTGACAAAATTCCTAATTTGTAGATAACGAAAAAATTGATTAGTAGAGAGTTTAAATTTAGCCTGGAGTTGGGCAAAAGAAGCAAAGTGATTATCAATGTAGAGATCTCTGATAGTAGTTATACCTTTATTTGACCACTGCATAAAACCAGCATCCATCATGCCAGGCTTGAAACAGGGGTTCTGACATATGGGGGCATGAATTGACTTTTCTGGGAGGTTCAGAATTACCTTGATTTGCTTTAAAATTTTTATAGAGTTGCAGAGAAATGTAAAGGATTTTTTTATTCAATGTTCGGAGCACATCAATCCACGTTATGCCCAAATGATGAAAGCAAGATCTCCCTTGTATGCTCACTGCTCACCGGGAAGGCTTTAGAGAGGGCCACATCGGTCTGGTCTTACCAGGGTCTGCTTACTTCATTTAGCGGTTATGGGATGTTTTCGAACACTCGGGGGAGTGTTCCCGAGGGGGAGTGTTCCTGAGGGAGGAAACAGTGCAGTAATACCGCAGCGGACTATGCTCTGACTTTTTGGACTTAAGCTGCACAGTGTTTGGGTTGATGACACTTTAAAACTCCTGTTCCATAACAGATTAATAATGAGGTACAATCCGAGCTGGCCTATCAGGATGAGGGGAGAACATTGGATCAATTCATTGATTTAGCGATCTGTATTGACAATCTTGTTTGCTCTCGACAACTCAACAGAAACCTTACATCACTGCATCAAACTAGCATCTCAGATGATTCTGAACCAATGCAAAAATTCTATGGAGGAACGCGAACGCTGTATAAGGGAACATCTCTGTCTGTATTGTGGCCAAGCCGGTCAAGAGCTAATTGTCCCACTCGACCATCAAAACAGTCTGCTCAGAGGGTGAGTACTTCCTTTTTTCCAAGTCAGTGCACATCATGCATTGAGATACCTATAACGATAAAGTTTGCCACAAATAGTTTTACTACAAAAGCCTTGATAGATTCTGGTGCAGCAGGAAACTTTAGTGATGAGAAGCTAGCTCAACGATATGAGATAATTCCATGAAATTCTCCCTTGGCAGTAGCAGCACTAGATGGATGCCCCCTAGGAACCGGATGCGTCCACTTCACCACCATCGACATTACGCTGAAAGTGGGGATTCTACACACAGAAACGACTAAGCTTTTCCTCATTTGTTCCCTTCACAACCCCATCATCCTCAGATTACCTGGCTTCAGAAGCACAATCCTTTGATTTTTTGGCAGGAGAGACAAATCACTTGTTGGGAGACCTATTGTCACTCCAGCTGTCTGAGACCCGTAGCTCCATGTCTTATTAGAAGTGCTACCATCCATGATGACACTCCCGTGCCTGACCTGCCTAACAAATATTCTGACCTTGCTGAAGCCTTTAGCAAGACCAAATCCACACAACTACCTCCTCATCGCTCCAGTGATTGCTCCATTGAACTGTTACCTGGTATCACACCACCTAGAGGAATAATCTTTCCCCTATCTGAGCCAGAGGCCAAAGTAATAAAGGAATACATCGAAGAGGAACTGAAGCTCTTTACCTCTGCACCCATTTTACATCACCCTGATCCTTGCCTACCATTCGTGGTCGAAGTGGACGCCTCTAACACAGGAATCAGCGCTATTCTGTCTCAGCTTCAGGGTACATCTCCCAAACTTTACCAGTGTACTTTTTATTCTTGCAAACTCACGCCTGCTGAACGAAATTATGATGTTGGCAATCGTGAACTATTGGCCACGAAGGCAGCTTTTGAGGAGTGGTGACACCGGTTAGTACGATGAATGTTTGGTCCCCTCTAAACAATCACCAAAATCTTGAATATCTTCAGCCAAGAGGTTAAACCCCAGGGAGGTTAGGTGGGCATTTTTTACTCGCTTTGATTTCACCATCACATATAACCCAGGCACTAAGAACGTCAAAGCTGACTCACTCTCTCGCCAGCATGACACAGACATTCAAAACCCTACCCCAGAACCCATCATTTCTACAGCTCTAATCCTGGCCCCAGTACAATGGGACATTATGACAGAAATCACACTCAGGACACACCTCACCCAGAATGTCCTCCGAATTTGAGTCAAGTCAAGTCAAGTCAAGTTTATTTATATAGCGCTTTTCACAACATAGGTTGTATCAAAGCAGCTTCACAGTAATAAATTAAAACAATACATCAATGTTTGTTTCTAGTGGAACGTCCACGTTTGGTAATGCTGATCAATGGTATCGTTGATTGATTAATTCAATTAAATATCCCCAAATATCCCCAACTGAGCAAGCCAAAGGCAACAGTGGCAAGGAACCGAAAAACTCCATCAGGTGACCTAATGGAGAAAAAAAAACCTTGGGAGAACCCGGGCTCAGTCGGGGGCCAGTTCTCCTCTGGCGTTTATGAACTAAAGACCGGATTTAACTGTAAGATTAAAAGTATTATATAAATGCCTGGCTGAAGAGATGCGTCTTTAATCTAGTTTTAAACTGGGAGAGCGAGTCTGAGCAACGAACAGTATCCGGAAGACTATTCCAGAGTTTTGGAGCTAAATGTGAAAATGCTCTCCCTCCTTTGGTTGATCTGGATATCCTAGGTATGACCAAAAGCCTCGAATTTAGTGATCTTAAAGAGCGTGATGGATTATAGGGCGATAGAAGATCGGTTAAATAGACTGGAGCTAAGCCGTTTAGGGCTTTATAAGTCAGTAGCAATACCTTGTAATTAATACGTGACTTTATAGGTAACCAATGTAGTGATGATAAAATTGGTGTTATATGATCATATTTTCTTGACCTAGTAAGAACTCTAGCGGCGGCATTTTGAACTAACTGTAGCTTGTTTATTGAGGATGCAGGACAACCAGCTAATAAAGCATTACAGTAATCTAGTCTCGAGGTCATGAATGCATGAACTAACTTTTCTGCATCAGAAACAGATAGAATATTACGTAGCTTAGCAATGTTTCTAAGGTGGAAAAAAGCCGTTTTTGTAACATATGAAATATGATTTTCAAAAGACAGGTTGCAGTCTAGTATAACACCCAGGTCTTTTACTGTAGAGGATGAAGTAACAGGACATCCTACTATGTTAAAGTTGTATTGTGAGAGGTTTTGTGGGTGGTTTTTTTGAACCGATAAGTATTACCTCTGTCTTGTCTGGATTCAATAAAAGGAAATTGTGCGTCATCCAATCTTTTATATCTTTAACACACTCTGTCAATTTGGATAATTTAGCGTTTTCATCCGGCCGTGATGAAATATATATTTGAGTGTCATCAGCATAACAATGGAAACTAATTCCATGTTTCCTTATAATATTTCCAAGTGGCAGCATATATATTGAGAATAATAGAGGGCCTAACACAGATCCCTGCGGCACTCCATAGTTTACTGGAGTTATGATCGATTTTTCTCCATTTAAATAAACAAAATGGTAGCGGTCAGATAAATACGATCTAAACCAGCTTAATGCTTGTCCTTGAACACCAGTATAATTTTGTAGTCGATCTAAGAGTATTGTATGATCTATAGTATCGAACGCAGCACTAAGATCAAGTAAAACTAATATTGAGATACAGCCTTGGTCAGAAGCTAAAAGTAAATCATTTGTGATTTTAACGAGCGCAGTTTCAGTGCTATGATGCGGCCTGAACCCAGACTGAAACTTTTCATAGATGTCATTTTCTTGCAAGAAAGAGCCCAGTTGAGAGGACACAACTTTTTCTAGTATTTTAGACATAAAAGGTAGATTTGAAATGGGTCTATAATTTGCTAGATTATGTGGATCTAATTGTGGTTTCTTAATGAGAGGTTTTATAACTGCCAGTTTAAATGTTCTTGGAACATAACCTAATGATAAAGATGAGTTAACAACATTGAGGAGAGGCTCCTCCACCACAGGCAACACTTCCTTCAATAGTTTAGTTGGTATAGGATCTAATAAACATGTTGTTGTTTTAGATGAAATGATAAGTTTATTTAACTCTTTTTGTTCTATAGTTGTAAAGCACTGTAATTGTTCTTGCGGGGTGATAATTGAGGCCGAATTATAAGGCGCGATTGAGGATTGAACGTTTACAATTGTGGTTCTGATGTTTTCTATTTTCTCCTATGAATTTGACCTATGTTCCACGAAATCTACGAGACAGGGTCATCCATTGGGTTCATACCTCCCTAAGTTCAGGACACCCAGGTATCACAGCTACTCTGAATCTACTCAAAAACTGGTTTTGATGGATCTCTTTGCAAATAGTCACTATCACTTACATTAAGAACTGTCAAATTTGTACCACAGCCAGATCTTCTAGACAACTTCCTGAAGTCCTTCTACAACCACTACCCATTCCTCAACGACCCTGGTCTCATATTTCCATTGACTTCATCACAGACCTGCCAGTGTCCCTGGGTAACACAGTTATATTAACGGTTATTGACCGATTTTCCAAGGCCTGTCATCTGATACCACTACCTAAGCTTCCTACAGCCTTTGAAACAGCAGAACATCTGTTCCACTATGCGTTTCATTATTATGGACTTCCCGAGGACACTCCGACTGAGGCCCACAGTTTACATCTCGGGTCTAGACTGCCTTTTTTCGCCAGCTCAATGTCAATGTAAGCCTCATGTCTGGGTATCATACACAGTCTAATGGTCAAACTGAACTCTTAAATCAAGAACTTACTCAATTCTTGAGAACATACTTTCAACAGAACCAATCGGTCTGGCGTTGCTTCCTTCCCTGGGCAGATTATGCTCAAAATTCACTTCAGAAGCTTCACTTCAGAATCCCTCTACCGGCATGACCGTTCCAGTGCGTCCTGGGATTCCAACCCCCCCTTATTTCCCTGGTCAGGGGAACCTTCTGATGTACCAGTTGTCAACAACTGGCTTCAACAAAGTGAGAGGGTATGGGACCAAGCTCAAGTCCATCTTCATCGTGCCATCAACAGACAGAAGGTACAAGCTGACCCCCACCTGCGTCCCAGCCCCAATTACACTCCAGGACAATGGGTATTGCTGTCAACGTGGAAACTTTGCCTCTGCTTGCCGAGCAAAAAGCTCAGTCCCAGGTATGTGGGTTATTTCAAAATCTTGAGACAAATATCCCATGTATCTTATCATCTTCAACTGGCCTCCATTTACCGCAACTCTCCCACTTTCCATGTATCCTTGCTGAGACATGCCTGTGGCCCGAGGGAGGAGGAAGTGGGCAGTCCTAATCGACTAATCGTGGAAGGCGAAGAGGCGTATTAAGTGCGGGAGCTTCTGGACCCCAGACATCGGGGTCACAGATGCCAATCCTGAAAATCCTTCCATTCGCCACCGGAGGTCTCTCTCGCCTGAGTATTAGTTTCGGACTACATTTCCCAACAACACACACACCTGAACTCTATTTTGCAGACTATTTAAGCCCTGAGCACATCAAGCTCAGTGCAAAGTCTTGTTTTGCCATGGATGAAAGTTTTTTGAGTGTTTTTCATCTTGTACTTTATCTTGCCTGGTTTTGACCCTTGCTGGTTTTGGACTTGTTACCTGCCTTTTGACTCTGCCTTGTTTTGGATTACTCTGTGATTGTTTGCTGCCTGCCTTTGACTCTGCTCTGTTTTGGATTGCAGTGATTGTTTGCTGCCTGCCCTGACCGCCTGCCTGTTATGACCACATTTGCTGCTTTATCTACGCTGCTGTCAATCCTGCTGCTTCGACCCACTCATGTTTGTTTGTTGACACTCCAGTTACATAATAAACTGCACATGGATCTCAACCCGAGTTCGTCTGAGTCTCCGTCACAGTTATCCTCTTGTTATCCTGTGTTTCAGTCTTTATTTTAGTTTGTAAAGCTGTTATGTTCCTGCTTTTTGAATCATGTTTCATGGTCCTGCTCCAGGTTCTGATTTAGGCCTCAGTTAAATACTTTGCTTTTGGTTTTTAATAAACTTTCCTGCAAATGGATTCTCGCCTCTCTTCATCCTTGCACAAATGTAACATTCAGAGTTGTGAGGTCCAGACAGTCAATGCTCATGTACCTTGGTGTCAACAGCTTTATCTAGGAAAGCCCCTCTAACATTTAACACTGGCTCTGATGCCTCTGTGGTTAAGCTTTGGATGTTTAAATATACTTTAAGTGGAGCAAATTGTAACACTCCTAATGAACAAGTTTTATTTTTCCTTATTCTATTTATTTTGAACTTTTATGGCATAAGATGCTTTTCAGTTTTATAGCTGATTGTGAACAAATACCTTTTGTTTTTTATCAGCCCTGCAAATAAAAGCCCAGCTATGTAAGAGTGCATTTTGTTTTCTGCTTAGTGCTTAATACACTAAAGGAGGCTGTACTGTCGCAACTACCTCGATGGCAATAGGTGGAACAAACTGCAATTTGAACTACTGTACTGTCTGTTCACAATAAAACAAAAGAAACCTAGCGTTGTGAATTTATAGCTTTTTCCGAAAACACTTTATTTTACTGTTCAATTCTCAATTGCTTATTAGCATGCACAGGGCCTGAAGTTAACTTTTTTGACCACCAGCCACTGTGGCAGGTGGATTTAAAAATCCACCCGCCACAGTGACTTTTTACCAGCCAGTTTTTTTTTTTTTTTTTTTTGCCTCATAAAAGGTGAAAAAAAAGGAACTGCACAAACATTTTTTTCTTTAACTTGTAAGAATACACATTTAAGTGCTGTCAAGTTATTAACGAGATCCATACAAGTAATAATAACTCTTAGAATACAGATATAGACCGAGTGCAGCTCGTAGGCTATGTAAACAAATCACACGCGGCTGTGTTGATCTCTGGGCAGCTGTTAGTTACAGCGTTCAGGAACCGTTATGTTGCGTTCGCACCGGACGCGAATAGCGCGTCAGGCGCGAATTTAGACGCATATTCGCGTTTGGTGCGTATGGCTGACTTCGTTTAAATGTCAAATAACAACAGTTGCAAAAAAAAAAAACGCAAAGACCCAGCCGCTTTAGTTACTGTTGCTATGTCCGACAAGCTACACCGCGCTCACGCCAAACCATGATCTCACGCAATGACAAACACATCGCGCAGCAGAGAGGAGGACACTGACAACACGCTGACAGACAAGACAGTCCTGGTTACTTTTGGTCGTTAAAATTTGGTCATTTTTAAAGAAATTTAGACAATACCGTTTTTGTGGCTCTGTAATGTGTCTTTCCAGATCGCTGTGGTGCCTGCTTGTGAACCGATCATCTCTTCTTTCTAGTTAATTTATAGCATAAAATAAACATGAATGAAGTTTTAACTGCGGAAAGATGTCAGTAGGTCTACTCAGTACACTCCGTTTTTTCAAGTTCAAATCATCCAACGTTGAACTCTCCTGACTGCTTTGTCGGACAAAAAAAAAAAGGCGGATTCGGCGGATTATGATTGGCCAGATAGCCGTCAATCAAACTCCCCGCGAAGGGTCGATTCTTATTGGCTACCTGCCAGTGTGGCAGGTAGATTGACAGTGTTACCCGCCAATTGCAGAATTCACCCGCATTTGGCGTGTGGTCGGGTGTTAATTTCAGGCCCTGAGCATGCATATTACTAGGAATTGGTTTACTAGAATTGAACCCTGACCCGTACCACACCATGACTTATGTGTGTGTGTATATATATATATATATATATATATATATATATATCAGCCTGAATGTCTGCAATTATCAAATATTTCATGATAGAACAATTTCCGTAAACTACGTGATATAACGTGACAATAGTTCTAAGTATCCAAGTTAGCTAACTGTTTTCCTAACTTCTGAATACACAGGATATGGATAAACCTTCACTGAATTGGCAGTGTCATCTTTAAAGGAATCAAAAGGAATCAAAATATAAACTCACCTAAAAAAGACGCATATACGTGCTCTAATGTTCACAAACAGACTTTATGGCACTGAAGCTGTATTCCTCCACTTGCTTGAAAGCTGTAAAGTTATGCAGTCTGAAAGTTATCTATTTTTAAAATGCAATTCGAGTGTTGTGGCCAGGTGTCAGGGATCAGTCAGGCTCCACCATCACCCAATCACAGAGATCACTCTCACCTGAATACTAATCACCCGCACATCATCATCTCATCAGCACAGGCAGCATATAAGCACACACATCACTCTGTCACATTGTCTGGTCTCTGTTGAGTAAGGACTCTCATTTACTTTCATCACTTACCTCCAGTATTGTGTATGTTACGTTCACGGTCTACCTGCATCCTCTGTGCCTTCATCGTCTCCCTAGTCTTCCGTGGATTCCGCGTCTTCCCTCTCGGTCAACGGCTACTTACCCCTCTCGTATACCCGCTGATCTCAAATAAACTGTTTATTAACCTTATCATCCTTGTTGTGAGTCTCTGTTCCGTAACAGCGGGGGGATGGCAGGGATTTGATCATGGTGGTCACGGACAAATTTCTTTCTTCTGCTGAACACAAAAGAAGATATTTTGAAGAATGTTGTTAACCAAACAGTTGATGGGCCTCATTGACAGCCATAGTATTTTTTTTTTCATACTATGGAAGTCAATGGGGCCCATCAACAAATGGAATATCTCTTTTTGTGTTCAGCAGAAGAAATGATGAGTGCAGGTTACACTGGCTATGTTTACATGCAACCAAATAATCCGTTAGTAATCGGATTATTGAAGGCTCAAGAAGAAGTCTGAGAAGTCTTCATGTAAACACCTTAATCGATCCGATTGAGCTTGATCTGAACGAAATTTCAATCCAATTGAAAGGGGTGTTTTATTCCTTTTCTGATTCCGGTCGAAAGAACATGTAAACACTTGATTGGATTGAAAACCGAAACTGAAAGGACTGCGCATGTGCAATGACGTTGAAATAGCATAATGACCATAGACTATAAAAAAATATGGACGTAGTGTCCGTGACGTTACCCGTAGGTTTCTGAAGAGCATTTTTGAAGCCTAAAGTGGGCGGAGCTGGCCGTCGCCATGTTGGCAGTGCGTCACTCCCGGATAACAGAAAATGGGCAGAGGTGGGACGTGGGTGGAGCTGAGGTGGCCGTTGCTGAAACCACACCACCTAGATCAATGTGATGGAGTTAGCTCAGGCTAAGGAGCTAATGCTATATGCTACTGGCAGTACCGTTAAGTGCTGTGCCAAGTGAGCGACCGCACAGGACCTTGCGCTAAAGTGACAGACTTGATGATGTAAAGTTCATGTTTTTGCCCTTAGAAATACTTTAATAGTTAAAAGACATAGCTAAAAGTGAGACTGTGTGTGCCGTGAAGCTGTATTATTCTGCTAGTTAAAAATGTATTATGCAGTAATATTGATCTGAGCGTGTGTGTGTGGGACAGTGATTCATGTGCATACATGTCAGTCAGCGCCACATCGCATGACAAGTTCGTAGAAAGCTTTATTCATATTCAGTCCATTTTAAATTCTGATTTTGGCCTCCTCTCAAATGGGTCAAACCAAAGATATTACCTCAGAAGTTCAAGTAAATGCGCTAGAAATGCGCGCTCATTCAAGGATGTGCATTTATTGCATGGACGGAGAAACCACTGTCACCTGCAGGATTTCATCTGACGGTACTTTTTATTTAACACTAAAATTAATAAGCATATATAGTCCATCTGTTCAGTGAGAGCAACAGTACCACAGAACGAGTGTAGCCTCTGTATCTATAGACGTTTTTAAGTCTGAAATCTCCCAAAAAGCAACAAAATTGTCAGATATACAAGACATGAGTGCATGTACACAGAGGAAAACAACTGAAATACAGCGCTGGTTGTTCTCTCAATATTTGACAACGACGGAATTTAACGGCGTGGACGAAGGAAATGCCTGTACTAAATTGTATGAAATAATCCCGAAAAAAGTACAAACACGGCAGAGATGGCAAGTTCAGCGACTGGAATTAGCTGAAGTGAAGTGACAGCTAACAGACAGCAGACAAACGGCTAGCAGTGACAGCAGCCGCAATCCACCTGTCACTCAAGTGGCCACGACCTTAATTATGCAGAACTTTAAGGCTTAATATAATTTAAACGGATTGAGAAAAATTCACCCCCCTCACAGTTGTCTTGAAGGGCAACATTAACTATATAGACCAAAACCAATTTTTGTTCCAGGCTATAAACATATTTTCTTTCTGCTGTAAAGTTGGCCATTTTAACATGGGGGGACATGGAATCTGTCTCTAGCGGCCAGTTGATGAATTGCAGTTTAATTCACTTCCATGCTGGTTTCACAAGAAAGACTGGAAGGTTGTCGCTCGGTAATGACGCATGATGTGCTGAACGAGCTGTTCTTCCTGTTGAATAAAGTCTCATATAAATGAGTGTCCCATCATTCTAAAATTCTCTGTTCACTCAGCGTCTGTGAAGTGGAGCAGGACAACGTCCCACCAGTCCTTGTTTTAGATTCTCATCCACAGACGACATGGGGAGGGGCATTTTTACTACGTGATAAATACGGGTGATATACTCATTGTCTCCAAATTATGACCAGAAATGGATAAATATTAAGTCTGCTGTTTAAAACAAATAAATAACCAATGTGTGTGTGTATATATATATATATATATATTTTTTTTTTTTTTTTTTTTTTTTTTTTTTTTTGGAGGGATGCCCTGATCTTGATAGTCACTATTGTGCCATACTTTCTCTACTTGTTGATGACTGCCTTCACTGTGTTCCATGGTAAATCTAATGCCTTTTTTTTTTTTTTTTTTTTTTGGAGGGATGCCCTGATCTTGATAGTCACTATTGTGCCATACTTTCTCTACTTGTTGATGACTGCCTTCACTGTGTTCCATGGTAAATCTAATGCCTTTTTTTTTTTTTTGCTCAAATGTTATGATATGATTTATCTTTCTTTATTTTTTTTTTAATCATTAAAACAGGCTTTTTTAACAGTGTTGTATAGACTGTTTATATCTAATATATTCACAGGACTCTTGATTTGGGTTTCACCTAAATTATATTCATGATGATGTTACATGCTGTTTTAATAGCCAGAAACATGTCATGAAAGTGGAGTATTGAGAAAGAAGACTGACTCGTACAAACATGGGAACAGTAAGAGTGCTTAATTGTTACTACAAACTGAAATCGTTACTACAGTCGCCAGGTATGAGATCTGGCGGAATCTAGATTGTGCAGTTTCAAAATCGGTTAAGATCGGTCCCAGGCCTTAGCTATCGCTAGAGACCTATGTCTACCCCTGCCAAACCATAACCTGAGTCTGAGATTGACGAATCAATATTGTCATGCATCTAGGTAAGTGTTTACAAACTCTGGTCCTAGAGTATTTCCAAAACTGCACATGTATCCGTAATCTAACATCTCAGTCACAACTCAGATGACCCTTAAGATTCCCTTAAACTTTTGCAATGTTTGGGGTACTCTAGGACCCGGGGCTGGGAAAAGCTGACACAATTTGCCAAATAACTATCAGATCTCCCCTTCTTCTCATGTTTCCATCTTGCCCATCCACGTCGCTGGTCTTCTAGATAATTTGAATGAACAAGAGTTGCACCAGGATGTATATGGAGCAGAGGTTGGGGGATACAGAGCAGGAGAGATTTGCAAATTTGCGCCTTCCTGTTTCAGCAATGCAATTGGCTGTTGGGATCTGGTGTAGATCTTATTTGCATAGTCTAAAGTTCACAGTTTGAACAGTGTATATAAAGTTTTACCTATGCAGTATTTAATTAAAAGTTTAACTGTATGCATAGAGTACAAACATGAGTCTTGTAAGTGAAACAGGTAAATTTAGCTCAAAGGGAATTAATATTTAAAGGAATTTTGACAATCACTTTTTTACAGTTTGGTCAAATTAATTGGCCACCGCTCAATTGAAGGGACTGTAACTATTAACTCTGTGATGGATATTAATATCCAAAGTATTGTGAAAACACAATTTATTAACACGGTATTAGACATTAACTTGTGAGCACATAACACAAGACACTTCTCTTTAAATACAAACAAGACTTTATTGAACTATTCTAATACACAAAAACGAATCTAACTCAAACACACACTCATTCACACGAGCTGAAGAAAGAAAGGAAGTGAGAAAAGAATACATTTTAAGAGAGTGAAATAATGAAATCCCAAGTTTCTAGCAATGTATGCAATTTATAAGACTCTTTCTGAGGATCCTATGCGTATATTTCATCCTTACAGTGTACAAAAAGATTTTGCGTAAGCACAAAAGTTAAAAAAATGATAAAAGTCCACTTACACCAAAATCTATGCAAAATTCCCTTTAGTAATTCTAATCAGCGGAAGATTGTGCATACATGCATCCCCTCCCCGTCTCTTCCCCAAACTATATGGAGTTTACAATGCCTAATTTTACTAAGCATATCTTCATCTGCATACCATTGCCATATGCATATTTCCATCCATAGTCTACTGTTACGGTGTGCTGGCAGTTGGCACATAGAGAGCAAAGACTTAGATCCAGAGTAGCAATATTACTTTTATTGTACAAAACTACACTTTTCAATAAAACAAAGGCAACGACTGAGGAAAAACTTGCGGTGCAGCCGGAGAGACCGAGGACAACGGTGGAACTCCAAGCAGGAAGGGCTCACGGAGAGCGCCTGCAGATCTCCCACTCGCTTAACTGATGCCAGAGCCAGCAGCAGAGCAGTTTTCAGCAAAAGTGGCTTAAGATCGGCCAACTGTAGCGGCTCAAATGGGGGGCCCTGACCGTGGAGAGGTCCCAAGCCGGTACAGAGGGGGGCCTGGTGGTGTTCAAACTCCTGGCTCCTTTGAGAAAACGAACGACGAGGTTGTTTCTTCTCAGTGATAGGCCACCCACAGGAGCATGGTAGGCTGCTATGGCTGCCACATATACTTTGAGCGTGGATGGAGAGCGACCCGCATCCAACAGCTCTTGCAGGAAGGAGAGTACCATTGGTACCTGGTTCTAAGTCTCTGGCTGTGCACCAGTCAGTGAACACAGACCACTTTAGGGTGTAAAGGCGTCTAGTAGATGGTGCTCTAACCTCAGTGATAGTATTCAAGCCCCTCTCTGGGAGGTCCCTGGATACCCGTTGATGGGCCATACATGAAGGGCCCACAAGTTGGGACAAGGGTGCCATATCGTCCCGTCTGTCTGTGTGAGGAGATCCTTCCTCACTGGCACAGGCCAGGGAACCGCATCCATCATCTGAGCCAGCTCTGGAAACCACGCCTGGGTTTTCCAGAGGGGGGCTATTAGGAGGACTGAGCATCCGCTTTCTCTGATCCATTTGATGACCTGAGGGATCATAGAGATGGGCGGGAACGCATATAGAGTGCGTCTGGGCCAAGGATGGGCCAGTGCGTCCCTGTTCTTCGAAAAGAACGTTGCGCAGTGAGTGTTGCTCTTCGAGGCAAAGAGATCGACCTCTGCCCTGCCGAATGCACTCCATATTAGACGGACCGTCTGTGGGTTGAGAGACCACTCGCCTGGGGGAGCGTTGTCTCGAGATGGCATGTCCACACCCAAATTTTGGATGCCTGGGACATGAGCAGCTCTTAGAGAGTGCAGGTTGGCTTGTGCCCAAAGGAGGAGATTTCTGGCCATACAGGTTGCCTGATCTGAGGGCGCATATGCAGTAATCCTAGGCAGAGTACTGACGAAGCCGCGGCCATGAGACCGAGAAGCCTCTGAAACTTCCTGAGGGGCGCGCGCACCTACCCTGAAGGGGCCTAGTGAAGGAGGACCAATAACCCGTGTGTTGTGTGCTTGAAACATACTCTTTATGTGCTTTATTTGGGTCGCTTTAAAAACAGCGTTTTTCTCCAGCTGCCTGATTTAGACAGTGAGCTGGGAGATTTAGATGAGTTCTTTTCAAGGGCGGCCCGTCTAGAGCGAGACACGAACCCTCTCTCTTTCCTCCCACTGCTAGGAGGTCTTCGGAGACTCAGGGTCCAACACAATGCTGGGTCAGGGGCCCTGCGGCCGCGGCAGCGGGTAGCGTCTAGCAGATCACGAGCGATGGGTATCAGCCGCAGGGCGGGGCTGAGAAACCCGAGGCACTGACTTTGCTGGCTGAGAAGGTTGTGTGCTCTTGGGGTGGCTCGTGGTAGAACTGGAGCGCTTGGGCAAGAAGTGTCGCATGGACTGGGACGACTTCTGAGCTTCAGTGAAACGCTCGGAAAATCCCTTCACAGATGGGCCGAAGAGACCGGTGCTGGTGATGGGTGAATCGAGGAAAGCCATCGTGTCCGCCTCCTTAATGTCTGTGAGGTTCAGCCAGAGATGGCACTCGAGCACGACGAGGTTAGCCATGCTTCTGCCGATCGCGTGAGTAGTAGCCTTTGTAGCGTGCAGTGCTTAAGTCTGTGGCGCTGCGCAAGTCATGGAGAACCTCAGGGTCCGGGTCAGACTCATCCATGGAATGGAGAAGCTTTGCCTGGAAAACCTGTAACACCGCCATGGTGTGCAGGCCCAGTGCCGCCTGACTGGAAGCAGAAAACGCATGTCCAGCGAGGGCTGAGGTGTTTCGGCAGGGCTTAGATGGATGTACCGCTCTAGATCTCCAGCTAGCAGCAGTGGGCGGGCAGAGGAGAGCGTAGCGGAAGCGCTCATGTGCGCCGAGTAGAGGGTGCGCCATGACTTTGTGAGTTCATCGTGAACCTAGGGCACTTGTCTGTGACGGGGGGCCTGCTGATGCCCTGGCAGAAACCATCCATCCAATCATCTCCTAGCAGGCTCTTTGGGCGATGTCCAATCGAGCCTGAGGTCTGAAATGGCCGTGGTGAGGATGCGCAGCAACTCAGCGTCTGAATTAGTCATTGTAGCAGTAGCGCTAGCACCTGACTGTGAGAGGAGGATGGGGTCCACTGAGCCCGACCACTCTTCTTCAGACGCAGCAATGGAGAGGCTGTTGTCCTGCTCCTGGCCAGCACACAGTAGCAGTGAAAGGATATAGCGTTGTTCGCCGGATGGCCACAGGAGAACGGCGACAGAAGAGAAGCGGCTTCTAGGTGAGTGAAGAAGGCACTTTCCGCTGTATGCAAGGCTCATTCTGGCTGTAAAAGGCTTGTTTTCACGGTGAAGGCTTCAGAGGAGACAGAGACGAGAAGTGTCGCTGAAGGAGATAAAATATGATATTTGGCGAAATCGGAGCACTAGGCGCGAAGTCACCTGACTGGGCCCACGCGTCAGAGGTGCTTTGCCTTTGTGTGCAGTTGCCGCAGCACAGCCAATGGGCGAGCTAGACTGCTGTGTTCGCTGTGCAGCTGCACTGCGTTTTAAATATAGGCTTCAATATTTCTTGAGGAAAGGAGTTTCCCCACTGCGTATTAGCTACGCAATACGAAATGACCGTTCTCGAAAGGGAACCCAACAACACAAGTAAACCGCGTTTACAAGACTTTATTCATAAATCAGGTTATTTCCCGGTGGTGATGTCAAAAAGTAATAACTTGCATATCTGACTCAGAGTATTTAATTTATGTTGGTTGAGATGTTAAATTAAGCATACATGCTCATATATTCTCCTCTCATGCAGTTACAGATGTAGCGTTTTGACTGAACCACTTCTTCCTGCTTCTGCACGAGATTAGGGAACTTTTATAATTTTTTGAGTCAAGAAAGAGACTGAGTTTGTGATATATTTCCTCTTCCCTTACTGCAAAACTCTTGCTCTGCCTGGATGACAGGCTTAAATCCATAGTAAGGACGTGTACCTGTCACATATGATATGTGCACATCATTAAGCCGACAGAAAGCAGGTTAATGCATTTACTTGCCGGGAGAAATCGTGTGTAAGGGGCAGAAATCTATCTGTGACGATCGGTTTATGCTTATGACCTTACTCTGATAAAGGAAAACGGGTTAACGCGTACATGATCACGTGCGTTGTCGGCTTAAGGAGAACCAGGTTAAGAACATACATCTAAACACACTCATTGTCTTTAGTTTGGGGTGTAACTAAGTTTCTCACTCCTTCACATTATCAACAGTTGTCTTCTTAGACACATGGTTCCTAATTTTCCCATTATTAAAGACTATAATTTAGTTATGATTTCTATAATGGTAATATGATATATTTTACCCAGACTTGGCTAATATCAACATTTTGGACATTAATTATCATTCACACCCATACCAAATGTTTTAATATTGCATTAAAGGTAGAAAAATATCATATACACTACCGTTCAAAAGTTTGGGGTCAGTAAGTTTTTAATGTTTTTAAAAGAAGTATCTTCTGCTCACCAAGGCTGCATTTATTTTATTAAAAATACAAACAAAAACAGTAATATTGTGAAATATTATTCCAATTTAAAACAGCTGTTTTTTATGTGAATATTCAGTAAAGTGTAATTTATTCCTGTGATCAAAGCTGAATTTTCAGCATCATTACTCCAGTCTTCAGTGTCACATGATTCTTCAGAAATCACTCTAATATGAGGATTTGATGCTCAAGAAACATTTATCATTATTATCAATATAGAAAACAGTTATTTACATTTATATTTCATGATGCTATGATGAATAGAAAGTTCAAAAGAACAGCATTTATCTGAAATGGAAAGCTTTTGTAACATAAAGGGATACTTCACCTCTGGGAAGATGAATGTGTATTTAAAATAGGTAATTTAAGTAGAAGAAATGTGAAGAAATTTTTGAATTTGGAGCTTTCTAGACTGAGAAAAGCCAGAAAATGTATTTTTGGCTTATGTGGATGAAAGACAACAACTCCCAGAATGCACTTGCTTCGCTGCCTTAGGAGGCCACTCCCAAGCCACGCCCACCAGTAAGAGTGCGCAGTTGAAAACAACAAGGCTAGCCTAAGTATCGAATTTGCCAGGGATTTAGAGACCCAAAATGTCCGGGATTCGGCTTTTGCGTTCTACAGTCGCCATTCATCATGTTTACTGTGGCGAGCAGGACGAGGCTGACGGCCGCGGGAGAACAGCGCGAGGCCGGTGGCGTCATTACTGAGAAACGCACATCAACCGATCACTTGTTTAGCGTTCATGTAAACACTACATTCAGATTCACCAATTGGAATGAATTCAGTTAGATTGAAACAAAAGGTGAGCATGTAAACAACGAATGGCGACCGCAGAACGCAAAAGCTGAATCCCGGACATTTTAACCGATCTCGCCCGCCGGACAAGTCCGGGAAAAGGAGGATGGTAACCCCTACTACTCAGCGTTCTCCTACTACTCAGCTTTCTCCTACTATTCAGCTTTCTCCTACTATTCAGCTTTCTCCTACTTACTCAGCTTTCTCCTACTATTCAGCTTTCTCCTACTACTCAGCTTTCTCCTACTACTGAGCGTTCTCCTACTATTCAGCTTTCTCCAACTACTCAGCGTTCTCCTACTACTCAGCGTTCTCCTACTACTCAGCTTTCTCCTACTACTGAGCGTTCTCCTACTATTCAGCTTTCTCCTACTACTCAGCGTTCTCCTACTACTCAGCGTTCTCCTACTACTCAGCTTTCTCCTACTACTGAGCGTTCTCCTACTATTCAGCTTTCTCCTACTACTCAGCGTTCTCCTACTACTCAGCGTTCTCCTACTACTCAGCGTTCTCCTACTACTCAGCTTTCTCCTACTACTCAGCTTTCTCCTACTACTCAGCTTTCTCCTACTACTCAGCGTTCTCCTACTACTCAGCTTTCTCCTACTACTGAGCGTTCTCCTACTACTCAGCTTTCTCCTACTACTGAGCGTTCTCCTACTACTCAGCGTTCTCCTACTACTCAGCGTTCTCCTACTACTCAGCTTTCTCCTACTACTCAGCTTTCTCCTACTACTCAGCTTTCTCCTACTACTCAGCGTTCTCCTACTACTCAGCGTTCTCCTACTACTCAGCTTTCTCCTACTACTCAGCTTTCTCCTACTACTCAGCGTTCTCCTACTACTCAGCGTTCTCCTACTACTCAGCTTTCTCCTACTACTCAGCTTTCTCCTACTACTCAGCTTTCTCCTACTACTCAGCTTTCTCCTACTACTCAGCTTTCTCCTACTATTCAGCGTTCTCCTACTACTCAGCATTCTCCTACTATTCAGCTTTCTCCTACTACTCAGCGTTCTCCTACTACTCAGCGTTCTCCTACTACTCAGCGTTCTCCTACTACTCAGCTTTCTCCTACTACTCAGCTTTCTCCTACTACTCAGCTTTCTCCTACTACTGAGCGTTCTCCTACTACTCAGCTTTCTCCTACTACTCAGCTTTCTCCTACTACTGAGCGTTCTCCTACTACTCAGCGTTCTCCTACTACTCAGCGTTCTCCTACTACTCAGCTTTCTCCTACTATTCAGCGTTCTCCTACTACTCAGCGTTCTCCTACTACTCAGCTTTCTCCTACTACTCAGCTTTCTCCTACTACTCAGCTTTCTCCTACTACTGAGCGTTCTCCTACTATTCAGCGTTCTCCTACTACTCAGCTTTCTCCTACTACTCAGCTTTCTCCTACTATTCAGCTTTCTCCTACTACTCAGCTTTCTCCTACTATTCAGCTTTCTCCTACTACTCAGCGTTCTCCTACTACTCAGCTTTCTCCTACTACTCAGCTTTCTCCTACTACTCAGCTTTCTCCTACTATTCAGCTTTCTCCTACTACTCAGCGTTCTCCTACTATTCAGCGTTCTCCTACTACTCAGCATTCTCCTACTATTCAGCTTTCTCCTACTTACTCAGCTTTCTCCTACTATTCAGCTTTCTCCTACTTACTCAGCTTTCTCCTACTATTCAGCTTTCTCCTACTTACTCAGCTTTCTCCTACTATTCAGCTTTCTCCTACTACTCAGCGTTCTCCTACTATTCAGCGTTCTCCTACTACTCAGCATTCTCCTACTATTCAGCTTTCTCCTACTTACTCAGCTTTCTCCTACTATTCAGCTTTCTTCACAGAACAAGAGCCTGCTAGCTTAGCTTCCAAAGAAAGATGGCTGACACTGTGTACATTCTGTGAGTGAGATCCCTCCCTCTATGGGCGGGCTGAAAACATGCGGGACAGCGCCTCCTACTGGCTGTAGTCTTTAGCCTCTGTCCAGAAAATCAGAGGATTTTTTCCAGACAAAAAATACATAAATCTCTTGTCTCAGGGGGATATGAGGGTGGAAAGCATGGTAATTCGAAAATACTACAGGTTTTCTACTAATACAAAGCTTAATGCTAAATCCTGAAGTATCCCTTTAAACACTACCATTCAAAAGTTTGGGGTCAGTAAGAATTTTTATTTTATTTTTGGGGGAAAGAAATAAAATAAATCAATACTTTTATTCATCAAGGATGAGTTAAACTGATCAAAAGTTACAGTAAAGACATTTATAATGTTAGAAAATATTCAATTTTAAATAAATGCTGTTCTTTTGAACTTTCTATTCATCAAAGCATTTTGAAAAAAAATTGTACACAACTGATTTCAGCATTGAGAATAATAATGAATGTTTCTTGATCATCAAATCATCATATTAGAATGATTTCTGAAGGATCATGTGACACTGAAGACTGGAGTAATGATGCTGCAAACGCAGCTTTGATCACAGGAATACATTACAGTTTAAAATATATTAAAATAGAAAACAGTAATTTTAAATTGTCATACTATCTCACAATATTAAAGTTTTTTTTATTGTTTTTTTTATCAAATAAATGCAGCCTTGGTAAGCAGAAGATACTTATTTTAAAAACATTAAAAAATCTTATTGACCCCAAACTTCTGAACGGTAGTGTATAAATATATAATAATAATATCATGTGTAGACTTTTCATATCCACTATATTTGGTGATGTGTGTCACTGCCACTGTTAAATGACACACATAACTGACAGGGTTTTAGATTTTGGTAACATCGCCCACCCCTAAGCAGTTTACAAGTTAATTAGTCATTAGTCAATAGTCATGCCCTATTGCTTACATATATAACATAGTACATGTAGCAGTAGTGTGTAATCAATTGAATCCATAGAATGTACTTGCATTTATTATCTCCCAAGTATCTTACATGTAGATTTTTGTTTTGTTTTTTGTTTTGTTTTGTTTTGTTTTTTGAGTGAACTAATTCAATTGCCCTTAATGGCTGTGATAATTTTTTTTTATAAAAATAGAAAATACTTCTGACACAGATTCCTTTCAGTGATATCACGAAGATACATCGGATTCTGCTGGTGATACATTAGAGAGTGCAAGATTGAAGCCAAAACATTCTCTCTCACTATGATAAAGATTAAACACACACACATGTAACTCTTCCATACTCACCTCTCACCTCATCTGAGATCCCGCTCTCTCCTCCTCCTCACCTTCACCTCCTCTGGTCTTCCGGAGCGTTCTGCTGCGTCATAGACATTTCAGAGACCAGAAACATGATCAGCCCAAAGAAGTGCTGCACACAGGAAAAATGATTCACAGCAAAGAAATGTAGCTGGCCCACTAAACATTTGAAGTCATAAAACACTTCTTTCCTTTAATGCGCTGTTTGTTTAATCGTATTTCTCTGTATTTTATGTGCACATGTCTACAGTGAATATATATTTTCATTCATTTTGGGTGTGAGTGTGTACAAGAGTTATTCAAAACTTATGTTCAGTTCATTTTAAAATAATATCACATGGAAGCTTTGAGCTAAATGTAATTCAGACATAAACAAATTAAATAAAATATATTTGTCTTATGGCAAAAATGAACCAAAGGTAATTTTGCACTTATGTTTGGCGACTGTGTGTTCCAAAAGTAATTCTTGCAATAGCAGATTTAGTGCGTCCCACTCAAACCTGTCCTGTTTCAGAAAGAAATTCATCAACAGAAGAAAGAAAACTACAGTCGTCAATCTATGAAAATCTTTTTTTTTTTGGCTCATTAACTTTGCACATGGCTTGGCTTGGAAATGAACATGAAATTGAACACACAAACAGCAGTGAAAGAGAGAAAAAAGCTAGACAACCTGAACACAATGAAACAATGAACCAATTAGAAAACAGAAACACGTCTAAAACAACCAATCAGAACATGACACATAGACAAGGGAAGCACACGGCAAAATCATGAGTAAGAGAATCACATGACAAACAGGAAACATAACTGTGAGCATACAAAATAAAAGACATGAAAACCAAAACCTGAAGCCAAACACGACAATATCTGATCATTATTTATTCTATCAGACATGTACCAGTATTTTTAACTAGTATTTTTTAACTTCAAGCCAATAGCTGGGTTGTCTAGTATTCAGTGCTTTAATTTGTCTTTCTGTACAGACTTAAATCATTTGCATATGCTTCTGGGGTTTCTGAGACCCCTGGCTGACAATGGAGAGAGACATTAAAGATGAACCCTGGTTTCTACTTCCTTTTTTTACTACTACTTTTTCTAAACATCTAAAATTGTACAAATGAATGTAATACATGTAATCAGAAGAAACACAGCAGATCTGTTTCAGTAATTTGCAATTCAATCTTGTCCCATCCAAACAAGTGTCTATTTAAAGAGTGTGGCAGTATTCTCCTTCAGATACATGTCTTCAAAGAGAACGCTGACGCTGCATCTGCTGGACTGGAGCTGTGTGTGTGTGTGTGTGTGTGTGTGTGTGCGTGCGTGTGTGTGTGTGTGTGCGTGTGTGTGCGTGTGTGTGTGTGTGTGTGTGTGTGTGTGTGCGTGTGCGTGTGCGTAGAGAAAGAGAGATGTAGTACTCAGTTTTGGTTTGACTCAGAGGTTTCTATGACACCATGGACTCTCAGAGTTAGAGGTTTTGTGTAGGATGAGTCTTCTGTAATATTTTCTCTCCTACTGCTGTCTCTTTCTTTTTCTGCCCTGCCCTTTTGACATGACATTTTTTTCTATCTTCAATCTCTTCTACTCTTTCAACAGATTCATATCTCAGTTTCTCCCACTCGTGTGCTATCACTGTAAAAACTTTAGTGTGAATTTACAGTTGATTTTAGCTTCTAGTTGTTCTTTACAATTACTCATTAATTCCCACAGATGTAGTTCATTGCAATTAAATGGTGACTGTATGCTATGATATCACAGTAAACAAGGACATGAAATGACAATATTTTAGAATCAGGAAATAAAAACCAATACAAACATTCAATTACTGCCGCCTTCAGTGTAACAATTCACTGTTTCTCAGAGATTATATAGAAATGTATAAATATCATCAGGGGATCATAATCAAACAATAAATAATTAAAACAAAAAACAAAACAAAAACTACACAGGTCTGGACTTCAGTGACTTCATAGCTGGCTACATGATTGAGGATTAGCTTGATAGTCAGCAAGAGCGCACTGGCCACCAAGTGGAAAGGGGAGAGAATTACAGTTACAAGGTACAGTCACCCTCAGTGTAATCCAGTGGCGGCTGGTGACACACATCTTAGGTGGGGCTGTGTCACATTCAGTCAGTTTCAGTGGTCTGGTAACCATGGGAGTCTTTTAGCGTGGAATGCTCTTCCTCAAGACATCCGTCAAACATCCACCCTTCTCTCCTTCAAAAACACATATTTTATCTGGATATAACTCTTCAGCTCACAGTCTGTAAATTCTACATTGTTATTCATATTCTATTTGTTTGAATCCCTCTTTGTTTGTATCTTTAACCTAACTTTGTAAGTGACCTCTGAACATAAGGCCTACTTTCTGCCCTTGGTGTGTGTATTGTGCTTTGATGTTTATTTTCCTCTATTCCTTAACCCAGTCCCAGTGGTTCTCAAACTCTTTAGAGTCGTACCCCATGAGGCTTTAACATCCTCCTGCGCACACACACTCTTCATTCACACCTTTCTCAGTAAGGGACAATATCCCCTTAAATCAATTTTTTCCAGTGCATATTTACCTTTACAAATACCTTTATAAAATAAATAATGCTTTAAATAAAAACAATGTTCAATAGAGAAATATACAATGATGGTAAAAACGAAGTGATGCTTTTAAATATTAAATTAAAACCGCCAGTAGGTGATGAGTCATCGAGTCAATCATTCACTCAGTAATGAAGCAAGTGGCTGTATTTATGAAGTAATCATTGAATCATTGACTCTAAAGATTCGTTCGCAATCATTGCTGTGTGCTGTAGTTCTGCTGTGGCTTTCACTGGAGCTTTTATTTTGTTGAACATCACTTTATATTAAAGGTCCCATGACATGAAATTTTCACTTTCTGAGGTTTTTTAACATTAATATGAGTTCCCCTAGCCTGTATATGGTCCCCAAGTTTCTAGAAATTTCAATCGGTGTAAATCGAGCTTTTGCTATCTTTCTCTGCCTTTGAGAAAATGGGCGCTCAATCGCGCTGATCTTGAATCTCCTCCTTGTGACGTCATAAGGAGGAATGTTACCTCCCCTTTCTCTGCTTTGCCCGCCAAGAGAATATTTTCCGCCCATGAGAAAATGCGATAGGAAGTAGGAACGCGCGCGCGCAATTTTAGATTGTCCACGAGAGATATAATGGCTTTTGAGCGAGCGAAGTATAACAATTGCTCAATAATTGGATGTACAAATGAACACCAAAGGGTTAATACAGAGCTGGGCTTGCTGAACGTCTGAAACTAAAGTCTGGATCACTCTCTTTGGCTCAGCTACACACCTCGGACAAGTAAGTCAACTAATGATATATAAGTGTGTTGCTTTACTGTTTATGGTTACCTAGATTGTTACACGTAGAATGTGGCTGTCACATTAGCTATGCAGCCATGCAGTTTATGTGTGTGAATACACACACTGTAACGCGAGTGTTGTACACTTCTTTGTTATTTGGATAACCGTTTTCCTGTTGGTTATACGGCGCGCGCGATATCCGCATTTCAAGATCGCAGAGCTTGATGTAATTGTAATAAGATAAATTACAGATGTTACAGATCTCCCGTGAAAAGGCAACAGTAGGTTAGCGTTAGCTACATGATAATAACTGTAAACCATCCGAATAAAGTACCGTATCCAGACATAATATTTTAAACTAACCATTCAGAAACGTCCTGCTGGAGCCGCTGAGTTGTTGCTTCTCCATCCGGATCAGATTCTGGGTCAAACTGAAATGCTTGAACGACTGCGTCTTCGTGCCATTGCTATATCCAACGTAAACATGCACGCCATGGTACCGTTGCGCAAGATGGTCAAGGCCACACCCACCCTCCACCTTGCGCCGCCTTTCTCCTCCTCATTAGTATTTAAAGCTACAGACACCGAAACGGCCTGTCTGAAGGAAGCTCATTCTGGGACTGGCTTATAGTGGCTATAATTCTGCACTGAGACTGAATTTTTGGAAAGAGATTTCAGATACAGTACTAGGGACCACTAAGGCCTATATTAAAGCCTACAAAAAGTAGCATGTCATGGGACCTTTAATATTTCTTTTGTTGAACTGTTGTATAAAATCAATGTCACATTTGCAATCGTGTGGATCTTCATATAATGTGATCATCATTAAACACAGGAACTCACACAGGGTCTGTCTTTGTATCGAAGAGAGTTTGAGTTTAACTTAGGCTATATCGATCTCCATAAACAGTCTGTGTCTATGTTCTTCATGCTAGTAAGTGTTAAATCCCTACTTTTACAAAGGTAACGTACATTCAGTGTTGCCAGATGTACGATAATTATCGTATTTGTACGATAATTTTGACCTCTGTACGATGTACGATCAATAATGGAAAAAATCCTATAATGTACGATAATTACAATAATGTACTTCAAATGATGGTCGTTGTAAATAGGGATTCTCATTGATCTAGCTGCGGATTCTACGTCTACCGGGGGAAGAACGTGTAGAGAGAGGGAGCGAGACCTTGCGTGTGTGCTAGTGTGCCTCACGAAGCGCATGTAAGGACCCAACCAATCAAATGGACATTTCTTGACTCCCAGAAATGACTTTGTGCAGGTTGGGATGTCTGTCATTTTCATGTCGTTGACTCGTGTACGATAATTTTCTTCCAAATACGATAATTTTGCGCTTCTGGTACGATACTTGGACATTTTCAATCTGGCAACACTGCGTACATTGTCGAGAACGGTAGTATAGAGCTATTTGCCGAGGCAGCAATCTGCACGAGACCTGTCATATAGCCTATACACACTGCTTAAATGCAGAAAGTTTTGACCGCAAAAGATGAGGTAATTTGATCGGATGTCATGTATTTACAGCATTTAACCTGAGAGAAATGCATGCTCAGTTTAAATCTTATTTTAAGGTGGGGTAGTATTAAATGAAGGGCAAAATGCAGCATTTTGTTCCCGTACCCCCTTCTGTCACCTCACGTACCCTAGTTTGAGAACCACTGCCTTTACATATCTTTGTAAAGCGACCTTAGGTGTTGGAAAGGCGCTATATAAATAAAAATAAAAATAATAATAATAATAATTATTATTAAGTGTGCTTGCTGAAAGCAGCACACTTATTGTTCTTCTTAAGTTTTCTTATTATTATTATTATTATTATTATTATTATTATTCCCGGGAGAAAAATTTTGGCCAGCTCCTGCGCCTAGGCCCTTTGAGACAGAGACACCGTTCCAACTTTAAAACGTTCGGTCAGTACCGGTGTAAGTTGCTCGCGAAGATGACATCACAAGTCCATGTCGTTCGTCCGCCATAGTGGATTGAACAGAAAGCGAAACTAAAGTTTCACAGGTCACAAATTTGGTCCGAACTTCACGAAACTGGACGTACATGATCCTTGGACCAAGCCTCACAAAAGTTACTAGAAGGATTTTTAATTTTCGGAAGCATTTGCCCATCACAGCCAAACGAAATCGGCGGCGTAGTCGCCAAAACAGGAAGTAGTTCATATTTCAGGAACGCTGTCACGTATCGAAACCAAACTTTGTACATTAACTCGAGACTCCAAGGTGAGGATGTACAAGATCTGAATTTTTTTTTTTTTTTCAGGCTAATTGACAAACCCATTTACCTATGTCTAGGTTTCAACTCAGACTTTTAATGTTAATGCATTTAGACAGTAGGTGGCACTGTTGTATTACATTTCACAGAGCTGCCAAGTTAATAGACTGCATTAGTTTTTACTAGGTTTGCCTTAATAAATGCAGGGCCTGAATTTCGTTTTTTAAACTGGGAGGGAATTCCACCGCTTATATGGGTCACATGGGGGGGATCTAAAAATTATTAGCCTATATGCATCATACATTCGGTCTTCTTCGCTAACCGAACAATTGTCTGTGGCTGTGTTTGTGCGCGCGGGAAATATGCTGCGCATAACAACAGAAAACAAGGTGAAACGTGCAGTCACATGCTCAAACAATCAACAACGTCTCTCTAGATATGTAAAAACAAGTGGAAAGCGCGAGCGCGCCGCTCTCTCCTTTCCACATTCGCTTGCTGTCCCGTGGCGTCTGTCGTTGCTATGCAACCGTGAACTCCGATCGCCATGATGACAAGGAAGTATCAGCAAAAGATTAATAGATTTCTAGCCCTTGCATTAGCTTTAGTCATGGCCGTAGCCAGCTATGAGGTCACCGAGGTCTGGACCTCGGTAATTTTTTTATATTCAAAAATAAAATTTCAAGCTCTCTGAATGATTAATTAGCCGTTTAAACCACGTCACATGTGTGTTTGCAATTCATGTTGCTGCGAGAAGGTAGAACAGTGAACGGGGCTTGAGAGCGTGCGTGAGGTGCTTAAAACAAAGTAGTTTTTGACGCGTTCGACTCAAGTTCGAATTCGCCTTTTGCCGAACTCGCTCTTCTCCCTTTTCCCAATGAGATGTAAAATGTATAGCTAACATAAAGGTCTCTAGCGTTATATTTTGCCAACGAACTAAAATCGAAACCGTGATATGGTTTTGTGCTTTATAAAACAGCACAAGACTTTAAGTATCCTATATAGGCATTATGTTTGTGCTGCGTGATTTAAAGAAAAGTGCGCACTTTGCTCACGCGATCAAAGAGTTTATTTCTTGCTAGTGGAGAAGACATTAGGACAAAAGTATTGTAATTTTCCTGTAGTGTAATGTAAAATATACTTTTGAAATATTCATTTTCATTTAATACAGTACGTTTATAGGCTATTTTATGTCATAGGAATAATTATATAAATCATTATTATATTATTATACTAATTGTTTGGCGTCCTAAAACACCAGTGATAATTTAATGTAGACTGAGACTCTATATCATAACTAAAAAATATGTTTTAGCCCTCTTTAATGTCCAGGTAAAAGTCAATGCTTTTTCTTTGTGCACAGTTCATGGGTTGAAGCCATTTTTTTTTACAGTCTATGGTTGAAGCCCGTTAAAGCTCTTAATTTTGAGCTCTCAAAGTGCACCAGACTGATGCATTTAACTTTAAAATGTACAAAATTTTCTTGCGGGGGAGCATGTCCCCGAACCCCCCTAGAGGGACAGAGGTTTACCCAACATAGTTTTAAAAATCCTATGGGAAAGAACGATAATTTATTAACTTTACTCCAGCATAGTACAACAAAGTTCCTTTTAATGTCCTAAAATGTACTTGGACAAACTATACATTTGGCCTGCCTTAGGGGGGGCCTACAAGACATTGTGCCCAGGGGCCTCTGAATTCTTAATCCGGCCCTGCACCTCACCCCAGACCTCACTAATTTTCAAACCCTGGTCACGGCCTTGGCTTTACTACTAGATATATTTATGGAGATGAAAAATAATAAGGTGCCCTGTACAGCTATGATCAGCCAGGGTTTCCGCGGGGCATTAAAAAGCATTAAAAGTCATTAAATGGATTTTGCTTGTTCATGTAAATGTAAATGCGCAATCCCCACATTCCCGCACCGAAATTCAAGCCCTGAAATGGCAGCGGGATGTGTAACTCTAGCATATGGCGCATATGTTATATAAAGTTAGGCAAGGCCAAACAGCGTTATCCATGTTTTGCGATTGCATCGCTAGAGTAAGCTAGTGAAACTGATAGCGTTCTTCATTTAATTACAATATGAGGACTGACGGTAGGCTATAAAAATCAGCGTTTCTGTGTAGGTGATGACAACCATCTTGACAGCAGCAATCAAAGCATCGCTAATTACGGTTGACCTTAATTTGAGATAGTAAATTTGTTCCTAATCAAAGGGAACACTCAACCACAGAACAGCTGGGTAAGTTTTGTATTGGCTTATTGGATACAGTAAATGAAGACTGTCATCACCTACACAGAAACGCTGATTTTTATAGCCTACCGTCAGTCCTCATGTTGTAATTAAATGAAGAACGCTATCAGTTTCACTATTAGCTTAGCGATGCAATCGCAACAACATGGATAACGCTGTTTGGCCTTTATATGCACAATCTTGAAAAAAGTACTATTGTTGAAATTCTCACATCAAGCAAACTTCAACGCACCCTTATCCACTACCTGCTAACGTTAGTGAACCGCACCAGAGCAAGCACACTTTGGAGTTCCTCCGGAAATGCACTTTTCTAGTTATTATTATTATTACTATTATTATTAACCACCCAAACACAATTTAACACAAACTGCACGATACCAGTGCTCTGTGAAAAAGTCAGTAATTATTTAATGCCATGGCATTCTTACACAAAAACAAACAAATTGCACATTTTCCATTTGCATTTGAAATGGAACTCAAACTGTTTAGTTACTTTCTCAGACAGGTGCTGCTTCCCACACTCCGGGAACTGTCCATGCTGGATCTGTCCCCGCTGTTTTAAAAAGTAATCACGGAAAGCAAAACAAGGCATTAGCATGACCGCATCCAGCTAGCCAGGCTGATAGATGTTGTCTGGTAGAGATGGGCGCGCGCAGCTTGGGGCGCTGAAAGAATCGCCCATAGCTGACTAGATTTGAGCTCGCTGATTGGCTACAGTTTGTCAAACATTTATATATTAAATCAGCAATTGGCTAAGCTGCTCCGCCCTAGCGCCCTCTATTGGCCAGCCGCCCTTGGTGTAATCTGTCAAAATTACGGATGGCTTTCAGATTTTTCCGTCAATGATGGAACATTTTCAGTTAACGTGATCTCTGGTGCCAATGCGTCCGTGCCGAGGGAGGCCTCAGTCAGGGAGTAAAAGAGCCGGCAGTGGGAGGACTCCTGCGAGGCAAATCCCTGTGCGTACTCGAATCAACTACAGAACGGCTGGACCACCGGGGGGTGGAGTCTCCATTCTCCCGGAGCGTAAGCTGTCTTGAGATCACGTCGGCTGTACGATTGAGCTTGCCTATAAAGTAAATGGCACGGAGCGACCTGAGCCGCCGCTGACTGCGGGCAAGTTGAGTCATACACCACCTTGGTGGTTGATATACACAACCGTCGCAGTGTTGTCAGTCTGGACCAACACGTGCTTGCCCTGAAGCAACTGTCGAAACCGGCACAGAGTGAACAGAGCGAGCAGCATTACTGTATGCCATCTATTCTATGTAGCTATGTAGCTCCTGACGCTGCGTGCCCACTGCATACAGTGCCCCAACTCGTTCTGGAGGGATCTGTTGTCACAAAAATGTGCCTGGACACTTGTTCTAAGGGCACTCCAGGCAAGGCAAGGTCTGACCAAGGGCTGAAAGTTCAGTTACAGATCTGTGTGATAATCACAAGGAGTGTGCCGTGGCACCATGCCCATCCCTCACCCCATCCAGCCTTGGGACTCGGCTGTGCACCGCACCCAGGAACCAATCATCCAACAGCGAGCGCTCAGGACAAGGTGGAGGTTTCAACTCGAGTCCAGATCCAACTCAGCATGAGCGACCACAGCCGAAGGGGGAAGCTCAGCCTCATCTTCCTCTGCGGAGGACAATAGGCCCCTCTCCGATGCTGCTATCAAATTTAATCTTTGACTGGCGCGCCGAATGACAGACTGGGTCCACCCCATCACTCGGCAGCTCGCTGGCACATGACACTCCAGGTCCGTGGGGACTGGCTCGGCAGAAACACTCCCACTGTAACCCTCGGGTCTCTCAGAGTGTTAACCATGTGCAAGGCTCTGCAGAGGCAGCGTGGGTCACGTCACAGGGGACTCTAGCCTTCACGAGGAAGGAGAGTCGCGAACGCAGTGTCGACATGGTCATTTTCTTGCAGTGAGGACATGAACCATCCACGAACGCCATCCCAGCATGCTCTCACCCTAGGCATGTGAAACAGCAATCGTGGCCACCAGATGAAGACAGGCAACGAACGCATCCAGAAACACACGGACGGAAAGGCATCTTTAAAAAGACGCTCGCCGACCGTGCTTGCTCTTTTAGGGAAACTGCTTTTTGCACTGAAGTGAACTGTGCACTGCTCTCTGTGATAGCGAAACCATCACCTCTCCACCAGTGAGGAAGATCTCTGTTGCATACTCTCTCGTTGCTTGGGTGACTGGAAAAGTGAGCGCTGTCTGCCAGTACTCGGCTGTGAAGCAGAAATCTGAATGAGTGGATGCGCATTTACACACCCGCATGTTTGGGGGAGTGGCTCGGCATGCAAATTCTATTCGCCAATTCCATTGGCCGTTTTTCTAAAACTCCGAGATGATTGGTGCTGCAAAGTGATACCCCATTTGTCAGACGTTGTAGTGACTGAGAGATGGGGAACAATAGTTATTTAAAACATTTATTAATCTTAGTTAAAATTTATTTCTGAAAATACTGTTGTTTGTTCTTAGTCCATTAGGCATCCTCAACTAACTAATGTGAACTTTTAATATAGAAATGCACTTGTTTTTGTTGAAAAAAAAAACATTATTCATCATTCACAAATTCAGTAAAGGTATTGTCTTGTTAGTTCATGTTAACTAATATTAAGTATTAACTAATGCAGAGTACTGATTTGTGGAAGCAAGACACAGTACTGATACTTTGCAAGGGGTGACCCCAGTGTTGTGTGCTTTAGTCCCGGTACCAGCTCTTGCATTTCAGCCCACATTAATAACTGTTAACACTTCATATTATACACATAATATAAATCATATTAGTTGGTTTAATTTGTTCATCATATATATATATTTCCTTCAGTTATTTCCATGCTTAATTAAGCCTGCTAAAATGCATTGTATGAGCTTCTGTTACATTCACTGTTCATTCTATTGCTCTGTCATATTTTATCTTCATTGAACAGCACAGCGCGTGTTCAGAGCGGCTCCAGCAGGGCTCAGTGCTGAGGATCGGGTCAGCGGTTCACATGTTTAGACACCAGTGAAGTATAAACTCTTTATTCCAATTCTGATACTACAACAAAAACTACCAGCCTAATTAATGTGCATTTAACTTTTAACAATTAAATTTCAATTAACAATTTAACGTTTCTGTATAAATTAAACATAGATGGATATTTTTTGTAAAGTTGAAAAGGGTAGCCTATTTAGTCGAGAGCAGTGAGTAATTTATTTGTCCATTGTTTGATTAACATTAAAACACAGCAGCAGGATTATTAGACTGCTGTCCCTTTAAGACCGAACTACATTCACTTGAGATAACTGACTTTATTTACTGGAATACTCGCCAAGACGGCCATTTTTACATAAAATTGTGTGAATTCATCCTTACAAACACAAGACGTGAATGACAATTCAATTCAGTATCCACGCGCTGTCCATCAAGACGATGGTTTTCGGAGCGGTCGCTTTGGATGTTTCGTTCATGAAATTTCTTGACATGCAAACATCCTGTAATAATGTAGGGAACCAGCCATTATACATAAATCAGGCAACAGTTCATGTTTTACTCACATATACGATTTAATTTTAATCCAAATGACACGTGTGCTGAGTGAACTATCAGCATTCAACAGAAGTGCGCTCTCTCTCTCTCTCTCTCTCTCTCTCTCTCTCTCTACATGCCTTTTCTTTACGAGGACGAGCACATGAGCTCAGTATCGGGCGAGACTGGTATCGGTATTAGTGCATTCCTACTTTTTATATTTGCATCTGCCCACCGCACGGCATTTATTTTCTGTGCGGGTACGACATTAGAAGTGTATAGCTTAGCAGGAGCAGTGGGCGTGAGTCAGACGGGCTCTTTGTATGCTTTGGTGGTCACAACATGCGGTCTTCAAGCAGAGGATGTCTCATCGGCTGGCCTATGAGGCGTTTGGGTTGTCTTCAGTATTTACTCTTATTCTACAAGTAACGTGGCTTCTTCACTGGCGTTGGTTAAAGGTGCTTGCTTGGAAGACATTGGCTTAAGGCTAGTCCTCTCCAAATACTTTTGTCAGGCTTTTGATTCTGGCATCATAGGCTGTTTCTGTGGGATGGAAGTAATTCATATGTATACAGTGTATGTATATATTTGTTTGGCATGTTTGGTGCATCGGTGTTTGCTTGACACACAGGTTTAGTAATTTGGCTGCAACCGTTCATATGCCTTAATGTTAAATTGTTCACACAGCATTGAATTGTTACTAAAGGGAACGTTCCCTGACTGAAAATTAGACACTGCATATCTGGCCTTATTTCCCTGTCGCTGCATGGGCTCAAAATCTGAGGTGATGATGCCAAGCAGAAGTATCACCTCGGTGGCATCGCTTTAGCACCATCAGCCAATGAACTGGTGTACTTCTCTAGGGCTTCAGACCATGTGAACACTGATGTGTTTCTGTCACGCAAATCTCTCATTAACACTCAGGGAACTAGGATTACATAGTAACCTAGACATTTCTCAGCTTCCACAATCCAATTCAATCCAGGATTTTAATTCAGTGGGTTTTCAGTGTGTGAGGCTACCCAGTATAATGCCACACAAACAGAAAACCAAGCAACTAACACAACCAAATGTCTCTCACTGTTTGACAGAAACTCATGTTAACATGCAAGAGATAGTATGTTTCTGTGGCACACCTGGTTAGAAAACTTCAGTTACCTGGTTATTTTTCACACTTGGTTATTAAACTTCAGTTGTGTAGTGTGGAGGTAATGCACCCTGATGTGCTCTATGGTCAGAACATATAAAGAAATGAACAGTAAATATATCCAAATTCTCAGCCAAAAGGAACTAATCAGCACAATGGTGACTTTATGAAACTTTAGTGATTTCACAGTGTAATGTAATTTATTTATGGTCAGAAAGTCTTCTAAAATCCTGGTAATTGTTTACAGTGTAATGATGTGCTTGAAACCAGAGCATATATCACTATCTATCTACATTCTTATCACGTATGTAAATGCATATGCTCAGAGCTGAGAGTGTGTGTTTGAGAGCGATAGGATGAGTAGGAGTGTGTGTAATTACCCGTCTGTTACTGCATGTGTGTGTGTTTATCCCTTTCACAGTGAGTAAGGCGAGTGGGCGACAGCAGCAACTGGTCTGCCTGTGTGTTGTTGCACAGCAGACATGCCTCACACTGCACGATATTACTCATTTCCTCAGCCTTGTGTACATGCACACACACACACACACACACACACACACACACACACACACACACACAAACTATCGCACTTTTTCACAGTCAGCCTTGCAGCCCTTTCGACATGGTGTGACACCACAATTTGCCTGTAGATTTGTACACACCGCTGCCTGAGTGGTGTGTGTGTGTGTGTGTGTGTGTGTGTGTGTGTGTGGAAGAGATGCAGGTGTGATGGACTGCAGGAGTAAGTGGCGTCACACGGATATCTGCTCCGCACTCCCCATCAAGGTCAGTCGCTTCAGGTCAGCAGTGCTTTTCATTTTGATGTCCAAGTCATTAACACCATTTAGGTGTGCTCGTGACATGCTTAGCTGGTTTCTCTGTAATCTGTGGTTTTCATTCTTTTTTTGTTTTTTTGTTTTTGTTTAGTTTTTTTGCTTTTTACTTAAAGTTCATAGATTACTTTGTAATTATTTAGCATTCATTGTTTTTTTTAGGTTCCCCTGGAACCCCCTTTTTAGGTTGTTTCTAGTCAGTCATTGAAGATCACTGGTTCTCAGTTTTTCCACTAGCTCGTACTGCACAAATGACTTGCACTAGAACAGCAGTTAACATGAGTTAACATGAAAAGTAGTGAGACTTAAACTAGTGAAAATTAATATACTGTGACACTTCAAAAATAATCAGTGTTAAGCCTCAGTGTTATTTGTGACAGTGAAGTGTAATAAATGTCAGTCGCCATAAATCCAGTCTGATAATGAGGAAAATGTCTTTGCTGTGCTGTCTGTAAGGACCGTGTATTACGCTGGCTGCTGATTAATGAAATGCTATATCAGAATGCTCCTCTTAAAGACTATTTGTGTTTGTCAGTTTGATTCTGTCAGAGCTTGTCCTGTTTTCTACTCTGTGATTTTTTTTAAAGCTTTCAAAAAAACTTTCTAGAGAAACTTTCAAAAATTTGCAGAGCATTGTCCATGATCCAAAAACATCATGTTAGAGAGCATTAATCTAACTCAACAAGCAGGTCTGAAAAACCATTTGCAGGGATATAAGGTGTAAAATGTATTTATAAACCGACTTTCAAAAACTGAATGTTTAGGGTAATAATCATGGCATGTTTCAGGCATGTTAAGCTGTCAACATTTATGTCATATTTTTATTTTATTCCACTCCACCTAGAGATAATAAAGTTCAAGCTCACAGAAATGTTGTCTTCTGTGTCTAGGTCTGCTATTTTCCAACCTTTCCAGTTCTGTTTTGAATAAAACAAATTACCACAAAAATGCTTCTCAACTTTTTTTATTATTATTATTTATATTTAAATGTCTGCTGGAGTAATATGATTATGTTTAATCCTGGATGTCTCTTCTTCATCATGAAAGTGTGTTTATATGTGCAGCATTCAGAGATATGACAAACATTATGTGCGGTTTAATTACTTTACACACTACAGTATATGACCGATGATGCACAAAACAATGTGTAAACACTATAAAAAACATAAAGCATTTGTAAGCACTTGACAGCTCAACATTTTGTCTTATGAGAAACTTACTAACACTCAGCTCTCCATTTATTATTCAAATGAATATTTTCTCCACAAATTGCACTAGAACTTGAGAGTCCATATAAAAAAAGGAACTTGTGACAATAATCAGAAATGGTCTCCATCCAATGTGAAGCTCAGACTGCACAAACAAACTGTTCTTAAACTTGTTTGAGCAGCTTGCTCATATGTGATGAGTCTGAACAGTTTGACAGCCTACATTTTCCGACAGAATCCCTATATAGTCCTCTTAGCCTTCTTTGGTCACTGTGGATGTATGGACTCAGTTTCCATGGGAACAGCAGCAGGGTATCGGGTTCAGTGCATGCAGACAGTGTGGTAGACAGAGGCGTTGAGAGAGAGACCAGATGTGCTGGCAGCGCGGCGCAGTGAAGTAGAAGTGTCTGAGGAGTGCTGGACTGGCATTAGAGACACTGCCCCACAGGAAGGTGTGAATGAACAAGCAGATGTGTCTGCGTTAAGGAGCTTTGTTTTGTGTGTGTGTGTCTGTGTGTATTTCTTGTTGTTTTATCAAATGCTGTATATCCCAAAGTGAACTTCAATCATGAGGTCGCTTTTCCTATCACTACAGTAGCAGTTGTTGAAAAATTCTGGAATCAGTCTGGAGATTCCCATCACAGAGGCAACCTATTAAGAACTGGCATGTAGTCTCTTGCCATATCTGTATGTGTGTGGGTGAGAACATGTTTCTTGAGTGTTTGTGTATCAGTATATGTTTTGTTTGTTTGCTGGGACCACAACAGCAATATGGTGATAATCATATGGATGTTATATTTAGGTCTCAATAGTCCAATTTATTGCTCCCACAAAACCGAAGTTCTACAGAATAGAAGACAGTCATATATAAAGGCCTCAGCAAGTGCATGGACAACACTTTAAAATGCATCTTAAATGTGATGAACTAAATCTGTGGTTAATCTGCTAGGATATAGATTTTATACTTACAAAATACTGTATTTAGGGCCTGCACTGATGTTTTTGTTGTGTGCATACACTGTTGTGGGTCAGTAACGTTTCCTTTTTTCTTGCACTTTCTCCTCTCAGGTGAGCGGGAGTTCTGACCGTGGCCGTGAGTGACACGTCGTGTGCGTGATGCTGATCAGCAGAAGAACATTTATCTCTCCTAGCCCCTTGTTTTCCCCAGCCCATGTAACCTAGTGCGGCCCAGAAGGCCCGGGGGATTGTCCCATGAATCCAAGCCCAGACCGCAGCAAGGAGTGTCTCCCCCCAAAAAAGCGGGAGTCCCGACAGGGCTCATCCGATCAACCAGCTCCAGAGGATGACTTCAAACCCCCCGCCCCTTTCCGAAGCCGACGGCAGCATCACTCCACCGAGGGTCACAGAGAGAGTGGGGATCTTCTACCACCCGCTCCCCCCATGCTGCCCCCTTATCCTCTGTCCTTGCCTTGGCAGGTGTCCTATACCCCCGGCATGCACCACTCGTACCTGCCGGTCCAGGTGGGAGAGCGGCGGGGCTCATCTTCGGCGTCCTGGAGAGAAACATTGTGTGGACGGGGTATGGATGGAGGACTGGAGCATACCATTCCCCACCACTCTCGCTGGCTGAGCAGTGACATCCCTCCCATTAGTGTGCAACCGCTCATCTCTGTGCCCACGTTCAAGAGTGTCTACACAGCTGAGTCCAGGGAAATGTGGTCCTATGGCCCCAGTCGGCGAGACTACAGCTCGTCTCTCTTCTCCCCCAATCTCTTTCCACAGCCTGTGGCTTATCCCCACGACACCCTCCCTGACAGCAGACTCAGGTACCAAGGCAGACGGCCAAATGGTGTTGATAGCCCAGACAGCAGGCCTAGCAGAAGAGTGCCCTCTTGCGACGACTGCGGGAACGACAATGTGAGCAGGTTGGATGGTCCACATGCCAATGGCAGGAGAAGACAGGAGAATACAACAAGACAGAGCCTCGGGAGAGGCCTTCTGCCACGAGAGAACACAAGTGCACATTCCTCATGGGACAGGGACCGCCGCGGAACACCCAAAGCTCCAATGCCCCCCTCGTCAGACACAAAGGCAGGAAAGGCCATCACTTCTCAGGACCATTTTGGTGTTAGTGCCTCTCAGGCTGGAGCTCAGATCTACTATGCTCTGGGGTCCCTCTGCCCTTCTGCTCACCAGAACCCTCAAGCATATCCACAGCTTAGTCCTTCTGTGTCCTGTTCCCAGAGGAATTCCCAGTACTCCCTGCAAAGCCAACAGAACAGCCATGGGTTTGAGACAGAATGGGATCCCTCTGCAGGGTCCTACCGCCCTCCCGTCGCTGTGCTCACGGGCCCCGACCCGCCCCCTTCTGCAGTCCTACCTCATTTTGCCAAAGGTTCCCTGATCGAGCTGGCCGGTGGCCATCTGAAGAGGGTGGAGGAGCTGAAGACGGAGGACTTCCTGCGCAGTGCTGACACCTTGCCTGAGTTTCACCTGAGCACCTGCACTATCCTGCTCATCTCGCCAGGACCCACTTATGGCTTCAACCACTTGCAGGTCTTACTCACAGACCGCAACACTCAGGTGAGTCACAGCAAACATGTATACAGAAACCAAACGATGATGCCAAATGATAAGGAAGGGAATTTTAAAAACTACAACTAAATTAAAACTGAAAACAAAAGCACAAGTAAAACATGACAACTGTCTTGGAAGCTCTTTGCACAACTGATGAAGCATCACTATCGTGCACAAACTAAATTAAAGCATGGGCCACTTTTTTCAGATCCTTTATGATCCTTTATTTCGTTGATGGATGAAAAACATAAAAAAATTGTGCGTGTTGAAGTAGCAACATGCCTTCCAATACTTGATGTCTTCCAGGTAACTGAAAAGGTTACTTAGAATCCTAATGAAGTCCCTTGAAAGGCACACGGTTACGATTGAATGTGTTGATGTCATTTCCACTGAAATACGAGTTCAGAGCAGGACATATCGAGACACAGCCTCTGCATCTAATAATGTAGGGAGCGGGATATTTCAGATTCTACAGAGCGTTTGATTGGACAGGAAATGTGATGAGAATCTGTGTGGTATTCCAGAAAAAAAGGTTAGCTTACCATCACATATACCCCAAACCCCAAACCTTGCTCACTCATGGTATGCAGTTTCCAACACTGAGTTCTGGAGTACTGTACGTTACTGTACTGTAGTGTAAAACTCAGAGTTAGCGCTGACCACACAAAGACATTCACCATGGAGTCGCCATGGAAACAGATGCTAAAAAGAAGCACGCCATGCCGTCTCTTTCTTCTTTTGTTTAATGCCTTAGTGCATACCGCCACCTACTGTGCAATCATTATTTATATTGTAATTATATTGTTTGTTTGATGCTAATTAAATTAAAGAAAGATTTAAATATTGAACAAAAACAAAACAGTCTTTAATATAATATAATATAACTTTAATATAACTTTAATATACAGGATAATATGGTTGTATAAATAGATTTTTTTGTTTAGCCATTTTGCGTCCACATTTCTTGTAAGATGAAATGTATCACATTTGTATTTTTATTAGAAATACATTATATATAAAAAATGTCCCTTATGAGTGAAGGTTCATGATGTGTGAGATGAGAATCAAATAAATATATCAGAGTAACGTAAACATTGCTTTATGCTATTATCGTGCTTTATAATCAAATATATGAAATATAATGATTTTGTCATTGTTTTGGAGCACACTATCTTAACCTTAACCTTAAGGCTAACATATTCATACTAAGAGCCAAACAAACTATGAAACTCTTTATTTAGGACTTCATTGTTCACAGGTCTCAAGGGTGGCAAGAGGATAAACACTAGCAGTAGGATTGCTGAAGAGAATATATTTATTAGATTAGATTTTTCTTCCTTAATGATAATCCCTTAAACATAATGTTAATAACACCAAATAATTTCATAAGAAACCTTGTGTTTGTCTTTTTCCCAGCTGCCTCTTCTCTTTGCTAAGCCCTTGCTCATTGGTCACATTCAGCCAAGGCTCAGGATCAGGAAAAAAGTCTTTCATGAGAGGTTCAGAAGAACAGCAAATATGGATGTTAAAATATCCCCAGAAGAAGACAGAATTTTTTAACAAGAATTAAAAAAAATAAAAATAAACTGTAGTATTAACGTTGCAAAATTTTAATAAAATTTCAGCTGTAAAACAGCTCCTCAGAAGACAACAGTGCCATTTTTGAGAGTCAGTTCAGTGGTGAAATTAATTTGATTAATCTATGAAGCAGTTCTACAGAAAGCAGTGATGTCTTTTCGCATCCAATAGTGTCAGTGCGGTCAAATCGATAATACTGCTGAATATTAAGTGTCTTTTAAACCCCAGCTAAGACAGTGGAGACAGTTCACTAAACTCAAAACAGTAACAGTTCTGGTTACATAAAATGTGTCAGTTTCATAAGCTAAAAAAAAGGTTAGAAATACTCACCAAGGTTAAATAGGTTCAACTGATTTGAATACTTAAATTTTCCCCTGCTCAGTGCAGTTGAATACTTTGAGCATTAGAGTCTACAGTGTATGCTGGGGTATAAGTCTGATATCATGATATTTCGGATCATGATTTTCATCATCATTATCATTATCAGCCACCTTTGGAGTGAGAACAGCTTGGCCTTTATAAATGGCTGTCAATTGAAGAAAATAAAGTAAGCTCACTTTATGAACTGACAGCCTGTCTGCTCGGAGCGAGTTTACTCTATATTTGGAGTTTACAACAAAATAAATGTTGTTTTAATAAAGAAGTCACAAGAATGTTGTTTTGCAACAGGAGAGATTAAGTTTGTGGCTCCACTCTTTTCCTTCCTGATTGTCGCAAAAAAAAGTGATTCAGTCATTGAGAATTATATTTTACAATAAACTTATTTCAGTCTAATCTTTGATTTAGATAACCTGGCTTATTTCAGATGTTTTTCGTTTTGGCTAGTAGAAGTTTTTTTAGCAAAGTTTTAAAATTAAAAAAATTAAAAATACAGAAATAAAATGATTTTATAAATTAAAAGTTCTGAAAGCACTGAATGAGATCCCATTAATATTTAATATAGCTTTACAGTTAACAATAAATATGAAATTGTATTATATTATATAATTAATATCATTTTTTTTTTCATATATGTTGCATTATAAATGGTGATTATCTCTAAGGTGGACACCCAACTTAATCTATGTAAATTATCATTTGAATCTAACCATGTCATGTCAACAAATGGAAAAGTCAGACAGCTGTTTCTTATCATGTTAATTATTGTCGGTCACCCCAAATACCATGCTTTACATATTCTTCTCTTATTGAAAAACGGTTGCTTTATTTACCTTGAACAAAACGGAAAAACATTAAGGAGACCTTTGTCTCATAACATAGACAATGATTTTATTGATCCTTATGTTGTACATAAATCTACCAAAAAACAAAAAAGATCAATTTATTAGATTAAATTAGCGCAGAATCAACTTCCAAGATCGAGTCAAGGATCAGCCAAATTCCATGAGTGTCATTAAGAGCGGTTGTTAAGAAAAGTTCTGAGCTGAATCTGAGTGCCATCTAGTGGTTTAAAGGAGCATTCAGCACCTATGGGTGCAAACAACACTTCTTTCTCAAAGAGCATCTGAGCACGTGAGCTCCTGCTAGTGATCTCAAACTCAGTTCCTGGAGGGCCACAGCTCTGCACAGTTTTGCTCCAACCCTAATCAAACACACCTGATCCAGCTAATCAAGGTCTTCAGGATTACTAGAAACTTCCTTGCAGGTGTGAGTTGGAGCTGGTTGGAGCTAAACTGTGCAGAGCTGTGGCCCTCCAGGAACTGAGTTTGAGACCACGGTGCTAGAGGTTTTGGTGCCAAACCGAATCCTGTTGTCTTTGGTTGCCGACCACACTGCTCGAGTCGGTGTGATTCAACACTCCACCTGCACTCTTCTACCAGTTTACTTTACGAAGAACACTGTGTGCAGTCAACTTCAGTTGGCAAAACAGAAGTTTACTCATTCCACTAGTGTTGGTCCAACATTATTTTCATTAGTTTTAAATGAAACTTGATAGAAAGAGGAAATGCTGATTAGGAAAGGAGACTTTTATGTGATGATGTATGCTGCTTTACACCGTGTCCTAACCAGAGGCGATGCGATAAGATTCCAGCGACAAATGATGTGTCTGTCCACACTAGACACGACGCGACTGCGAGATGCGTCAAAATCAATCAAAACCCACAGCCAATCAGAGCAGCGTGTGGGCAGAGTCAGCCAATCAGAACAGCGTGTGGGCGGAGTCAGCCAATCAGAACAGCGTGTGGGCGGAGTCAGCCAATCAGAGCAGCGTGTGGGCAGAGTCAGCCAATCAGAGCAGCGTGTGGGCAGAGTCAGCCAATCAGAACAGCGTGTGGGCGGAGTCAGCCAATCAGAGCAGCGTGTGGGCAGAGTCAGCCAATCAGAGCAGCGTGTGGGCAGAGTCAGCCAATCAGAGCAGCGTGTGGGCGGAGTCAGCCAATCAGAGCAGCGTGTGGGCAGAGTCAGCCAATCAGAACAGCGTGTGGGCGGAGTCAGCCAATCAGAGCAGCGTGTGGGCAGAGTCAGCCAATCAGAACGGCGTGTGGGCGGAGTCAGCCAATCAGAACAGCGTGTGGGCGGAGTTTCGCGGCACCAGAGAGTAATCTTGACGGCACTCTCAAGAAAATGGATAAGTAGCTACATAATCAAATTCACAAATATTACACCATTTAAACATTATTAAAAATACATAGGCTGAGTTACTAAAACAATATTTGTCAAAGAATACACTTGTTTGTTCACAGTTTTAACGTTCTTGTTTCCATTTGTTTAATTTGAAGATCTGAGGTGAATTATCCACTGTTGCTTTTACAGCCTCAAAGCTGGAGCACTAAATGATGTTCAAAGTCATTACACGCTTTTAACATTAAATAAAGCACATAAACAGCACCTGAGATCATCATCGCCACACTTTGTGTTTGTTGTTCCAGCGCGACGACACAGAAAAATAGAATCCGTTTCTAAAGCAGAATCGTCGCGGCTGGTTAGGACACACACACTCTGATTAACATGGAAAATAACCTTTATCGTGCGCCGCGTGTAGTTAGGACACGGTGTAACTTAATAACAGCAAATTATGTTTTCTAACAAAGAGTTATGATTTGTATTTCTCTCTCTGGGAAATGGTGGCTTTCTTGGCAGGAATTCTCTCAGGTGAAGTGTTGTGCTCTTACCGCCGTGTGCTTTCTTGTCCCGGCAGGAGCTGCTCACAGTGTTAGCGGAGTATCCGTTCTTCGTGCGGGACCGCGGCTGGTCTTCCTGCAGTCCCCAGCGGAGCGCGCGTCTGTACGGGCTGCAGTGCCGTCAGCTCAGCGCCGGGGACGTGTGTCTGGCTCTGACTCCCACACCCGCTCCGAGCGGGCCGGCGGAGATGCCCCCCCCCCGCACACCCGTCCCAGCGCCGGCGCCACCGCCAGAGCCGCCGCGCACACGCAAGAGACGCTGGTCCGCCCCCGAGCTGCCGCCCGGAAGCAAGACTAGCACCCATTTACCTCAAGGCTCCAAGCTCGAGAGACGACAGTGATGTCTCCGGTGGACTTCACTCCGCGGGAAGGTTTAGCAAATGATTATTGGTAACCTCATAGATACAGCCGGACAGCTATTACGGTCCTCTCATATTACACCTGATTTCAGAATGTAGAACAACACATGCTAGCGAATCCCAAAATGCACAATGAGACAATCAAAAAATCACTTACTCGTGATGCCATGCACCTTTCAGTTATGCTAATCTCAAGCCTCTTTCTGCAGGGTATGTCGTTTCAATCAGTATTATAACAAGCCAATGCTCCGGGATGGAAAAAAAAGTACACGATTATATGAGAATATATCATTACAAGTGATCTGTGAATATGCTAAACGAAATAGTCTACTGTTATTTTGGTAATGCAGTCTTGTTTCACGCTTATGAACTGCGTTTGTACCTTCAGTCCAGCAGGCAAGCTGAATGTAAAGCAGCCTTCAGCCAAGCTTTCAGTGTGGGGACAACATGCTAGTTCACTTTAGCATTACACAGTCCAGCCTGTCTTACCCAGGGAAGAGACACTAATGATGGACTGAAACCAAACTCACACACGACCCTGGGCCTGGTGTTTTTAAAGAGCGATGGTGCTAATGACACATCAGAGAAGTCCTGTGGGGATCTGTGGGGGGAATGACAGAAATCTAGTGTTTTGAACTCAGATACGGGTATATCTACTCTTGATTAAGCACACTCTATCACTTTATTTTTCTCGGATTTATTTTTTGTTGTTGTGGTTTCTCAAAATATATTTGCTGTTAGATTTTTTTCTTTATAAATGTTCTAAATGCTCTAAAATTGTATATTTTTAAAGTTGTGAGACAGTAATACAATGTTGGCTAGAAATAAAAGAACGGCTTTCTAGATTTATATCGCAAGGATCTAATTCCATTTTTAGCATCGCAATGAAACGACAAATGAAAGCGGTACCATCGACGGAATATTCTGAATTATGGTTTCATGAGGTCAGAGAGTCGAGACCTTCAGAAGCATCGTACACACGTCCAAGTGCTACTCTATGTCAATGGAAAAGTTAAAATGTTAAATTCAAAACTCTGGCTTGGAGCAGAAATCAGGCCACAGTGAAAAGTGAAATCAGGCCTGGATTTGTTTTTAAAGAATAAATGTAATCCATTAATTCCACACCTTCAAATGTAATCTGCTCAAAATATATCATGTCTTATTCAAAATAAGTGCCTCCTCAAGAGAGTACGGGAGTTCGGTCTCTGTAAACCCCTTCTTCCCACGAGCCTGCTCTGCTCTGATTGGTCAGATGGCCTAGTGTGTTATGATTGGTCGACAGCTTACAACGTGTGTCGGAAACATTTCAGCTCTTCCTCAGCGATTGATACACAGAGATACAAACGGTGACAATGGCGCCGGTTTCTCTGTATCTATCCCAGCGCAAGTCCTCATCTTTGTAGCACATCCGACCTGGACCTGCAGTGCAGAACACAGCGTCTTCTCGACATGAACAACGGCACGAAACTCCAGTCTCAGATACTACAGTGTTCGAGGGTCGAAGTAGACGTCGATCGCCGGCAGCCAATGAAGATCATAGGCTTGCATTATGCAAATTGGTTTTACTGTTACTGTTTGAACAGGAAGTGAAGCTGGAATTGCTGACGACTCGTTTCGGTAGTTCTGAATCGTGCACTTTGATCTTTAAAACTTTGCAGACATTTTACATTCACAAACAGCTTCATTCCACACCGGATGAAAGGGAATATCTTAATAGGGGCATTTCAAATAAAAAGAAAATTCTCGTTGAAAGGGTAAAATAAAGATTCTTAACTTTTATTCTTGCTGTCCTTCCTCTGACCTCTGACCTCTGACCTCATCGCTGAAGGGTTTCAGGGTCAGACTGATAAACATTGCCCATACATGTATGTAATGTGACTACATCCTCTTCACTACAAGCTGTCACATTTTCCTTCTGAAATAACCAAATGATACAGAAGATTAACAAAACTCTTTATTTTAATTTAATTTTCCACACATAATTTTACAAAAAGATAAATCATAATCTTATTGCATCAGTATCATGATTATTAGTAAAAAAATAAAGATTAGACTTAAGATATAAAGCTTCATAATGAGAGAAAAAAGCATTTCATTCTGTTAGAGAAATATGAATGTTATCATTGTTTGCAGAAATCCACCAGAGGGATGTTGAAGTGTGTGCTGTTGTGATCGAGGTGTGTCTAATCATTGGTTTCCGTGTGTGGGGGGGATTGCTTCATCTCCACGTCATTAGGAGCCTGATGCCTTCGGAGACACTCCACAGCGAACAGAGGAATCACCTACACACACACACACACACACACACACAGAGAGAGAGAATTACTCCACAGCGCCCTCTCCTGGCAGTCAAAGAACTGCTGCTTTTACAGAACAGTGCATGATTTACACTGGAACAACAACAAAAACATCTAGATTTTAGGGGATAAACTTAAATATCAGGACATTTTATATTGTGTTTATATTGTATACTTAAATATGTCTATAAAATAGATGATAAAATAATGAATAGGTAAATGAATAAGTTAAATCGCATAATATTATGTTTTGTTCCTGACCACTGCTCTGCCCCTTGGAAATGTTTTTGTCTCAGAATAATGAGAACATATCTCATAATTATGACTTTGTATCTCATAAGTAAAAGATACAATGTCATAATTAAGATTCATTATATCATAATACTGACTTCATAACAATGAGAACATTTCCTATAATTAAGTTCTAATAATAATGACTAATGATTTTGTTCAGTCATTGTGAGGCTGTTGAAATTCATATCTATGAGAAAATTGTGTAATTGTTATGCAGTTATGTAATTTAAGTGGTGGAAACCGGTGCCCATATGTTTTGACAGTCACTTCTAAATATTTCAGTTAAATTTCTGTCACATTTTTCTGCTGATTCTCTGTCTAATGGCACCAAATACGCCAGTACCCATGAGCCTCTGAATATGTTACTATTGGGATGACTTTGGAGATAATGGCTATATCTGCAAATAATACATTAAAATATATACATTATTATAGTATACTGTTGTCAAAGGGGGCGGCTTAATATAGAATACAGAATGTAAAGTTTGCCGATTGGCAGCTTCCTGATGGGAACGTGAAAGCACACTTATGCCGAGTTCACACTGAACGATCTTAGGCCGGTTTTCGCTCGCCGACAGGTTTTGGGAGATCGCCGACAAATGCCCGAAATCACAGGCAAATCGGTGCTCGTTCACGTGAGTGACAATCACGCAGTGTGCATTATCAAAGACGCGATCTGAGAGAATTACAATTATATCAAACAGAAACAAAGCAGAAGCATTTGCTTGACCAGCAGCAAAATTATTTATTCACCCAACTCTCTTTGCAGAACACACACTCCTTGCTCTCGTCTCCCCAACCATTCCCTCCTGCATAAGCTGTTTGTCTTTTTCTCATTTTCGCTGCAAATCAGCGCACAGACAATTTGGATCGCGATCTTCTTTCAAGTTTGGTTTGAAGATGAAAAAGGTATCAAGCACGAAGTTCTCTCATCATTCCTGATTTCTAACACACACTCACAGTGTTCGGCTGGTCTCGCTGCTGTCAGAGCAGAAGTGAAAGCTGATGGTCACCGTGTGGTTTTCCGTCGCCTCCAGTCGCGTTCATATGTAATTTATGTGAGCTTATTTTGTCCATTAGATCTAAAAAAGCCCATAGACCTTCCCCTCGGAGAGATCCGGACAGAAGTGGTTGAAAGTGGACAAATTAAAACACCAGTTACAACGGGAATGTGTCTCCCTCATCCACTTGTGATCCGACCAACCAAAACACATCTCATACCAGGTGTAAACAGAGCCTTGGTCCCTCGCCAGCCCGTCCCACACTGGTTAGTCTGAAAGTGTGTGTGGACTGTGCATACAGGGAGCCCACATAGCAACATTGTGACGGCCCAGATCCGGCCCACATCTGGCACATGTGGAAAGATGATCCGGCCCACATGCAGCGTGGAATGACGGCCCTTGGACCCTTAAACTATTAACTTTAGATTCCGTTTGGCTGCTGTAACTGAGTTATCTCTATTTAGATTTCTATTGTTGATTACATAATCACAGTGATTCTACACCATTAGATCCAGAATTTTCTAAATTATCCAAAGGATTACTTAAAAGTAGTTCTGATCAAATAAAATAAAACCTTTTGTTTAGGCAGACATAGATATCAAGAATCAGTGTATGAATCTTAACAATGGTGACAAACAGAATATTCAATTAGGAAAAGGAAAATACTAAGATGATTCAGATCCTAATTTATTCATACTGCAATGCATGATGGGAGCCATGAATGAGTTTTGATTGGTGGCACCCAGAATGCACTGCAACATGCTTTATTATTGTCACCATTGTTGAGATTCACAGGCTGATTGATGTCTGTGTTCATAAGAAAAATTAGTTTTAAAGTCTTTTGATGAGAACAACTTTTAAGAAATATTTTTGATTATAATGAAAATGCAGAAAATCATATGCTTTAGAATCACAGGCTGCTGAAATCAACAAGGTAAACCTAACTCTCTAAATGAGTTCAGGTAAAACGATGATTAAGTCAAAACATACACACACACACACATACATACAAATATATATATATATATATATTAGAGGTGGGCATAGATTAATTTTTTTAATCTAGATTAATCTAGATTAATTTTGAAATTAATCTAGATTAATCTAGATTAAAATGGCTCATTTGAATTCTGCCGAAGGCATTCAGAATATGTGTGCTACCCAAATAATGACTATAAAAGTAAGTCTTTGAGAACGGGTTTCTCAAGTCAGGTGGCGCATTAGACCAGGGGCTCATCTCCTGTTTCCAAAATGCATCACAAACTGCTTGAGAAAGCTGTTCTACTCATAGACTGTAAAGGTTACTACTGTACTGTTACCGTCCGTAGGCAACATTAGGTAGGCCTTATTATTATCAACTACTATAGGCTATCAATTAGGGATTGACGATATGGCCTAAAATCCATATTGTGATATAGGCCTACATTGCAGCCTCTTGCGATAACGATATATATTATAATAAAACCATTTTAGAACAGGTTACACAGACCCTGCTAAACAACTGCTAAATGTATTTTTTTTAAAGGGTGTATGTAGTTTTGAGAACATATATTGTGCAAAACTGTAAGTATACATAATTTTGCAGATAAATAAAATGTAAGTACACTAGCTGCAGAGACTTACAGTAAGTAGGTCTAATGTTTATTATGGCTTTGAGCTTATGAAACCCCAAATTTAAAATTAGAATATTGTCTAACTGATGTCTTTTCAGTTAAAAAGAAACACAACAACGATTCTTTAAATCGGGCGCAGACAGAGATTATGTGCTACACCACTGAGATATATTGGGAATAATACGTGCGCGCTGGTATTCAGTGATATGTTTCGTTTTGAATTTGAGGTGGTAGAACGGATTAGTCGCGTGTTAACTTACCGAACTGTTAACCCCACACACTCTGTCTATATAGTTTGCTGCTGCTCGTTGCACCGATCTTTTTCACCAGCTTTCACTTTCAGCCGTGTTTACTTAAGATGACGACAAATATGATGCGTTGCAGGCGGGTGTTCCTCGCGGCCGCGGGTAGATTGCGTCATCATTGCTTGTATTAGCCAGCTTCCAACCCAACTTGGAGAATAGATTAACGGCGATATTTTTTTTATCACGCGATAAGAGTCTCGCGTTAACGCAGCACGTTAACGCCGATAACGGCCCACCACTAATATATATATATATATATATATATATATATATATATATATATATATATATATATAAGTTATTAGATTAAGGGTCAAGAGCCCAACTAAAGCAAACACTGATCACCATAATGGTGACTTAAATGTGTGATTTTCTCCTTCAGTGATTCTGCTTGTTAACATCAGGTGTCTTCAATAATGCTCAATCATCACTCAATTAATCACTTAATTATCTCATTAACTTTAACACTGCTTCAGTGTTCATTTAACACATATTTTAACACTTTAACACTCTTGAGTGTGGAGCCAAATAAACTCTAAGGAGAGTTAATTTTAATACTGGAGTTGTTTTAGCTGTTCAGAAACTCTGTTTAAGGTGCATTGTGTAATATTTAGGAGGATCTGTTGACAGAAATGAAATATCATATACATAACTATGTTTTCAGTGGTGTATAAAGAGCTTACATAATGAACCGTTATGTTTGTATTACCTTAGAATGAGCCATTTCTATCTACCCACACCGTGGGTCATTGAAATAGACATTTTGCGCCAACATGTTTCTACAGTAGCCCTAAACGGACAAACGTGTTTAGTCACTATGTTGTTCTGCGTGCAAAGAAGCAAGCTAAAGTCAGCGAATAAAACACTGACACAATGATGAACAAGTAACAATAATATTCGCAATAACATATCGTCATACTGAATAATCAAGTAAACCTACTTTCTTAATTTATCTTTGTAAAGAAACCTCATTGCTGAACTGGCCACTCTCTGCTGTCTCAGACAACGACATCACTTCCTGTCTGCCACTGTAACTTCTGTTGGTTGCAATTAGCAACCTCACCACTAGATGCCGCTAAAATCACACAGTGCACCTTTAAGTGAAAACCACGAGAGTAAAACCAACTTTTACCTGCTTAAATTAAATGATGCAGTGGTCAATTGACATTTAATGACTTTTAAATGGCCAAGAATCAGGTTTTCTGACATTTATATTTGCCTGATTTCAACGCTGGGGAAATACATAAAGCAAAGCCTGAAATCATACACAAGCCCTAAATACAAGCTAGATCTAAATCTAGATAGACAATCTATAAGATATCACCCAGCTCTAAAAAGAAGTTAAAGCACTAAGGCATAACAAGCATATGACTTAATGTTTTATAAAAAACAGTATTTAAGTTAAAAATTGATCAATGACATTTAAAATCCAATAAAAGGAGGAATATTAGTGCTATTTGGTGGAAATCAAATGTCATGTAAATGTTTAACCACTACTAGATGTAACAGTCGTAAGCATTAACAAACATATAAATCTCAAGACATCAGCCGCAGAGTCATGTACTGTAGTTTCCATTAGTAATAGGAAGAGTATGTTTTAAGTTTTAATGCTTAACTTTCCAGATGGCAGTAGAGATGACCTGCACCAGGAATCGGTGTGTGTGTGTGTGTGTGTGTGTGTGTGTGTGTGTGTGTGTGTGTGTGGTTCAGGTATACCATATGTTATGGGGACAAATAGACACATAATCATGTTTTAAGCTTATTTTTCTTGCCCCACTGGCAGATAATTTTACTTGTTTTACGCAAAATGCACTTAATTTATATTTTTTCCCCACAGGAGACTACTTATCTTATGCCATTTTGCAAGTAATTGCATCTTGATTTAAGATTTTTTAGACATTTTGACTGGAAATAAGAAAAATAAATTAAGACAAACATTTTTTTGTAGTGTAGAATATAGAGTTTCTACAGTATAAAAATCATTGTCTATGGAATGTCCCCACAAACATTTGTAGTGTGTGTGCAAGTCTGTGTGTGTGCGTATATAAATTAGGACTACAATTTATTCAATTATGAATAACAGCATTTTGTTGTTGTGTCAGAAATGAGCTGTTTAGGCGAGATCACATGACGCTTTCACGGGCCCAGACGCACAGTAGTCAAGCTCCGCGTATTTAACCCTTAACGTTCCTTTTCAAAACTGTGCAACTCACCGAGTGGTTAGTGGTGTTCGTTGATGATTAAAAACAAATATATCGACGCAGTGTATGATTTCAATCCGTTTATTTTTCTATAGTTTATTTTCTCCATCACTTTTCGTTCCTTTTATTGTGAACTATACAGCTCTAACTCTAAATGCGACCCTAAATCCTATACTTCCTTTTTATCTACTCTTACCAGCAGCCATGTCACCCTGTAGCCCAAGACTGGTTGCCCACTGAAGCTAAGCAGGGCTGAGCCTGGTTAGTACCTGGATGGGAGACCTCCTGAGAAAACCAGGTTGCTGCTGGAAGAGGTGTTAGTGTGGCCAGCAGGGGGTGCTCACCCTGTGGTCTGTGTGGGTCCTAACGCCCCAGTGTAGTGATGGGGACACTATACTGTCAAAGAGCACCGTCCTTCGGATGAGACGTTAAACCGAGGTCCTGACTCTCTGTGGTCATTAAAAATCCCATGGCATTTCTCGTAAAGAGTAGGGGTGTAACCCCGGTGTCCTGGCCACATTCCACACATTGGCCCTTACCAATCATGGCCTCCTAATAATCCCCTTACATTGAATTGGCTCTATCACTCTCTCTCCTCTCTCCACCTATAGCTGGTGTGTGGTGAGCGCACTGGCGCCGTTGTTCTGTGGCTGCCGTCGCATCATCCCAGTGGATGCTGCACACTGGTGGTGGTTGAGGAGAGACCCCTGATATGATTGTAAAGCGTTTTGGGTGTACAGTAGTACATATAAAAGCGCTATATAAATGCCTCATTCATTCATTCTTACTCTTCCGCATCTGCCAGAATCAGACTCTGAGCTCTTAGCTAGACCTATCATCGGGCAGAGGAATGAGCAAGGGTAAATCCCCAGGCCTAGATGCATACCAGTTAAATTCTATTGAAATTGATGACAAAGGGCTGAAATCATTTCAAGATATTAAGGCTCTCTTTAATTTACCAGGAACTTCCCTTTTCATGTATCTTCGCATTAGATCATATGGAGTTCCCTGGGATTCACAATTACCTGAACATCCCTTGCAAAAGACAATTCTTCCAACTGATAATTCTGTTACTTCTGCCTCAGCTATTTACTCTTTTCTCCTCAAAAACTCATACACACCACTTTCCATACCAACTGTTTGGACTAAGGATATCAGTGAGGACATACATACTTTATTCACTGAGCTAATTTGGGAGACAATCTCATGATCCTAAAATAACCCAAATCATCAGATGATCCTCTGGAAACTTCTGCACAGACTCTACCTATCCCCTTTAAAACCTTTCTATATGCATTTGTCTCCTTCCCCGAATTGTAATTTATGTCCGCAGAGAACACTTGGTACATATTTACATTTTTTCTGGGAATGCCCTGCACTTTTTCCTCTCTGGTCTCAGCTTGCTCATGACATACTGTATCATTCCTGTTAGATAAGGATGTGGTTTTGACTCCAGAACTTTTCTTTCTAAACAACTTCTCTGAATTGGCATTGTCTCCGCAACAGAGAAACTTACTTTTAGCTGCTTTCACTGATGCAAAGACAATGTTAGTCAGTCACTGTATCCCTGAGCAGGCGTGTATGGGGCTCATCTCTGCTGGAGCCATCAACAGTTCGCATTCATGGAGCAAAGGCAAATACCTTAAAGAATTGGAGTGCAATTTCTGACATTGTTAAATCCTTTGTTTCTTCTTTTTGATGTAAAATTTATTTTAGTGTTTATGTCAATTTTCTATTTATCTATTGATCAGGTATTTTATTTTTTACCTTTTCCACTGCAATGTCTTACAATTCCTTAGCACAGAATAAGTCTACCTAATTGGTGGTGGGTGGGGGGTATGGGTTTCACTTTAATATGTTGTATATTTTTTCTTATATTGAACTGACTGCTCAATAAAAACAATTATTCACAAAAAAGAAACAAGCTGTTTACATACAAACACATTGTACTGTGTATTTTACTTTTGTATTGCAGTTGAGTTAGGGAGATTAGGCAAGCAGCTCCGCACAGAATCCAGGGAGAAACAAGAAGAACCAGATATATGTCTGCATGTTAGATCCTAGCAACAAGAAGAAACAAGACATGCTTGCAGAATCTCTAGAAAGCATCCAGCACAAAATAAAGATAGTCTGTTTAGCACTGGTGAGCAAAAACTGCTCTCGCAAATCATGCTATCTTATCACCCACCCCCAGCCCTGTTATTAAAACCTAGAAACACCCCTGGTTAAGACTGTCAATATATATATATATATTTTTTCTGATTTTTTAACAAAAAAATGTAAGGGGCTACATTTTGTTTCTAAACATGCTCGTTCATACACACACAATCATTCTGAAATTAAAATAAAATGACAAAAACAAATGAATGTCTGTATGTTGTGGCAGTGCAGAATATCTGTGCCACAACATTGTTTCTGGTTTACTTTAACTTTCACTATCCCTTTGCGTGAATGGGCTGAGTGATTCAATCAAAGGAGGGTCGTTTTTTTTGAAATATGCTGTTGGCCAATGTTGATATTTGAAATCAACCCAAACAAACACACCCCTTCTTCATTGCTCCGCCTCCAAAAACTCACAATCCAATCCTAACAGCCCTTCTCTGAGTCGGTCTCGAATCCCGATCCCCTGCAAGCGAGTCGAGTGCACTAACAAATGACCCCATACACCGCATTCTAGGAGTGTGAATCTCTGGGCACCTCACGATTCAATTCGATTACGATTCAGAGGGCTGTGATGCGATGCTAAAACGATTATCGATGCATTTTTTTTTGCGTGTGACTACTTGGTACTTTTAAAGCAACTAAATAATAAAGAGCATAAGACTTATAACTTGAAACTCATACAAAAATAGAAAAAAGGCCACAATGAAATTATGCCAGTTTTCCATATGTTAGCTTTTAACGAAGAAGGTGCCGTTTGGATTTGGCGCTCAGCCGTCATGCGTCTCTGTTATGCGCACGCCACAGACTGTCCGGGCGCTGCACTTCCGCACTTCAGACTTCCGCCTTTTGCGTTTCGTCAATATTACGTTATTATTATTATTTATTTTTTTGAAAATCGATTTTTGACATTTGTGAATCGATTCAGAATCGTCCATGTCCGCATCGCGATGCATCTAAGAATTTAACCCCCCCCCACCCCCACCCCCACCCGCATTCACTAGCAGTCGTCTGCGCGACTCACACTAGCTGTCCTCCGTTACACACGCAATCCAAGAGTGGATGTCTGTTTATCATAGCAGAAGCACAACAAAATAATGCTTTACGAAAAATAAAGTGCAGATGATGAAAAAGTGATAATGAAGCACAAAAAAATGAACGTACATTATACAATAGTCATTACAATCAAGAATTAGTTGTTAGTTGCTGCAAGACTGGAGAAACTGGAAGAACTGGAAGAGAGAGCTACTCTCTGAGAGAACAAAAGAAACTCACTCTTGTGAACACTGTAAAAATGAATACGCTATATCTACTCAATAAAATTGTGTCAACAGATTTCAAGCAATATCATGAATTAAATTTAACAAATTATAATTGAGTAATAATTAATCAAATCAATTCCTTAAAAGTTAACCATTTGAAATGAGTAAAATTTACAAAAATATTTTTTAAACAAAAATATCTGAATAACAGACAGACGTCAAAGATGAATTAAGAACTTTATTTTTTATTGCCAACATTGAAGACACCTGATGTTAACAAGCAGAATCATTGAAGGAGAAAACCGTAATTTATGTCACCATTATGGTGATCAGTGTTTGCTTTAGTTGGGCTCTTGACCCTTAAATTATTAACTTTAAATTTTGTTTGGCTGCTGTACATGAGTTATAACAGCCAGATGAACAAAGAGAAAAGGTGATCTGATGGTGTTGGTTGTGTTTTAACATAATAATTATTTCACAATCATTTGACCTGAATCACTGAACTCATATAGAGCCCAATTTCTGAGTTAGTTTTACTTTAATAATTATAGCAGCTCTGTCCTTGAAAAGCCTAAAGATGAACTTTAACCACAGATTCTTCACATAAGTGGGCGGGCAATATGCTAATGTTTCGTCTTGACATCACAACGAAGCGTCTTATGACTCGCTTGAAAAACTATTCATTTAATTGACTCAGAGTCGACTCTTACTTTTGAAAGACAATAACTTAATATATGGAGCACTTTCAGATTTAAAACTTTGCATTATGTTTTCATTCACTTAGAGCTGTTACACACTACATGAAAGGTCATTCACTTAGAGCTGTGTTACACACTACATGAAAGGTCATTTTCAAAAATCCATAATAGGGGCCTTTTAACACGGGTCCTAAAGCTCTTGCCCAGACATAACCCTTTATTTTCCAGTAATTTCTTCTGAGCTTTTCCCTTTTGTATTGTTTCTCATCTCTATTTCTGCCGTCTTTCTTCAGTTCAAATCTCCCTCTTGCTCATTCTCTCTCCTCCACCGTCATACGCTCCCTAATGCTGATTGGCTGACACGTTTGCTGTTGTGTCGGTCGACTAACTTCCAGACAGCATATTTCAAATACTACTGCAAACGTGGATTAGCGTGACGCGTTTTCTGCACGGATTCCAAACACAAGTTGAACTACTGAAGTGTTGAACTTTTTTTATTGCTTGTTTTTTTCTCTCCATTTCTTTTCTCCTTTTCAAATAAGTTTTTCTTATTGAACATGATATATAATTATAGAATAAATCTCCCTTGTGAGCTGACCTTGCAAGTTTTTCTTGCTATCCCAAAATTAATTAATTAATTAATCCTGTCTGGCGCCTGAAGATTTCTTTAAAATAATTGATTTATGTTAGGGCAGCCTCCACTGTTACAATGTGTTCGTAAAGTAAAAGTTAAAAGACCAAATAGTCTAAATTTGAAAAAGGAAAGAGGGTTTGGAAAAGAAAAGGTCCACGTTTCACTTTGCTGCCACCTAATGATGATCCACTGCAGCATGAAAAGAAGATTCAAGCATCATAATCAGCATAATTTTTTTCATATGAAAGAAAAAGTTTAAGCTAGTAAAATGTATATATTTTGTTTAAAATATTGAAATATAAAATATATATTTTGAATTGTAATATTGATGTTGTTTTGGTGTTAGAAAAAGAAAATGTAGGTTTCATAAATTTAGACTGTTTTGTGCAGTCGTGAGTTATGTTTCGATTTTCAATTTAATTAAATCCATTGAAGTCAATATGGATGTTCATATATTTAATATACTGATACAAAAATACATTCTCATGAATATTGATGAGCTTGACATAAAATCAGTCATAATCAATAAATTCCATTTCTTATGTTATTTGTATCAGTATTTATTTATTAATCCTTATTATTTTCAAATACAGTTTCTAAATATTATTTACATATAAAATTCCTATTATGTTATTCATGATTAAGCAGTATCTTATTTAATGGAAACTTTTTTTTACAGTTAGTTATGTTAGTTACTGTTAGTTAATGAGGCAAAAGAAGTTAGAATCAAGGATAAACTGAAATTCACAGCATTTCAACACAACTTCTGCTCACATTTGGCGGAGGACACATGATACTTATGATAATAAGTCATAAGCTAATCATTTACTCACCCTCGTGTGAAAATGTAGTTTACTAATTTTAATATACGTATCATAGAGTAGAAGCTCAAACATGTGTCACATGATGCAGGAAAAGCAATGGTTTGTTCTAGCTTGCTTGTTTACTAAATGTAATGTGCTCATATGTGAATAAAAGCCTAAATTAAATCTGTGTGATCGTATCACTGTCACAGCTGGAGGCTGTAATGATCTCACCACGATGGATAATAAATAGAAAGTCATTAATAATCAACTCACAAAGGAAACATGCAGGAGATTACCAGGAATAAAGTATAACACAACCTCAAAGACGACACGGATCAATGAACAGAGGAAACTCAGGTTATTAATACACAGAGATAACAAGGTGACTAAATGAACAACAGGTGAACAAAATCAATCAGAAACCATAGAAACTGACTATAAACAGAACTCAGGAAAAGCAGCACAGGGAACAGAATGAACATGAACAAGGCCGTCTCTTCACAAGACTTGGATTAAACCGCTTGATTCATTTTACAATGCCTTTATGACCTTTTTGATCTTCTAAGTTTTGGTTACATGGAATTTCAATGGAGGGACAAAAACCTTGAAAAAGCATCAACCTTAAGGGTTTGGAATTATATGAGGGTGTGTAAATGATGACACAATTTTCATTTTTGGCATTAAGTATTTCCCCTTAATTGCAGAAGTGTTCCGTTAAGTTCAGCTATGCACTGACTATTTCATTCTAAACAAAACAAAGGGACCAAAACAGGTCCTTTATGTCCTTTATGAATGCAATGATCTCCTTCTGTCTTCTTTACCACTTCATGAACTACATTGCCATAACCATTTGCCTGGACTCATCATGTTCTGGTTACTGCCACATGTTTGTTAGGGGTGTGACGAGACACTTATCTCATTAGAACGAGACCAGATTTTTGCGCAATATTTGTTAGAAATCCTAAATGACAAAATTCATGACTGGAAAAAGAGCCTGCAGGTGCATTTTGAAATGTTTTAGCTGATCATCTTGTAATGAATGTAATTTCAGTTTGACTTTATGAGAATTATCAAATGCATTGAAAGACAACAATATACAAGCACTGTAAAAGGTTTTGCCACAAACTCGACTGACTGGCTTCTCTCAAGTATGATTTCACATGAGTCTCTTCAGACCTGTGGTAGATGTATTATACTCTATTACTGTACATGAATTATGAGCTTCCAGAACTACTGATTGAGGCTGTGTGGGACCTCCTAATGGAACTATTTTCCACAAATTTAACAGAAATAAAAACAGTATAAATAACAAAAATAAGTAACAGTTTTTTCTTAGTCTTACTAAGTGCAAACAATAAGTGCAACCATGATTATAGTACTCTCTCAGTAAGTGCAAACAGAGACCAGAGCAACAACTACACAGTCCAGAGACAGTTTTGATACAGGGACACTATAGGTTGTTTTCACATGACGTCACGCTGCTGCATTGCGAGAGCGCGAAACTCAGATGGAGGGCAGGAAGTAAAATAGCTGAATCTGCTGTCTGAAAAAATGCCAGTGTATTGTGTAGTTTACGGCTGCTGAGTCTGTTAATGCCCGAGTCCGCAACGATCACTTCGTCGGAGGTATGTTAGCTAGCCAACGTGTTTTTTGTGTCTGTGTTTATATAGCATTAGGTTGTCGTTAAATGCTCATTTACCTCGTTTACACTGTCAGTGAAATGTGATCCAATTCCGATTTTTTGCTCTTATGTGAGACAGATCGGATGTGTTTTATGACAGTGTAAACAGGGAAAAAAAAAACGCATGCATTCGGATATTTCGAGATTGGTTTCAGGCCTCATTCATATGTGGAAATAAATCGGATATTTGCCAATGCGACTGTCATGTAAACAGGCAGATCGCGAGGCATTACGTTAGACAATGTCTCCGCGGTTAAAGCCAATATTTAAACACAATATGCTCCCACCAGTCCTGAGATCTCTTTCACACATAATAACTGAAGCATATGTGCAATGATGGCACTTTTCGTCCTCCTTCGCCTCATAATCATGATGATGTTTGGCGAACTTCGCATATATCGCAGAGCATCCAGCATATTTCGCGTCCGCCCATCTGTGCAAGAGAATTTAACCGTTTAAGCATGCGCGATGTTTCAGATAGTATGGCAAGTGTAAACACATGAATCGGATATGAGTTAACGTTAGAGTTGAAAGAATGTGTAAACGGACGGTCAAAAAAATCGGATAAATGTACAATACGGACACTCCGCAACAGTTTCCTCCATAAAAGTATTCTCCATGTTTACTTCCTGCCCTCCATCTGAGATCGCCCCGCCTTCGCGCGTCATAATAATCACGTGACTGAAACCCAGCTATTGTATGCAGCCTTATTTGTGCACATCAGGGAGCTCGTGTTTTACTTCCACTTTCAAATTTGCGATCGCATGGACTCTGTGTATCGGGAGTGGCGGTGTTGAGCGCATTCTACAAGATAAGGCATTAATCAGACGCTCAGGCTCTGATGCTCAACGAATCCTCCGCCATCGTCACATGATCAGTGAGTTCCTGCTGCACTGTGTCTGTGTGCGACTGCAACTCGTTCTGGACAAGCAGAGCAGACGTTTACAACAGTTTACAATGGTTTTTATTTTTATAAACACAGCAAAATGACAGTGGTGTTATGTGAATGTAGCGGTGGCATATTCTATGCTAATTTACGTCATGGCGATATCGTGAGACAGCTCGTCACACTGTTTGCCTATTTAAACCCTGTGTGTTCATTCACTCGTTGTGAAGTCTTGTTGGTGTAACACTGCATTTATGAGCGCTACTTCTGGTTTCTGTGTCATGGTTTTGATCTTCTGCCTAGTTTGCCCGTGCCTTGGACTTTTGTTATTATCTGGATGGTTTACTCTGTGGTTTTGACCATATGCCTGTTTTATGGATTATGATTATGGATTACACTCCATAAAGCTGCATTTGTCTCTGCGCAGCACATAACAAATGGTTACATTGATAATGATGATTATTTTGCTAAAAATTATAATTACAAATGAACAACATGCATATAAATCCAAGGACCGTGACGTCACCCGGCATGGCGCAGCCGGGCCCCACCCTGGAGCCAGGCCCGGGGTTGGGGCTCGTATGCGAGCGCCTGGTGGTCGGGCCTCCCCTCATGGGGTCCGGCCGGGCTCAGCCCGAAGGAGCGACGTGGGGCCAACCTCCCGTGGGCCCACCACCTGCAGGAGGGACCGTAAGGGGCCGGTGCTAAGTGGATCGGGCGGCAGTCGAAGGCGGGGGCCTAGACAACCCGATCCCTGGACGCAGAATCTAGCTCTAGGGACATGGAACGTCACCTCTCTGGCAGGGGAAGGAGCCTGAGATTGTGCGTGAGGTTCAGAGATTCCGACTAGAGATAGTTGGGATCACCTCTACGCACGGCTTGGGCTCTGGAACCACACTCCTCGAGAGAGGAAGGACTCTTCACCACTTTGGAGTTGCCCATGGTGAGAGGCGGCGGGCTGGTGTGGGTTTGCTTATAGCCCCCCAGCTCAGCCGCCATGTGTTGGAGCTCACCCCGGTGAACGAGAGGGTCGCTTCCCTGCGCCTTCAGGTCGGGGATAGGTCTCTCACTGTCGTTTGTGCTTACGGGCCGAACGGCAGTGCAGAGTACCCGGCCTTCTTGGAGTCTCTGGGAGGGGTGCTGGAAAGTGCTCCAACTGGGGACTCCGTCATTCTACTGGGAGACTTCAACGCCCACGTGGGCAGTGACAGTGACACCTGGAGGGGCGTGATTGGGAGGAACGGCCCCCTGATCTGAACCCGAGTGGTGTTCTGTTATTGGACTTCTGTGCTAGTTACAGCTTGTCCATAATGAACACCATGTTCAAGCATAAGGGTGTCCATCAGTGCACATGGCACCAGGACACCCTAGGCCGGAGGTCGATGATCGACTTTGTGGTCCTTTCATCCGACCTCCGGCCGTATGTCTTGGACACTCGGGTGCAGAGAGTGGCGGAGCTAGATGTCAACTGATCACCACCTGGTGGTGAGTTGGATCTGATGGCGGGAGAGGAAGCTGGACAGACTCGGCAGACCCAAACATACTGTGAGGGTCTGTTGGGAACATTTGGCCGAATCTCCTGTCAGAGAGATCTTCAACTCCCACCTCCGACAGAGCTTCGACCAGATCCCGAGGGAGTCTGGAGATATTGAGTCCGAGTGGACCATGTTCTCCACCTCCATTGTCAACGCGGCCACTCAGAGCTGTGGCTGTAAGGTCTCTGGTGCCTGTCGAGGCGGCGATCCCCAAACCCGGTGGTGGACACCGGAAGTAAGGGATGCCGTCAAGCTGAAGAAGGAGTCCTATCGGGCCTGGTTGGCTTGTGGGACTCCTGAGGCAGCTGACGGGTACCGACGGGCCAAGCGGACTGCAGCCCAGGTGGTTGTGGAGGCAAAAACTCGGGCCTGGGAGGAGTTTGGTGAGGCCATGGAGAAGGACTATCGGTCGGCCTCGAAGAGATTCTGGAAACCGTCCGACGCCTCAGGAGGGGGAAGCAGTGCCCTACCAACGCTGTTTACAGTGGAGGTGGGCAGCTGTTGACCTCGACTGGGGATATCATTGGACGGTGGAAGGAATACTTCAAGGATCTCCTCAATCCTGCCGTCACGTCTTCCATTGAGGAAGCAGAGGCTGAGGGCTCGGAGGCGGACTCGTCCATCACCCGAGCTGAAGTCACCGAGGTAGTCAAGAAACTCCTCGGTGGCAAGGCACCGGGGGTGGATGAGATCCGCCCTGAGTACCTCAAGTCTCTGGATGTTGTGGGGCTGTCTTGGCTGACACGCCTCTGCAGCATCGCGTGGCGGTCGGGGACAGTGCCTTTGGACTGGCAGACCGGGGTGGTGGTCCCTCTTTTTAAGAAGGGGGACCGGAAGGTGTGCTCAAACTATAGGGGGATCACACTTCTCAGCCTCCCCGGGAAAGTCTATGCCAGGGTACTGGAGAGGAGAATACGGCCAATGGTAGAACCTCGGATTCAGGAGGAACAGTGTGGTTTTCGTCCCAGACGTGGAACACTGGACCAGCTCTATACCCTCTCCAGGTGCTGGAGGGTTCATGGGAGTTTGCCCAACCAATCCACATGTGCTTTGTGGATTTGGAGAAGGCATTCGACTGTGTCCCTCACGGCATCTTGTGGAGGGTGCTCTGGGAGTATGGCCCTTTGCTAGGGGCTATCCGGTCCCTGTATGACCAGAGCAGGAGCTTGGTTCGCATTGCCGGCAGTAAGTCAGACTTGTTCCTGGTGCATGTTGGCAGGGCTGCCCTTTGTCGCCGGTTCTGTTCATAATTTTTATGGACAAAATTTCTAGGTGCAGCCAGGGGCCGGAGGGGGTCGGGTTTGGGGACCACGCGATTTCATCTCTACTCTTTGCGGATGATGTTGTCATGTTGGCCCCATCAGACCAGGACCTCCAGCATGCACTGGGACGCTTTGCAGCAGAGTGTGAAGCGGCTGGGATGAGAATCAGCACCTCCAAATCCGAGGCCATGGTTCTCAGTCGGAAAAGGGTGGTTTGCCCGCTTCAGGTTGGTGGAGAGTTCCTGCCTCAAGTGGAGGAGTTCAAGTATCTTGGGGTCTTGTTCACGAGTGAGGGAAGGATGGAACGGGAGATTGACAGACGGATCGTGCAGCTTCTGCAGTAATGCGGTCGCTGTACCGGTCTGTCATGGTGAAGAAGGAGCTGAGCCGCAAGGCGAAGGAGCTGAGCCGCAAGGCGAAGCTCTCGATTTACTGGTCAATCTACGTTCCTACCCTCACCTATGGTCATGAGCTGTGGGTCATGACCGAAAGGACAAGATCCCGGATACAAACGGCCGAAATGAGCTTTCTCCGCAGGGTGGCTGGGCGATCCCTTAGAGATCCCTTAGCTCGGTCACTCGGGAGGAGCTCAGAGTAGAGCCGCTGCTCCTCCACATCGAGAGGGGTCAGTTGAGGTGGCTCGGGCATCTTTTCCGGATGCCTCCTGGACGCCTTCCCGGGAAGGTGTTCCGGGCATGTCCCACCGGGAGGAGACCCCGGGGAAGACCTAGGACACGCTGGAGGGACTATGTCTCCCGGCTGGCCTGGGAACGCCTCGGTGTCCCCCCGGAAGAGCTGGAAGAAGTGTCTAGGGAGAGGGAAGTCTGGGCATCCCTGCTTAGACTGCTGCCCCCGCGACCCGGCCCCAGATAAGCGGAAGAAGATGGATGGATGGATGGATGGATGGATGGATGGATTGATGGATAATTACAATGATTGTTGTCAATTGAGAAATTTATTTTTACATTTCATCAGAATTATTGCACTTTCACCTATAAGCATAAATCAAGAGAATGTCAATCTATATGGATGGTTTATTGACTTCATATTTGTTATATATATTTAACCCTCTGAGGTCTGAGCTGTTTTCTGGGCCCTGGAGGTGTTCTGACATGCTCTGACATTTGTGGTTATTTCTGTTACTTGTGACATTTTCATGGCTAAAGTCTAATTACACTGTATTCAGCACAAACTCTGCTACAATAATATATCAGCAGCATGTATGTAAAAGTTTGTAGTTTTGAGATAATGACATTTATGCGTGGTTTGTGAAAATACAAAAATAAATTCTCACTGAAATAAGGTCATGAAACCCATACTGATTATTTCTTCACAAGACTTTTGAAAATTGTATCACGTAGCCTAGAATATTTGCTGCAAAACTATGTGAAAATCACCCTGACGGCTCATTCAGAGAAGACAATATATTGATTTAAAAATTTTACGACGTGTTTTGTGTTAGAAAGCAATATGCGAAGGGGCGGATCACCTCATTAATATGAAAGCTTTCCACACCTGAGAAAGACAAAGAACCTCCCTAATGGCCCTATTAGGAGCTTATCAGGGCCCATCATTCTGACCAACCTTGCACAAAGAATGAGGAGATTTAAAAAAGAATGGCTTTTAAAATTGTTTGGATTTATTTACAACACAACATAATCCAAAGATACACAACAAAAAAGCACTTATTGAAGAAAGAGACCTTTGTGCCATTCCTAAAAACATTGTACATACCTTTCATTTTCTAAGGTGTTTGATTTTCACTTTACCATGTTCATGTACAGAGACATGTACTGTGAATGTTGAAGTCAGCAGGACTCAGTGGCATCTGGGCCCTGAAAAAAAAAAAGTGAACATACTGATATCAAGAGAAAGGCCTGCACGATTTTGGGAATACATTTTAGATTTTTCTTGTTAAAATTGCTTTTTAAAATTCACAGAATACACACACACACTCACACAAATGTTTCCAACAATATATAATGAACACCAGGTTTGTTGTGCCTTGTAGGTATAGGCTATGCGCAGTGCTGCATAAAATAATAACAATATAGCAGCCTATATATATTTTCAAAAAGATTTCAGTAACAACTAAGCTAGAGAAAAATATATTGATTATCATGTTACTTCAAATGTTTCCATTCGTTATGATGATATGAAATGAGATAATAGTAAAAACATGAAGCCGTTTGGAGCGTTTTGCTTTTCCAAAATATGATACATTCAAACGCGATCGCGATCAAAAATATGATACATTAAAACGCGATCGCGATAAAAAATATGATACATTAAAACGCGATCGCGATCAAAAATATGATACATTAAAACGCGATTGCGATCAAATATAAAACATTATGGTTAGGCCTACCATATACATAGCCTATCTACGTTTGAGCAGATATCCACAAACACAGTAACAGTAAACACGGGTCTAAATATTATAATATTCACCATATATCTAGCAACAGTTCAACTGCAATGTGAAATTTATGCAACAATAGCAAACTAATATGTAAGAATTTCTTACCTTACATCTTTCTTGTCTTCAAATATCGTTCTTCTTCTTCTGATGTAAATCCAATGTAAGCTCAGGCACGTCTTTCAAACTCGACGAAAAGTGAAGTGAAGTGTTTTGTTGTTGAGGTAATGAGGGCGATCGCGTTCCATGTGGAGATTTGCATGTGAATATCTTTTGCGCGAGTGGGCGTGGCCGAATTAAAAATAATTAGGAAGCGTTTGAGAAGCTGGAAATCTTGTTGGTTTTATACAAATTACTTAAACAGAGAATATTTGTTTTCGTTTTGAATCCGATCATTTAAAAGTACACACTTAAATGTTTATAAAGGTGTATGGCTCATAAATGTGTGACAAGTATTCGCTGAGTTTTGTTTCAGTTTATAGACGTGCTCAAGAAAAAAAAGTTCACCGCGACGGAGAGGCAGAACGCACACACTGTTTATTTTCTTTATTTTACAAAAGCACAATGTTTTGATTTGATTGGAAGTGGACACATACAAAAGTAGAAATACCACAGATTCTTTTTTTATATTTATTTTTTCTGTATGACCATAAATGACGGAGAAATTTAAGTTTATAGTGCTACAATGTGGAGAAAATCCAGCAAAACGCGCCGGCGCGTTTGTCGACCTCAGAGGGTTAAAAAAAGAAGCAAATTACAAACAATAGGACAAACACGATAGAGATAAAAACTAAATATACTAAGTTTTTCTGGTACAGTAGGTTTATTTAACATGTATACATTTATGTAACATCTTTTGTGGTTTGATGAACATTAATGACACAGATGGGTATTTTAGGCTGCTGTCACTTTAAGGCAGAATGCTAGGATCTAACATACCGACACATATCTGTTTTTCACCGAGCTGTTTACATTTCAGCCTTCACCGGCTGTATTTACGTGAGATTCTCCACATGACGGACATTTGGACAACTGTGACTGTATTTGACCATTCAGGACCAAAGAGAACTGAATTGGCTTCAGAAGAACGCTTCTTGTACGCGTCATTCAGCGTCATTCATCACTTAATAACTTGATAAACTCTTTTTTAAGATCCTCGTTAAATGTACACATACACGATCTTTTGACATCTTCGCATCTGAATTGATCTCCGCACTCTCTAATATCCCGCCTTCACTAATTGCAAGTTAACCGATGTTTCTCCAAAATATACCATGACGAGATTGGCTACCTTTGATTAGGCTATTCTTGCGTGACAGAAGACTGCTACTCTCTTTTATGAACATTTAGTCAAGACAATTTAGGAAAGAAGAAATACGGGACAAAACATAATTTCATAATAGGTCGGGACACTAAAAATATAAAAATAGAGCTGAAATACGGGACTGTCCCGGGGACAACGGGACGTCTGGTCACCCTACTCAATGGAAATCACTGAACTTCAACATACGTGTGTTTTTGTCTGTGGTATCAGATCATCCACTGCATTATATTATAAGCATTATATTATATAGATTACTTACAGATTGTGGTCTGTTACTGATTCCAAATTACATGACAAAAAGTAGTTAGTAACGTGATTCATTATATTCCACATTCTAGGTAATATACAGTAATTGGACTACTCTTTGATTACTTTTAGGTTACTTTTGTAACGTGCCATCAGTTAGAATTGAATAGGATAATATTGTACCATATTGATATAAAAATTCAAAGAGAAAGAAAATATATTCCTTTCTTAGTTTTCAACAACATGAAGTGCGCTAAACATTAAATGATGTCAGGGTTTCCCAGAATGGGATTCATGAAGGAACTGCAGGGGGTTTGTGAGTTTAATGAAAGAGAATTTCTTTATTTTTATGAAAATGTGTTTGAAAGACAAAAGTCTTCTAAAGACATATGACATATGTTAAATGACTTACTGAATGTGTTTTTCAGGAGTTGATTCGATAGGCAGTGTTGCAATGTTGAGAAAACACTGTGAAATGGTTTCTGTAAATCCAGTGGTCAAATGCTTTGTGGCCTCTCAATTATAAAATAAATGTATTACATTTTCAATACATAAGCAATATAGCTTTTAGAAAGGAAAATCTAAGACATGAAAAAGAAGAATAAGTGAGAATCAATAAATTATAAATGGCAAGTAAATGCAGTAACAGTTCTTCCCTTGTTTACACTGCACATGTCTGTGGCGCACTACAGCGGCGACAAGGTTTTGTCCCATCCTCCAACTCTTCAGAAGAGATGCCTCACGAAGATGGCGAGGCCGAAGATGGCGAGGCCATGAGATTTGCATGTCTGACTTTGTTTTTCTTGATCTTTGGGGTTCTACCATGGTTAGGTTGGCTAAGTGGTTATGTTTTGTCTGGTTTAATTGTGTTTATTTTTGTGTTTATTGCTATGTCCTACAGACAAAGTCCAGTTATGAATGAAAAGGATAAAATATCTGATTGTTTTAATCTTTTAAAATACCTCTTTAATTATCTTGTATCTATATTTCACATACAGCCTGTGAGCAGGAGGAGAACACTGGCTTTTGGACGCTGCGTCTTTAGCGAATCGAGCGCGGAGAGCTTCTGAAATGGCTGGTACAAACACAAGCGTTGACTAGAGTGGCCGCGATCAGCTCCGGTGGCCGTGTCGGAGACGTGTGAAACAGTCAATACTGCAGTACAGGTGTTTCTGAAACACACGCCACTCGCCTCTTCAGGACTAATGCCAGGGAATACTCACTTGTGCAGTGATGAGCTTCTTGGTCTTGGGTTGGCTGGGGTCAGGGAACTCCTCTCCGAAGCACAGGTCCACTGTGTGCCGAGGCTCGGGACCGGAGCCCTGCTGGTAGTTCTGGAGCTCTGAAAGAAAACAGGGATCAGTGTGAGGACATGCTGAAGAAAGTCCATAAAAAGGACTGTTTTCCCAGGCTAAGCCCTTCCTCTTCTTCACCTTGTATGAAGACGGTCACGTCCAGGAGTTTACAGGTTCGCTCTCGCTCCAGCTTGTTTGGTTTCTGTCTGTGCACTGCCAGCGGGCCGTCCCAGTACACGCGGCCCTGGCAGAAGCGCTTGATGAACACGCCGTCCGGAGCCACCCACACCAGCACCCCTTTCTCCAGGTGGGGCAGGAGGCGGCTCATGGCGTCAGTGATGCCCGGGGGCAGGCGCACGATGTCTGGACGGGGGAAGAACACCTTCTGGGCTTCACACGGCCCGTAGATGCGCTCGTTCCCCACCGGTGCACAGCCTTGCAGGATGAAGCAGCCGTCCGGAGACGCAGTCACGAGGTTCTGCACCAGTTTACCATGATAGAACAAGCGCACCTCCAGACGACAGTCTACGAACACACACACACCAATACATCTGACACGTGTCCCAGTACTTTACACTGTACATCAACAATACCATAAAATATCTATACCATTTAAGTGAGTCAAGTTTTTTCTCTCAACGAGTGATTAATATTCACAATCATAATGATGCCAAGCTTCAAGTTAGTACACCAGCAGTTCAAGTCAGGTTCGACTCCCAAATTCTCGGACAAGAAACATAATTCCCCCTAGCAGCACCGATACCATCGTCTCTCTTTCGTGTCGGCATGTTTGAAAGCTGTGTAAGGAAGAGCTCCTGTGCTCCTACTGGCTAATGTCACGGATGTGACGAACCCGTCATGGAGGACCGGGAAAACGTTAAACATGCTAGTGTTTCTGTCAGGACGCCGTGAAGCATCGCAGACGCGCCGTCAGTTGTCGTCTACTATGACACACTATACGAGACCAAATTCTGGCGTCCCGACACACGTTGTTGTTTATGAATCACCACGACACCCTACGTCAAACTGAACGTACCAAAAACGGGCTGATATCGTGTAGTCTGAACCTGGCATTAAAGAAACTAAAGAGACATTCAAATATGAAATGTTGAAAAACTCTCTCACCAGATATGGGGACGTGAGATGGATATACTGGAAGAGATGAAAGATTGGAGTTAATGCCTGTACTGGGACACGCAAATGACCTGCCATTCACTGCACACACACACACACGCACACACACACACACACACACACACACACAATGTAAGTGAAAATGAAACCTTTTGTCGTTAGTTATTTAATTCTGAAACTAAAACACTGACCACTCCATCCAGCACCTTTGTTTGAGTCACCAAGCGGACTGTCCTCCTGGATGTGAAAACAAAATGTTATTGTCATGTCACACAGCTCTGGAATCTGTCCAGTAGGAGGCAGACAAATCTCAAATCTAATCCCGGTTTGCAGTCAGTGCAGTGAGAGAGGGGATTTCCACAGGAGTTTCATTATACCTGATGTGTGTCTCTCAAGGCTTTGCTGCAGTCGCTGTCATGTGATATCACTAGACTTCCAGCAGGTTCTGGAGGACAGAAGAAGAAGCTTACAGAGAGTTTTGAATATGATTATGCAGACATTTATTTATATTTAGATAAATGAGGAAGTGAGATTTGGGTGTAAGGTTTGAGGAACTCAAGTGCAGATCTTTTATAATACCTATCAGTCTTCCTGTGTCGTCCAGGATCCGGTAGACCTTGTACGGCTCCGAGATGTCCAGCTGACTGCGCTCGGGAACCTCCTGGAAGTCTGTGCTCTTGTTCAGGGCACAGCGGAGGCGCGTTTTCCACGTAGAGGGGTCTGCTTTGTCCCTGCCCTCCTGAAATTTACCCTTGTACATGGCCCACGCCTACGACAAAGAGTGTGTTAAATCATGTAAACAGCGTTTTATTTTATTTTATTTTTATTCTGTACTAAACAGGATTTAAATGGGAAAATAAATTAAATTAAAGTTGGAATGATACAAATTAAAAGCTATGTGCTGATATAAATGAAATAAATGACGTTATAAGTTTTGTTCGTTTGGTCAGACATCTTAATTGTAGTAAGTATGTTATGGTAATAAATGTGTGTGTGTGTGTGTGTGTGTGTGTGTGTGTGTGTGTGTGTGTGTGTGTGTGTGTGTGTGTGTGTGTGTGTGTGTGCGTGCGTGTGTGCGTGCGTGTGTTTACCTTGAAGAGCGCCGCGTCCTGGTTCTGTCTGTAGTCCTGTTTGGCGGCGTGTTTCCAGGGAATTCTGAACATGGTTTTCTCCTGATTCTCCCAGCTCAGTCCAGGGTAATTCCCGCTGTCTATCTGCGCTATGAGCCATTCTCTCAGTCGCATGTGCCTCGACCTGTCTTCCATCAATCTAAAACACAACACCATCAAATCATCTGTAGCTTCAGTCACATCTCCTAACAGCAGTTCTGCAGTAACACACCAGAACACTTCAAACACGCTATAAAACTTCAAACAAGCTATAAAACGTGTGCTAAGGTCATAAAGAAAATGAAAATTTCGATAAACTCACAGAGGAATAATTTCATGAATTCAGACATGTGAGTGCGCTATAAAAGTGAAAGTAAAAGTATGAAGTGAAACACTTTCGGTTTCCCATCTAGTGAATGCGGCCCAGTGAACAATGACATGTTCTCGTAGGACGAGACGAACTGTCACATGCATTACTGAAACTGCTCCCTGCGGAAGATTCCTATATTAAAGCACACCCACAACACTCATTAGCCCGTGCAGGACTCACTATTCTCATGTTTATGCTGCTCTTCTAGCGCGCTAAAGTTAGCTTTAGGTTGGATATTCGCCGGACATTTACTTTAATACAGTCGGCTGTATTATATGGAGGACGAGAAATGACTCAAGTATAAATAAATAAATGAATGAATTATACGTAAATGCAGAATTAATTAATTAAATAAATAAATATAGAAATGCATAAATAAATAAATGCTGAAATACATAAGTAAATACATGTAGAAATACATACATAAATGAATGAATAAATAAACGATTAAATTCTGAAATAATAAATAGGCCTAAATAAATGCAGATATGCATAAATAAATAATTTTCAAAAGTCAAAAGTATAATTTTTAATTGTGCTATTTTTGTATAATTTGTGTTATGCTATATTTTTTCTTCATTTATTTATGTATTTTTACATTTATTTATGCATTTCTACATGTATTTATGTATGTGTACGTATGTTAATAAGGTAGGCGGTCCTAACCTCTCTCAATGCAGGATTGGTTAAACAGGATCGGTATCGTTACGGCTGTGCTACTGTGGATAGGCCTACTAGTTTTGTTAGTTTTGTTGTAGGTACGCGAATTGAGTTTCCCGACAACGCTTTATCTGTAGAGTGGTAAAGGGAAAAAAAGCTCTAACCTGTTAACATGGGTGCGGTATTTAATATTTCCAGTATTTAGATTTACATTATTCATCATAACCAACTGAGCAGAATCAATCTGAATTCAAGTATATACTTTTTTAATTCGTTGAATTATATAGTGTAATTCAGATGTATCTGTTTGACTGGGACTTTAATTATTTAAAATGTTGTGCTAACTAAATTCCCTAGCAAATTATTCCCCATCAAAATATATGCATCACAATCATGCAGATGTTAAAATCGTCTCTAAATATGTGGTAATCATCTGCACCAAGACCTTGGACGGACTGAACCCCCTGTTTAAATAAGATGAACCAGCAGATGGAGACATTTACTGGATATGCACAATTACAGTCATCATTTGGTTCTTAATATCAAACCATACATATCTATACAAATGTTTTTTTTTTATTTTACATTGTCCCTTTTTGCATATTTTTAATTAATGAATAATTATGCATGAATATAGACTGGATGAGCACTATAGTTTATATGTTAATTTGGTAACTTTACAATAAGGACTCATTTGTTAACATTAGTTAATGTATTGACTAACATGAACTAACCATGATACATTTATTAATCTTTGTTAATGTTAGTTAATACAAATCCAGCTGTTCATTGTTTGTTCATGTTAGTTCACAGTGCATTAACTAATGTTAACAAATACATCTTTTGATTTTAATAATGTATTAGTAAATGTTGAAATGAACAAAGATTCATAAATGCTGTTAAAGTATTGTTCATCTTTAGTCCATGTTAACTAAAGTAGTTAACTATTGTTAACTAATGAACCTTATTATAAAGTGTTACCTTAAACTGTTATTATCGAGGAGGTATTACAAAGGGGAAAAAAAACATTATTAAACAGACATTATCAAGGTGAGCATTTGTCACCACAAATGGAGAACCTTGAAATTTAACTTTTAAATCTGTAATATGTGATTATTTAGACTACACACAACCTTTGAAACGTTAAGAGGAAGATTATAATTACATCCGGACAGTTCTATAATCTTAAATAGATTTGCCAGGACCTGGACCTTCCTGCAGAGAGCACTTCGTGACATGCAATAAGAACAGTTCATTACCAAAACACATCACAATCTTCTCCTTTGACGTTAGTCATTTGAACAACCAGATAATTCAATAAGAATGAAGATATTCTTTGTATAATCATATTGGATTTCAGCCTGTCATCATATGGTGGATGAAACATTATTCTTGCATGCATATGCTGAGTCATTCTCACTGAAAACAGTGGCAGAACGTCTCGGTTACGGATGTAACCCTCATTCCCTGAGTGGGAACGGAGACATTACGTCGGATGACGACGATTGGGGTTTCGCTTAGAAGCCTATCACCTTCGAGTATTAGAAAACGAGCCAATGGCAATGAAATGCCATGGGTCTGCGGAATTTGCATAGCGTAACTCCGCCCGCCGCAGGGGGTATATAAGGAAGTACGCGAGCACAATGCAGACATGCCTTCGCTGAGGAGCCGAGACTGGCCCCAGGCGTTTTTCAGCGGTACAGCGGAAGTGGCAGGAAGACGTAACGTCTCCGTTCCCACTCAGGGAACGAGGGTTACATCCGTAACCGAGACGTTCCCTTTCGTGGTCACTCCGAGTTACGTCGGATGACGACGATTGGGGTTCCAGTCTAATCACGCCACCTCGGCTGTCTTCCAGTGCCCTGCGTAAGTCTGAGCTCCCTGTTGTGAGACTAGCACGAACGAAGGAGTCCTACTTAACACAGGGATACCAAGGTACACTGGGAAGCATATCTCCAGAGAGAAGTATGCAATTATGCCCAGCCATTGATGGGGGGGACTTAGAATACACATATGGCCAGAGGCTGCATATGGAAGATCACTGAGGTGTCCAGCCGCAGGTGGAATTTTAAACCCCAGGGGTGGCAAGGTGGCTTGCCAAGGGAAAGACACACGCTCACAAGGAGACTTACAGCGGAATACACATGTGGGGGTCGCCCAGAGGGGGGACCATGCACATGGTGGCACCTAGTCAAGCGCAAAAGCTGAGTATGGAATTTTGGCATAACTCAGGCGTTGACATAAGCAGTGCTGGAGGAACTCAGAGCTTATCAGACTCACCTGAGGAAAATATCGCACGTATCCCGTCCGTGGAGGGGAATGGCGAGCAAGCGAAGACACCTGAGCAGAATCTAGCACCGGCTGGTTGAAGCGAGTACATGAGAAGAAACTGGCTCTACTCGGAGATTATAAAATCTCGCGAATGTGTTGGGTGTCGCCCAGCCTGCAGCTCTACAAATGTCTGTTAGCGAGGCGCCATGCGCTAGAGCCCAAGAGGAAGCCACACTACGTGTGGAGTGGGCTTTCACACCAAGGGGGCACGGACGACCTTGCTGCTGGTATGCCAACGCAATGGTATCCACTATCCAGTGTGATAACCTTTGCTTTGAGAGAGCCTTTCCCTTCAGCTTCCCACCATGACAGACAAAGAGCTGGTCTGAGGTCCTGAAACACCGCGTTCTGTCTACAAAAGCACGGAGGGCGCGTACTGGACAGAGCAGTGCCAAGGCTGGGTCTGCCTCCTCCAAGGGCAGCGCTTGCAGGTTCACTACCTGGTCTCGAAAGGGTGTGGTAGGAACCTTGGGCACATATCCAAGCCGGGGTCTCAGGATCACGTGAGAGTCAGCCGGCCCGAATTCCAGGCACGCTTCGTCAACCGAAAATGCCTGCAGGTCCCCTACCCTCTTGATGGAGGCCAATGCAACCAGGAGCGCTGTCTTCATTGACAGGAACTTAAGCTCCACTGATTGCAAAGGCTCAAATGGAGCGCTCTGCAGGGCAGTTAGAACCACTGAGAGGTCCCAAGAGGGAACGAGGGGAGGACGAGGAGGATTTAGTCTCCTGGCTCCCCTCAGGAACCTGACGATCAGGTCGTGCTTTCCCAGAGACTTACCATCGACTGCTTCGTGATGGGCGGCAATGGCGGCCACATACACTTTCAGGGTGGAGGGAGACAGCCTTCGCTCCAACCCTTCTTGCAGGAAGGAAAGCACGACACTGATGGGGCATTTCGTGGGTTCTTGATGTTTAGAAGAACACCAGTTGACGAAGAGGTTCCACTTCAACGCATAGGCATGTCTCGTGGACGATGCTCTAGCGGAAGTGATGGTAGCCACCACCGCAGGTGGTAGGGTACTCAAACCTGCCTCGTCCCGTCCAGGAGCCACACATGGAGGTTCCAAAGATCGGGACGAGGGTGCCATAAGGTGCCCCGTCCCTGAGAAAGGAGGTCCTTCCTCAGAGGAATTGGCCAGGGAGGTGCTGTCGCGAGGAGTACTAGTTCGGAGAACCAGGTCCGGTTGGGCCAATACGGGGCAACCAAAGTGACCTGCTCCTCGTCCTCCCTGATCTTGCGCAAGGTCTGCGCAAGGAGGCTCACTGGGGGAAACGCATATTTGCGTAGGCCCCGCGGCCAGCTGTGCGCTAGTGCATCCGTGCCGAGCGTGCCCCGGTCAGGGAATAAAACAGGTCGCAGTGGGACGAGTCGTGGGAGGCAAACAGGTCTACCTGTGCGTCGCCGAACTGATCCCAAATCAGCTGAACCGTCCGGGGATGGAGTCGCCATTCTCCAGCGAGAGGCCGAACTCGAGACAGCTCGTCGGCCGCCTGGTTCAGGTGTCCCGGGATATAAATGGCTCGAAGCGACCTCAGATGCTTCTGACTCCATATGAGGAGGTGGCGAGCGAGTTGCGACATACGGCGGGAGCGTAGACCACCTTGATGGTTGATGTACGCTACTGTTGCGGTATTGTCTGATCGGACTAGTACGTGCTGACCCCTGAGCAACGCCCGGAAGCGGTGCAGGGCGAGACGTACAGCCAGCAACTCGAGGCAATTGACATGCCAAAGGCGCTGGGGTCCTGTCCAGGAGCCCGCGGCAGCATGACCATTGCACATGGCGCCCCAGCCCGTGTTGGAGGCATCTGTTGATACAACAACATGCCGGGAAACTCGTTCTAAGGGCACTCCGGCCCGTAGAAAATTGAGGTTCGCCCACGGGGTGAAGGTCTGACGGCAGGCTGGAGTCACTGGGACTTGGAGCGTGCCGTGTTGCCATGCCCACCTCGGGACTCGATCGCGAAGCCACAGCTGAAGCGGTCTCATATGAAGCAATCCCAGCGGCGTTACTGCGGCTGCGGATGCCATATGCCCCAGGAGCCTCTGAAAAAGTTTCAGTGGAACCGCACTCTTGCCCTCGAACTGACGAAGACAAGTCAGCAGTGACTGCGCGCGCTCGCTCGTAAGCTGCGCGCACATGGCGACCGAGTTGATCTCCATACCGAGAAAAGAGATCCTCTGCACGGGGCAGAGTTTGCTCTTCTCCCAGTTGACCCGAAGGCCCAGACGAACTAGGTGCCGGAGCGCTAGGTCCCTGTGTTCGCAAACCTGGTCTCGAGAGTGAGCTAGGATCAGCCAGTCGTCGAGATAGTTCAGGATGCGAACCCCGTGTTCCCGGAGGGGAACAAGGGCTGCCTTGACGACCTTCGTAAAGACGCGAGGAGACAGGGCTAGTCCGAAAGGGAGAACCGCGTACTGGTATGCCTGTCCCTCGAAAGTAAACCGTAGAAACGGTCTGTGTCGAGGTAAAATGGAGACATGGAAGTAGGCGTCCTTCAGGTCGATCGCTGCAAACCAATCCTGCGGCCGCACACACTGGAGGATGTGTTTGGCCGTTAGCATCTTGAACGGCAGCCTGTGAAGGGAGCGGTTCAAGACGCGTAGGTCGAGGATCGGCCGTAACCCACCGGACTTCTTGGGTACAATGAAGTAAGGGCTGTAGAAGCCGGACTTCATTTCGGCTGGAGGGACAATCTCGATCGCACCCTTCGCCAGCAGGGTGGCGACCTCCGCTCTCATGACAGGGGCATTGCCACCGACCATAGTGAAGCGGACTCCCCTGAAGCGGGGAGGAGATCGCGCGAACTGAATCGCGTAGCCGAGCCTGATGGTTCTCGCGACCCAGCGGGACAGTCTGGGAAGCTCTAGCCAGGCCTCCAGAAAGTGCACCAGCGGGGTCATACGAACCACAGACATACCGTCGGTGGGGCAGCGAGGCGGAATGACCGGCACCGGCGAGGGTGGCATAGCGGCCCTGTGCGGGGGCACGGTCATTAACCGCGTCCTGCCAGAGGAGGCCAGGGGAGGGCGCGCGTCCCACGGGGGCGTGCTCTGGCAGGGGTCTGGCGACAGAGGGGGATGAGAGGAGCGAGGCCCGTGGGCGGCGCGTGCTGTCATCCCGCACCTCTGGGACAGAGGAGGGCGGCAGTGGCGGGACCCGAGGGTGGCGCGCACTGCGGCCCTCGGGCTCTGTGGGCTCAGGATTGGGATTTTCGATTCTGTCTTTAACCACATTAGGGTGCTGCCTGTCGTGGGACGAGCAGCGGGGAGTGGAGAACAAAAGATTCTCCCCCGGCCCTCCACCGGGGGAAGGAGTGGCCCTGCTACCACCTCCTGAACAGAAAGGAAAGCCAGTCCTGAGCTGCCCGTCTCAGGAGCGCCGCTTAGCCTGGCGTTTAGCGGGCGGCGGGGCTGGAGAGGGCTGTGGCGCCTTCCTGCGGCTTCCTCCACGACGCGACCCCGATGACTGCTGCTGGGGCCGTGCGGGAGGGGCGGGAGCCGCAGGAGGGCGCCCTCGGCGGCGAGCAGGCTTAGGACTCTGAACCGGTGGCTTAGCAGCAACAGCACGCCGGGGCAGAATATGTTTAATGGCCTCAGTCTGCTTCTGAGCAGTCGAGAACTGTTGGGCAAAGTCCTCGACTGCACCGCCGAAAAGGCCGGCCTGGGATATGGGAGCGTTGAGCAGACGAGTCCGCTCAGGCTCACGCATATCGGCCAGGTTCAGCCACAGGTGTCTCTCCTGGACCACAGCTGTGGACATCACCAAACCCAGGGAGCGCGCGGTCACTTTCGTCGCCCGGAGAGCGAGGTCAGTGGCGGCGCGCAGCTCATCAAAGAGCCCTGGGTCTGTCCTACCCTCGTGCATGTCACGGAGCATCTTGGCCTGGTAGACCTGTAAGATGGCCATGGCATGCAGTGAAGCAGCTGCCTGTCCCGCCGCTCTGTAAGATTTCGCCACCATAGTAGACGAGAATCTACAGGCTTTGGAAGGGTGCTTTGGATCACCACGTGATGAAGCGCTTGCCGGACACAGCTGCATCGCGACAGAACGTTCAACCGTGGGAATCCCAGTGTACCCACAAGCATCAGCTTTATCGAGGGGAGGAAAGGCGGAGAAAGCCGACGAACGATCACAGGAAGACATGGGAGCCTTCCAGGACCGCGTGACTTCCTCATGCACTTCCGGGAAGAAAGGAATTGGGGTTGGGCGGCGACGGGTGTCAGCGGCCGCTCCCAAAAACCAATCGTCCAGCCGCGAGCGCACTGGATCAGGTGGCGGGGACCACTCAACACCAATGGCTGCGGCTGCCCGGGAAAGCATGGCGGTCAGCTCGGGATCAGACTCGGGCAACGCTGACACGCCCGAGGGCGGCAACGCAGCCGAATCCTCACTTCCCGAGGACTCGCGCCCACCTTGTGATGCCGCGATCGACATAGTATCTTCCTCTGGAGCTCCAAACGAGACGCGCTGGGGCTCCGAAGAGGAACCAGCGGCCTCAGTCTGTACACTCGCGGGTACCACTGCTGAAGAGGGGTGTGTGGACCGCGGACGTGTCGGCGGTATGTCCCACACAGTCACCCTCAGGTCACCCCGGCCACCAGCCGAAGTACTAGCCCTCTCGGAGTCAGTAGATCGGGGTGTGGGTAGGGGGACTCTCGCTCTGGTGAGTTCATTGAGTCTCGACCGCAGCATGGAGATGGTCATGTTCCCGCAGTGAGAACATGAGTCATCCATGAACGCTGCTTTAGCGTGATCAACGCCCAAACACGCTAAGCAGTGTTCATGCCCATCAGAGAAAAATATCTCGCGACCGCAACCAGAATTGCACGGGCGAGGCATCTTTAAAAAGACGTGCCACGTGCAAGCTCTTTTTGTGAGAGGATAAACTCCGCGGATGCTGAAGCGAACAGGGAGAAACACACTAACTGTCAGATCACTGAACAGACCAGCAGGGTAGTGAGCACTCGCTGAAATCGCCGTCACACCAACACCGGAGAGTTCGCTCGTCTCGAAGGTAAGAGAAGACTAACTCAGAATATTTGGCTTACAGGAGTGGAGAAGTTCTCGGCTCCGAAGCGAAAGCATGTCTGCATTGTGCTCGCGTACTTCCTTATATACCCCCTGCGGCGGGCGGAGTTACGCTATGCAAATTCCGCAGACCCATGGCATTTCATTGCCATTGGCTCGTTTTCTAATACTCGAAGGTGATAGGCTTCTAAGCGAAACCCCAATCGTCGTCATCCGACGTAACTCGGAGTGACCACGAAAGGGAACTAGAGTTTTAATTTGAAGCACTGATTCGGTGCCTTCACTTTCTAGCAGACTTTTGCGTTTTTACCGTTTAGACGGAAACGCGACGTTTTTAAGATTTCCACTCTGGAGGGTGGTTTCGCTTTTTTGTGTTTTTAAGCCCCAAAAACGCCGTCGCCGTCTAAACAAAAGGCACATCTGATAAAATATTTTTAGTTTTTCACCCGCGAGCGTTCTCGTGTAAACAGGGCCTAAGCTGGCGCTGAAGAAGCATCAGTGAATCCTATGATCGAGGCGGTGGAAGCCGTCCATCTAAATCCATCAGAAGGAATTACTATACAGACTGCAACAAACTCAAAAGCTTACAGTGAGTTTGTAAAACTATAGTGGGTTACCATGATCTTCACTTTAGGATTAATTATACATTATGCATCATTCAGATTAATTATGTATATAGTTCTAGTAGTTCTCTGAGAGTTATGAAAAAATTGTAGTTACTGATTAGCTAATAGTGAACTACACTGTAAAAGTGAACATGTGCAGTTGTTGCTTCAAGGGGGTAGGCTATTTATACCTATAAATTATAATTGTGTTGTTGTAACCACATTCAATCAGGTTTGACGTAACACAAAACAGGGGAATGCTGTTTAAACTTAACTGAGTTGCATTGACCCAATTTACAATTTCCATTAAAGCTCAGGATGAACACGTTCAACACACGTGCACTGCGCCTTGCAGATCAGCGGATTTTGCTTCAGTGAGAGATTGTGATTAAGTTGCATCAAAGTGAACATTGCTGCAAATTTGATCGATTGCTCCTGTCTGTCTTGCTGCTGGTTTGTGTCTGTAGCTCCGTGTAGCTTTATGTTTTGAATCTCTATTTACTATCATTCCTTCTTATTATTTGCTAAATTTAACTTATTCATCAACATAATTAGATATTGTTTAATATTGCCAATCACATTAATCTGTCATCGCTAGCTTGTATCTAAATCATTATTGCTAGCACAACACGCTAGTATCTCACTAGCCTGTTAACCTGCCATCCGTGCTAGCCGTCTTTTTATTTCTCGCTCGCGCCTTTTACGAGTCTATCAAACAACTGTGGTGAGTAGGATCAGTCAACAAACACGGTGAGTCATGTCTTCTGTTATTGTCACTTGCACTTTGTGTCACATGTATAGCATAGCCTTCTCTGTCAGCAATGAAGGATTTACATGTGATAAATGCAGGGAGATAGTCAGGCTGACAGAGAAGATTTCAGAACTAGAGACATGCATCCAAACTTTAATCGAGGATTGTAAGAGCGTAAGGGCTTTAGATACTGCTTTGGATGCGACTAGATTAGTGAACTCTTTAAATTGTTCAGTTCCGGCTGTAGAGCTTGTGCAGCAGGGCAACTGGGTGACGGTGAGACGCTGTAGTCGCAGGATAAAACACCGCTCTTCCGTTCTGATTACAAGATTAAATAGATTCTCCCCACTCAGTGAAACACCCACTGAGAATCCTGTTGATTGTGCCCTTGTAATTGGCGATTCTATCACACGGAACATGAAAATAGAGCCACCAGCCACCATGGTCACATGTTTGCCGGGAGCCAGAGCGCCTGACATCAAAGCAAATTTAAAAGTGCTGGCTAATGCTAATCGTAAAATATCTAAGATTATTATCCCCCTGGGACCAGCCACCCCCCTCCCCCCCCAGCCGTCTCAGGAGTGAGAGGAGCACCCGTTCCCCGACCACGTGGCGGCTCTGAGTGAGTACCATAGTTCCTGGCCTACGTGGCAGAGACCCCGCCGCACACCTGCTGGCTCTCACGCTCCGTTATGGTTGGCTTAAACCGGGAAATAAAGGCCATGATTCGCTCAGTGAGGTGGAGAGTGGTCATGCACGAGGTGGCGGTCAAACAGGCCAAGGAGGGCCATCTCATCCCCAAGGTCACTCTCCGCCAGTGCATTGCCTCCGCCAAGACTGTCATCCTTGAAGTCCTGGGTAAGTTTTTGCCTCCTCTCACCTCTCAAACCGCTGCATTCCACACGCCCCCTAATGCTTCTCCCTTTTTTCTCACAGCCCGCCTCAAAGTGACGGGCGACAGGAAGGACCAGTGGTCATTTTATGGGCACCTCACCGCCTGCCTGGCCTGCATCTGTGGTCATCGCGGTGGGGTGTTCCAAAACATGACCATTGGGGAGGTGGAGGCAGCGCAGAAGGCTGCCATAGACGGTTGCTACGTCATCAGTGTGAGTGGTTTTATCTCTCTCTCTCTGACGCCGCTTGTTTGTCGCTGATTCCGCTGATTTCTTCCCACAAGACCAACCTGGCCTTCGGGGCCGCTCAGCTGGCCTTGAGCGAGGAGGAGTATGGCTGGATGAGGGAAGGCTTGATGGGCATTATTTATTTTTCACCTCAAAGCCCGGCTCCTGTAAGACCTTAAATCAGTACTTTCAGGAGGCATGGGCTGGGATGGGCCTGCCAGGAACTTCAACCTTCACCGATCTCCAAACCTCCATCGCCACACACGTGACCATTCCCGCACGTGTTTCTGCCTTGTGAATTTCTGACGTGCCTGTGTTTGTTTCTAACTATGCTTTCCTCTCTCTGTACAGGCCAAGAACACCCACAGCCCCAGGGACTGGCACAACACCCACAGCTGACCGCTTCTACGCCCTGAATTTGGACGGCAAGTTGAGTCAGCCGTGGTGGGTGAGGAAGCCCCCCCGGGGACCCCGAAGCGCCCCGCCACCTCCTCCGGGCCAAAGGGGGCCAGGAGGAGCCGTAAGCGGCCGGCCGGGCTGACCCCTGCTGCCAGGCCTCCGCAGATGGCAGAGGAGGATCCAGACACGAGGGAGTCCGCTTCGGTAAGTCCATCTTTTGGTGGGTCTGTTTTACCGTTTGTCTGAAGAGTGGGCGTGTTCGCTGACTCTTTGCCTTTCTCACTCTTTGCAGGAGGAGCCGAGCCCAGCGAAGCGGCGGCAGAGGGTCTTCATTCTGGTCACCCTGAGCCGGAAGTACCCGATGGTCCGGCTGTCCCCCCTTAAGTCCCCCTACAAGGTCTCCCTGAGGCAGCGCAAACAAACCCAATTGTTTTAGTTCTGTTTGTGTTCCCATTTTTAAAACCTGCAAGACATTATTAGTATGAAGCCGTTTATCATCACAATCCTAACAGTGCTGCGGTTACTCAATAAGTGGTCAACTAAATTTATGGTTTGTTTTTCAGATGAGCTCTTTCCCAACTATCGAGGAGTAGGAGGAGTATCTAGGAGGAGTTTGTAACAGTGGATTTTGACACCAGGGCCCGGTTTTTCAAAAGGTTTAATCCAGATAAAATTGATCCGGATTTAGTAATCCTTTTTTTTTGCGATCCGTGATCACGTAATCCAGCTTACTTTTGAGCCAGTTTTTCAAAGCAACATCGGATTGGATCAATCTGATCCGGATAGGGACTTTTCAGGATCACCAAATCCTGTTTACTAGAGCCTTAAATGGAACCAACAGTGTAGCCTACTGGCTTAGCAAAGAACAACAGTTGGCAAAATACCGGTGGCCACAAATAACCATTGTTTATTTTAATTTAAGAAACAGAAACACTGTAATAAACAGAAACATTTTACTTTCCTTATTTTGTTATAATGTTAAATTGCAGATTTTGTTGTTTTACCATATCTCATTAGATGTGACATGCTTCATATATGCTTCAAATATGAAGAAATGTATATATCATCAGTAAACACTGATTTTGTGATCATTCACTTAAAAAAAAAACCTCTCTGGTTTTATTTGGTTTGAAAAATCACAACTGAATCCACCCTTCTGATGGGATCAGGATAATCCTGTTTTTTTGGATCAAATAGATCCCAAACCGAGTTCAAAGTTCTGAAAAACCCAAAGGGCAGGTTTGATCCAGATCAAATTTAAGATCGGATTACATGATCTGATCTTAGTTCAGAATCCCTCTTTTGCTTTTGAAAAACCCATTTCCAAGATTTGATCCAATCCGTGATCCGAAATCCCACTGGATTACTTTTGAAAAACTGGGCCCTGGGTTTTTTTTGTTTTAATGAATGTGTTCGTGAATTGTTCAGTCTGTTTTTTTACTGTGTTTTATGTGTTTTTAAAAGATGATTATAAATCTGATGTTGGGTGTCTGTTTATGCGGCCAAAAAAGGCAAGAACACAATGAACACAATGTATAAACAAATTGTCAGTCTGCTTTGTACTGAGCAGGTGACAATTGGCTGATTTAAAAGTGTTAGTATTTTTGTTCTCCTCATCTCTACTGTAATGAGCACTCTCAACCGGACACGTTCCACTAACTTTCAAGTCATTTAAGTGCTTAAATTGCATACAAATGCAGTGTGGGTTATGACACTGTCTAACAAAATTTTTGCCGTTTTACATTTAAAACTATTATGTCTTATTCTAAAGCTAAAGTAATATTGACAAATTATTTATCATTTGAAAAATTACAGTATCTAGTATTGATATTTTGTGTCTGATTTTCAATAAAAATGACAAAGGAACAGAAACTTATTAATTTGTAAACATTTCTTTTTTTTTAGCTTAGAGGTCCTTTTTATTTTTTAGCACTGAAATTACTCGTAAATGTGTGGATTGTGTCCTGTTAAATGTGCTTAGAACAGCAGAGGTGGTTTAATACACATTTTTAGTATTTAAAATGAATGAGGCCCCTTTCAAGAATGTCAAAAGGTAAAAAAAAGGGACGCGCATCTGTAAGGAGACGGAAGGTCGTAGGACCCCAAAGCTCGGCGAGTTTGAGGGCCCTAGGCGCCTTCTAAGCTTTTCTAAGTCCGGACGAGTGTTTGGCTGAAAACTGGCTTGTTTCTAAGTGTCTGCCATTGACTTCATCTTCAATGGCAGACAGAGAGATGGATCAAAAATAATAAAAAATACTTATTAGGCCCTAGGCCCGTAAAAAGTAGGCCCGGGCCCTTTTGGTTTGTCGATTTGGGGGCCCTGATGCAACAGAGTGAGCGATTTCGGGGCCTTGGGGCCATTTCATTAATTTGCATAAAAATGAGTGTCCACGCAACCACTATTTGGCAGCAAAATAATGACTTTCTAACTATTTTGATGAAACCCATTTAAAAACCCGACGAAACTTGGTGCTACAGACTCTGGGGGGCCTGCTGAGTGCAGTAAAATAGTTAGGGATAGGGACGGGGCGGGGACGGGGCTTGGGACCGGTCAGGGGGGGATCAACGGGACATTTGGCCACTATAGTAGGCAATCGGATAAATATTGGGTTCGTGGGACTGGGGGCATGGCTTGGGACCGGTCGGGGGGTCAACGGGACATTTGGCCAATAAAGTGGGCAATCGGACAAATAATGGGTTAGTGGGACGGGGGCGTGTGGCGCCACACTGAGGATGAAGCTTCTTTCTGAAGCATACTGTCTCTGGGGGTCTCGGATATTGGGGGGCTCCCGTTGGGCCCCTGGGGGGGTCAGGCCTCCCTGACGCCTCACGGGTCATTAGGTTGCTGGGGAGGGTCGGCTGAGGGTGCAGGCTGACCCCCCAAAACTTTTGGGCGGGTGGTGCGCGGCTTCCGCGAACCCACTGCCCAATGGCCGTCTGGATATTTTCTCAAAACCGGGACTCTTTCATTTGAAAGTCACGTTCATGACATCAAGGCTAGATTATTGTAATGCTATTATGGGTGGTTGCCCTGCACGCTTAATAAATCAAACTATTTCATAGCTAGTTCAAAACACAGCAGCTCGAGTTCTTACCAGAACCAGGAAGTATGACCATATTAGCCCAGTTCTGTCAACACTGCATTGGCTCCCTATTAAACATCGTATATATTGTAAAATATTGCTGATTACTTACAAAGCACTAAATGGTTTAGCTCTGCAGTACTTGAGCAAGCTCTTAACGCATTATAGTCCTTCACGTCTATTGCGATCTCAAAATTCCGGCCAGTTGATAATACCTAGAATATCAAAATCGACTGCTGGCGGTAGATCCTTCTCCTATTTAGCACCAAAACTCTGGAACAGTCTCCCTACCATTGTCCGGGAAGCAGACACACTCTGTCAGTTCAAAGCCAGATTAAAGACACATCTCTTTGACCTAGCATTCACATAATACATTATAGACTTCTATAATTCAATATTAGGCTGCATAGATTAGGTCAGCCGGAACCGGGAACACTCCCCATAAAATGTACTCGTTACATCATAAGAAGAATGGTGTCTACGCTAATATTAGTCTCTCTGTTTATCCCGAGGTTTACCGCAGTCCGCAGTCCGCCGGACCTTCGCCTGGACGCGACGACAACGCAGTCCTGAAATGTCAACTAGTCACTCCCCTGTGAAGGCCTCCTTCCCTCTCTTTACCTTTCTACAGCTAAAGCGTTGTCGGGATAATGCCGGTTCACGTGGCTACGTGGAAGCGATAAAAAATGTTATTATTAATTTTAAGGCCAGACAAGTAGTTTGTTGAGAGTTGGTTTGTAGGGAAGGACTACACGCCTGCGCACATATATTCAAACGTGAGTCTCTATAGACTGAACTTGTAATACGCATGTGCGCACCATTGGCGTTCTCACTGGTTCGCGTTTTTAAAGTTTGCGCAGAGAGAACTTAAGAGTTTACTGTTAGAATAGTGTTGTGTTAGCGGCCCCTAAGTTAATAACTAATGATCGTTGCGACGGAAGTGAATCACTCAAACTAACTTTAGCTGGAAAATAACTTTATTCTAGAGCTGCTGTAAAGCCAAAACAATCTCTGTTACTTTAATTTCCTATTATCACTGTAAAGCTGCTTTGGAACAATCTACATTGTTAAAAGCACTATATAAATAAAGATGACTTGACTTAACTTGACATTTAAAAAAAATACAAAAAATAATTAAACATGATTTAAAAAATTTTAAACATCCACTGAATATGCTCTATCACTTTTTCTCCTCTCTCCACCTGTAGCTGGTGTGTGTGTGTGTGTGAGCGCACTGGCTCCACCTATAGCTGGTGTGTGTGTGTGAGCACACTGGCTCCACCTTTAGCTGGTGTGTGTGGTGAGCGCACTGGCTCCACCTATAGCTGGTGTGTGTGTGTGTGTGAGCGCACTGGCTCCACCTATAGCTGGTGTGTGTGTGAGCGCACTGGCTCCACCTATAGTGGTGTGTGTGGTGAGCGCACTGGCTCCACCTATAGCTGGTGTGTGTGTGTGTGTGAGCGCACTGGCTCCACCTATAGCTGGTGTGTGTGTGAGCGCACTGGCTCCACCTATAGCTGGTGTGTGTGTGAGCGCACTGGCTCCACCTTTAGCTGGTGTGTGTGTGAGCGCACTGGCTCCACCTATAGCTGGTGTGTGTGTGAGCGCACTGGCTCCACCTATAGCTGGTGTGTGTGTGAGCGCACTGGCTCCACCTGTAGCTGGTGTGTGTGGTGAGCGCACTGGCTCCACCTATAGTGGTGTGTGTGTGAGCGCACTGGCTCCACCTATAGCTGGTGTGTGTGGTGAGCGCACTGGCTCCACCTGTAGCTGGTGTGTGTGTGAGCGCACTGGCTCCACCTATAGCTGGTGTGTGTGTGAGCGCACTGGCTCCACCTGTAGCTGGTGTGTGTGGTGAGCGCACTGGCTCCACCTATAGTGGTGTGTGTGTGAGCGCACTGGCTCCACCTGTAGCTGGTGTGTGTGGTGAGCGCACTGGCTCCACCTGTAGCTGGTGTGTGTGTGAGCGCACTGGCTCCACCTTTAGCTGGTGTGTGTACGAGCGCACTGGCTCCACCTATAGCTGGTGTGTGTGTGAGCGCACTGGCTCCACCTATAGCTGGTGTGTGTGTGAGCGCACTGGCTCCACCTGTAGCTGGTGTGTGTGGTGAGCGCACTGGCTCCACCTATAGTGGTGTGTGTGGTGAGCGCACTGGCTCCACCTATAGTGGTGTGTGTGTGAGCGCACTGGCTCCACCTATAGCTGGTGTGTGTGTGTGAGCGCACTGGCTCCACCTGTAGCTGGTGTGTGTGGTGAGCGCACTGGCTCCACCTATAGTGGTGTGTGTGTGAGCGCACTGGCTCCACCTATAGCTGGTGTGTGTGTGGTGAGCGCACTGGCTCCACCTTTAGCTGGTGTGTGTGTGAGCGCACTGGCTCCACCTATAGCTGGTGTGTGTGTGAGCGCACTGGCTCCACCTATAGCTGGTGTGTGTGTGGTGAGCGCACTGGCTCCACCTTTAGCTGGTGTGTGTGTGGTGAGCGCACTGGCTCCACCTATAGCTGGTGTGTGTGTGGTGAGCGCACTGGCTCCACCTATAGTGGTGTGTGTGTGAGCGCACTGGCTCCACCTATAGCTGGTGTGTGTGTGGTGAGCGCACTGGCTCCACCTTTAGCTGGTGTGTGTGTGAGCGCACTGGCTCCACCTATAGTGGTGTGTGTGTGGTGAGCGCACTGGCTCCACCTATATCTGGTGTGTGTGTGAGCGCACTGGCTCCACCTATAGTGGTGTGTGTGTGTTTGTGTGAGCGCACTGGCTCCACCTATAGCTGGTGTGTGTGTGAGCGCACTGGCTCCACCTGTAGCTGGTGTGTGTGGTGAGCGCACTGGCTCCACCTATATCTGGTGTGTGTGTGTGTGTGTGTGTGTGTGTGTGTGAGCGCACTGGCTCCACCTATAGCTGGTGTGTGTGTGTGTGTGTGAGCGCACTGGCTCCACCTATAGCTGGTGTGTGTGTGAGCGCACTGGCTCCACCTATAGCTGGTGTGTGTGTGAGCGCACTGTCTCCACCTATAGCTGGTGTGTGTGTGAGCGCACTGGCTCCACCTATAGCTGGTGTGTGTGTGAGCGCACTGGCTCCACCTATAGCTGGTGTGTGTGTGAGCGCACTGGCTCCACCTATAGCTGGTGTGTGTGTGTGTGTGTGAGCGCACTGGCTGTGTGAGAGGCAGAGACGTAGCAAGCTTTTCAAAAGTGCGGGGGATGGATGTGGTTTGTTTATTAACAATAAAAACGATGAATACAATGACAGGTACAAAAGGTATAACATACAAGATATAAAAAGCTTCCCATTTAAATGAGTGACACTAGAAAAGTATAAAAACACACTCGGAACACACGGAAAATAAGTCAAAACTCTGTTGTGAAAATACACAATAGACTTGCTAAAGAATCAGAAATACTTTAATAATCTTGAATATATATATTCTAATATGATGATTTGATGCTCAAGAAACATTCATTATTATTATAAATGTTGAAAAAAGTCGTGTACACATTTTTTCCAAAATTATTTGATGAATAGAAAGTTCAAAAGAACAGCATTTATTTCAAATAGAATATTTTCTAACATTAGGCTATAAATGTCTTTACTGTAACTTTTGATCAGTTCAACTCATCCTTGATGAATAAAAGTATTGATTTATTTTATTTTATTTTTATTTTATTTATTTCCCCCAAAAATAAAAATAAAATTCTTACTGACCCCAAACTTTTGAACGGTAGTGTTTAATGTTACAAAAGCTTACAAAAGCATAAATGCTTTTCTTTTGACTTTCTATTCATCATAGCATCATGAAATAAAAATGTAAATAGCCTAACTGTTTTCAACTGTTTTTAACATTGATAATAATAATGAATGTTTCTTGAGCATCAAATCATCATATTATAATGATTTCTGAAGTATTATGTGACACTGAAGACTGGAGTATGATGCTGAAAATTCAGCTTTCATCACAGGAATAAATTACATTTTACTGTATATTCACGTAGAAAACAGCTGTTTTAAATTGGAATAATATTTCACAATATTACTTTTTTGTTTGTATTTTTAGTCAAATAAATGCAGCCTTGGTGAGCAGAAGATACTTATTTTAAAAACATTAAAAATCTTACTGACCCCAAACTTTTGAACGGTATGTATGCAACCAACAACAACAACCAACTGACCAACCGAATTTAGCTAGCTGCTGAACAATATCCCAATTAGCATTAGTCTAAAAAACTAAATATATTACCAAAAACACTCGACATGTCACCAAAACATAAACAGAACAGAACATCTTCCCAAACACATATCAAGCGTATTTAAAAACCTTGAAAGCATAGGCTAAACACTCATTCAAAGTACCTGGAAAAGGGAGATGTAAATAACCATAACCATAAGTTCCCGCCTCCTCAGCACGAGCTGACCGATAAATCTAACACACCAAGAGAGGCGGGATTTAAGACAGAACAGCCAATCATCAGCCGTTCACACTCAAAGCCAGTGTCATGTTTGAGAGGGAGGGGGAGCGGAGGCAGCCGCAGTGAGCGCTGACACAGAGCGGCCAGAGAAACGGAGGAGCGACTGTAGTCAGGCGTTTGTGCAAAACTGCGGAAAAACTGCAGAAAAAGTGCGGGTGTTGAGCCCTCTCACCGGGAAAAGTGTGGGTGTTAAAACACCCACATCCCTCACGGGTGCGACGCCCCTGGTGAGAGCGCACTGGCTCCACCTATAGTGGTGTGTGTGTGAGCGCACTGGCTCCACCTATAGCTGGTGTGTGTGTGTGTGTGTGTGAGCGCACTGGCTCCACCTATAGTGGTGTGTGTGTGAGCGCACTGGCTCCACCTATAGTGGTGTGTGTGTGAGCGCACTGGCTCCACCTATAGCTGGTGTGTGTGAGCGCACTGGCTCCACCTATAGTGGTGTGTGTGTGAGCGCACTGGCTCCACCTATAGCTGGTGTGTGTGAGCGCACTGGCTCCACCTACAGTGAGGAAAATAAGTATTTGAACACCCTGCTATTTTGCAAGTTCTCCCACTTGGAAATCATGGAGGGGTCTGAAATTGTCATCGTAGGTGCATGCAGGGCCGTGCACAGACATTTTAAGGGGCAGTGGCCTAAACCAAAAAAGGGGCACTATTTTTTGGGGGGGTTGGCACACTACAAAGTGTGCCAACAACAGAAAATGTAGTTATTTGTATTAGATCTGATCAAGAGTACAATAATTTGATTAGACAAGCAGCTAATTCTAAGAACGTGGATATGTTGTACACAGGGCTGGACTGAAAAAAAAAATAAAAAATTGGCCCTGGCATTTTGGTCCAGACTGGCCCACTATATGATCATAAACTCCAATTCCTTAAAACTACTAATGCCATGTTATGAGTGAGTATAGGAACGAGTGAGAGTTAACAGATTTGTAAATTCAAAGTAAAAATTTGACATTTATTAATACAGCGATGAATCCTAAAACAAGCAATAAGCTGCACTGGTATATCAATACCAGTGTTTCTTACAGGATTTTTGGTAAAACTGTGGTGGGTGGACCTCGGGTCCTCTAGGGGGGTTCGGGGGCATGCCCCCCCCGTAAGAAAATTTTGTGCATTTTAATGTTTAATTCATCAATCTGGTGCAGTTTGAGAGTTCAAAATTAAAAGCTCCAACCCATATTCAATGTGCAATTTAAACGAAAATTTCAAAACTCTTTTAGTTACAGTGTCTATTTACATTACACCTATAATAGTTATAATATTAATCACATGACAGTAATAGCCATATTTTGTAAAACAATAAAGGAAACTTTCATAATTAGTTTTGTACCAATTTCTATACTTGGGCCTTTGATCTACGTGTTTCATGGACTGGTATGTCAGAAGAAAAAAAAAACCTAACGCTGACTTTTTCTGATGCATACACTGGCACAAACCCAGCACCGCCAATTAAGCAAAACAAAACGAATGGGCCGCCGATGTACAAATTTTATGGGCCGTGAAAAAGAAAAATAATGTATGAGTATGAGATGTATCGGCCCAAAAAGCACGTCGGCCCACCTGGAAAGTGTGCGGTATGTCCGATGGCCAGTCCAGCCCTGGTTGTACAAGTTGTTAGCACTCGTGAACTGTCGTATACTGTGAGTGATGCTGCGGAGCGAGCGGGAAAACCTGGAGCGGATTAGCGGAATCAGCGAAATGCTTTGAGCGGAGCGGTGGGGGGTGGGGAAGAGGGGCACCTCAGTCGATGAGGGCAGAGGGGCAGTGGCTCTAGCCACCGGGCCACCCCCCTGTGCACGGCCCTGGGTGCATGTCCACTGTGAGAGACATAATAAAAAAAAAATAATCCAGAAATCACAATATATGATTTTTTAACTATTTATTTGTATGATACAGCTGCAAATAAGTATTTGAACACCTGTCTATCAGCTAGAATTCTGACCCTCAAAGACCTGTTAGTCTGCCTTTAAAATGTCCACCTCCACTCCATTTACTATCCTAAATTAGATGCACCTGTTTGAGGTCGTTAGCTGCATAAAGACTAGTGCTGAGTCCCAATTCGCCTACTTATACTACGACCTAAAAGTATGTACTTTTTTTGTGATGAAAAAGTACATACTTTTGAGTGTGTAGCAAAAAAGTATGCACGTTCTGGGACATACTTTGATGACGTCATGCAACGTGAACTTGAACGTGGTTGCCTAGTTACGCACACCGCGACTGTTAACAAAACATTTAACATTTCATTCATTCTTATATATGCAATATAATTTTATTTACTATTCCCATCTTTTTTTCCACAATACATTTACAATGTGTTTACCAAATAGGGCTTGGGCGTCGTGACGTCATACTTGGCGTGGCGGCCATGTTGATGGCCTCGCGAATGTAAACATACAGCAAGTCAACGGGGAGAAGCAGAGTTGGGAGAAAGAAAAAAGATGTTAAAATCCCGAAAAGGATGTGGAATTTACGGGGATACGTTAAATAGGGAAGCAAGGGACCAGTATGTGGACAAAATCGGCAAAAAAAAAGTGTAGTTAGTAGCTGTCAACCCTCCCGTTTTTTCCGGGTTTATCACGTATTTGAGCTCTTTTCCCGCTGTCTTCCCGTTTTAGTATTTACCTATAAAATATCCCGAAAAATTACAATTTCAACATTCATCTTTCTGTTGCTATCCCTCTGCAAAACAGCAGCATTAACTATGCGAGTTGTGAAGCTAGGTCTAACGTGACTTTGCTTGCAGATTGGCGTGAAATCGTGCTCTCACAACAACCACGCTGTTATCTAAAAAAGGCCAATATCACGCTAAGGTTGCCTTCAAGTAAGCAAAACGATGCTTTGAAAACATCTGTTTTTCTGGAAGGGCAAGGGGGTAGCAACAGGACAACAGTACAGAGACTGACAGGTCCGATGGAAGGGCTAACATTAATGTTATGATAGTAAGTTATTAAAATACGGGATATTTTACAGGAAAATTTGTCCACATAACTTACTGGTCCCTGGTTTCCCTATTTAATGTATCCCCGTAAATTCAACATCCTTTTCGGGATTTTAACATCTTTTTTCTTTCTCCCAACTCTGCTTCTCCTCGTTCGACTTGCTGTATGTTTACATTCGCGAGGCCATCAACATGGCCGCCACGCCAAGTATGACGTCACGACGCCCAAGCCCTATTGAGGAGTGAAGCAGGCGTCGTCGTAGATCAACCAAACGCAGGTCGTTTGTGAGGTGGCTGGTTCTGACGTTCATGTGCAAATGTGTGTAACGAAAGCTAGCGCTACTTATTTTCTGAGTTAAAATATTTAAAGTTTATAGTGTAACTATTGTTTAACGTATTTTATACTTAATCTTATACTTATGTATAATACTTAAAAATACCCCGATGAAAATGAACCATGCTTTTACTATAGTAAAAGTGTAGTAACCATGTTTCTTTGGTTGGACTGATAAAGTTAACATATGTACAGCCACAGTATTACTACAAATAAGTCAGACACAAACATAAAAAGAAATACATAAAAAAAGACACTTGCATGACACTGTACTAGAGCCTTTTTATTTATTGTTTTGTAGCCTGCAATGAGGCGCTCAGTATCTTCATCGGACCCTACAAGATAAACACGGTACTTTTTTGGCACAACATAAACCCATTAATATTACGAGACAATAAAATATAACTTTAATTAGGGTTAAACATTTGAATTCTTACACTTAAAAACTGAGGGCGCATCTCCGTTGCTGCATCCGACTGCCAGGTTTACATCACCATCATCACCGCAAAGCTCCTCCCTCCCGCACGCAATGGGTTGTGGGCAATATTAGCCGTTAGAGTGTGCATTGAACTGCACTTCGAATTCTAACCGGAAATAGTAGACCATCCGGGTATCTTTGGAATACTCTTTTCAACATGCTACGATTTGGGACGTACTAATTCTAGTTTCGCATACTATTTAGGACGGATAGTATGCGAATTGGGACTCAGCTTAGGGGTGTGCATTGGCACTGCCCTCACGATTCGATTCGATTACGATTCACCTGGTAACGATTCGATTCAATTCGATTCTACGATGCATTGCGATGCATCAAAATTCTACTGCACACAACAAGGCAAATTTTTCATCAGTCATGAGGCAATACAAGCAGTCAGATATTGAACAACAGATTTTATTGGCTGCTATGTGTGTATTATCACTCTCCTGTATCTTTGACATAAATGTCATTAAATAAAATAAAATTGAATGGTACAGGGTATTGGATATGGCATTTTCAAACCTGAAAAAGAAAGCATAAATCACTGCTTTCAGTGCTTTGAATGAGAAATGTTTCTCTTCTCTCTGCTTGAGAACCATTTGAAATTAAATTTCAACTATTGTCCAACTCAAGGCCAGAAAATAAACAGTGTAGGGTGTAACGGTTCACAAAATTCACGGTTCGGTTCAATACGATACACTTGTGTCACGGTTCGGTACGTTTTCGATACAGCAAAAAGAAAGAAATGCCAGAGAAATTTCCTCAAGTGATTTTTTTTTTGTAATTCTTTTTTTTATTAAAACTAACATCATAAAGTATGACTTTTTAGCGCAATTTTCTACCGGACAAAATTGCGATTGTTAACTCGTGATTTCTGTTCTGTCTGTGCGCACCAATTTTGCACTTCTATCTACTCCTCAACCAGACGACCTAGAGACTTA